>NW_025963779.1:28509328-29254328 GCF_023055435.1 Haliotis rufescens
GGGTTCCAATACCAGCATAGGAAAATCCTGCAAGCTTGCTCCTCTCCAAGATGGGTGCCCAGTTCCCCCACATGGCGTGCATAGATGGGAAGGTCACCCCCTGCAACAGGACACCATGAAGACAGAGGTGGGGAAATGGGCAATAACATTATGTTCACAATTCTTACTCTTCTGTAGTAAGATGAGTGTGTGTGTGTGCATGTGTAGTAATAGACACAGTATACTGACTCTGAGCTGACCAGTTCTTGTTTTTATCCCCGTAATGTAGAGTGCCCGGCTGGGTAACAAGAAGTACCATCTTTTAAAGTATGAAGCGGACAGGGATCAAACCACCGACCTTGCTCTCTCTGGACAGACGCTCTATCAACTAGACCGTGGAGGTGTTCAGTGAGGACAGAAGGGCAATAGTCAAGCAGACCTTGTGTTCTCAGTTGACAGTGATTAACAGAAAGAGATTAATAACAGAAACCTAACATCTAATAGCCAGGTTGGTTAGTGATGACAGATCTCTCCAGTATCTCTTACTTAGTCCTTGATGATCAGCTGCACTCCCCTATCTACTTGTCATGAACTCACCTCCCCTATCCCCTTGTCATGAACTCACATCTCCTATCCCCTTGTCATGAACTCACCTCCCCTATCCCCTTGTCATGAACTCACCTCTCCTATCCCCTTGTCATGAACTCACCTCTCCTATCCCCTTGTCATAAACTCACATCTCCTATCCCCTTGTCATGAACTCACCTCACCTATCTACTTGTCATGAACTCACATCTCCTATCCCCTTGTCATGAACTCACCTCCCCTATCCCCCTGTCATGAACTCACCTCTCTTATCCCCTTGTCATCAACTCACCTCTCCTATCCCCTTGTCATTAACTCACCTCTCCTATCCCCTTGTCATGAACTCACCTCCCCTATCCACTAGCCATGAACTCACCTCCCCTATCCCCTTGTCATGAATTCCCCTCCCCTATCCCCTTGTCATGAATTCCCCTCTCCCATCCCCTTGTCATCAACTCATCTCCCCTATCCCCTTGTCATCAACTCACCTCTCCTATCCCCTTGTCATGAACTCACCTCCCCTATCCCCTTGTCATCAACTCACCTCTATCCCCTTGTCATGAACTCACCTCCCCTATCCCCTTGTCATGAATTCACCTCTCCCATCCCCTTGTCATGAACTCACCTCCCCTATCCCCTTGTCATGAACTCACCTCCCCTATCCCCTTGTCATGAATTCACCTCCCCTATCCCCTTGTCATGAATTCCCCTCTCCCATCCCCTTGTCATGAATTCACCTCTCCTATCCCCTTGTCATCAACTCCCCTCCCCTATCCCCTTGACATGAATTCACCTCTCCTATCCCCTTGTCATGAATTCACCTCTCCCATCCCCTTGTCATCAACTCCCCTCCCCTATCCCCTTGTCATGAATTCACCTCTCCTATCCCCTTGTCATGAATTCACCTCTCCTATCCCCTTGTCATCAACTCCCCTCCCCTATCCCCTTGTCATGAATTCACCTCTCCTATCCCCTTGTCATGAATTCACCTCTCCCATCCCCTTGTCATGAACTCACATCTCCTATCCCCTTGTCATCAACTCCCCTCTCCTATCCCCTTGTCATGAATTCACATCTCCTATCCCCTTGTCATCAACTCCCCTCTCCTATCCCCTTGTCATCAACTCCCCTCTCCTATCCCCTTGTCATGAACTCACCTCTCCCATCCCCTTGTCATGAACTCACCTCTCCCATCCCCTTGTCATAAACTCACCTCTCCTATCCCCTTGTCATCAACTCACCTCTCCTATCCCCTTGTCATCAACTCACCTCTCCCATCCCCTTGTCATGAACTCACCTCTCCTATCCCCTTGTCATGAACTCACCTCTCCCATCCCCTTGTCATGAACTCACCTCTCCCATCCCCTTGTCATGAACTCACCTCTCCTATCCCCTTGTCATGAACTCACCTCTCCTATCCCCTTGTCATGAACTCACCTCTCCTATCCCCTTGACATGAACTCCCCTCCCCTATCCCCTTGTCATCAACTCACCTCTCCTATCCCCTTGTCATGTGCTCACCTTTCCTATCCCCTTGTCATGAACTCACCACTCCTAACCCCTTGGCATGAACTCACCTCTCCTATCCACTTGTCATGAACTCCCCTCCCCTATCCCCTTGTCATGAACTCAACTCTCCAACCCCTTGTCATGAACTCACCTCCCCTATCCCCTTGTCATGAACTCACCTCTCCTATCCCCTCCAGGACTCGCACAGCTATGAAGACAGGCAGCCCCCCAAGTCTTGCCGCCACTGGTGTCAGAAGGGTAAGTATGGAGGTACAAAGGATTCCGAAGCCATACAACTTCTTGGCACCAAACCTCTCAGCTAGATAACCGCCTGGCACCTGCATTGAATCATAAAGACTTTGCCATATTTATGGGACACCTCAAATGACATCGATTTTCTTAATGTATTTTATGCAATATGGTTGTGATAACAACACAGGCCATTTCATGACAGAAACATTACAAGAAAACCACACATGCATGTTAGTCTGATCTGAAGCCACATTTAAAAAATGTGTTTCAAATTCTGTCATTAGAAAGAAAGAGTCAATTTTGTTTAACGCCATGATCAGTTGTATCACCAGACACATATTTCTCACCTGTGTGGTGATGTATAGACACACTTTCTCACCTGTGTGGTGATGTATAGACACATATTTCTCACCTGTGTGGTGATGTACAGACACATATTTCTCACCTGTGTGGTGATGTATAGACAAATCTCACCTGTCTGGTGATGTATAGACACATATTTCTCACCTGTGTGGTGTTGTATAAACACATATTTCTCACCTGTGTGGTGATGTAGAGACAAATCTCACCTGTCTGGTGATGTATAGACACATATTTCTCACCTGTGTGGTGATGTATAGACACACATATCTCACCTGTGTGGTGATGTATAGACAAATCTCACCTGTCTGGTGATGTATAGACACATATTTCTCACCTGTGTGGTGTTGTATAGACACATCTCACCTGTGTGGTGATGTATAGACACATATTTCTCACCTGTGTGGTGATGTATAGACACATATTTCTCACCTATGTGGTGATGTATAGACACATATTTTTCACCTATGTGGTGATGTATAGACACATCTTACCTGTGTGGTGATGTAGAGACATATTTCTCACCTGTGTGGTGATGTATAGACACAAATATCTCACCTGTGTGGTGACGTATAGACACATCTCACCTGTGTGGTGATGTAGAGACACATATTTCTCACCTGTGTGGTGATGTATAGACACATCTCACCTGTGTGGTGTTGTATAAACACATATTTCTCACCTGTGTGGTGATGTATAGACACACATATCTCACATGTGTGGTGATGTAGAGACACATCTAACCTGTGTGGTGTTGTATAGACATATTTCTCACCTGTGTGGTGATGTAGAGACACATATTTCTCACCTGTGTGGTGATGTATAGACACATATTTCTCACCTGTGTGGTGATGTATAGACATATTTCTCACCTGTGTGGTGATGTATAGACACATATTTCTCACCTGTGTGGTGATGTATAGACACATCTCACCTGTGTGGTGTTGTATAGACATATTTCTCACCTGTGTGGTGATGTAGAGACACATATTTCTCACCTGTTTGGTGATGTATAGACACATCTCACCTGTGTGGTGTTGTATAGACATATTTCTCACCTGTGTGGTGATGTATAGACACACATATCTCACCTGTGTAGTGATGTACAGACACATCTCACCTGTGTGGTGATGTAGAGACATATATCTCACCTGTGTGGTGATGTATAGACACATATTTCTCGTCTTTGTGGTGATGTAGAGACATATATCTCACCTGTGTGGTGATGTATAGACACATCTCACCTGTGTGGTGATGTATAGACACATATTTCTCACCTGTGTGGTGTTGTATAAACACATATTTCTCACCTGTGTGGTGATGTATAGACAAATCTCACCTGTCTGGTGATGTATAGACACATATTTCTCACCTGTGTGGTGTTGTATAGACACATATTTCTCACCTGTGTGGTGTTGTATAAACACATCTCACCTGTGTGGTGATGTAGAGACATATATCTCACCTGTGTGGTGATGTATAGACACATATTTCTCGTCTTTGTGGTGATGTAGAGACATATATCTCACCTGTGTGGTGATGTATAGACACATCTCACCTGTGTGGTGATGTATAGACACATATTTCTCACCTGTGTGGTGTTGTATAAACACATATTTCTCACCTGTGTGGTGATGTATAGACAAATCTCACCTGTCTGGTGATGTATAGACACATATTTCTCACCTGTGTGGTGTTGTATAGACACATATTTCTCACCTGTGTGGTGTTGTATAAACACATCTCACCTGTGTGGTGATGTATAAACACATATATCTCACCTGTGTGGTGATGTATAGACACATATTTCTCACCTGTGTGGTGATGTATAGACACATATTTCTCACCTATGTGGTGATGTATAGACACATCTCACCTGTGTGGTGATGTATAGACACATATTTCTCACCTATGTGGTGATGTATAGACACATCTCACCTGTGTGGTGATGTATAGACACATATTTCTCACCTATGTGGTGATGTATAGACACATCTCACCTGTGTGGTGATGTAGAGACACAAATATCTCACCTGTGTGGTGATGTATAGACACATCTCACCTGTGTGGTGTTGTATAGACATATTTCTCACCTGTGTGGTGATGTAGAGACACATATTTCTCACCTGTGTGGTGATGTATAGACACATCTCACCTGTGTGGTGTTGTATAGACATATTTCCCCCCTTTGTGGTGATGTATAGACACACATATCTCACCTGTGTAGTGATGTACAGACACATCTCACCTGTGTGGTGATGTAGAGACACATATTTCTCACCTGTCGTGTGATGTATAGACACATATTTCTCACCTGTGTGGTGATGTATAGACACATCTCACCTGTGTGGTGTTGTATAGACACATATTTTTCACCTGTGTGGTGATGTATAGACACATCTCACCTGTGTGGTGATGTAGAGACACATATTTCTCACCTGTGTGGTGATGTATAGACACATATCTCACCTGTGTTTTGATGTAGAGACACATATCTCACCTGTATGGTGATGTAGAGACACATATTTCTCACCTGTGTGGTGATGTATAGACACATCTCACCTGTGTGGTGTTGTATAGACATATTTCTCACCTGTGTGGTGATGTAGAGACACACATATCTCACCTGTGTGGTGATGTATAGACACATCTCACCTGTGTGGTGATGTAGAGACATATATCTCACCTGTGTGGTGATGTATAGACACATCTCACCTGTGTGGTGATGTAGAGACACATATTTCTCACCTGTGTGGTGATGTATAAACACACATATCTCACCTGTGTGGTGATGTAGAGACACACATATCTCACCTGTGTGGTGATGTATAGACACATATTTCTCACCTGTGTGGTGATGTGGAGACATATATCTCACCTGTGTGGTCATGTATAGACACACATATCTCACCTGTGTGGCGATGTAGAGACACATATCTCACCTGTGTGGTGATGTATAGACACATATCTCACCTGTGTGATGATGTAGAGACATATTTCTCACCTGTGTGGTGATGTAGAGACATATTTCTCACCTGTGTGGTGTTGTATAAACACATATTTCTCACCTGTGTGGTGATGTATAGACACATCTCACCTGTGTGGTGTTGTATAGACATATTTCTCACCTGTGTGGTGTTGTATAGACACATATTTCTCACCTGTGTGGTGTTGTATAAACACATCTCACCTGTGTGGTGATGTAGAGACATATATCTCACCTGTGTGGTGATGTATAGACACATATTTCTCGTCTTTGTGGTGATGTAGAGACATATATCTCACCTGTGTGGTGATGTATAGACACATCTCACCTGTGTGGTGATGTATAGACACATATTTCTCACCTGTGTGGTGTTGTATAAACACATATTTCTCACCTGTGTGGTGATGTATAGACAAATCTCACCTGTCTGGTGATGTATAGACACATATTTCTCACCTGTGTGGTGTTGTATAGACACATATTTCTCACCTGTGTGGTGTTGTATAAACACATCTCACCTGTGTGGTGATGTATAAACACACATATCTCACCTGTGTGGTGATGTATAGACACATATTTCTCACCTGTGTGGTGATGTATAGACACATATTTCTCACCTGTGTGGTGTTGTATAAACACATATTTCTCACCTATGTGGTGATGTATAGACACATCTCACCTGTGTGGTGATGTATAGACACATATTTCTCACCTATGTGGTGATGTATAGACACATCTCACCTGTGTGGTGATGTAGAGACACAAATATCTCACCTGTGTGGTGATGTATAGACACATCTCACCTGTGTGGTGTTGTATAGACATATTTCTCACCTGTGTGGTGATGTAGAGACACATATTTCTCACCTGTGTGGTGATGTATAGACACATCTCACCTGTGTGGTGTTGTATAGACATATTTCCCCCCTTTGTGGTGATGTATAGACACACATATCTCACCTGTGTAGTGATGTACAGACACATCTCACCTGTGTGGTGATGTAGAGACACATATTTCTCACCTGTCGTGTGATGTATAGACACATATTTCTCACCTGTGTGGTGATGTATAGACACATCTCACCTGTGTGGTGTTGTATAGACACATATTTTTCACCTGTGTGGTGATGTATAGACACATCTCACCTGTGTGGTGATGTAGAGACACATATTTCTCACCTGTGTGGTGATGTATAGACACATATCTCACCTGTGTTTTGATGTAGAGACACATATCTCACCTGTATGGTGATGTAGAGACACATATTTCTCACCTGTGTGGTGATGTATAGACACATCTCACCTGTGTGGTGTTGTATAGACATATTTCTCACCTGTGTGGTGATGTATAGACACATCTCACCTGTGTGGTGTTGTATAGACATATTTCTCACCTGTGTGGTGATGTAGAGACACACATATCTCACCTGTGTGGTGATGTATAGACACATCTCACCTGTGTGGTGATGTAGAGACATATATCTCACCTGTGTGGTGATGTATAGACACATCTCACCTGTGTGGTGATGTAGAGACACATATTTCTCACCTGTGTGGTGATGTAGAGACACACATATCTCACCTGTGTGGTGATGTATAGACACATATTTCTCACCTGTGTGGTGATGTGGAGACATATATCTCACCTGTGTGGTCATGTATAGACACACATATCTCACCTGTGTGGCGATGTAGAGACACATATCTCACCTGTGTGGTGATGTAGAGACACATATCTCACCTGTGTGGTGATGTAGAGACACAAATATCTCACCTGTGTGGTGATGTATAGACACATCTCACCTGTGTGGTGTTGTATAGACATATTTCTCACCTGTGTGGTGATGTAGAGACACATATTTCTCACCTGTGTGGTGATGTATAGACACATCTCACCTGTGTGGTGTTGTATAGACATATTTCCCCCCTTTGTGGTGATGTATAGACACACATATCTCACCTGTGTAGTGATGTACAGACACATCTCACCTGTGTGGTGATGTAGAGACACATATTTCTCACCTGTCGTGTGATGTATAGACACATATTTCTCACCTGTGTGGTGATGTATAGACACATCTCACCTGTGTGGTGTTGTATAGACACATATTTTTCACCTGTGTGGTGATGTATAGACACATCTCACCTGTGTGGTGATGTAGAGACACATATTTCTCACCTGTGTGGTGATGTATAGACACATATCTCACCTGTGTTTTGATGTAGAGACACATATCTCACCTGTATGGTGATGTAGAGACACATATTTCTCACCTGTGTGGTGATGTATAGACACATCTCACCTGTGTGGTGTTGTATAGACATATTTCTCACCTGTGTGGTGATGTATAGACACATCTCACCTGTGTGGTGTTGTATAGACATATTTCTCACCTGTGTGGTGATGTAGAGACACACATATCTCACCTGTGTGGTGATGTATAGACACATCTCACCTGTGTGGTGATGTAGAGACATATATCTCACCTGTGTGGTGATGTATAGACACATCTCACCTGTGTGGTGATGTAGAGACACATATTTCTCACCTGTGTGGTGATGTATAAACACACATATCTCACCTGTGTGGTGATGTAGAGACACACATATCTCACCTGTGTGGTGATGTATAGACACATATTTCTCACCTGTGTGGTGATGTGGAGACATATATCTCACCTGTGTGGTCATGTATAGACACACATATCTCACCTGTGTGGCGATGTAGAGACACATATCTCACCTGTGTGGTGATGTATAGACACATATCTCACCTGTGTGATGATGTAGAGACATATATCTCACCTGTGTGGTGATGTATAGACACATATTTCTCGTATTTGTGGTGATGTAGAGACATATATCTCACCTGTGTGGTGATGTATAGACACATCTCACCTGTGTGGTGATGTATAGACACATATTTCTCACCTGTGTGGTGTTGTATAAACACATATTTCTCACCTGTGTGGTGATGTATAGACAAATCTCACCTGTCTGGTGATGTATAGACACATATTTCTCACCTGTGTGGTGTTGTATAGACACATATTTCTCACCTGTGTGGTGTTGTATAAACACATCTCACCTGTGTGGTGATGTAGAGACATATATCTCACCTGTGTGGTGATGTATAGACACATATTTCTCGTCTTTGTGGTGATGTAGAGACATATATCTCACCTGTGTGGTGATGTATAGACACATCTCACCTGTGTGGTGATGTATAGACACATATTTCTCACCTGTGTGGTGTTGTATAAACACATATTTCTCACCTGTGTGGTGATGTATAGACAAATCTCACCTGTCTGGTGATGTATAGACACATATTTCTCACCTGTGTGGTGTTGTATAGACACATATTTCTCACCTGTGTGGTGTTGTATAAACACATCTCACCTGTGTGGTGATGTATAAACACACATATCTCACCTGTGTGGTGATGTATAGACACATATTTCTCACCTGTGTGGTGATGTATAGACACATATTTCTCACCTATGTGGTGATGTATAGACACATCTCACCTGTGTGGTGATGTATAGACACATATTTCTCACCTATGTGGTGATGTATAGACACATCTCACCTGTGTGGTGATGTATAGACACATATTTCTCACCTATGTGGTGATGTATAGACACATCTCACCTGTGTGGTGATGTAGAGACACAAATATCTCACCTGTGTGGTGATGTATAGACACATCTCACCTGTGTGGTGTTGTATAGACATATTTCTCACCTGTGTGGTGATGTAGAGACACATATTTCTCACCTGTGTGGTGATGTATAGACACATCTCACCTGTGTGGTGTTGTATAGACATATTTCCCCCCTTTGTGGTGATGTATAGACACACATATCTCACCTGTGTAGTGATGTACAGACACATCTCACCTGTGTGGTGATGTAGAGACACATATTTCTCACCTGTCGTGTGATGTATAGACACATATTTCTCACCTGTGTGGTGATGTATAGACACATCTCACCTGTGTGGTGTTGTATAGACACATATTTTTCACCTGTGTGGTGATGTATAGACACATCTCACCTGTGTGGTGATGTAGAGACACATATTTCTCAC
This sequence comes from Haliotis rufescens, assembly GCF_023055435.1. Classification (NCBI taxonomy): domain Eukaryota; kingdom Metazoa; phylum Mollusca; class Gastropoda; order Lepetellida; family Haliotidae; genus Haliotis; species Haliotis rufescens. The sequence continues at coordinate 28,519,092 of NW_025963779.1, forward strand.
CTGTGTGGTGATGTATAGACACATATCTCACCTGTGTTTTGATGTAGAGACACATATCTCACCTGTATGGTGATGTAGAGACACATATTTCTCACCTGTGTGGTGATGTATAGACACATCTCACCTGTGTGGTGTTGTATAGACATATTTCTCACCTGTGTGGTGATGTAGAGACACACATATCTCACCTGTGTGGTGATGTATAGACACATCTCACCTGTGTGGTGATGTAGAGACATATATCTCACCTGTGTGGTGATGTATAGACACATCTCACCTGTGTGGTGATGTAGAGACACATATTTCTCACCTGTGTGGTGATGTATAAACACACATATCTCACCTGTGTGGTGATGTAGAGACACACATATCTCACCTGTGTGGTGATGTATAGACACATATTTCTCACCTGTGTGGTGATGTGGAGACATATATCTCACCTGTGTGGTCATGTATAGACACACATATCTCACCTGTGTGGCGATGTAGAGACACATATCTCACCTGTGTAGTGATGTATAGACACATCTCACCTGTGTGGTGTTGTATAGACATATTTCTCACCTGTGTGGTGATGTAGAGACACACATATCTCACCTGTGTGGTGATGTATAGACACATCTCACCTGTGTGGTGATGTAGAGACATATATCTCACCTGTGTGGTGATGTATAGACACATCTCACCTGTGTGGTGATGTAGAGACACATATTTCTCACCTGTGTGGTGATGTATAAACACACATATCTCACCTGTGTGGTGATGTAGAGACACACATATCTCACCTGTGTGGTGATGTATAGACACATATTTCTCACCTGTGTGGTGATGTGGAGACATATATCTCACCTGTGTGGTCATGTATAGACACACATATCTCACCTGTGTGGCGATGTAGAGACACATATCTCACCTGTGTGGTGATGTATAGACACATATCTCACCTGTGTGATGATGTAGAGACATATTTCTCACCTGTGTGGTGATGTAGAGACATATTTCTCACCTGTGTGGTGATGTAGAGACACATATTTCTCACCTGTGTGGTGATGTATAGATACATTTCTCACCTGTGTGGTGATGTAGAGACATATTTCTCACCTGTGTGGTGATACAGAGACACATATTTCTCACCTGTGTGGTGATGTATAGATACATTTCTCACCTGTGTGGTGATGTAGAGACATATTTCTCACCTGTGTGGTGATGTAGAGACACATATTTCTCACCTGTGTGGTGATGTATAGTTACATTTTCCCCCTTTGTGGTGTTGTATAGACACACATATCTCACCTGTGTGGTGATGTAGAGACATATTTCTCACCTGTGTGGTGATGTAGCCATAAAAGAAAGAGCCCAGGATCAGTCCTTGAGTCTGCTCATCCCAGTCAAACTCTCCTGTCTGAAACAGACAGCATGTCTCTTGCAGGGACCTGGAAACCTGTTTGTGCCCTGGACTTGTGCTATTGCAACTGCAAAATGTGCTATTTGAAATAGTGCAAATCTGACATTTTCAAATTTGCCAACAGGACATTTTTTAAAAAGTATTAGCAGTGTCCAGCACAGAGTGTGAAGGGGATTTTCAAAACAAAACCTCATTAAGACGCGACTGAGATGGCATTTTTTACTGAAGACAAAAACATTGTGTTACTCAGCAGTAATATTGATATCGGTGTTAGAACCTACACGAAAACGTCGCTCTTAATTGTAATAAAGAAGTTGTTCATCCATAAATTCTTATCCTTACTTAGTACTCCAACTTCTAAATGCCTATCAAAGAAGAAAATATTGAAGCTGTGTGGGTGTTGCCAGTAAGTGATTCAAACCAGTGGGTCATAGAAGGAGCTGTGTTTCAACTCTCGGGTATTATGACACGCAAGAAGCCAGGTTACACCTTCCAACAATCTCACACTTGGACCTTATCACAAGAATAGGTTACTGCTGATATATTTGGTGACCTAGACTCCCTATGTGGTACTTAATATCCCGTGAGCCTGAAGTTCAGAAAAAATAGTGAAGTAATGGAATATTTATTCTCAACCAGCCCAGTCCTGTGGGGATTCCAGGTTAAAATAGTTCCCCAACAACCTATGGTGGTCTAAAGAGGTGATAAAATAGATCTGGTGGTCAGGTTCAATATATATTATTATCTCACTCACAGTGTGAACAGTGGTATTGCTGAAGCCTCCAGGAGCGTGACATTCCGTGCTGTCGTTGACATCGCTTTTAGCCTGAGTACTGTTCACCATAGCAACCAGCGCCACACTCAGGTTGACACGGAGACAATAGACAACAAAGAATCCCAGGAAGGCCCAGAGAGCCAGAACATGTCGTGCTTGGATGAACTGGCATGGTACTAGAAACAAAAAAATAAAAGCATGCTTCTAAAATGTTTAAGAAATGGCTAACTCAAATTGCGGCATCACCTCGATAGGGTTAAGAGGGTTCAGGGTGTTTGACTTACTGAGTAATTTCAACGATCGGGACAGTGCCAAGTTGCCTGTTTCTGCCTCAGATTCTTAATCACAATACAGCTTGTTTGTGTCTTCTCATGTGTTTGATTACCATGTCCACAACTTATGTCAGCTTTTGTCTTATCAGTAACAACTTTGAAGATGAGACCTGTGAAGATTCCGGGGTAGAATAGGTCTTCAGCAACCCATGCTTGCCGTAAAAGGTGACTATGCTTGTGGTAAAAGGCGACTAACGGGATCGGGTGGTCAGGCTCGCTGACTTGGTTGGTTCAAAACTGTTGAGATAACAGTGAGATAAGATTAAATGACCTTTCCTTTCTAGCACAATGGGACCGCCTCCGTGGTCTAGTGGTAGAACATCTGCCCAGTGAGCAAAAGGTCAGGGGTTCAATCCCTGGACGCTTCGTACCAAAGATGTTAAGGGGTTAAAACAAGGACTGTTTGACTCACAGTCAGTATACTGGTATGGTATCTCAGTGGGCTAGCACCATAAACTCGGCATTAGTCCGGACTAGTACAAGCAGCCCCCACCACACACACACACACACACACACACACACCACACACCCACACCCATCCACACACACACACCCCATCCACACACACCCCATCCACACACACCCTATCCACACACACACCCCATCCACACACACACACACACACACCCCCCATCCACACACACACCATCCACCCACTCACACACACACCCCATCCACCCACACACACCCCATCCACACCCCCCATCCACACACTCACACACCCCCCCCATCCATCCACACACACCCCCCATCCACACACACCCCATCCACACACCCCCCTCCCATGCACACACTCACCCCATCCACACCCATCCACACTCACACACACACCCCATCCACACACACACACACACCATCCACACACACACACACACCCCATCCACACACACACCCCCCATCCACACACCCCATCCACACACTCACACACACACCCCATCCATCCACACACACACCCCATCCACACACACCCCATCCACACCCCCCCCTCCCATGCACACACTCACCCCATCCACACCCATCCACACACACACACACACACACACCCCCCCCCCCCCCCCCCCCCAACACACACACACACGTGCATGTCGCTATATCAGTACAATAATCTGGAATGCGACAGTAAACCCATCAAGTTTCTGTGACAACAACACATCTGTACTCTTTACTGTCTATCAAAGTCCGAACATTTCCTACATAGCACACCTATACTGCTCACTGTACATCTCCAGACTGTATCCCAAATAGCAAGTCCACTAATATATATTTATGATTTATCTAAACTATCGATGACCAAGGCAAATGACATAAAAAAATGTGTCATACCCCAATGACATACGCATGCAACTGAAACAACCAGAAACTTTACTTTTTGGCACTGGTGCATGTCAATTGGTGTTTTCATTAACAACAGAACAATATTTCAAAAATATTTATCAAATAGTTCCAGGAACATTTTTTCCACAAAAAGACTTTCCAAAAACATGTTGTTGGGTTATTTATTTTGCTTCACATTGCCATTACATTGCGTATCTCGACACAAAATCTACACACAGGACTTGATTTAAGAAGCATCATTTAACTTGCACCAGGTGTATGTTGATATGAAAACCCAGTTGCACCAGAGTAAACCAGGTTGTAGTGTGGAAAAGTAAGGCTCAGCCAGACACAAGGTCGAATTTTTTTAACATGGTGCATGTAGACATTAATAGTACCTTTATAAATAGTAGGTTTCAGTCTTCAATAATAGGTTGCACTGGTGCAAGTTTTATATTTTAAGTTAAATCGAGCCCTGCTACCATATACTGTTTGTATTTGCTTCTAAATGGGAAAAAACTTAAAAAATTGGTATCTACCTCATCAATTCTTGACAAATTCCAACTAACTCGGTGTATATTTCCTGTTTTAACAAACACTTGTGATAAATGCTCTACATATGTGTACACTGTCACAGAGAATGTGCAAGCTGTTATCTAACCTGACAGGACAATTTTGTGTGCACCATGTACATCATGTACACAAGCACATGCGAGTGACATATTTATCTGCCCCTAAATTCTATCTCATTATTAACGCTTTATGTTTTGTAGAATGCAGTGAAATGACAGAGATATTCTTTTATGGAAATATTTTTAGTACAACAGGATATGCCCCACACCTTACCATTGTTAAACTGTTACCTAACAAGTCCTTACCATTACCAGTGATACGTCACATTTCATTTAATCTATCAGCAAGTGAGTGAGTGAGTATGGTTTTACGCCGAGTATGGTTATTCCAGCAATATCACAGCGGGGGACACCAGAAATGGGCTTCACACATTGTACCCATGTCGGGAATTGAAACCGGGTTTTTGGCGTGATGAGCAAACGCCTTAACCACTAGGCTACCCGACCGCCCCTCTATCAGCAAGTGATCAGTACACTGTTATTATTACATTACACATACACATAGATTAACAAGCTAAAATTGATGAAAACTACTAACAATACCATATATTCTTGAGTATAGTGCACACTTTTTAAAAAAAACCCACAGCTGTGTAGAAAGCGGTGGTGCGCATTACACACAAAATCATGAGTTAATTTTATTCAAAGTTCCTTTTAATATTGTTTTAATTAATTTTGGCGAAATCGTGTGTGAAGTGATCGGAAGATCGCACAACTCACCGTTATTAACAGCAACAAAGGTCAGATTACCGCTATTGACGCCTTGAAACAAACTTTAGTTGACAGAGAATGGATACATGTATCATAAATGCCATACTTTGACTCGTTAAAAGTCATATTTGTTATAGTTTGATGATTCTATGTCAACACGGTGACTGGTCAGACTGGTTCCATGTGAAAAATAATAACCAACAATAGCAATCAGCTGCTTCGCTTAGGGTTATTATTATTTTGAATATGTTTATTAAAAGCTGCAACTAAATTAACAAGATATTGGAATATATTATTCCTGATAAAAAAAATAGTTTCAGATACAATTATTGCCGATTCTTGCATTAAAATCCTGTAAAGTTATATCATTGGGTGTGTCTTGACCTAATCACCGGTAGATTCCAAGAAAACGTGTGTACAGCTGATTGCTGTTTCCGGCTTAGTTTACGAGAAAATACACAAGGTAATCTTAATCCCTAGATGGAAAACAATGCCTAGCAGAACAAAATATACAATTTAAACGGTAAATCAACATGTCTGGTGATTTTTTATCTCAAATTTTGAATTTGTACTGACCAAGTTTCTCATCCTTTACCGGACTTCGCTGAAGAGGTACGGTGTAATTTTTTTCTGTGCTTGATAAGCGAATTATTTTTTTCAAAAATACTGAATCCGCTAAAGGGGGGGGCGCATTATACATGGGTGCGCACTATACTCAAGAAAATACGGTAGTGATAAATGATGACATTGGAGAAAGCCTTGTGTGTGTCACTGTTCTACTATCTAGATGTATTTCTTTTTTACGTCCATTTATTGATGAAAACAATTTCAATTTTGTGATATCACTTAATCATTTTCAGATATCACAAATTCCAAATGTATTTATTGATATAAAAAAAATAAATGAATTATTAATAATTCTCTTCTTGGTACATATCATTTTAAATACGCTATTAGCAATATTGCTGTCTCTCACACATTTAACTTTAAAGTGTTATATGGCAGTGAAATTTACTGTTAAACAATAATTGAAACTGTGTTAGATTGTTTCTGTTGATATTCAGAAGAAGCTCATTGCATTGCATTTGGATGATGATTGGTTGTCAGTGGTTAGGAAGTTATCATATTTAGATGCTTGGATTATCTGTAGCGTAATAGAAACGTGGAATATTCTGTGATGTTCTAGTGACACTTGACTGGTCTAGCACTGTATGGCAAGTGCTGGAAGCTAGTTAGTAGGGCAGGGACGAGTCCAAATTTAATACCCGGGTACCCATCACCCTATTACCCGACCCTACCCGGATACCCGCTTTTGATATCTAGAGATAGGTACAAACTGTCCGATTTGGAAAAGTTTGACCGTAGCCCTGGCAAAATGTTTTTAGATACACATGTAAAGCGATCTGGTCATGCATACGCTGCATGAAGTTTTATCTTAATTCAAATATATAAAAGATAGAAGGAATGCGTGCATAGTCAGAAAGAAATGGAAACATTAGTGACATGTAGTGTAATTATAGAGTTTTAGATAATTTTTGTCATTAAACAATATATCACGTGACTATAACCACGGGTCCGGGTAGTCCTGTGGGTACCCAGGTCATACTTAGGACCCGCTCGACCCGAGTACCCAAGTTACCCATCCCAGCTCTACTAGTTAGACTATTTAAATGGAGCAGGTGCGTGCCTGCCTGTCATCTCACATTTCATCTGATCTTACATCATGACCAGCTTTCGTGTGAAGATCACTTAGCTTCCCGGATTCCCAGCACAGGCCTATCTCGGAAGCTGGTGTGGATGGGTGAATATCATTATCACTGAACTTTTTGCTATTACCACTACCATCATATTTTGTATTTTATACTGCCATTAAATATTGTACTACCACTCTATTGATTACTGACATTGTAATTGATGTGCAGTAATTTGTATTGATTTGTAAACCTAGTAAACTGTGTGATACAATTGTTGATTGAATACCATTCGTTGGTTAATTGTTGGTTTAACACTCAGTTCTTTTACTTACAGATATATATCTGGGTTAACATATAATTTGTGAATTGACAGAGGTTAGGTCTACTATCGCCTGCAGTGCACTTTGCCTACAGCATTATCAGAACAATGTTATGCACCAGTGGCCGTCACTAATGAGCTCCCATTACCTTCAGTATGAATGGCAAAGGCAAAGTGCACTGTAGGCGATAGTAGACTCCACCCCCATCATAAGTGTTGGATAAAGCCAATTGTCGGATTAACGAGTGTCGGATTAACAAGACTTGACTGTATTTCTTTCGGCTTGTGTGTGTATTAGATTTAGGACATTTTGCTGTTTAATAAACATTCTTCTAATATAATGCTCCCAATCTGCACAGTCATGGGATTAGTTAATGTGTTAAAAGTTAATTCAATTTATAGATATCCAAAATTCATCTTATTCTCACAAATGATTTATGCAACGATAATATTCTCAGACAGTACGATATACGATACATACTGGCCTATATCAATTCATAATTTAATCCTGTATCAATTCATATCTTAATCGTGTATCGTTTCATACATGAAACATATAACACAACAGTGGAATGACTTTGTTGGATAAATGGATCCTTTCTACATTCTAATAAATAATTCTATCTCTATTAATTATGCTACATCTACATTATACAATGGACTTAGTTAATGACGTAGATTCTGTTCTAGTCTTTTTCAAACTGGTATTGGCAACTGCAAAAGTTCATGCAAAATTGCTCAAAAGTAAGTATTACAATACATGTCATATCTTGAACTACCGGTATATACCGCGATATGTATCGTAATAGGGGAAAGTTGTATCGTGACATCCCTCTTAAAATATACTTCTGATTTTTAGATATCACAAATCGTAATTTTTGATATTATACAATGCTATAAATTGCATTATATGTTATGTCTCAAAATACATTCATTGATATTATAAATTCATTTATTCATATAATAAAAAATGGAATGTAAGATATCAATATTTTATAATTAAAATAATTATTTTATGATATCATAAAAAACATTTTTTTATCCTGTTTATACATATGTATAGTTCATCTTGTGTTATCAATACATGAATAAGTCTGACACAGAGGTAAATTACACACGTTGAACCAATATGCTGTAAATGGAAAATTGTTATCTTGGTTCAGAATCTATTTAACAGAAAGGAAACAAGGTTCCTGTCAAGGGACATCATCAGATATGCTTATCAGAGCTGGAATGCCACAAAGATAAATATTGACCCATTGTTATCTTTAGTTTATATTAACGACATCTCAGACATGTCAGATAATATTTTTATTATTACTAAACTGTTTGATGATGACACAAGTATAGGAATCTCCTCTGATGATGTACATCTCAGTCTTAATGAAGATCTTACTGCACTTAATGACTGGGCACACAAATGGCCCCTCAAAAAGTGAAGTCAACACCATCAAGAATTTAATCCATACTTTTACTGGACCAATATTAGAACACTTGTCAGAAGTCTGGGATAACTGCACAACCTTTAATGAAACAAGAATCATTACAAGTAGAGGCAGCAAAGATAGAGATTGTACTTACAAAGTTTTCATAACGTGAGAGACTATATTACGAAACAGGCTGTGTACCACTTAAGGAAAGGCGTAGTCTTAAAAAACTACTATTTTGATACAATCAGTCCACAATCAGTGTTCATCATATATGTCTGACTTATTACCTTCCAACATTACCTTCGGTTACTAACATAATTTGCATCATAAAATCAACATAGTTACCGAATTTGACGTAATAAGCGCCCAGGGCGCTCTCAAAATTAGAAATAGGGGGCTCTTATTAGAATATTATTTTGGTGAAAAAAACAGAGTTAAAGGATAAATTTCGTGGTTTAGGCTGACAGCCTGAAATGTTTATATACGACAGATATATTTTTCCAGAATTTAATTGCCCATAATTTAGTGTGCATATTACACACGAATGCGTGTTAGATCTATACGCGAATACATAAGTCTTGTGTACATTGATCAATGGGAAGGGGTGCTAATTGGGATTGTTCACTAGCCAATATATTAGCAAATATCGCTATGGGCGCTTATTAGAGCGGGGCGCTTATTATGTCGAACACGGTATACTATTGGCTCATAAAACCTTTCAGAACTCCTTGATTCCAAGTGCTTGAATGAATGCAGGAATTCTTCTACATTTATAAAAATAATTCTTTTCAAAATTATCATATCAATAATTTTGTTTCATTTAAGGAAACGAACAATTTTATGGATAACAACTTCTGGTTAATTGCATTTTGCAATGTTTCGATGTAGATTCTTACATGTTATCAAGTCGGTGTGACAAGAACCAATTTTTAAGTGATGAGAGGTATATACTTAGACCATACCGTATTCGACGTAATAAGCGCCCCGCTCTAATAAGCACCAACGGCGATATTTGCTAATATATTGGCAAGTGAACAATCCCAATTAGCACCCCTTCCGATTGATCGATGTACATAAGACTTATTTATTCGCGGATAATACTCACTCGTGTGTTATATGCACCCAAATTAGTTATGGGCAATTGAATTCTTGAAAAATATATCTGTTGTATATAGACATTTCAGGCTGTCAGCATAAACCACGACATTTACGATCTTTCAACTCTGTTTTTTTCCACAAAATTAATATTCTAACAAGAGCCCACTTTGTCTAATTTTGAGAGCGCCCTGGGCGCTTATTACGTCGAATACGGTATTATGCATCATTGCAAATTCTTGGTTGTCACTCCAGCTTGATAAAGGTGTAAGAATCTACATCAAAATGTCACTATATGCAACATAAACCAGAAGTTGTTATAATGTTATCCATAAAATTGTACGTTTTCTTACTTACTCACCATCTTCTGGAATACCAATCCAAAAGTTAATAATTCATTATGTGATTATAAATGAATCATTGATATCATAATAAGGAATAAAATCATGTACCTTCCTTATGTCCTCGGCTAACAAGAGGTTGTTTTTCTTCTGTGTGGCTCATTTCTACGCTGTTCCAGTTCCAAGAGGCCACGGCGTCTTTTATTAATATATCGTTGTAATGTTGGCAACTTGGAAGACAGTTGTTTTGACAAGACGTCCGAGTTCCACACAAGTTTGCACTTCATAAAGTTATCAGTTTCGTGTCTACAACCTTGAATGTTTGATAACAACCGAATGATCACACTTCTATGCCGTGGTTTGTTTTACTGTAAAGCTAACAGTGAATGGAGTTGAACTTTGACAGTTCTGTTATCATCGGGATACACGTGACAGGATACAAAACAAAACTCACTTGTAGGATATCACACGAGTAGAAGACAGGAGAAAGCTGGGCTCTGTCTCTATGTCTCAATTTGCGCAAAGAATACGGGAAACCAGATAAGAATTTGGATATCCCCTTAATAGTGTAAGTGTCGAGCAATGTCTTTAGAAGCTCCTAACAGCGACAACGCATTCACCCAGCTCACTGATAAAGGCGGCCGTAGTTCAAACTCCCTCGCAGCGCCGTTTCAAGAATCACGTGCCATTGAATCAATATCAACATTGTGACAGCATAAGGGATGTCGTGTGCTAGCTTTACAGTCTTCTCGGTGTAGTTTGGCTCCTTTTAGAACTGTGAAATCATGGGTTAACTTTTTTTTTAAATCAGTAATTCTTCTCTTAAGCCTGCCACTTGTGCCGCTATGGATTGATCGCATGTGACGCTAATTAACCAGCAACCTGTGTGAATGACAGCTTTGTCCTGAGTGAAACAGTGGACAGTATAGATGTATGTTTGACCTGGCACGGACAATGTGACAAGTGTCTGGCACTGCCCAACTAGAATTAATACCACACTGAAAAAAACATTCCAGACTTGTGAATCGTTACCAGGTGCTTAAATTCCGATAAATAACGACAGTCTGACAGTAGATCTAATTGGTAAATCATTGTATTTGTACGTTAATGAAAACATGTCTCGTACTCTATCACATTCCGAGTCTGAAAATGAAGAATGCCGACCGCTGATCCGCGATGATGGTACAGAATCGAAACAGAGAGAAGATGGTATTTATTTGTTGTAATATTTTACAAGTCTAAGATCATTTGTATTAATTTAAATCATATCTCTTTATCATTGTGTCTAGATCCCTAATTGGAAAATAAATTCTAAACTAAATTAGAATGTATTACCCATACTCAGGGATTTATTTAGAATTCTAAACTAATTGCCCTTGACTTGAAAATTGGGGGGATAATCATAATTTTGTTCAAAATTGGGATTTTTTAAAGTTCCTATTTCCCCAAATTCATATTGAGGTTTTTGAACATTGCAATATGAAACAAAGCATTAAAACCTCTTCCAATTTAATTCCAATTTGGATATTTTTACTGACATTTCCTGCAGACTTGGGATCTAATAGCTGCCTCTGAATAGGTCTAGATAAATCCCTGCATATCAATATTTTTATTATTATAAATGTTTAGTCATCTGACTGTTCAGAAGTCAAGTGAGCTTATCAGTATCAGACAAATTCTTTGGTAAAATTATCAAAATTATGCGCTAAAATATACCAAAAGAGTGTTACTTTTTACTGGGTATTTATGGAGGAAGTACTTTAATATCAACACTGACAGCTTCTTTTGCTCAGTAGCTGTCTATGTTGAATTGTTGACTACATATCCAAGTGAGCTACAGAGTCGATCAGCACTATTTTTCTGAATTGAATAATAATAATAATATTTCTGATGTATCACTGGTAACATAGTGTCAATTTCTTAAGTAAAATAGTACCAATAATTCTCAACCATGAAGTACAATTTTGATGGCCACCATGGCTAATATAACATATCCAGGAAGTGTGAAACAGTGTTCAAAATAGCTGCCTGCCACTGATTTTTAACCTGTTTAAATTTGGCTAGTAACATATCCGTTAAGCTGGCCTGACTGTCTTGTTAATCATTTTAGCCAATACATACTTATTTCTACGAATCATCCAGTCAGTTATGGCATCATTTGATGTGAAAGTCTGTTGTCCATTTTTTGTCTTTTTGAGTTCATCGGAAGTGTTTTGGCTAGTAAAATATGATGAGGGCTTGCAACTGTTTTGTTAACATGCGCTGCTGGCCAGTGAACTTGGGAAATAATTCATACACTATTGTGAAAAGAAGTTGAATATCGAGTTTTGTTTTCTCCATGCTCACAAATAACCATGATTGCATTGTTGGTCAACAGCGTCATGTCAGTGGATTCAGGCGAGACATTTCCTGGCTCTCATGGCCTTCATGGGATTCTTCAACGTCTACTGTCTCCGCGTCAACCTCAGTATGGCAGTGGTTGCCATGGCGAACACATCCTCCAGCACACACAATAATGACTCCACCTCCCAATGCAGACCACTATACAACACATCAAGTCCTTCACAGAACGTAGGTACAGATTTGGTTGGTTTGGTTTGGTCAGCAATATTCCAGCTGTATGACGGCTGTCTGTAAATAATCGAGTCTGGACCAGACAATCCAGTGATTGATATCATGAGCATCGAAGTTGATAAAGTTGTGTGGTCAACGATTCCAGAAAACCAAAGTAAAATACAAAAGTATCACGTCATCGAAACAGGTTTTCTAATGAAAAGGTTTGATTGTATTTAGCGTTACCTTAAACCAAAGGGGGGAGGGGGGGGGGGTAAGCATGTCCGACTTCGATCTCTTGAAGGATTTTTCTCAATATTTCAGCCGTGGTACTTCCAAGAGTAATTATACGGAAATGTCAATGAGGTGAACGAAGATGCAGAGCATGCGTCTCATCTCCATCACCTGTACACGTTTTGTTTGTTTGTTTGTTTGTTGTTTAATGCCGCACTCCGCAATATTCCAGCTGAATGACGGCTGTCTGTAAATAATCAAGTCTGGACCAGACAATCCAGTGAATGATATCATGAGCATCAATCCACGCAATTGGGATTGATGACATGCAACAACCAAGTAAGCGAGCCTGACCACCCGATCCCGTTCGTCGCCTTTTATGACAAGCATAGTCACCTTTTATGGAAAGCATGGGTTGCTGAAGACCTATTCTACCCCGAAATCTTCAAGGGTCAGAGTTGGAGGGTAACATGACTGAAATGCATTTATTTACATGTCTTTCATAAGTGTTTGTTAAACAGTCGATTGTGGTTGTGTATTTCAAGGAAAAGTTATAAGAAAAATGATGCATGTTAAGAAGATGGATTTTATTCCTAATTCTGCACACCAGTCAATGTGAGATTGCCAACTTGTATTGTTCTTTTATTTCATCGCATATGTGTGCCCACTTGTCACGAATACATCTCAATGTCTATTCCACATTTTAACATCGTGACTGTGGCGTAATTATGATAGGTGCACATAACTGTTATATTTGGTACAAGGGAAGTAACTCTTGTCCTATGTTACAAGCCCAGAGAAGTGAAGACACACTGGAACAATCAATGTGTTGTTGGTTAAGTTATGAGTCTTCCTTCGACAAACCAAAACATAAAACATGTTAAAGTATCCATATAAAAAATGATTGCATGAACTTGACAACAGAGACATTCTAGTGTTGGGTTTGTGGCAAAAATATGAAAAAAAATTTTTTTTAATTGTTTCCAGAGTTGTAGAGTAATACAGTATTCCGTCGAGACATATTTCGGATTGCATAGAATTACACAATACACTCTTTAAAATTTAAAGGTTTTGAAACAGACATTGTCACATTTCAAACTAAAAAGTCTGCAACAAACATTCAGACTCAAACATAGCATGTATCAACAGAGAGCTAAGAATAATATGCTGAAAATAAAAGTAACCATTTTTTGTTAAAGTTATTTTTGTCATCCTTTTATATAGAAATATATGTTTATGTATATATTATTTTCGGTTTGATTCCTTAAATTCCAAAAAACATGAATATTTAAATTGGTATTTGTCTTGAAAAGGTCTTGAAAATAACCAAAGTGACTTGAAACGACCTTGAATAACACTTTGATTTGACTAAACATCATTTTTGGGGGTACTTTTCATTTACTAAATACAATTGTGCTTGTGAATGTCCATGAACATATGCAGTAATGCTGCCTGATAACATCCGTCCATCCGTCCATAATCATTTCGTTTCCAGAGTGTAACTCAAAACCCATTCAATATTTTTCAACAAAAATTGGCAGATATACCAAACAGATCCTGAAGTGGTGCCTTTTGCTGTTGATTGATTTTTGGCATTTTTATCTTTCTTATTTCCATGGAAACAATTTGGACTTGGGGAGCTAAAGGTGGGATGGATTTCATGTCCAGAGCACAACTAAAAAAACAATCAATATCTTTCAACGAAACTTGGCAGATATATCAAACAGATCCTGAAGTGGTGCCTTTTGCTGTTTACAAAATACCATGGTATTGTTTTGATAGAACTACTCTTGTATACGGAGAGATTAGTTAGATATTCTCTCAGGTTGGAGTGAGTGAGTGAGTTATGTTTAACGCCGCTTTGAACAGTATTTCAGTTATGTCACGGCGTGTCAGCTCAATGTGGGATGAAAGCCCGAAGTGATGCAGGTCTCAGACGTTTACCACTTCGGTCAAACCCACGAGCACGGGTATGGTGCTGTCAAACCTAGAAACATAATCGGGGCAAACTGGGATTCGAACCAATCATAGGTTTCTGGCATTTCCAAGGGACGCAACTCTGCACAGCTAATTGCGGCGCCTTAGACGACTGGGCCATCATCAAGTTAGACTTTATGTTACAGTCAGATGATTTGTTCTTTTGAATTTGTAGGGGCCGGGGTATTTGTCATCTTCTGATGACTCTTGTTTCATAATGTCTTCCCCACATTCCACCAATGAGTGAGTGAGTGAGTGAGTGAGTTGGGTTTAATGCCGCTTTTAACAGTATTCCAGTTATATCACGGCGTGTCAGCTTAATGTGGGAGGAAAGCCCGAAGTGATGCAGGTCTCAGACGCTTACCAATTCGGTGAAACCCACGTGCACAGGTATGGTGCTGACAAACCTAGAAACATAATCGGGATTCGAACCCACAATCATAGATTTCTGGCGTTGCCAAGGGACGCAACTCTGCACAGCGAATCACGGTGGCTTAGACGACTGGGCCACCGGTACCCCCTCCACCAATGATTTTTCACTATAACACTTGTAAATTATGAAATAGAAAATCTAGCCCCGAAAGCTCAATGTGGATAGCCAATCCAAATAATTGTGTTCAGTTCTCTGAGGTCTCTTTGTAGAGTGGAGAGTTCAACTGGGATGAACAGACACAAGGCCTCATCCTTGGTGCCTTCTTCTACGGTTACGTTACGACGCAGGTGCCGGGTGGATTCCTGGCAGAGAGATATGGCGCCAAGCGTATCTTTGGATTTGGAATTCTGTGCACATCAGTCCTCACACTGTTCACACCGCTAGCAGCTCGATGGCACCTCTACGCTTTCTACACTCTCAGAATCCTGGAGGGCATAGGGGAGGTAATTCAGTCACTTCCTTTTTCACTCATCGACGTTTTCTTCATTCTTGATTTTGAAAGATTTATGTCATTTTGATTTTAATTGGGTTACAAATTCACACCGTCAACATTTAACACATGTGAAATAAACATTTGCTGAATCGTGATCTTCTTCCTCCAAGTTAACAAATTTAATAAAAATTTCTTTGCTTCACCCAACCAACAATAGTTCTAAGGAGATCAATTCTTTTTAAAGTTTTTATTAATTGTTATTTCGACCACCTTTGGAAAACAATCTGTACACAAAGTTAAAAAAACAAAGAAGCTTTGTGCAATCTCTACCCTCCTTTATCAAATGGGGGCACAGGTAGTCCAGTCATGTATGGCGATGGAATTTGCTGTGCAGAGATGCAATTGGAAAACTGTTCAAAGCAAAAGAGTAAAAAACTCACTGGCTCACTAATTAGTGAGGACAGTCAAATCCAGATGTAACAAGGTTAGAAGAAACAAATACTAGTAGTTGCCTTTAAAAGCCACACGGTGACACAAAGAAAAGAACATAGGCCACGCCCACTACCGGACTACTGTTTCTTGATTGGCTGATGATGAATGAGTTGGGATTGTGTTGCATCATTGTGCTGGAAGATGTCACTGCTTCTGTACTGTTGTCTACAGTTATTGAGTGTTATTGATTGAATAAGCCGTCTGTGATGTTTTTATTTTTGACGTATTTATTTATAAGAATTGACTTTTTGCAATTTATCATGTTTATTGAAGTATAAACTTAAAAAACAGTGTTCACATCTTACACAGTGTTCACACCTCTTTTTACCTGTTTACCGCTGTGTGATCTGTTCCAGGGTGTGACGTTTCCTGCTATGCGATTTGTTCCAGGGTGTGAAGTTTCCTGCTATGTGATCTCTTCAAGGGTGTGACGATTCCTGCTATGTGATCTGTTCAAGGGTGTGATGTTTCCTGCTATGTGATCTGTTCCAGGGTGTGATGTTTCCCGCTATGTTCCAGGGTGTGACGTTTCCCGCTATGTGATCTGTTCCAGGGTGTGACATTTCCCGCTATGTGATCTGTTCCAGGGTGTGACGTTTCCCGCTATGTGATCTGTTCCAGGGTGTGACGTTTCCTGCTATGTGATCTGTTCCAGGGTGTGACGTTTCCTGCTATGCGATCTGTTCAAGGGTGTGACGTTTCCTGCTATGTGATCTGTTCCAGGGTGTGACGTTTCCTGCTATCTGATCTGTTCAAGGGTGTGACGTTTCCTGCTATGTGATCTGTTCAAGGGTGTGATGTTTCCTGCTATCTGATCTGTTCCAGGGTGTGACGTTTCCTGCTATGCATGCCATGTGGGGAAATTGGGCCCCTGTCTGGGAGCGGACTAAACTTGCAGGCTTCTCATACTCAGGTGAGTTCATTGCCAGGAACAGATAATATATAGTGCCATTTTGTTTCGTGATATCTGTCAACTGCATCAATCATTCGCTATCACAATGAAATAGACCATTATTGTGCTTAACTGAATAAATGCATGTACACCATCACATTGAACACCATCAAAAGAATATACAATTTTTTAACTAATGCATTTGCTGTGTGAGATGAAGCTGTGCGAGGTCCAACTGAAGAAGAATCTGTTCCCCATAGTTGTGTGGCTAATCCCATCACATAGCGCCCACATGAACACGGAAGTGATGACGTCACAGAGAATCACATAACTGTTTGTCATCGAGACTGACAAGTCCTGTAGAATAAAGTGTCCAGCTTTTACACTGGCATCCTTTTGATTGTTGCTTTATTCAGCATTTATTGTGAATTTTATCATTCTATGGTTTGTGTTTTCCCATATTTTTACTGTCGCATAAATATTTTGCACGTGATGGTGGCTACAAGTCACTGTAAAATCATATGCTTTATTTTTCCAATTAGCCATTTTTATTTGCCACGTGGTCACACTCTCGTGTCTCTTTGTTCTTTTTTAAAGCTTGGTATTTTCTTTCATATTGTCTTATCTAAAGTTTCCCGTTTGGAAAAGTAAGTGTTATTTTACCCTTTAACCTCCGTGTCTCATAATGGGTTCAAAATTGCTGTAATTTCTCTTTGTGCTTTTTGTGACAATGGCTTCTGCTTAATTGCAGATTTATGCTTGCTCGTTGTTCTGAGTACCTGCAGGGCAGCACCATCATTACCTACCTGGTGGCCATTAACTCGGTGTTGGCAATTCTGGAAGATCATAAAAAGACCATGATATCCGGAACTCCAAGCTTTGCTGCACTCCAACAGACTTGAAGATCAGAAGGCCAAGTTCAGACCTCCTGCTTGGTACTGAACATTTTCAGGTTTCTGCGTGGCTCTCCATTTGAGCCTACTCAGCAGCTTCCTTCTTTAACCTCAACATGAAGACATTATTTCCTCACCCAGGTCTGATTTGAGGGGGGCACGGGTGGCCCAGTCGTCTAAGGCGCCGCGATTCGCTGTGCAGAGTTGCGTCCCTTGGGCATGCCAGAAACCTATGATTGTGGGTTCAAATCCCGGTTCGCCCCGATTATGTTTCTAGGTTTGTCAGCACCATACCTGTGCTCGTGGGTTTCACCGAAGTGGTAAACGTCTGAGACCTGCATCACTTCGGGCTTTCCTCCCACATTAAGCTGACACACCTTGATATAACTGGAATACTGTTTAAAGTGGCGTTAAACCCAACTCACTCACTCTGATTTGAGTGTAGGGCGCGTTCACCTTGGGCTGTCCCTGGACTTTAGCCAAGAATCAACTCCTTCATCCCAGGTCCTTCATCCCACCACTCTTCTCTATTGTGGGTGCTGAAGACTTCTCGATTGTGGGTGCTGAAGACTTCCTGATTGTGGGTGCTGAAGACTTCCTGATTGTGGGTGCTGAAGACTTCTCGATTGTGGGTGCTGAAGACTTCTCGATTGTGGGTGCTGAAGACTTCTCTATTGTGGGTGCTGAAGACTTCTCGATTGTGGGTGCTGAAGACTTCTCGATTGTGGGTGCTGAAGACTTCTCGATTGTGGGTGCTGAAGACTTCCTGATTGTGGGTGCTGAAGACTTCCCGATTGTGGGTGCTGAAAACTTCTCGATTGTGGGTGCTGAAGACTTCCCGATTGTGGGTGCTGAAGACTTCTCGATTGTGGGTGCTGAAGACTTCTCGATTGTGGTTGCTGAAGACTTCTCTATTGTGGGTGCTGAAGACTTCTCTATTGTGGGTGCTGAAAACTTCTCGATTGTGGGTGCTGAAGACTTCTCTATTGTGGGTGCTGAAGACTTCCCGATTGTGGGTGCTGAAGACTTCTCAATTGTGGGTGCTGAAGACTTCTCTATTGTGGGTGCTGAAAACTTCTCGATTGTGGGTGCTGAAGACTTCCCGATTATGGGTGCTGAAGACTTCTCTATTGTGGGTGCTGAAGACTTCTCGATTGTGGGTGCTGAAGACTTCTGGATTGTGGGTGCTGAAGACTTCTCGATTGTGGGTGCTGAAGACTTCTCGATTGTGGGTGCTGAAGACTTCCTGATTGTGGGTGCTGAAGACTTCCCGATTGTGGGTGCTGAAGACTTCTCGATTGTGGGTGCTGAAGACTTCCCGATTGTGGGTGCTGAAGACTTCTCGATTGTGGGTGCTGAAGACTTCTCGATTGTGGTTGCTGAAGACTTCTCTATTGTGGGTGCTGAAGACTTCTCTATTGTGGGTGCTGAAAACTTCTCGATTGTGGGTGCTGAAGACTTCTCTATTGTGGGTGCTGAAGACTTCCCGATTGTGGGTGCTGAAGACTTCTCAAAACTTCTCGATTGTGGGTGCTGAAGACTTCCCGATTATGGGTGCTGAAGACTTCTCTATTGTGGGTGCTGAAGACTTCTCGATTGTGGGTGCTGAAGACTTCTCGATTGTGGGTGCTGAAGACTTCTCGATTGTGGGTGCTGAAGACTTCTCGATTGTGGGTGCTGAAGACTTCTCTATTGTGGGTGCTGAAGACTTCTCTATTGTGGGTGCTGAAGATGAGGTGGAACTCCTTCTGTGCCAAGTTGTGCACTGGGGGTTTCATTTGCCGATCTAAGACTCAACGTGGTTCCTGGGAACGGCTTTCCATCCTCGTCTCCAGGACATCCACAGCAGAAGTCAGTCATAACACATTATCCTTGTAGTTACGTGCAGTCATCCAGGCTTATGAGGCCACTGGTCTTGGTCCCCCCAGGGCCTACAACCCTCACAAGATCTTGGCGGTCACTTCTATGATGGCTCTCCACAGTAAATGCTCCTTCATCATGGAAGGATGCTTCTGGAGATCCAACACTTTCTTTGCAAGCCATTACCTGAGGGACATGGCTTTGGAAGGCGTCGAAGGTATCCACAGTTTTGGTCATTTGGTGGTTGCCCTGCAGGTCTCCAACCCCAGACACCATTAGCTTCTCCAGCAGTCAAGAGCCGACCATGATTGTTGTGAAAGGCGACTTACGGGATCGGGTGGTCAGGCTTGCTGACTTGGTTGATGGATGTCATTTTATCCCAATTGCGTAGATCAATGTTCATGATATCAATCACTGGATTGTCTGGTTCAAACTCAATTATTTAAAGACGGCCGTCATATAGCTGGAATATTGCTGAGTTTGATGTTAAACAACAAACAAACAAACAAAACACCCCAGATAAGGAGGCTTACATGTTGCAAGCATTGGCTAGGTAAGTCAGTCTCTGACTCTAGCATAAGCTATTTTCTACTACTGTTCTTTGCCTGGACTTCCTCACACTCTCGTTCTCCCTCTGGCAGGAATGATCTCCTGGTTCCTGATCATCACAAAAGGCTGCCGTGATGGTGGCCTGGACATTTGATGAGGGTTTTCTGAGGATCACATCTGAAGGTATGCCCACCTCCATTACATCCAATTCAGATGCATTAAGGAGTAATGCAGGATAAGTTACAATATTTAGTAAAATCGAATTTTTTTACATTTGTATACTTATCCTGCTTTACTAAGTCTAAAGTGGCCCAACCATCACAGAGCTGCCTCCCCACGATGTCTTCAGATGAAACGATGAGGGAGGAATGTGATGTTCTGTGGCGTCATCATTTTCATTTTTCGCTGTTGGATGGTATTAGCCACACAATTAGTGGGGACAACTTCTTCATCAGCTGGACCTCACACAGCTTTGTCTTTCTGTAAAAAAATCAGCAGTAAATACATTAAGGATTAATGCAGGTTAAATATACAATGTTACAAATATGTAGATTTTGCTAATATCTCTACCATCAGATTTATAAAAATAAATTATCACCTACATTTTTCTACTTGATAAGTTTACTATTGTTTGCAGGGTCTCAGCTAGGAACAGTGATCTCAATGCCGATATCTGGACTGCTGTGTGAGTCTGACTTCCTTGGGGGATGGCCATCAGTGTTCTATATATTTGGTGAGCATGTGTTCATTGTTTGACGTCTTGTATGCCTCATCCGGCAATATTGCAGGTAAATATTCCATCCGCCTCTAATTAATCAAGACTGGACCAGACAATCTAGTGTTTCATATTATGATCAACTATACACACCTACAATGACAGTTATCAACCAAGTCACTAAGTTGTATGATCTGTGTCTACTGTATGACAGGTTGTATAAGCTGTGTTTACTGTATGACAGGTGGTATAAGCTGTGTCTACTGTATGACAGGTTGTATAAACTGTGTTTACTGTATGACAGGTTGTATAAGCTGTGTCTACTGTATGACAGGTTGTATAAGCTGTGTCTACTGTATGACAGGTGGTATAAGCTGTGTCTACTGTATGACAGGTGGTATAAGCTGTGTCTACTGTATGACAGGTTGTATAAACTGTGTTTACTGTATGACAGGTTGTATAAGCTGTGTCTACTGTATGACAGGTTGTATAAGCTGTGTCTACTGTATGACAGGTTGTATAAGCTGTGTCTACTGTATGACAGGTGGTATAAGCTGTGTCTACTGTATGACAGGTTGTATAAGCTGTGTCTACTGTATGACAGGTTGTATACGCTGTGCCTACTGTATGACAGGTTGTATAAGCTGTGTTTACTGTATGACAGGTTGTATAAGCGGTGTTTACTGTATGACAGGCTGTATAAGCTGTGTCTACTGTATGACAGGTTGTATAAGCTGTGTCTACTGTATGACAGGTTGTATACGCTGTGTTTACTGTATGACAGGTTGTATAAGCTGTGCCTACTGTATGACAGGTTGTATAAGCTGTGTTTACTGTATGACAGGATGTATAAGCTGTGTTTACTGTATGACAGGTTGTATAAGCTGTGCCTACTGTATGACAGGTTGTATAAGCTGTGTTTACTGTATGACAGGTTGTATACGCTGTGCCTACTGTATGACAGGTTGTATAAGCTGTGTCTACTGTATGACAGGTTGTATAAACTGTGTTTACTGTATGACAGGTTGTATAGGCTGTGTTTACTGTATGACAGGTTGTATAAGCTGTGCCTACTGTGACAGGTTGTATAAGCTGTGCCTACTGTATGGCAGGTTGAAAGGTGTGCCTACTGTATGACAGGCTGTATAAGCTGTGTCTACTGTATGACAGGTGCTGTAAGCTGTGTCTACTGTATGACAGGTTGTATAAGCTGTGTCTACTGTATGACAGGCTGTTTAAGCTGTGTTTACTGTATGACAGGTGCTGTAAGCTGTGTATGGGTGATTGCTTGGTTCTGTCTCGTACATGAAACACCATCCGACCATCCTCGTATTTCAAAATCAGAGAAGGAATATATCGAGAACTCTATTGGGAAAAGAGAGGTTAGTGTGTTCTTCATTAAAAAATGCATTTGTGAGTTTATACTACTATAGTAATTAATCATTTCATAAACTGCTTCAGTTTCTGTTCTAACTATACATAACACTGGATGAAGTAAGTTGATGTTTTGAAATACAAATACTTGAAATTCCTATATCCCTTCTTTGCTGCTGCTTTTTTTTAAAAATCCATAACATACACTAAAAAATATAGACTGTCAAGTAAAGTTTCGGTCTTTGTAGGGGGACCCATGAAGATCCGGGGTAGAATAGGTCTTCATCAACCCATGCTTGCCGTAAAAGGTGACTATGCTTGTCGTAAGAGGGAACTAACGGGATCAGGTGGTCAGACTCGCTGACTTGGTTGATGCATGTCATCGTATCCCAATTGCGTGGATCGTTGCTCAATCACTGGATTGTCGGTCCAGACTCGATTATTTACAGACCGCCGTCATATAGCTGGAATGTTGCTGTGTGCGGGGTTAAACAACAAACAAACAAAACAAAACTTTGTAGGGGACACTTATAAAGATTACTTACAGCCTGGCCTAGAAGTTGATCATGGAACGTTTATTGTAGCAGTGTTCTTAATACAGCGAATACTGTAATCTGATTAACCTCGTCTGTTCTAAGATATTCTGTAGATAATACCATGCTTGTTTTCCTTGAAGAACTGTTTTAATAGTAAAAAGCTTATACAAAACAGCTACTATGTAATCTAACTACCGTATTCGACGTAATAAGCGCCCAGGGCACTCTCAAAATTAGAAATGGGGGGCTCTTAATACATGTAGAATGTTATTTTGGTGGAAAAAAAACAGCCTTGAAAGATAAATTTTGTGGTTTATGCTGACAGCCTGAAATGTTTATATACGACGGATATATTTTTCAAAAATTTAATTGCATATTATTCACGAAAAGATAAGTTTTTGGTTCATTATACAATCGGAAGGGTTGCTAATTGGGATTGTTCACCAGCAAATATATTAGTAAATATCGCCATGGGCGCTTATTAGAGCTGGGCGCTTATTACGTTGAATAAGGTATTATCGATGACATGACGTGTACACATACCAGAGGCTGCCTACCCCTTGGAAGAAGATCCTGACCAGCAGTGCATTGTGGGGGATTGCTGTGGTCAGTTTTACCAACAACTGGGGAAGCTACGTCTTTCTTACCTGCCTCCCAACATTCATGCAGAGAATTCTTAAGTTCGACATCAAGTCTGTGAGTATATCTGAAGATATGTGAAAGTGTATTCTTACTCCCTATATATAAGTTTTCTTATGTATGTTCTCTGTCCATTTACATTGTATGGCAACACAGAGGGACGGGGTTGATAGCACCTGTTTGTACATCAGATGCCAAGATACATGGAATTCCAAATGGCTCTGTGCAGTACCTGTATGCTAGAGCTTAGTATCGCCTGGTATTTTGCGATACGATTCGTATCACGATATGGACTGACTATACTATTGGTATCACAATACACCACATCAAAAAGTAAGAAATGATGAAATCACTGAAATACGGCTCTAAAACCTCTTTCTTCATACATTTCTTATTGTTATCTCAAAAACTTTTACAAAGAAAACCAAACAAATGAAGGGATGGTTATTAAATGTAACAGTTAGTCGGCTCGTCCTCAGCTACCACATCCTTGTGTTCTGCCATGCTTACTGGTGGT
Source organism: Haliotis rufescens (assembly GCF_023055435.1). Taxonomy (NCBI): domain Eukaryota; kingdom Metazoa; phylum Mollusca; class Gastropoda; order Lepetellida; family Haliotidae; genus Haliotis; species Haliotis rufescens. Next base: position 28,543,237 of record NW_025963779.1, read on the forward strand.
GCAATGCTACTTCTGCCATTATGGGATGTAACTCTGTTAGTTCCTGTTCTATTTACAGTAAAGTCTCGTTAATCCGACACTTGTTAATCCGACAATCGGCTTTATCCAACACTAATGATGGGAACTTATTAAATCAGTGCTATTTAGACCCGTTAATCCAACAGTCTCGCACTCCGACTCCGACACAACCTAATTTGCAACGAATTACCGAAATCACTCATTAATCAGTCCCGTTAATCCGACACAATGATCAGCGTACTCCATGGTCATCTGCCCACGAGTACATAGCCAGTGTTTTGATGCGAGAGTAGTCGGCTGGTAGCTGCATATTACAAAGCTGCAGAGATAAACAGTTAATGCTTTAGATAAACAAATCAGGATTAATCACATGCTTAGATTCCCTCAATCTCATTAAAATCAGATACAAGTATTCGCTATCACCGAGGACATCCCAAACAGGTCACATCAGAAGAACCTTTCGCGAACTATGACCGACGAACGTTGGTACTACTTAATTGAAGACGTACTTGTTAATCCGACATAATCATATGCAAGGGACTTGACTGTATAGTGTTTCGCGATAGTGTGTACCTATTAAGTATCGATGATATCATAGGTATGGGTGAATCGTTACAGCCCTACTGGATGCCATGAAGAGTTTTTCTGGTACAAGGTCTTTTGATATGCCGGTATTTCTCAAAGTTGAAATTTATTTCATGTCCTTTTATTCTTGCAAAGCATGACAATTCTCTGTAATAATTTGCCCTAAGCCTTTGAACTTGCAATGTCATGCTTTCTATGTAAAAGTCCCAGACTAATTTATTTGTACCAGGTGTGTACATGGATATGACTCAAGAGTTCGTAAATTAAATTCCAATACAAATGTCTGTATATAATTCACCTGTATTCCTTATAGCATATCTTCCTCCATTTGTTGTTATAGCATGTATTCCTCCATGTGATGTTATGGGATGTATTCCTCCATGTGATGTTATGGCATGTATTCCTCCATGTGATGTTATGGCATGTATTCCTCAATGTGATGTTATAGCATGTATTACTCCATGTGATGTTATGGCATTATTCCTCTATGTGATGTTTTGGAATGTATTCCTCCATGTGATGTTATGGCATGTATTCCTCCATGTGATGTTATGGCATGCATTCCTCCATGTGATGTTATGGCATTATTCCTCCATGTGATATTATAGCATGTATTCCTCGGTGTGATGTTATGGCATGTATTCCTCCATGTGATGTTATGGCATGTATTCTTCTGTGTGATGTAATGGTATGTATTCTTCCGTGTGATGTTAAGGCATGTATTCCCCCGTGTGATGTTAAGGCATGTATCCTTCCGTGTGATGTTAGGGCATCTATTCCTCGGTGTGATGTTATGGCATGTATTCCTAAGTGTGATGTTATGGCATTTATTCCTCTGTGTGATGTTAGGGATGAATTCCTCAGTGTGATGTTAGGGCATGTATTCCTCTGTGTTATGTTACAGCATGTACAGTCGTGCCCCGCTTATACGGACTTCAGATATCCGGAAACCTCGGTTCCCGGACGATTTTCATTCAAAACGCAATAATTACTATATAAATTTACCCGTATATACGGAAATTCAGTTTCCGGAACCGGACGGTCATTTTCATACACAAAACACTGAAATGCACACAAAATTGTCTCACTTATCCGGACAATACACTTCCGCTGGTGGTAATCCTTCAGCTGGTGGTAATCCTTTGATTCGTGAGAAGTCAATTAACCAAGTGACACTGAGTTACGTTTGAGACGAGCTTGTTTATTGTACATGTAATCCCCTTCGATAAATATGGCGTCTGTTGAGGTCAGAGGTCAAAGTTGTGTAAGTATGGCCTGTCAACCAGCGAAACGTAAGCGACACGCAGTTACAGCACGCGAAAAAAGGGAAATTTGTCTGTTTAAGGAAAAACACCCGTCAGTAAGCATTATGGCACTGAATTTGGACATACCATAGGAAAATCGACATTCTGTCATCTGTCATGAGTTGCATAATTGAAGGGAAGTAACTCTTCCAGTAAGAAGCTGGTTTCAGTTATACGGAAATTCGTTTATACGGACAAATTGTGAAATGACGCAATTGTCCGTATAAACGAGGCACGACTGTATTGCTCTGTGTGATGTTACGGCATGTATTCTTCCGTGTGATGTTACGGCATGTATTCCTCCGTGTGATGTTACGGCATGTATTCTTCCATGTGATGTTACGGCATGTATTCTTCCGTGTGATGTTACGGCATGTATTCCACTGTATTAGGTTTTATCATGTATTCTCTTCACCACAGGATGGTCTGCTGTCTGCATTGCCGTATGTAGCAATATGGATAACACAGATGATGTCTGGATTCATCGCAGATTATCTCCGTACAAACAATTACCTCAGTACCTTGGCCACTCGTCGGCTAATGACATTAATAGGTCAGTTAAATACTTTCATTAGCTAGCCTGGCTATAGAATCCAACTCCCTTTCCTGTCCACATGCTTTGTAGATCGTGTTAGGTAGGCAGAGCATGTTCTGTTTTGTTGGTCATCTACCTCCTACAACTCCACCTCAGTTATACCGCTGATCGTCTATAATGCTCATCAATTATTTGGACCCCAAAGGTAATAAATAAGTTTTATGCCTTGAAGCAGTGACAGAAAAAAATATTCTGTCTCCAAGAAACATTCCAGGCCCTCCTTCAGAAAAATAAATGGCCCATCCAAAAAATTGCTTTCAGGTGAGGTGCTGCCAGCTGCAGCTGTGATCGGCGTCAGCTATGTCGGTTGTGACCATATATGGGCTGTGGTCCTTTTGACTGTTTCCCTTGGGACGAATGGCATCAGTATGGGAGGCTTCAATGTCAATCACCTTGATATTGCTCCCAAATTTGCAGGTAAGTGCCATCTCTATGGATACTTCAGAGTTGTCTCCCTTCCCAAGAAGATCTGGGTTAGAATAGGTCTTCAGCAACCCATGCTTGCCATAAAAGGCGACTATGCTTTTTGTAAGAGGCGACTAACAGGATCAGGTGGTCAGGCTCGCTGACTTGGTTGATGCATGTCTTCAAATCACAATTGCGTAGATCGATGCTCATGAAGTCAATCTCTGGATTGTCTGGTCCAGTCTTGATTTACAGACAGCCATCATATAGCTGGAATATTGCTGAGTGCAATGCAATTATTAAAACCCTTGTAATAGGAATGGGTAGTTACAATGGTGCTTGTGTATTATCTACCCCTGATATGCTTGGATCGTTGCTCATGCAGTCAACCACTTGTTTGTTGGGCCATACTTGCAGTGGCAGGTGTGGCTGAATTATTGCTGACGTCAGCTTAAAAGTTTTAAGTTAAAACAATATTAATTTATTCACTTGCTCATTTTTCATAATATTACCGAACTAGTTTGCTTGTTGTCATAAATGTGAAAGAAGGAATGGCCTGACAGATACTTGCTGATCTGACTTTTTGTTGCTTGTTTATTGGTCACCAGTCAGCAACAATTCAGCTGTAATTCATCAAGGGCCCGACAACCAGTGTTTGATATTATTAGGTACATGTACATCCCATGTAGTCAAGGTATGATGACACACAATCGACCTTGTCAGTAACATGCTCTTAAAATATACTGAACAACAAAAGTTCCTGTGACATTGAATAAGATTTAATGCAGAGTTATGTTTTTTACCAAATCTGAAACAACTTCGGTTTGCAACAGATAAAAGACTCCTGTAAGTGTTCAAATGGTTTAATTTGCCATACTGACTTCAGAAAATGTGTGTTTTCATAAAAAACATGAACATGCCAAAATGTCAATTTACAAATCAATAGCGTGTGTCTCCACCTCTGGTTGCGATGCAAGCAACACATCTTCGTCTCATGGAATGGTCCAGGCATCGCACAAAGTCTTGTGGGATATCTGTCCATATCTGCTGGAGCATGTTTCGAAGTTCCTGGAGTGTCTGTGGAACACGTGGTTGACGTCGAAGGCGCCGATCCATCTCATCCCTCATGTGCTCGATTGGTGAGAGATCAGGGGAGCGAGCCGGCCAGGGGATGACATTCATGTTGTTTTGTTGAAGAGAATCCTGAACAAATAGAGCAATATGAGGCCGGGCGTTGTCATGTTGAAAGGTAATGCCTGGGCCATGACGTCGCAAAAACGGTAGAACAACAGGGCCGATGATCTCGTCGCAGTAGCGCTGTCCATTGAGATTTCCCTCTACCACTATCAAACGGGTCCTCTGTCTTGCTGTAATCCCACCCCATACCATAACGCTGCCACCCCCGAACCTATCTTCTTCCATGACACAATGATTGACGTAACGTTCACCTCAGCGTCGGTACACTCGAATACGTCCATCGCTGTGGCTGAGGTGAAAACAAGACTCGTCAGTGAATAGAACTTGTCCCCACTGCATGGCCGTCCAGCAAAGACGCTGTCAGCACCACTGTAGACGTGCTTGACGGTGGTTTCCTGTCAAAATTGGACGTCTGGCGGGTCTTCTGGCGACAATCCCTGCGCATCTGAGGCGGCGACGTACGGTTTGTGAAGATATTCGCCGAAGGCCAGGGATGCTTCTTGCAGTCATTGTTGCTGGCTGGAATCTATTTCGTAGGTGTGTTGTTCGAATCCAGTTGTCTTGTCGATTATTGGTTACAAGTGGCCTGCCACTCTGAGGATGGTCTCTGACTGCATTCGTCTGTTGCCAAGGTTGCCATAAACACCAAATGGTGTTTCTGTGGATGTTAAATTGTCTTGCAACATCACTCGATCCTGCTTCAAGCACACCAATGGCTCGCAGACACTCATTTTCGGACAGGCGTGGAATTTCATAATGTTGAATAATTGCGTAATTTTGTTGTTTTTCTGAGGGGTTGTTGTCAGCACGATGCTGAACAATGCATATGGAATCCCTTTAACGCACATGTTTTTATACCCATTCTTGGGTAGTGAAATGCATGGGGCTTGCATAAAAGTTAACTTTTGCATGGAATGCATTCTTTTCTGTAGCAGTTGCATTTTTGTGACTTGATTCCATAAATGTACTACAATATTCTAAACCAAACTTTACTTGTATGAAAAATATACTAAAATATTGGTGTCACAGGAACTTTAGTTGTTGAGTATATGTAATAATCAGTAAGCCCCGAAGTTGCTAGTTGCTTCTACTTCCAGAATCAACGGATTCAAGTGATTTCTCTGACCTAAATCATGTTATGGTTAATATATAATATCTCTATAATTTTGGATAATGACTTATAGTTGCATCAGTTTGACTTGTTCAGATTTTAAGTAAGGATAAGAATTTATGGATGAGCAACTTCTTTATTACAATTAAGAGCGACGTTTCGGTGTAGGTTGTAACACCGTTATCAATCTGATTGATATTGGTGTTAGAACCTACACAGAAACGTCGCTCTTAATTGTAATAAAGAAGTTGTCCATCCATAAATTCTTATCCTTACTAACTACTTCTAAATGCCTATGAAAGATCAAAGAGGTTGTTTAGATTTTGTTCAGAATGGTATGTGAGTTCCTGGCTCAGACACAACATTTGTGATTATGGTTTAAATAGTGGCACATGTAACTACTGGTAGGATGCACTGTCATACAAGATGTTGTGTTATGAGACAGAAATATTGCTCACACAACATGTCATCTGTTTGTTGTGTATTCTGAATTCTGAAAGTTGGGGTGCATGAACTTTTAATGGAATCTTTAATGGTTTTTTTCATAGCATGTTTTGTGTCTTAGGTGTGATGCTGGGGATCACTAATGGTATAGCCTCCATCCCAGGATTCCTGGCCCCGGCAGTTGTGGGCTACATCACCAACAATAGGGTGAGTTTCCCCACAGTCAGGGGCTGTATCACCAACAACAGGGTGAGTTTCCCCACAGTCAGGGGCTGTATCACCAACAATAGGGTGAGTTTCCCCACAGTCAGGGGCTACATCACCAACAATAGGGTGAGTTTCTCCACAGTCAGGGCCTGTATCACCAACAACAGGGTGAGTTTCCCCACAGTCAAGGGCTGTATCACCAATAACAGGGTGAGTTACCCCACAGTCAGGGACTGTATCACCAACAACAGGGTGAGTTTTCCCAGTCAGGGCCTGTATCACCAACAATAGGGTGAGTTTCCACACAGTCAGGGGCTGTATCACCAATAACAGGGTGAGTTTCCCCACTGTCAGGGGCTGTATCACCAACGACAGGGGGAGTTTCCCCAGTCGGGCTGTATCACCAATAACAGGGTGAGTTTCCCCACAGTCAGGGGCTGTATCGCCAATAACAGGGTGAGTTACCCCACAGTCAAGGACTGTATCACCAACAACAGGGTGAGTTCCCCCAGTCAGGGCCTGTATCACCAACAAAAGGGTGAGTTTTCCCACAGTCAGGGGCTGTATCACCACCAGCAGGGTGAGTTTTCCCACAGTCAGGGCCTGTATCACCAACAACAAGGTGAGAATCCCAGTAGTCAAGGGCTGTATCACCACCCACTAGGTGAGTTTCCACCTAGTTTCTTCAAGATGATGTAAGACCCAGTTCAAGTTGTCATTAAGTTTGATTGTTCTTCAGGAAACTATTGAGGGATGGCGATATGTTTTCTTCCTGACTGCTGGGATCTATGTCGTGGGTGCGCTGGTGTATGTTGCCCTGGCCCGCGGAGACGAAATGGCATGGGCCAGGGAGAGGCCGTCGCACAGCAGCTCTCTCAGTGTGAGTTCTGCCAATATACAGACACACAGACAACCATGGCAGCCGCCGCCGCAACAGGAAGTCGACATCCCTCCACCACCAGAGTACACAGAAACATGACATCACCCGTAATTCATGTACTTTTATATCAAGATTATGTGTAACAAAAAATAATGTGGTTGTCTTTCTGAGTGAGAGTCAAGAGTTCACCTGATTATGATTTTGTTGTTTCATACGTTTTAATGAAAGTGATAAATGCCACGACCTGCACGCTGTGATGTTACTGAGATACTCTTCATTGTGATCAAAGATTACTCCATGTATTTCTTAATGTTAAAATCTTGCAAGGTTTTTCTGTGCCAAAATATACATGGTTGACAAAACAATTTTAATAAGTAACTTTGATGCATTGATGGTCATTGTTTATAAGTTTCGTTATTGTTATTGTCACAATATATCCAGTATAAATATAAAGTTGCTGAATTCACTCTTGCAAGATGTTCCTCAAAGGCAATTTGTAGAACATGTCTTGAACCCATGATGTGATGTAGTCATACTGATGTACAGTTGAACCCTGTTGTCTCAAACTAAATTTGTCGTCCTGCATTAAAATAATTTAGGACATACCTTGATACGTTGGAAAAACACAACTTGGATTTTGTAGCAAGTGTACCATCTTCCCGAGGCAAGTGAGTTAACTGACTATAAAAGTCCAGTTTCCACCCTTGCCGAACTAGGCTGGTATTATGGAGTTACATTTTGGCTGGGCTAACGAGTCTATGCATAGTCCAATCAAAATCGCGCACCAAAATCAAAATCCGGTTCATGCAGATTTCGGTCGACTGCAGGATTTGCAAAGCATGTGCACCGCTAACTCGTTGTCAACAGATGTTTTCTATATCTTTTCATGTTTTTAATCAAGGTGCTCACGTGATTTGATGCACTTCGCGATGTAAGACTCGTTTGATCACAATATAGATCTTGATTATCGATCAGATCGTCTTGACTGGGCGCCACCGTTTTGTTTGAAGCAAATGCAAGTGATACGAGAGGTTGAATCTGATTGGTCCATAGGAGAGGCATAGAAAGGACATTACTAGTAATAGCCACTGGTGGCGCTACAATCGAGCCCAGGAATTCCAGCCTAGTTCGGCAAGGGTGGAAACTTGACTTTTAAAGTCAGTTAACTCTCTTGCCTCGGGAAGATGCAAGTGTACTGGCCAAGCTACTATATAATGTGAGACAGAAAACTGTTGATTGGTTGTAAAGGCTGCCATGACTAATTTCCTTCACGTGTACTCAATTAAAGAAGTGATGACTCTATAAACATTTGAGACAGTCAATACCCTTGCCCGACAACTAGTAGTCACATGATCTACTTTTAAATGAACATATGACAAATGCTTCTGTGTTTATCTTTGGTAATAATGGATGCAGTTCATGCTGCGCACAAAGTTCTACCCAATTTGCGTATTTAAGACTAATGATGCATTCCATAAGAAGAACAAGTAATTAAAAATTTTCAGTTGACGCTGATGGTGCCAACCTTTTGGTATGCGGGATGTAAGTGGTTTTCAGATGCTCAAGTGCAGTACACTGGATGCCAAGAAATGTTCATCTGGTACGTGATGCTAATATTTCAAATGTATGGTTGTGTTGTAAGACCATCAGTTCAACAAGTGCGTGATATCATGTTTTGTGAAGTATGTACATTGTACAGATTGCAAGTGTAAAATGACACCAACAATTTCCTTTGTGAAGTTTCAAATCTCATCCTTAAGGAACCCATTTGTCTTTCATTGTGTGTTTGTTCTTGAGTGAATGTTTGACTGTATGTTAAAATGAATGTGTATAGTCTCTTCCTTTATGCTGCAAGCACAGTGAATCATCAGGCTTGGCCTTACATATGTGTATATTAGAGCTGGGACGGGCAACTCGGGTACCCGGGTCGGGTGGGTACTGTGTAGGACCCCGGTACCCACAGGACTACCCCGACCCGTGGTTAGTCACGTGACATATTGTTTCATGACAAAAAATCACTGTATAACTACATGGTTACACGACAATTTTAAGTCTCTAATGTTCGCATTTCTTCGTGACTATGAACACGTTCCTTCTGACTTATGTGTGTTTGAACAAAGCTAAAACTTCAGTAAACTTCAGTGTATGCATGACCACATCGTTTTATACGTGTATCTAAATACATTCTGTCAGGGCTACTGTCAAAATATTCCCTATCAGACATTTTGTACCTATCTCTTGACACCAACAGCACGTACCCGGGTAGGGTCGGGTAATAGGGGTGTGGGTACCCTTGTAGAAAATTTGGACTCATCTCAGCCCTGGTGTATATGCTGTTGGTGATTTCCTGTGGGAGTGGGCATGGGTGGTCCAGTCGTCTAAGGTGCCACAATTTGCTGTGCAGAGTTGCCTTCTTTGGACATGACATGCAGAAAGCTATGATTGTGGGTTCGAATCCCAGTTCGCCCCAGTGTCAGCACCACACCCGTGCATGTGGGTTTCACCAAAGTGGTAAACCATCTGAGACCAACATCATTTCGGGCTTTCCTTGCACATCAAGTTGACATCATGTGATATAACTGGAATATTGTTCAAAGCGGCCTTAAACCCAACTCACTCACTCCTGCAGGATTTTTTGTAGGATACCATGTGGAATCCCTGTATGCCATCCTGAAGGATACGATGTGGAATCCCTGTATGCCATCCTGTAGGAATTTTTTGTAGGATACCATGTGGAATCCCTGTATGCCATCCTGTAGGATACCATGTGGAATCCCTGTACACCATCCTGTAGGATACCATGTGGAATCCCTGTACGCCATCCTGTAGGATTTTTTGTAGGATACCATGTGGAATCCCTGTACGCGATCCTTTAGGATACCATGTGGAATCCCTGTACGCCATCCTGTAGGATTTTTTGTAGGATACCATGTGGAATCCCTGTACACCATCCTTTAGGATACCACGTGGAATCCCTGTACGCGATCCTGTAGGATACCATGTGGAATCCCTGTATGCCATCCTGTAGGATACCATGTGGAATTCCTGTACGCTATCCTGTAGGATCTTTTGTAGGATACCATGTGGAATCCCTGTACGCCATCCTGTAGGTTACCATGTGGAATCCCTGTATGCCATCCTGTAGGATCTTTTGTAGGATACCACGTGGAATCCCCGTTCGCCATCCTGTAGGATACCACGTGGAATCCCTGTACGCCATCCTGTAGGATCTTTTGTAGGATACCAGGTGGAATCCCTGTACGGCATCCTGGTGGATCCCCAGATATGTCCTTATTTAGACAGACGAATTGTTTTATCTTGACAGAAACCTTCTCATCTCAATGGAAAGGTTTTCATATCCTGAATAATTGCCTTTCTTAACTTTGAAGAAGCATTTTCTCATTTTGGTAGAAACATGTATGTATCTTGAATGCAGCATTCAATCATTTTTTATAGAACCATCTTTTATCTTGTCAGAAACACTTTCATAGTTTGATTGAAGCATTTTTCTATCTTGATAGGAGCAAATTTATTTGCAAACATATGAACATAAACATTTCAAACTTTCCGACTTATTATAAAAGTCCGTTTTCCACATTTATAGTCAGTTAGTGCCCTTGCCTCGGCAAGATGCATTTTATCTGGGTGCACAATGGTACAGAATCAGTACATGTACAGTACTTAAGGAAAATAAAAAATCTATTTTTTCAATGAGTTGCTGTTTTTGAATTCATACTTTCATTATGCAACCCCCTCTAAAGGTCTGCTTAATATGGAAATCAACCGCTGATGCAGTTATTGTTCTTTCACAACAATCCTTGTCAGTACTTGACAGGTTTGTACACACTAGTTCCTCCATCCCTGAATATATATATATTTATATACTTTAGTTTTTTATTTGTATGTTGTTTTTGTTCATGCAAATTCATATTTTCAGTAACATCTTATGATACCTCCAGCTCTAATTGCCAGAAAATGGAATGTCGAGACCTAAAACTGTTTAAAGTTCCTTATGTTTTCTAGACTTCCCTGGTGCACTTCAACCTAAGCCAGTGCTGAGTACAAAAGAAAAGGGCCACGTTACGCCCATTAGGTTATGGTTGAAGGTGGTTAGAATTTGGTTGACGGCCAGCAGAGGTCAAAGTAACCAGAAATCACATTGTAAAACATGACATTAGTACTTTGTTAGTGAACAAATATTGTTCATTGATACATTATTAACGTGGAACCAATACACGCCAATACAAAGTAAGGACAAAGAATCGAATCATTTACACAGATCTTGATAACAGTATGATTATATAGAAATTAGATTTCCTTAAACGGGAGGGAGTGAGTGAGTATGTTTTTTACGCTTTTGGCAATATTCCAGCAATATCACGGTGGGGGACACCAGAAATGGGCTTCACTCATGTGGGGAATCGAATCCACGTCTTCTGCGTGACGAGCGAACACTTTAACCACTAGGCTAATTACCGCCCCTTAAACCGGAAGTGTATATAACATGTAGAATAATATAATGTATAAGGTCATACTTGGGTAGTTTGAGGTATGGGACTCCGCTCTGAGGATGAACTACTTTAGGCATGTGTACTTATGACTTGAATGTGATGTCACGGAATTGCCTATCACTTCTTATTAAAGTAGTTGGAGAATTGAGTTTCCTGTTCTGAGATGGCACGGCATTAGAAAACACATTGTTGGCCACCGGAAGGAGTATTATCTTTCTTATTAAGTTAGCTAGATTCAAGTGAGTGATATTTCTGGTGGTATTGCATTATGCAAGTGTTTTCACAAAACTTGAAGAGACATGCTTTTTCCTCAACAAACCTTCATGTACACCAACGAAAAGGGATCGAGAATATTAGTATGATGCTGAAGTCACATGATTTCTTGAAGTGCCATGAGGTCATTTCTGTTGGAATGTGTTGATTTGTTACACGTTTTGGTCAATTGGAAAATCGGGATTGTTTTTGCGTCTGTTTCCGTATATGTCCAACATCTTGCTGGTCGCATTATGGCTGTTGTCGGCACAGGGTTTATCATTCGTGACCACTCGTGTTATTCCGGGACAAGCCGAAAAGGTTACAGAAAGGGGCGAGTGGTGACGAATGGGGGATTATATAAATTTACCCCAGGTATGTTTCTGTATAAACAAATGTACCCAAGGTACCATTCTGTACAACCTAATGTACCCTAGCTTGAGGTGTACAATGTCTGAAGTACTGCCATGATCAAGGGTTTAGACTATTCAAAGAAATATTCAATATTGTGGCTTAGCGCCTGGTGTACATTCTGCAGAACCTGTCCCGACAACGAACACACAGTCCTATTATGATCACTGTGGCATACATTCACATGCCTTCATTACTTGAGTGAACATCAACATTGCAACCAGCACCACACAACCTTGTATCTAGCTAGTGCACTGTTGACCATGGCAGACTGAACCACGTATGGCTGTGGGTCACTATCTGTTGAAGCAGGAACTCTACACTTGTACAGACACTCGGGATGAAAGTAGCCATGAGCATGATCTTTCCACTTTCCAGCTGTCCCCGTTTGTTATTAACGAACTTGAGATCTTGACAGTTCCTGTTGTATGAGTTTAGCCCATGCGTGTGATCTGTTCCCAACTGTTCTTGTGGAGTGAGTTTAACCCATGTGTGTGATCTGTTCCCGACAGTTCCTGTGGAGTGAGTTTAACCCATGTGTGTGATCTGTTCAGAACTGTTCCTGTGGAGTGAGTTTAGCCCATGCGTGTGATTTGTTCCCGACTGTTCCTGTGGAGTGAGTTTAACCTATGTGTGTGATCTGTTCAGAACTGTTCCTGTGGAGTGAGTTTAACCCATGTGTGTGATCTGTTCAGAACTGTTCCTGTGGAGTGAGTTTAACCCATGTGTGTGATCTGTTCAGAACTGTTCCTGTGGAGTGAGTTTAACCCATGTGTGTGATCTGTTCAGAACTGTTCCTGTGGAGTGAGTTTAACCCATGTGTGTGATCTATTCCCAATTGTTCCTGTGGAGTGACTTTAATTCATGTGTGTGAATTGTTCCCGTGGAGTGAGTTTAACCCATGCGTTTCATCTGTTCCCAACTGTTGCTGTGGAGTGAGTTTAACCCATGTATGTGATCTGTTCAGAACTGTTCCTGTGGAGTGAGTTTAACCCATGTATGTGATCTGTTCCCGACTGTTCCTGTGGAGTGAGTTTAATTCATGTGTGTGATCTGTTCAGAACTGTTCCTGTGGAGTGAGTTTAATTCATGTGTGTGATCTGTTCAGAACTGTTCCTGTGGAGTGAGTTTAATTCATGTGTGTGATCTGTTCCCGACTGTTCCTGTGGAGTGAGTTTAACCCATGTATGTGATCTGTTCCCGACTGTTCCTGTGGAGTGAGTTTAATTCATGTGTGTGATCTGTTCAGAACTGTTCCTGTGGAGTGAGTTTAATTCATGCGTGTGATCTGTTCCCGACTGTTCCTGTGGAGTGAGTTTAACCCTTGCGTGTCATCTGTTCCCAACTGTTCCTGTGGAGTGAGTTTAGCCCATGCGTGTCATCTGTTCCCGACTGTTCCTGTGGAGTGAGTTTAGCCCATGCGTGTCATCTGTTCCCAACGTTTCCCGTGGAGTGAGTTTAACCCATGCGGGTCATCCGTTCCCGACTGTTTAGCCCACGCATGTGATCTGTTCCCGATAGGTCCAGTGGAGTTTCAGCCCAAGTGCCTGAACATGGCGTCCATTATTACACATCAACATACACTATAACCATTAACTGTAGGTGTGTCAGCAGGACGTGGTACATGCCTTTTCGTATACTTAAGTTCATTGTTTATCCCTGAGGATTTTTTTTCGGTGATTATGTGGCATTCTTTGATAACAGGCGGTGGTATTATAACATCAATGCCATTTCTCAAAGATTTTGAGCCGTTCCCTGAATGTTTGGACCACTCCACCTCCTCGCCCTCTGAGAAGATAAGAAATACTATTCCCCCGCAGGCGTATATTGCGGATGTGATGAAGAAGAACAACCTCCACTGACCCATCGATGGCTGAAAAAAGATAGGATGTTTTATCTGTGAGTGAATGTGTTGAACAATATATAACCTGCAGATAAGTAAGTATCCGGCAACATTTTTTGTGGAGAGATGAGAGCAACTTGTACAGTATTAACTTCAGGTGGCGGTGCTTCAAGACATACGATTAATTCGTTTGAATGACAATGGTAGAAAGATATTATTTTCATCAAGGCATATCTTCAAAAGGTATTTGCCACTGAAAAGTGTTGAAGTGTAACGTTCCTGGAATCTGGCTTAAAACGCTGTAATGTGTAAGCTATATTTTGAAGAACACTTTGCGTTTGATAGTTTGATGTGACGTTCCAAAAAAATGAATCCACTCCTCTTTTACTCAAAATTCAAATCTAAACCATTTTACAAATTCAACTTCTAGTATTCCATCTTCACGAGGCAAGAGCGGTAACTGACTCTAAAAATACAGGAAGTGAATTTATGGATGTCAACTTCCTTTTGAGGAACACGTTTGTGAGTATATGCTTACTCGTTCATCAGGTGAACAGATATTTTCCAAATGTGTTCATGTTTTTTTAAGCAAGGGGCTCAAGTAATTTGATGTACTTTGTGAGGTAAGGCACGTTTATTGCAATATAGATCTTGAAATCAATTATCGCCTTTAAGAATGGGCGCCGCCATTTTGTTTGAAGCAAATGCCAGTTAATGTAATAGGTGGAATCTAATTGGTCAATGGGAGGGACTTAGAAGGGACATAACTCGTAATAGCCATTGGTGTCGCTACGATCGAGCTCCGAAATTCTAGCCAGGGTGGAAAACGAAATCCTTTAACTCCTTTGCTTCGGGAAGATGCAAGTATTCTATATCCGGAACGCGATGCGAGATCTGGTATTTCAATAGAGGTGAGCTGAAGGATATGTGCATGTTTGTATTTCAAAACTTACGTTGTCTTTTGTTAGGACGCCGACCACCAATGGACCTATGAAGCCTGTGGTGGTTCCAAAACTGTTGGATATCCCCATCAATATACCTGTTGAGATGAAGCAGTGTAGTCAGGTTAGATCTGCCATTGACGCCACTAATGCGACGCCAGCCCGTTAACAGAATAATATACACATCTACCTTTTCATTTATAAGTACAGATGCATCATACACCAAATACTCAATCAGAAAATAAAAACAAAGGACAAAAGTTGGGACAAATAGGAAGAAACAATGTAAATCGGTAAAATAAAATACTACCGTGTATGGAATTGTGTCAAGTTCTCATATTCAGTAGCGAGGGTGCCCACGTTGAACATTGAAACAGGTCTGACACCTTCGCCTCATTGAGATCACTCAACGTAGAAGAAAGGCCCGAGGAATGGGGAATATGCTTGTCGTAAGAGGCGACTAACGGGATCGGGTGGTCAGGCTCGCTGACTTGGTTGAAGCATGTCATCAATCCCAATTGCGTGGATCGATGCTCGTGATATCAATCACTGGATTGTCTGGTCCAGACTAGATGATTTACAGACCGCCGTCATACAGCTGGAATATTGCTTAGTGCGGCGTAAACCAACAAACCAACCAAACCGAGGAATGGCATTCCGTATCCAAGGTAGGATAAGCCGGAGTTCCTGCAACATTGTTGGATTAGGGAGATGTGTCAATCGTGGTTCCATTTCATCCCAGTCATGTTCAATTGGTAAAAGATCCAGGATATTCCAGGCCAGGGTAACACATTAACACTGTTCTGAGTCAGACACTGCTGCGCAACACTAGCAACATGTGGTCTGACGTTATCGTACACCAATATAGCTCTGTGCCAAAACGGTTAAACGTCCGTATGCAAAATCACATCCAGGTATCTCGTAGCATTCAAATTCCAGCCAATCACAATCAATCGGTTCTTCCTGGAACCGCTATTCCACCCGGGATCATAACGCCACACCTACATTTGAAGCGACGCCTGTAGAGGTCGTCCTGCCTTAGGATAAGTGAAAAGGACCTTTCTCCACTGAGCGCTGTCCACCGCAAGTGCTGTCCGCCCCGCTGGGACGTCGGCCGACTGGCAGAGCGCCTCGCCGTGGATGCGTATACGTCGTAGGACTATCCTCGCAAATACGCCTCTGTTGCACGGCATGGTACGGGCTTAATTGCAAGAGCTGCTGCCTGGTACGTGTGTCGAAGATGCGTGGTTCGAATCCGTACGTCTTTGTGAGGCGTTGTCACAGGTGGGCTATCTCCGACGTATTTGTTCTGTGGAAAACGTACCATGAGTTTACATGGTGTTCCTGTGGACGTACAATTGGCGTCAAGCTGCGAGGTACCGGATTCAAACATTCCCATGACTCGCCATGTATCATCTTCATACACTTCAAGCAGGGGCGGTCGGGTAGCCTAGTGGTTAAAGCGTTCACTCGTCACGCTGAAAACCCGGGTTCGATTCCCGACATGGGTACAATGTGTGAAGCCCATTTCTGGTGTCCCCCGTCGTGATATTGCTGGAATATTGCTAAAGGCGGCGTAAAATCAAACTCACTCACTCACACTCTTCAAGCAACTTTCCCTAAATATTCGTTGTTTCGTACCAATACCAGCGTTTCATTGGTTCCAATAACAAAAACGTTAAAAGGTTTGTAAGAGAAAAAATCCGTGTCACAATAACTTTGGCCTTGAGTATGAGGTAGAAATAACTTAATTTATCAGTTGGCTAATCGGCGGAATCAACAGGGAGTCATTTTTACAATGTAATGTTTGGATATTCGCAAGTTTCAAGTGAGTAAAAAACCTCCTTTGTCTCACCTTACATTAGAATACTAGCTTCTGATTGGTTAAGGAGTGGGAAATTATTTTCCATGTAGTCTGCGCATGGTACCCCTCTGAGAAATCAATCGTAACACACCTTAGGCAACTTGCCTATCTCGCATAAGTATCGTTAAGCTGAAATGAACCGATGTTTATGCGAATGCATTTGTTTCGGGAAGTAACCATGATTGTTCGCGTCGTCTGCAAGCTGTCAAAATGGCTGAATCAAACGTATTACTCAGTGAAACTTCAGACATATATTCCGAGTATGTTTGAATGGATGTCGGTGGGAAGTTCGTTGTCAACCGATTCCTCGGGCCATATGGTGTGATGTACGCGGTGAGTTAGCTCACACACAGGGAACACCACACCACATACCCCTCGAGGTCGGTTGACAACTTAGAACATACCCCTGTATTACCATCCCTATCATCCAGCCTACGTACCAGCGAACCTGGGAGCGATGTCGATATGGTTGACACTGAAGCCGGACAGGGTGAAGCCGCTCATCCCCACCCCCAGGGTGAGCAGCGTGACGGCCAGCACCGGGTCACACCCAACATATCCCACCCCCAACATCAGCACGGCAGGTACAAACAAACCTACAAGAAAAAAGTGCATTATTTTACGTCGTGGAAACAACAGCTCTGCTATCTCAGTTTATCAGCCTGTTTGTATAACTCTGAACATGACTATATCAGTAGATTTATGAGATATGGCTACACTCCATAGAAAGTCGCGCCAAATAAACCAAGAGCAAACTTTACCGCCTAATCAAAATAAAGGATGCGCTGGTTCTCGAGCTGCGCTGGTTCTCGGATGTCATCTTTCTAAATTGAATCAGCTACATTTCTTTACCATCTCGATTCGGAATTTTTTATTGTGCAAAAGAAAACACAGAACACACAAATGCCTCCCGTGGTCCTCCCTGTTGGGTGTAGATGACTTGGCGCGGCCTTTATATTTGCATTTGCGAGATACAGAAAAGAGAAATGCTTCGCTCGTGGACGTAACGAGAAATTAGTTCAGACTACTAAGTAACTCGCTCAGTTCAGGGGAGTATAGCATCAAACCGCAAATTATTTTGTGGAGCAAATGACGGTGTGTTATGCCTTAAGCTTTAACCACTGGGCTATCCAACCGCTCCCAACACACACATGTTCTGATAGATTCTGATATAATTATAGTTTTAAGAAAAGCTAAAACAAGCTGTTTACTTTGTATAAACGGTAGGCAAAATCCCGTGAAATAATTACCTATAGAATTCATTATTTTTCTTGTAACTTTAGTGGAGTAGCGCCGGCTTCTGAGACCGTCAGCGATTGGGCCACTTGCTATGTTAGCTAGCCACAGCACCACGTAAGGCAACGCTGATAAACCTCCATTCTGAAATTTGAGTGGAAAAAACGCATCACTGTTAAATATTGTTTTGTAAGATTCTGGGGTTTATGGCGGACAAAATACACAGGATTGTGTGAATTACTGAGATAATACCAACGCAAGATTTCAGCAAAATCAAATTAATTATTTGTACGTGGGGTGCTTTTTGGTGAGAAATAGATTTGAAATGTAAATATTAATTATATAAAGTTCAGCGTGACTGGTTTTTTTTTCAATTCTGGAGAGCCTGCATTCTTAAAAGTGGCTTCGTTCTCCATGAAGGCTATTTTCCTCAGGGAGGCTATTTTCTTCAGGGAGGCTAGTTTTCTCGAGGAGGTTACTTTCACAATAAACGAAACTGCTTTCCACAAAGGAGCAATCTCATTAAAATCAGACCTTAGTTCTCGCTACCGGTAGCGAGAACTAAGATCTGATTTTAATGAGATTGACAGAGGAGTTACTTTCCGAAAATAGGCAACTTGCCAAAGGGATGCTTCTTCCCGTTGATAGGTTGCTTTCCCCATAAGAGGCTACTTTACCCAGAGAGGCAAATCTCCCCAAGGAGAATATTTTCCCAAACGAGGCTACTTGTCAAAGGGAGGCTACCTTACTCAGAGATTACTTTCCCCAAAGAGATTATACTTTCCCAAATTAGGCTACTTTCCAAACGGAGGTTACTTTCCCAAACGAGGCTTCGTGCCAAAGGGAGGCTACAATTTTGTCAATGGAGACCCAGGGAGGATGCTATCCCAAAAGAGGCTACTTGTCCCAGAGAGGCTATTTTACCGAGGGAGGCTACCTTCCACGAGAGCCTCAAGTTAGCCAACTTGCCGCAGCATGGTAATCATGGTTATATTATCCCCACCCTTTTATCGCGAAAAGAACGCAAGCATTCCTGCTACCATTTGTTGTCGGCTTTAGTGATAATAACTTGAATTGTGAGCTGAATAATGTTCACTGTGTTCCCTTTCAACCTAATGTATATGAATTTATGTTGATGGTAAAGTTAAGATCAACGACTTCAAGGAATTAGTTGCTATGAGAAAAAGACTTCAATACGAATCAACTTCGTGATACTTTTAAACGTGAAGGTCGTAATGTCCTTATCGACCTCAGATCAAAAATAGTATCTATTTGTGGTACAACCAGATGTACGCACGCACGCAACCATTATCAGTAATTGAACAGCCAAGATTAAAATGATTCGAGACATGTGTGAAGTTCACAATGTACTAGCAGTGAGACTATTACGATTCCCATTCACCAGTTATCTCGCTATAATGCCACTTATCTAATCTCTGCAATAAATGATTAAACCGTAACTAGATCTTTAGACTTGCACAATTCTGTCTTGTCGATATATATATGCTTTATATCTCCTGGGCTCGCATTTCAGTAAATTGCGAAATGCGAACCCGGAAGATAATTATGGTTTGTTTGTTTTTTGTCTAACGCCGCACCCAGCAATATTGTAAACAATCGGAGGATGGTAGATATATACTGTAACAGGATATTTCATGTGTCGATTGAAATATCATGTTTCACTCATCGAGTGACGGAGGGAAAGGAGATATTTTTAGGAGTGGCGTCCTTTAGTCACGAGATTAGGGAAACATGATATTTCACTCGACACATGAAATATCCTATATATTATATACTTTTAATGCAGTTATCTACATTGAGACGTAAATTCTCCCTACCTTACACACAGGGAGGGTTCACCATCCCTTGTACTTTGAGACTAAAAAAGTAATTTTGTGTTTGCAAAACCAAAGTTTCAAAAGATATTTAGGATTACGTAAATTCTGTATCATACATATAGATATGATTATATACCAAATCAACTTTACAAAAAAATAAACTTGAAAACTACGAAACCGCAGTTGGAAGCGAAAAAATACACGCTGGTCAAGTAACAAAAATGGCGCTTTGCAAGTGAGAAATCTACAGTTTATAACGAAACCTTTTCAAGAGAGTAACAAATGGCATGAAGCGACATTAACTGGATAAATGACCATCTGTCATTATTTTGCCTTGTCAATGTGGAACTAATTAAAGACATAAAGAATTTAGGTCAACAGTTTGTGAACGGACCAGGATCTTACGATAAAGGGAGACAATTTGATGGGAGGTCACTCTTGTATAACAATAGTTCCGTCAAAGTGTTATGTTCACAGCAGTGAAACATTAGGTGTTATGTTCAGTGCAATGAAAATATCACTTTTCTCAACTTCGGAAAACTCAGTCTCTAACACTTTAGTATAATAAATCACAATATGACCATCCTATCAGTACTGAACATACCAGTCCTTATAACGTGGTCTCACTGACCAGACCCCAACATGCATCGCTCTCTGGGCGAGGGCGATTTTATCTCGCTTCATGTGGTGTGTAAAGGCCAACGTGGGAATCAAATATGGCGGGTAATCTACCCTGAAATAAAATCTCATCGTAACATTATTTGCCAGACTTGTGCAAGGCTACCACATCTTCTGGTTCAGCCACAGGTTACGCACCTCCTGGATGTCAAACTTGAGCACCTGTTTCATGAACTGAGGCAGCAAGGTGATGGAGGTGAAGCCTCCCCAGTCGTAAGCGATGTGTGCCCCTACAATCGCCCACACCGCCGGTGTTGACAAGACTGCGCCCCATGGAGGTTTCAGTTTCTTATTCTACAATAATAAACTGTACAATTAGGAAAACACACACAGTAAATATGTGTAAATGATGATGTGGGCATTTTGACAATTGAATATCAGTGCTGTAGTATGATATCAGTGCTGCAATACAAATTTCGGCAGGCCAGAATGCATTTTAGCTGTTCGATTTATAAGCAATTTAGAATCCATCCGTTAAAAGTCCTACTGTTAAATTCATCCGTGTCATCCGTGTCATCGCCCCGATATGTTTCTAGACTTTGTAGCACCATACCCGTGCTCGTGGGTTTCACCAATAGATGGATTCCGAAGCTTCTTGTTGATGAAGTGAACTCCATCCTTCCACGCATGGATTCTAAAGGTTCGAGAGGGAGATAGATCAGTTGCAACCGTGAAATGCATCCGTGAATCAGTCAAATGCATCCGTGAAATCAGTCTCAAATTTGAAATCCATCGGTGGGTATCTATTCATAAGCGTCCCGCCGGGCGGCCTTTGCTACAGATATAAGGTAGCACTGTGTGACACCGGCGACATTCGTGGATGATAACGGATGATTGAATCTTTGACTTGAGCGATTGATGACTAATGAATTAACTAATTAACGATATAGTGTGGGCATTTATCTACAACGACTCTGTAGATTCCTGTAGCAACTTATTTAACTGTAAAGAAACTCTGTTTTAATAATATTATGATGTTTGAAACTTTCGAATTCAAATCGTATAATATCTAGATTTAGCCTTGGGGAATTAGCTCGGAGTGGGACACCACCTGCAAAGAAACCAAACAAAGTGTCTATGGCCAGCTCCTTTATTGGGGATGTCTCAGCAGAGAGGTACCCCGGGGCTAGCCAGTATATATTCTCACATTGACACATTGAATGGTCATGAATTTACTGCATTTTCAATTATCTGCTTGATAAGAAAATTTGCGTTCGTGCGCAGAGAAGATGGATTAAGCGGCTTTCCTAAGAAGTTTGGCCAACTGATGTCCACAGAAGTTGAATAATAATTGAGGAGTATTCCGAAAATATTGATATAAGTTAGGCGTATCAGCAAACGTGTGCCAAGCGGTCATTGTGATGCAGGCTGAGACACAAACAGATAGATAATACTGAGCATGCTCCAAGGATGTTATGCAATTTAGATAGATGCGACCTTCACATGTGAGACTGACTACATCTGAATACAACGCTTTACGTTTACCTATATTTAACACAATAAATACTTTTACCACAGTTAACTTTTATATAGATATGGAAGCAAAAACGACTATTTTAGCACTATGACAGTGTGAATGACAACATCATTTGTTTATAAACGTTAAGATGCAGATTATGCGGTATGAAATAGAGTTTATATCATAGTACGTCTGATTATTTTGTGTTTGTTTGTTTGTTTGTTTGTTTGTTGTTTAACGCCGCACTCAGCATTATTCCAGCTTTATGACTGCGGTCTATAAATAATCGAGTCTGGGTCAGACAATCTAATGATTGACATCATGAGCATCGATCCACGCAATTTGGATACGATGACATGCAGCAACCAAGTCAGAAAGCCTGACCATCCGATCCCGTTGGTGGCCTCTTACGACAAGCATAGTCGCCTCTTACGACAAGCATAGTCGCCTCTTACGACAAGCATAGTTTCCTCTTACGACAAGCATAGTCGCTTACGTCTTATTAAGATGGAAGACACAAACCATTGAAACTACACGTATTTAAGTAGATTTAAGTTTTCCTCGGAAATAGTTTCATGAACTACTTTCTCAACTCATACGGAGGGGCGGTGGGGTAGCCTAGTGGTTAAAGCGTTCGCTCGTCACGCCGAAGACCCGGGTTCGATTCCCGACATGGGTACAATGTGTGAAGCCCATTTCTGGTGTCCCCCGCCGTGATATTGCTGGAATATTCCTAAAAGCGGCGTAAAACCATACTCACTCACTCACTCATACGGTGCTAATACCGTAACCTGTGTAGTTAAAAAAACCCGTCTCCTCAATGTAAGCTATAGAAACGAGGAGCTTACGTCGCTCGAACCTATATAGAGACAATACATCAGACATTCCCATGGTCGCTTTAGGCACCTGCTTTAGGCAACCTGTTAAGGATGTACATATTATAAGAAGCTGTATCATGTGGACATATATAATATTCGTTTATAAATATTGTTATGGCCCCAATGTAATATAAAAGAGATCAAGTAAAACATATTTCATACATAACACCTATTATCTTAGTTTTAAGGTAAATTATAAACAATGCTTCGGTGGTATTGAAAGCACATTCTGGAAATATGATACTTTCAAGAATATTATTGAAATACGGCATCTATATAGTGAAATATGTAGCTACAGGAATGTAGATAAATTCCCACACTCCAATGTTAATTAGTTGATTCATTAATCATCTATCGCTCAAGTCAAAGATTAACGAATCCACTTATTCAATCATCTGTTATCATTCACGGATGCATTTAACTAATTTCATGGATGCATTTGACTAATTTCACGGATGTATTTGACTGATTTCACGGATGCATTTGACTGATTCACGGATGGATTTCACGGCTTCAACTGATCTTTCGCCCCCTCGAACCTTTAGAATCCATCCGTGGATGAACGGAATTCCTAATATCACGCAAGAAGCTTCGAAATCAAGGCTAAAAAACCTAGAAACATATCGGGGCGAACAAGGATTCGAACCCACAATTATAGGTTTCTGACGCGCCCAAGGGACGCAACTCTGCACAGCGAATTGCGGCGTCTTTGATGACCTGTATTTGTATAAGAAGAACAATCATTCACAGCCTTGTTGATGTTCATAATAAATTTGAGTTTATAATCAAACGTGGTTGGTCTTGAATGACGTTAATCAGAATTGCTGGGACTCCCAAACTGGTCCCTATTTCGTTAATGGTCGCAATTGAGCGGCCATTGAAGCTTAATTCAGCAACGCGACTTACACTTTTCCCACTTCAGTTTCACTTGATTTCTTCCACACGAGTCCTAGCTGGGCTTATAATAATAATAATACCGTATTCTACGTAATAAGCGCCTCGCTCTAATAAGAGCCCACGGCGATATTTGCTAATATATTGGCTAGTGAACAATCCCAATTAGCACCCCTTCCGATTGATCATTGTACACTTATTTTTATTCGTGTATAATACGCACTCGTGTGTTATATGCACCCTAAATTATGGGCAATTAAACTCTGGAAAATATATCTGTCGTGTATAATACGCACAGACCATCCTTTGTATCATTTCAGGCTGTCAGCATAAACCGCGAAATTTACAATCTTTCAACTCTGTTTTTTTTCCTACCAAAATTATATTCTAATAAGAGCCCCCTATTTCTAATTTTGAGAGCGCCCTGGGCGCTTATTACGTCGAATACGGTAAATAAAAGCGACAAAATCTGTTCCATATTCATAAGAAATCTCGGCTATGAGCAGTGTCGAATATGCGATTCAGACTATATAATGAGCATGTGTTTACGAATCGTTATCAAAGAACGATGGTACCAGACGTTCGCGAAAAGGTGAGCGCGATGTTTACAGAAAAGGAAGTCAAACGTGACGTATTTAAGTCACATGTTACTTTTGATCTTCCAGACTTTGGGTGTCGCTTGATGTCCTTCTTTGAGGGCCATCCATCAATATATGCCAGGTCATGGTTACATAATTACGACAAGGGTTTTTGAGCGTTCTTACTTACATCCAAATGCGTTTCCCTGCATCCGACAGACTTGAGTATATAGTCTCTCTCCTGTGAGGATATATGGGGGTGGCGGGCTGGGCTATCGCTCACCATCACAGCCCAGGCGACACACCACGCTATGCCTAGACATCCTGCAACAGTCCATGTTTCAAGTATCTGTATGAACAGGTAGGGGCGTATGTGGAGTGCCGTTGTACAAAACAACCTCAGCGCTACGACTGTCGTAAGTCTGTGTTAAGGTATGGGAGTTATGATTACCTGAGGGGCGGTCGGGTAGCCTGGTGGTTAAAGCGTTCGCTCGTCACGCCGAAGACCCGGGTTCGATTCCCGACATGGGTACAATGTGTGAAGCCCATTTCTGGTGTCCCCCGCCGTGATATTGCTGGAATATTGCTAAAAGCGGCGTAAAACCATACTCACTCACTATGATTACCTGAGCGCAAAGATCGCTTTGTACAACGGCACCAAGTTGTCTAAGGCGCGCAATTCGTTATGGGGCGTTGCGCGCCTTAGGCTTTGCAATAACCCTATGATCGTGGGTTCGAATCCCAAATTCGCCCTGATGTTTTCGCTTTTATGGTTCTAGGTTTCTCAACACAATAACAAAGTTTTACCAAAGTGGTAAACGTCTTAGATCTGTTTCATTTCGGGTTTTCTCCCACACCAAGCGGACACACTGTCATCTTACTGAAATGCTGTTCAAAGCGGCGTTAAACCTTTGTCTGTTGTTTAACGCCGCACTGAACAATATTCAGGCTGTACGACGGCGGCCTGTAAATAATCGAGTGAGTGAGTATGGTTTTACGCCGCTTTTAGCAATATTCCAGCAATATCACGGCGGGGGACACCAGAAATGGGCTTCATACATTGTACCCATGTCGGGAATCGAACCCGGGTCTTCGGCGTGACGAGCGAACGCTTTAACCACTTGGCTACCCGACCGCCCCTGAAAATAATCGAGTCTGGACCAGACAATCCAATGATTACATCATGAGCATCAATCATTGTAAATGGGATACGACGACATGCATCAACCAAGTCAGTGAGCCTGATCACCTGATCCCGTCAGTCGCCTTTTACGACAAGCATAGTCGACTTTTACGGCAAACATGGGTTGCTGAAGACCTATTCTACCCCGGATCTTCACGGGTCCGGCGTTAAACCGAAGTCGCCCCCTCACTTACAGAGCAGGTATAAACATAAGTACGGTCGCCGCTGTAAATGCAATGTCATTGTCATCTCTCTACAATATCAAAGTGTTCCGGTTATCAAGTAGACAAGGCCGTCGTAGGTAAATAACTGGATACAAATGCTTTTGTTCTTATCAAGTGACCTTCTTTCTGGCACATGCTTACAGATAAAATTGTTTCGCCATTTATGGTAATATGGAAGCCCTTCTGTGCCAATAACCTAGCTGTGAGGTCAGGTGAAATGGTATTTGACGTCGCTTTAAAAATTATGGTACTTATTAGCGACGTTCATGCACGTGTGTGTGTGTGGCTGCTTGTACTAGTCCAGACTTATGCCGATTTTATAGTGCGAGCCCTCTGAGATACCATGCCGAAGTTTTTCAAAATTGGATAATCCCTTCAGATATTTTATACTGACTCCAAACCTTGTTTTATCCTCTCAATACCGAGCGCCATACAGATACAACAAATGCCATCTTTTAACGTCTTTAGGTATCACGCGCCCGGGGATCGAACCACCGACCCCCCGCTCTTCGGGCAGACATTCTATCCACTAGACCACGGAGGCGGGCGCTTTGCTATGAGTAATCAGTGAGGTTACATCAGTTTTATGTAGCATGGACCAATAGGATTAGCCCATTCAGAAGTCCTCATGTTTATACCACGAACAGAAATAATGTGATGTGCTCACCGTCAATTATTCAGTGTATTATATTCTACTATGACTAAAACCATGGTTCCATTCGTTTTGAGCCGACCGCATCCGGGGTCTAGTGGTAGAGCGTCCGCCAGGAGAACGGAAGGTCCGGGGTTCGATCCGCGGCCGCGTCATACCAAAAGAAGTACTTGCTGTTACCCTGCCTGGCGCTCGGCATGAAGGGGATAAAACAGGGACTGGTCGACTCGGAGTCAGTATACTGTGTCTGAGTGAGGCATTCCTGCTAAACTGCGGCATGGTATCTCAGGGGGCAAGCACTATAAATCGGCATCAGTCCGGACGTGTACAAGCAGCCACACACACACACACACACACACACACACACAATAATCTTTAAACCCCAGACGTTAAACCCCATTTCACCTCACCTCACCTCACCTCGTTTTGAGCCCGATGCATATGGCACGACGCCAATAATATCTCTAGCCGAATCAAACCACTCCTGTGCTCAGAGTGAGTGAGTGAGTGAGTGAGTTGTGTTTAACGCCGCTTTGAACAGTATTCCAGTTATATCACGGCGTGTCGGCTTGATGTGGGACGACAGCCCGAAATGGTGTATGTCTCAGACGATTACCACTTTGGTGAAACCCACGGGAATCGTGCTGACAAGCCTAGAAACATAATTGGGGCGAACCAGGATTTGAACCCACGATCTTAGGTTTCCCACTTGCCCAAGGGATCTAAGTTTGCACAGCTAATTACGGCTCCTAAGACCACTGCCCATGTCCCCACTCTGAGATGAGAGCAATTGAAATGGTCAGTACCGACAGGAAGCTGTGATGTTAATGGGTCCAGTGTATTTATCATAAACAACATAATGCACTGGATTATCGAGGATGAGCTATCGTCGGTGAACTGGTGATTGGTCGCGTCTCAATAACATCTTGTTGACTGTTTCCTACACGTGTGACTATGCTTATCAGCGTCCTTAAATATAGAGTATTAGTTTCAGACAGGTGTGTCAGCGCCATAGTATTTGAAAAGTGCGTTTAGATTTCACCAACGTGGGTTTTCCTCTCACAAGAACTGCCATGATGAGATCGAATGCTGTCGTGGGCGAGAGGAGACTTGCTTAATCGATTTCAATTACAGCCGTGAGATTGCGAGAGGGCTCTAACACGAGACGAGTAAGTGTAAACACGAGACGAGAGAGCGATAGCAAGAACTAGAGAGCGATATCACGAGACGAGTAAGTGTTAACACGAGAGGAGAGAGCGATAGCACGAGACGAGAAAGCGACAACACGAGACAAGAGAGCGATAGCAAGAGACGAGAAAGCGATAGCAAGAGACGAGAGAGCGATAGCAAGAGACGAGAAAGCGATAGCACGAGACAAGAGAGCGATAGCAAGAGACGAGAAAGCGATAGCACGAGACGAGAGAGCGATAGCACGAGACGAGAGAGCGATAGCAAGAACGAGAGAGCGATAGCACGAGACGAGAAAGCAATATTTAGTGCGCGAGAAACTGTCGCTATCTAGCCTGGGGTTATAGCTTTGTCGTCTCGTGTTATGGCTTTGTCGCAATTTTGCGGCCGTAAGTCGCTAAAGCGATGTTCCCGCTCGGCCACCATAAATTACTCCTTCCCTCACAACACTTACCAAATACATAGAAGGCTGACGGCCAGCCCCCAGCGAAGCCGTGCTGACAGAGGACTCCAGTGACCGGCATGGCCAGCACTGTGCCTGCTTGAGCCCCTGCAACAGACACCCGTTAATCATACACTTTGAAACCACTCTCTAACATAGGTTGCAGGGTTGCCAATCAAAACTGATGGTAAGCAACAAAATAAAGTTTAGTAACATTGATACAGGTGTCGACAATTGGACATATAATTTGAAAGTAATGTCATAAGGCTCATTACACAATAAGATAATAAATATATATATATACATAAAACAAAAGAAAGATACTGTTCGTATCCTGTACAAAATATGATACACAGTAATATGCATAATGTGTTTAATACATGTTCATGAAATAAATAACTGATTTCGTTTATACATTTTATAAAGCGAGCGTGCTTATTAAACTAGTAAGTTTTCTGACTTTAAATTGTATAAATACAAGCTTGTTTAAATCAGTCAGATTTGTTAGGGTAGGATTTAATAACATGCAATATTTAAAACGTCAGGGCCTTACATGTTCATAAAATATACACGAAATTCACAAAATGTAATACATCTTCATGCTTCTGTTATTAATCGGTTTAAAACTGGACAAATTCTGTCTAGAAAATAGGTTGGTGGTTTGCTAAAAGGCCCAGTTTCAATGGAAAGGGGTAAAGATCCAAATTCTACACAAAGCAAAAATTCGACGGTGGTCCCTATAATTTACATTTAAAACCTAAGATTGCCAGACATGGAGAGAATATATGGTGACGTGCCGCGGGTTGTTAGAGAGAGACTGATATTACCTGCGTACGTGAAGGCGACAAGTCGACTCCTTTCTTTAACAGGAGCCCATTTGGACCAAAGTGAGTGGATGGATGGGAACGCGAATCCCTGTAAACGGAGATTGTAAAATGAATGCGAGTGTGCTGCAAACCCTGCAATCTTATTGGTTACAAAACATTAAATGTTACATCGTTGCTACATCGGCGACAGAGCGAGAAAATCACTATAAAATTATCAGAAAATGAAAAAGAAATTCTTCACCCCCACACCTGTCTTCAGTTAATGTTTTACAACAGATAACGCATCATTATGTTGCTAATTTTCTAAACATAACTTTCTGTTTCTATAATTACACAAAGAAAAAAGTCAACCACCCCCTATATATTTAACAATCACTGGTCCCACGAGCGTTGGCATTGAAACCCTGATAACATGACCTCGGAAAAACGAATCTGGTTTGCAATAGAACACCTCTGACAATAAGAAGCCTACACAGTTTAACCTGTTTTGAGATTGACATCATGATTCTAAGCAAAACTCAGGGACACTGTATTTGTTAAAAACAGAAGCCACAATAAGTATGTAGGGGCAGAGTCAGGAACACAATTCCACACAATGATAGATGAAGAAAAATGCCATTTTCAGTCCAAAGGTGACATTCATAACACAAATCATCAATAGCGGGCCAAACCCGTCACGAGCTTCTAGCTTTCGTCTCATCCCTCCAGCAAGTCGTCTGATCTGCAAAATTGGCACCTGCCGCCATTCCCGATGAAGAGCTACCTCCAAGTGTGTAACAATGAACCTGTATTCGACGCCCCTTGTGTCCCAAATATGGTTTGCCCATCCATTCGTACCAGTCCGCTGAGTACGGTATAACGATACCCCAGTTGACGACCTAAGCTTTTGTAGGTTATACCAATAATATGCCACCTTTGCGCCTCTGATACCCTTCACAGATAATTCTTCAACAATGTAAGACAATGACATTAAATGCCGACAATTGTGGTGCACAGATATTGCATTTTGAAAAACACATGGATGGCATGCTGCACGTGCATGTCGTGGTGCGATGTGACGTCACAGTTGCCCTTGTACTGTCCTTTCATTTTGACAGAACACTAATCTTTACATATTCATCACGAAATTTGCAGTTGTTGCGAATGGAGATATATCAGTATTAATTATTTCAAGGTGTGCTTAACATTTTTCTGTGTGTATATATTGGAGCATTTACCACACATACCGCTTATATAAGCTATGCACACATTAACATTTTACCTGAGCCATGCCCTGCAACACTCTGACGACGATGAGGGCGTACACGTGGAGAGAGGCTGCTGTCGGCGTCACAAGCGTCAAAATGGAAGTGACGAGTACGGAGAAACCGAACGTACGCTTTCCCCCAACTAGTTCGGCTAGCCACCCTCCCAAGACCTGGGTCAGACAGTACCCGTAGAAAAACGAGCCCAGCACATGACCTTGAAGTTGTTCGTCCCAGTTAAATTCACCATCCTGAAGTAAAATTGAAATATTTTACATGTGATTAGCTTTTCCGCTAGCCGGAGCCTCGTTATGTCACATCACGGATGATTCGGGAAATACATGGGGATCTTGGATTAAAGAAAATTTCTTTCAGAAAATACTGCCAAATATTATTTTGCCACAGGTTTTACAAAGGGTGAGTGAGCGAGTGAGTTGGGCTTAACACCGCTGCAACAGTATTCCAGGTATATCACGGCGTGTCAGCTATATCTGCGAAGAGCACGATGTGTAATCTGCGTGACTGTGTGCGGACGTACCCCAGCAGTGTGTATGTTTGCCAATTACTTACGGGTCGCAGTGCTATAATGGTGCGTAATAATGTTGAGTGCGGCGTGAAGCAACATTCATTTACTCATCCCCTCACTCTCTAGTATACGTAGATCTCTGCGTCGCCTTTTTAAAGACTACCCTGTCTTTGTCGATTTCTTGGAAACTCGGCATATTCCGCCTACCTTCGCCTCCTGAGCTTGTGACCCATTGCTGTTCTGAAGTCCGCACTCATCGTTGCTAGGCGACGTATTCAACACGAGCGTGTAGTTCACCATAGCAACCAGAGCGACGCTGAGATTTACTCTGAGCGTGAAGAGATTAAGGCAGCCAAGGAACGATAAGATGGCGAGCACGTGGCGTGCGGGCACGTGTCTATATAAACCTGTAACGACAACACAACATTAGAATACACATAACTAGACAGCAGGAATTGTTTCTGTACCTTTCTTGGAATCACGGGAATGGCCATTGAGCACTGACAGATAAGGGCTGATTTGACGTAATGGGGCCATTAGTAATGGATGGATCAAGTTTGTTTACATATGTGCAACAGTGACAAATTGCCTCAGAATTGGTTTAACTGTGGTTAACCGGAGATACAAATGGAATAAAGGAAAAACTTGCAGACGTATTCGAACGGACATATTTAATTGCATTTTCACACCACTAGACTCATTTCACAAGTTGGAAGGCAGTGACGTTTTATAGGGTTGTGTAACCCTACGTGTACATGCATACTGAAAAAAACCAGTTCGGGATCATGAATAATTTGGGGGGGGGGGGGGGGGGGGGGGTGTTGTTGTTGTGAACAAGACTGGGCAGTAGAGTATTTTGTGGACCTTCAGCACTTAATATTCACAGGGCACCTTATAAGTGCTGAAGGTCCACAAAATACCCTACTTCCCAGTCTTCACAACAACCCCCACCCCTAAAAAGTGAAACAGAAGGCTATCTGTTTTGTCCAGGACCAGTCACTTCCCACTTGAAACCGTCAGTGTGTGATTTTGCATCAAGATGTAAATATGAAAGGTAGATTATACAAGGAATTTGGTGCAACACATCGTCAGTGGATGCCCA
Organism: Haliotis rufescens; assembly: GCF_023055435.1. Taxonomy (NCBI): domain Eukaryota; kingdom Metazoa; phylum Mollusca; class Gastropoda; order Lepetellida; family Haliotidae; genus Haliotis; species Haliotis rufescens. The sequence continues at coordinate 28,574,754 of NW_025963779.1, forward strand.
CCGTTTGCACAACCACAGTATCTTAAGCGCCATCAGTTTTATTACCGTCTTCGCCATGGTTGAGGTTTTGACATAGAGGTCCATCCATGGTATGACCAAGAATATGTAGAATATTACGTCTTGGAAAATGATAAATACCAAAATTCTTTGGAATAAGCCCATATACAGCCTCAGACCTATCCAGGCCAAAAAATCTGATCTTGTCCTTTTTTGATAAATCCAATGAAATCATATAAATTATATCATTGAATTTTCTGTCCCTTTTGACACTTATGTGATTCAGGGAAAACTTGGCAAATAAGAGGACCTTGCTTTCGAAATGTCATGCTTGCTTCCCAAGTACCAAGTTGTATGACTCCCCATTATTCTTGGTGCCTTAGGTTTGGTACATCCCAATCTTTTGACTGACATTGGGAGATTACCCGGGTTTGCTACCAGGAATACAGCCGTTCTGACAATCTGGGTATTGCAGAAGGCTGCAGTGTTGGGGAGTCTTCACATTCTCCCAAAAGATCTTGGTGGGTTTGACTAGTTTCCTGAGACAATCTAAAACTGAGTAAGACCACATTTCATCTAGACTGTTCACTCTAAACTCTAATGGGAAAATGTATGTTTCACTTGCTTATGCAGAGAATAAGAGTCTTTGTCATTTAAAGCTCCGTCTTATTTTCTTGACACTGAACGTGCGTTTTCTTTGCCTCTGTAATGCTTGTTGGAATTGTATCGGACTAAAGAATGAGCCCGGATTACGAGAGTTAAATTAATAATTGTCTAAATAATTGTCTATCCGTAGATGAATGTCCTGTGTCTGTAGCCACGATTCAACTGTGAAAAGCAAACTGAGTCTCCACATAGATACCTTGGATGAGTGAGTAATCATATCTAAAGATGATAACAAATAATCACAAAACAATCACAAAATGTGACCTAAATCGATGTAGATGTGTGAACAGATTTGTGTAAATAGAAACAAGACATGGTTCACAAACCTGGGAAAATATACCTTGTTTTGTGGGTATTTTTATTTTTTGTTAACCAAACCTTGGCTACGAACTAGGATATGACGATACATTATAAGGTTTTCCAGTTTTGCTTGAGAAGGTTTTTTTCTTGTTTGTTGGTATTTTTGACGAAAATAAATTGTCAAACGGAATATTTTCACTGAAACATTTTCTAATTAAGTAAGAAAGTGAAAATATGTCTTGAAGCCATGTTATTTCTCTCTAACCTTTCACGTGAAATTGTTTGTGGGTTCTGGTTAATCGTGATATTTTAGTGTGAAGTTATGTGCAACAGGGACATTTTTAAACCAAATATATTTATATTATGAACAATATTCTTAAACTAACAAATTGAGGTAATTCATGAAAAAAATGGTACTTTAATTACCGTCATTCCTATTTTGCTGATATTAAAGTATAAACAATTCAAAGTGCAGAGTGAATTGGATCGATATAATATTTAACCAAAATTATGCCCCCACAGTTAGGCAGTAACAGCGTTGACACATTGTCCCCTCACTGGGTTCAAAAGTTTTTTATGAGTGTATTTTATTCATGTACAGAGTCGTTCTAATTGCAACAGTTTTACAACACGTGTATTTCACTAGCTGATTCACTGAACTTTCTTAAAAAATTGCATTATGACAATCTGTACGATAATATTGACATACAGTGAATGCCGACACCTTTTTTAAAGAGAATAATGATGTTCAACCATGAGAATGTCGCTGACTTATTAATATTTTACCTAGTAAATTCTCTCCTCTCCTCTTGGATGGAAATACAATATTCGGGTCATGAAGAGAATGTCCAACAGACCAACGTTTATCATGAGGACTAACCGTTACGAGATACCTAGGATAAGAGTTTATCAGAATGTTTTCTATGTAAGCAGACTGACGATATTTTGCAAGAGATACTTTTTGTGCCACATCAAAGCTGACTTTGTCCCCTCGCTCATTGGTTACCCAATCGTTTCTGCTCTGCAGGTGATGAACGTTTTAAAATCCCCTCGGCTGGATCCCAATCCCAAAAGAACTTGGACTAACACGGTACGAACCTGTCTGTTATCATCGTTACCATGACGAGACGTTCACACACACACACACACACACACACACACACACACACACACACACACAGAGACGCACGCACGCACGTACGCACACACGCACGCACGCACACTCACACACAAAGGTTTTCAGAACAGGTGCCTGGTGAAAGGCGGTTGAATGGAAAGGCGAACGGATGTCACATCTTGAAATGACTTGATTTAAATTCAGTGGCTGTTGAAAGGGAAACGCAACCTGATTGGTTAGAATTCCTTTTTGCATCATGTTTATTATTAACAGTTAAAGTGGTTGTTCCTGTATCACAAACGTCGAAGAGAAACTGGCTATTTTGAACAGAGAAGGGTATTAACATGTGAATGGCATTTTCAGTCATATGAAAACTAGGATTTCACAACCATTTTATCAGCTGAGCATCGACCTCTACTTGGTTTGTGTGAACGGAGAGCAGCACATCATGCTGGGGACCCGTGAAGATCCGGGGTAGAATAGGTCTTTTGCAGCCCATGCTTGCCGTAAAAGGCGACTATGCTTTCCGTAAGAGGCGACTTACGGAATCGGGTAGTCAGGCTCGCTGACTTTGTTGATGCATGTCATCTATCCCAATTGCGTGGATCGATGCTCATGATGTCAATCACCGGATTGTCTGTTCAAGACTCGATTATTTACAGACCGCCGTCATATAGCTGGAATATTGCTGAGTGCGGCGTTAAACAACAAACTTAAGGCGACTATCGAATCTCTTCATAACGGCCCCGCCCTCTTTGTGACGTCATGCATGTACGTAGAAGGGACCCAATATTTGTTTGCTTTCACATTCAAGAATATGCCTGAATAAACACGTATTCTAGTCATGTTTCTATTCATTCCATAAGCATGAGGTATTTGCTATTCATCAGGTAAAGACACTGACATGCTTCGGTACAATTCAATTATCATTTTATACGCATGCATCACCGTGTTTGCCTTTCATGGCTGTGTCTAACATTTTAACATGATATTTGAGAATTAATGTTCTGTGTACCCTGTTTTTGGCAATAAATCTTACAGTACGCGCCTGGTGAATACAATAACCCGGCTTCGAGTGATATATTTTGTAGATTAAGGAGGAGGATGTCACGTGGAGGATTAGGGGCTTATTAAATGCTACGGTCGTGATTGCAGTACTGCAGATTGTGTATCAGTATATCCCTGTTCATATTGTACACGGGACATTCAAAGAAATAAAGGAATGAAGTGCATGTACGTGTGTGTGTTTGTGTTGCTGCTTGTACTAGTCCGGACTGATGCCGATTTATAGTGCTAGCTCACTGAGATACCATGCCGCAGTTTAACATGAATACCCCACTCAGACACAGTATACTCACTCCGAGCCGACCAGTCCTTGTTTTAGCCCCTTAATGCCGAGCGCCAGACAGGGTAATAACAAGTACCATCTTTTAACGTCTTTTGGTATGACGCGGCCGGGGATCGAACCCCGAAACTTCCGCTCTCCGGGCGGACGCTCTACCACTAGACCACGGAGGCGGTCCAGTTGTTCCATGAAAGGAACGTGCTGCAGACCGTTGACATGACAGTTCGTGATGTAAGTTTCAACATCGTGGCTGCCAAGATTCATCACAGTTCTACCAACCTGTAGGTCATATAATCACAGGTGACTTCCCTATTGTTAACAATAACAATAACAATCTTCGTCTGTTATTCAAATATGGCCCAAAATATGTGAGCAGCCTCCTGTTTGTTTGGAGTACAAGCGAATCCCCCCCCAAAAAATCCCTTTATGTCGAGCAATATTCACCTGGTGTCATCACTATTTGAGAGTGATTCATAAAAAAACATGATATAGTAGGAATCGGCTGAGATTTCTTATAAATGTGGAAAGGGTTTTATCGTACACCAGCTCTTATATATTTCTTAGCTATATGGGGGCACGGGTGGCCCAGTCGTCTAAGGCGCCGCGATTCGCTGTGCAGAGTTGCGTCCCTTTGGCACGCCAGAAACCTATGGTTCGAATCCCGGTTCGCCCCGATTATGTTTCTAGGTTTGTCAGCATCATACCCGTGCTCGTGGGTTTCACCGAAGTGGTAAACGTCTGAGACCTGCATCACTTCGGGCTTTCCTCTCACATTAAGCTGACACGCCGTGATATAAGTGGAATATTGTAAAAAGTGGCGTAAAACCCAACTCACTCACTCACTCACACTATTAATATGTGTTTCTACATTCAAACGCGCGTTTATTTTTGTCTTTACATATGCCTGTTCTGAAACCTCTTTGTAAAACGTGAATACTTCCAGTTCTGTGAGAAACACAATTAATAATCTCCGATAAGAAGCAAAGGAGGATGTCCATTATAATTCAGATGGGTCATTATCAATTGCATCCAGAGAAAGTAACTCCAACTATTGTAAGTTACTTAGACTTATTGTGAAGGATTCTGGTACCACAGCAATTATGTCCCTTTGGGTTTTGATGTTTCAAGTGCGCCAACAGAATCGGAAAAGTCTGAACCATTGAATACCTATTTTAGTCCAGTTAAAAGTATCGATGACTTAGCCCTGTGTTACCTGAAACATGCAACATATGATGGTGAACTGAACGATTTTCATGTTGAACAAGCGAAATAATCGATTTAATAAAGTCATTTCCGGTAAACAGCGCTAGTTGTCCAGACCTAATTAATGATCGTTTATTGAAACATATTGTCCATTCTATAGCCACTCCATAGTTTGTCTTTGTTCAAGGGTCTTGTCCATAAGATGGTGCAAGATGTATGCACATTAGCATGCGATCATGTATAAAACAGGTGCTCGACTTATTTGACTTTAAATATGTTGAAAGTCCCAAAAGCAACGCGTGAAATGTGTTACGATCCCACTACGATCCCAAAAATCTAGCATGTTTAGTGTGGAATCTAGTTAAAACTGTCTGGTTCGGAATATAGTTAATAGTGGCTAGTGTGGAATCCAGGTAATAGTGGCTAGTGTGGAAACTAGTTAATAGTGGCTAGTGTGGTGACATCTAGTTAATAGTGGCTAGTGTGGTGACATCTAGTTAATAGTGGCTAGTGTGGAATATAGTTAATAGTGTCAAGTGTGGAATATAGTTAATATTAGCGAGTGTGGAATCTAGTTAATAGTGGCTAGTTCGGAATCTAGTCAATAGTGGCTAGTGTGAAATCTAATTAATAGTGGCTAGTGTGGAATATAGTTAATAGTGGCTTGTTCGGAATATAGTTGGTAGTGGCAAGCGTGGAATCTAGTTAATAGTGGCTCGTGTGGAATATAGTTAAAAAGTGGCTAGTGTGGAATATAGCTAATAGTGGCTATAGTGAAATATAGTTAATAATGGCTAGTGTGGAATCTAGTAAATAGCGGCTAGTATGGAATGTAGTAAATAGTGGCTAGTGTGGAATATGGCTTATAGTGACATTCCTTAGTCACCCCTTCTCATTTGCGTGTCAACACGAGGTACTTACATTTACAGAGACCTTCTGCCGTTACAATTGTTATGTAAATATCACGAATAGTCTTGAGGAAACATTTTCGTTGTGCTAAGTATGTCATCAAGCATTAGTCAGAAGAGTCGACAGTTGTGGGATACCATTTAATTCTTTCAGTGATCAAACACATATTATTACTTTGACAATATCAAAACACAAACACATTTGAATATTAAATACTTGATTCTCTGAAGATTATATAATAATAATTTCTTTTGATAAATACAGTAGCATGCAAGAGTCGTGTATTGTAGAGATGCACTTATGTGAACTGACATGTTATTACTTGAAATCACTTGGTGTTGTGGTTGTCCAATTGTAATCATGGCAGAGCAAGATATACCAGGTAAACGGCAAACATGTCAATCATAAGTTTATATATAATGTGGTTTAAACATGTTGAGTATGAGTGAGTGAGTATGTTTTTTTCCGCTGCTTTCATCACTCTTCCAGCAATATCACTGCAGCGGACACAAGAAATGGGCTTCACATCAGTAATCATCAATATATGATTTTAGAAACGCTGTACTAAGGGCAGTTTGACAGAATATTTATTTATAAGATATATCGTATCCAGATAATGTTGATGACACCTATAACATTAGTGGAGTAGCTATAACTGACGTACAGGCACAAGCAGGTTACTTGTATTCGCATTTAGTCAGCCACATCGGTGTAGATATTGATTTATACAAATTTGAAAATATAAACGGTTTGGTAACCGAAAACAAAAATAAACAAATACAATTCAAAATCTTCACAGTATATTTCCATGTGTTATATATTTACAAAAAATTAGTATCAAGACCAGATATATAGGTGACAGATGTGGAGTGTCGGAGTCAATACAACATTATTTGTTTTACTGCCAAACTGTCCTTCCATTTGGGGTCAGTTTTTTTAAAAGGATAAAAGTGAATATTAATGATACAGTATCATTTGGAGTGAAAAGGTGGGTGTCCACCGACGAAACGATACCCAATTAAGAATTGACCTTCACTTTGCATGAGTTCATTGGAGTATGAACCTTCATACAATGTTTGGCCCTCACTCTATGAAGGTTCATACTCCAATGAACTCACACAAAGTGAAAGTCAATTCCTATCATTTTTTATCACAATTTCTTACCTCAAAGGATGTAGGCCAAGATCTAAACACAATTTTATTTAGTACGTGTGACTTCATGTTTACACTGACAGCCAAACAACAACCAGCTATATCGCGGAATAAAATAGTTCCCCAAAAAGAGAGGTGACATGAGCGAATGGATGCAGAACTTGCTCTTCAGAAACATCTTACGCAACACGTGTTCATATAATGTCCCCATAAGATGAGAAAGGTCTGTAATGAACTACCTCATTATGTCAGTCACAATGACAGCGCATCGTAATACATTTACATCAAGTACAAGACGTCAAAATGGCCGACACGATAAACGTGACGGGAGGATTTCCGAAGTTGTTAATGAACCTGTGGCGGTTACATGTGTTAGTCATCATTGATCAACTGACCGATTATTAAAAGGTGATTAAAGATGCGTCAAACAGACACCAAGGTAAATTCGTAGATTGATTGAGACGGTCACTGTCAGCCTAGACACAGATCGAATCGATACTGACGATAGTTTGGATGTGCATTTTTTCGTTTGTTCATTAGGATGGGCCGTAGCGAGGAAATTCGTGAACAATCATGCAGTCAAGCTCTCTTACGTTTCTCAATGTATACTGAAATGCTGAGACCAAGATTAAAGGTTCTAAATGTTCAGAAATAATGCTTATGTATGAATTCCGAGGGGTTTCCCCAGGAATGTGGAAGTAGTCCGTCAGTGTTTACGTCATTTCAAGAACACGGGGCTCGTTGCAAGCCACGAATTGCTTAGAGAAAGCAAATTCATCGCTCAACCCGGGGTCTGCAACAGTTCGAAGCCCTTGCGCACTCTTCCAAAATGGCGGCACAACTACCGCTTGATTGCCTTGACGTTTGTTTGTTTGTTGTTTACGCCGCTAGCAGCAATCTTCCAGCTATATGATGGCGGTTTGTAAATAATCGAGTATGGACCAGACAATCCAGTGATTGACATCATGAGCATCTATCCACGTAATTGGGATACGATGACATGCATCAACCAAGTCAGCGAGCCTGACCATCCGCATAATGAAGAACGTTAAAGAAGAGGCTCGATGACGAGCTGATGAAGTTTATGAATACTTTGAACACGTGGAGCAGACTGAGGATGAATGGGTGTTAGCTGCCTTTGCTCATTTTCTCGTTGATCCAGTCAAGAATTCCTTGTTCCGCTGTCAAAGTAAGCCGCCATTTTGGTTTGAGAACGAAGCGACCTCAGTCAGCGATTGTTTCGCTTGCAAGCGGCTGAAAGTTAGCGCACTGTTGTAAGGCGAATCGCTGTACATCGCTTACAAGCGATTGGCGCTTTGCAACGCACCCCTGGACTCGTGAAAAACGTATGAACGTCAAATTGTGTCGTTCATACACTTATGAACGTCAATTTCGCGGTCATGTTCTTGAAAATTCTTGAAAAGATCTGTACATTTAGTAACTATGTTTAGGAGCTAGAGATCCATGTACAAATTATGAACAAACATCAGAAAATGGACGATGTAAAGTTAGGGCGAATATCAGAAGCCCTAACTAAAACAAGCAAAAAATGTCAAAATTAACCAAAGCGCTGCAATGCGACAACGCGCCATTTGTCGCATTGTCGCTATTTGCATAACAGTTTTTTTTATTTTACCAAAGGGCGACAATGCGACAAGGTCAAAATATGTCTCACTGTCGCCCCATTAAAAAATATGTAAAAAAGCGTCATAGCTCCATGTATGTTTGTCAGGTATGTTGCTTTTGTTGGTGTAAATGTAAAGTTAGCATAGCTGCTTCTGTTCAGTCTGCAACTAAAACACACAGTGACCACGATGGAAGGAAACGGGAAAATTACCCTGAAAAACTATGCTTTCGTCCGTTAGATACGTTTTGAAACACACTCGTAATTAAAACGGTATCTAACGGGGACTCATTTAGTAATCTATATTTATCATGACATTATGCAACCACACAGCATTCTAGGTAGACATGTTTAAATGCTTTATTTATAAATATTTATAGTTACTATTTTTAGAAACTACCAGTTTATGCTGATAAAAACTGCTCCAAAGCATGCGCATGATATATTGTTCAGCTTAGGGTTAAAGCTATCCGACCTTCAGGTGTTAAACGTGGTGAACTTGGGTTCACGTGCGCGTCACGTCTAGACGGTGTGTTTGCTGAGCATGTCTGTCACATTCCTACTCATACAGCGTTGTTCTCTTTCTGTTTCTACAGATGGTTTCGCCGTTGTTTACTCCGAGCCACATGGTGCATAGCACTGTGATGGTGTGGGTGTTTGTAGGCCAGGTCAGGTCATGCCGGAAGTGAGCAACAACCATTCTTGTCGTTTGCGGTGATCTAGATAAGCTTGTAATTTTATATCATATCTATCTGCCCTCTATGTCCAAGGTTTGTTTCCTTGCCTTAAGTTGCATTAACATCTTGAAGATTCCTAAAAAAAGAGACTGGAATTTAGACTATTGTCTCTTCGAATGTTGTGTTTTGAATAATGGGCCAAACTTCGCCCATGGGCAGGCCCATGGGCAGGCCCATGGGCGAGATGGTGTAAATATTGAGTTTTTGAACTTCTTTTTTTTCATTTTTTCTTCCTTAGTATGTTGCCATGAAAACAGCATGCTTATTTTTGTAAATACCTTTGACCGAGACTGGGAAAAGACCGTAGAGTTTCTGGACTTTTGGGTTTCCAGAATTAAAATGGGACGTGTTAATTACTTCCATTATATTTTTTAATAATAGATTAAATTGGAATCCCAAGACTATTCACTAGATATTTAAATGTCCTTTGTAAATCTTCGCTGGAAAAGAAACATCAGTTTATAATGATCATATTATTTTTTACACATTCCTGAGATTTTGTTTGACAAAAGCTTGTTTAGACACACGTTTATTTCTGAGTGACTCTGTGTATTCTTTTTTTGGCAATAATAGTTTTGTTTTAATTTAAAACACTTTTTTACTTATTTGAACTCGTGATATTTTCTCTCCATATTATGTTAGCTAGGAAATATATACAAGTAAAGTGAAACGTAGATGTATTTTTAGATTAAATGCTGAAATTATTTGTAGTACAAATTATGAATTATGAATGTTTGCATACTATTGTGATGTTTCCTTTCTACCTTTTAAATTATCGTTTACCTATGATGTTGTATATTTCCTACAACTTAAACCTTGGAGAGATACTCACACTCATCACACTCAGTGTCACTGGTGTGGTCATCTGGTCAGAATACACCCCTACTCTAATAGGCTGTGACAGGTACTTGCCGTCCGCAGGGCAGAGTTATGCTGTAGGAGAGATAAGACTGGGGTATCAGATGACGTGATTGGGCCCCTTCCTTTTGGAAATGCACTTGAGTATGATGCGGCAATTTAATCTCCCATTCGGCTTATTCCGGGACCCCACGATTATTCATTACCCGTCACATTATCCCTGCTAGGATATACTTAACCAAACGAACAGTACAATTACCTGTCGGCGCGACTACATGTATCACGTCAGAATATTAACGGCACAATTACAGGGCAGACGCGACTACATGTAACACGTCAGAATATTAACGGCACAATCACAGGGCAGACGCGACTACATGTAACACGTCAGAATATTAACGGCACAATTACAGGGCAGACGCGACTACATGTAATACGTCAGAATATTAACGGCACAATCACAGGGCAGACGCGACTACATGTAACACGTCAGAATATTAACGGCACAATTACAGGGCAGACGCGACTACATGTAATACGTCAGAATATTAACGGCACAATTACAGGGCAGACGCGACTACATGTAACACGTCAGAATATTAACGGCACAATTACAGGGCCGGCGCGACTAGATGTAACACGTCAGAATATTAACGGCACAATTACAGGGCAGACGCGACTACATGTAACACGTCAGAATATTAACGGCACAATCACAGGGCAGATGCGACTACATGTAACACGTCAGAATATTAACGGCACAATTACAGGGCAGACGCGACTACATGTAACACGTCAGAATATTAACGGCACAATTACAGGGCCGGCGCGACTAGATGTAACACGTCAGAATATTAACGGCACAATTACAGGGCAGACGCGACTAGATGTAACACGTCAGAATATTAACGGCACAATCACAGGGCAGACGCGACTACATGTAACACGTCCGAATATTAACGGCACAATTACAGGGCCGGCGCGACTACATGTAACACGTCAGAATATTAACGGCACAATTACAGGGCCGGCGCGACTAGATGTAACACGTCAGAATATTAACGGCACAATTACAGGGCCGGCGCGACTAGATGTAACACGTCAGAATATTAACGGCACAATTACAGGGCAGACGCGACTACATGTAACACGTCCGAATATTAACGACACAATTACAGGGCAGATGCGACTACATGTAACACGTCAGAATATTGACGGCACAATAACAGGGCCGGCGACATGTAACACGTCAGGATATTAACGGCACAATTACCTGCCGGTGCGACTACACGTAACGCGTCAGTGAGGAGTTAAACAACCAACAAACAAACGTAAGCAGGAGCAGTCAGCTTGAGTGAGGGTATTCAATGCGGTATCGGTTCCTACTGCACGGTATGTCACGTTGTTCGAATGGTAAGGCCGCATCACAGGGCTATACGGTAAACCGTATCAACAATAACAGTAGTTTCAGGATTACGAAGGGTATCTAACCAGACAGTGAGGCATCGTCTTGCTTAGGCATGTGTTATAGCCAGGCGGCCTGAAACAGATCCAACAACATCGTGTACTGCGACGTCAGTGGTGTCAAGCATGACGTAACCAGCGATGGAGGCCTGGAAGCGACGAGTAAAGATTTACGTTGCATGGGGTTGAAGGAAGAACCAGGGTAGACGGAAAGTTGCTTTGTAAACGTCTTTTTGTATCTCCCCATGCGGTCCCTGTTATAATGTCATTAAATTGTGATTGTCACCTCCCATCAGTGTGTTTGTCCATAGACCTTTGAGCCTATTTACGGCATCCAGACTCACTGGGATTGTGTAATGTGTTATTCATCAAAATGCTGATAGATTTATAGAGTTCGTGATTTGAATTTATAAAGATATATATTATAATGGAACTCACACGAGTAAAATAATATCTATGTACATAATAATCCATTCATCAATATCCCAGGACTTAGTTCCAGTATTCAACCGACAACCGAGCATTTGGCACTGGATACTTCAAACATCCACCATAAGGGACCTGTATCAGTTTCAACATTCAACCATTCAAACATCGACCACCAGGCACATGTATCAGTTTCAGCATTTAACCATTCAAACATCGACCACCAGGCACATGTGTCCGTTTCAACATTCAACCATTCAAACATCGACCACCAGGCACCTGTATCAGTTTTAACATTCAACCATTCAAACATCGACCACCAGGCACCTGTATCAGTTTCAACATTCAACTATTCAAACATCGACCACCAGGCACATGTGTCCGTTTCAACATTCAACCATTCAAACATCGACCATCAGGCACCTGTATCAGTTTTAACATTCAACTATTCAAACATCGACCATCAGGCACCTGTATCAGTTTCAACATTCAACCATTCAAACATCGACAATCAGGCACCTGTGTCAGTTTCAACATTCAACTATTCAAACATCGACCATCAGGCACCTGTATCAGTTTCAACATTCAACCATTCAAACATCGACCATCAGGCACCTGTATCAGTTTTAACCTTCAACCATTCAAACATCGACCATCAGGCACCTGTATCAGTTTCAACATTCAACCATTCAAACATCGACCATCAGGCACCTGTATCAGTTTCAACATTCAACCATTCAAACATCGACCATCAGGCACCTGTATCAGTTTCAACATTCAATCATTCAAACATCGACCACCAGGCACATGTGCCCGTTTCAACATTCAACTATTCAAACATCGACAATCAGGGACCTGTATCAGTTTCAACATTCAACCATTGAAACATCGACCATCAGGCACCTGTATCAGTTTTAACATTCAACCATTCAAACATCGACCACCAGGCACATGTATCAGTTTCAACATTTAACCATTCAAACATCGACCATCAGGCACCTGTATCAGTTTCAACATTCAATCATTCAAACATCGACCACCAGGCACATGTGTCCGTTTCAACATTCAACCATTCAAACATCGACCATCAGGCACCTGTATCAATTTCAACATTCAATCATTCAAACATCGACCACCAGGCACATGTGTCCGTTTCAACATTCAACCATTCAAACATCGACCATCAGGCACCTGTATCAGTTTTAACATTCAACCATTCAAACATCTACAATCAGGCACATGTATCAGTTTCAACATTCAACCATTATAACATCGACAATCAGGCACCTATATCAGTTTCAACATTCAACCATTCAAACATCGACCACCAGGCACATGTATCAGTTTCAACATTTAACGATTCAAACATCGACAATCAGGCACATGTATCAGTTTCAACATTTAACCATTCAAACATCGACCACCAGGCGCATGTATCAGTTTCAACATTCAACCAATCAAACATCGACCATTAGGCGCATGTATCAGTTTCAACATTTAACCATTCAAACATCGACCATCGGCCAAATGTATCAGTTTCAACATTCAACCATTCAAACATCGACCATCAGGCACATGTATCAGTTTCAACATTCAATCATTCAAACATCGACCATCAGGCGCATGTATCAGTTTTAACATTCAATCATTTAAACATCGACCATCAGGCACATGTGTCCGTTTCAGCATTCAACCATCGACCATCAGGCACCTGTATCAGTTTCAGCATTCAACCATTCAAACATCGACCATCAGGCACCTGTATCAGTTGTAACATTGAGTCATTCAAACATCGACCATCGGGCACATGTATCAGTTTCAGCATTCAACCACTCAAACATCGACCACCAGGCACCTGTATCAGTTTCAACATTCAACCATTCAAACATTTAAACATCGAGCATCAGGCACGCGTATCAGCTTCAATATCCTCTGATTCAATTGAAATATAATAAAGAATACAAATAGTAATGTTTGAAAATATGTATCATTGTGAATTCCAGTGATTTGTTATCTGCCACCGGATACATTTATCAAGCATTTGTCTCGATTCAAACTAAGTAAAAGTACTAAGTAAAATATATATTTTAGTTATCAGGCATATATATTTAATGTATATGCACACTATTTATAGGAATAGCATCTCTAGGCACGCTATATTATGTAGGCACCCAATCTCTTGACACAACACCTATAATCCCGCCATATGATGTATGTACACCATCTGTTGACACAACACCTATATTCCCGAAATATAATCATGTATTTAACCATCTGTTGACACATCACCTATATTCCGTCATATTATGTATGTACACCATCTGTTGACATAACACCTATGTTCCCGAAATATAATGTATTTAACCATCTGTTGACACAACACCGATATTCCCGCCATATTATGTATGTACACCATCTGTAGACATAACACCTATATTCCCGAAATATAATATATTTAACCATCTGTTGACATAACACCTATATTACCGAAATATAATCATGTATTTAACCATCTGTTGACACAACACCTATAATCCCGCCATATGATGTATGTACACCATCTGTTGACACAACACCTATATTCCCGAAATATAATCATGTATTTAACCATCTGTTGACACATCACCTATATTCCGTCATATTATGTATGTACACCATCTGTTGACATAACACCTATGTTCCCGAAATATAATGTATTTAACCATCTGTTGACACAACACCGATATTCCCGCCATATTATGTATGTACACCATCTGTAGACATAACACCTATATTCCCGAAATATAATGTATTTAACCATCTGTTGACATAACACCTATATTACCGAAATATAATCATGTATTTAACCATCTGTTGACATAACACCTATATTCCCGCCATATGAAGTATGTACACCATCTGTTGAAACAACACCTATATTCCCGTCATATTATGTATGTACACCATCTGTTGACATAACACCTATATTCCCGAAATATAATCATGTATTTAACCATCTGTTGACACAACACCTATATTCCCGCCATATGATGTATGTACACCATCTGTTGACATAACACCTATATTCCCGCCATATCATGTATGTACACCATCTGTTGACACAACACCTATATTCCCGCCATATTATGTATTTAACCATCTGTTGACATAACACCTATATTCCCGAAATATAACGTATTTAACCATCTGTTGACACAACACCTATATTCCCGCCATATCATGTATGTACACCATCTGTTGACATAACACCTATATTCCCGTCATATTATGTATTTAACCATCTGTTGACACAACACCTATATTCCCGCCATATCATGTATATACACCATCTGTTGACATAACACCTATATTCCCGCCATATTATGTATTTAACCATCTGTTGACATAACACCTATATTCCCGAAATATAACGTATTTAACCATCTGTTGACACAACACCTATATTCCCGCCATATCATGTATGTACACCATCTGTTGACATAACACCTATATTCCCGTCATATTATGTATTTAACCATCTGTTGACACAACACCTATATTCCCGCCATATCATGTATATACACCATCTGTTGACACAACACCTATATTCCCGCCATATTATGTATTTAACCATCTGTTGAAACAACACCTATATTCCCGCCATATGATGTATATACACCATCTGTTGACATAACACCTATATTCCCGAAATATAATGTATTTAACCATCTGTTGACACAACACCTATATTCCCGCCATATCATGTATGTACACCATCTGTTGACATAACACCTATATTCCCGCCATATTATGTATTTAACCATCTGTTGACACAACACCTATATTCCCGCCATATCATGTATGTACACCATCTGTTGACATAACACCTATATTCCCGCCATATAATGTACATACACCATCTGTTGACATAACACCTATATTCCCGCCATATAATGTATTTAACCATCTGTTGTCACAACACCTATATTCCCGAAATATAACGTATTTAACCATCTGTTGACATAACACCTATATTCCCGCCATATCATGTATGTACACCATCTGTTGACATAACACCTATATTCCCGCCATATTATGTATGCACACCATCTGTTGACACAACACCTATATTCCCGCCATATTATGTAGGCACACTATCTATATGCATGCCTATATACAATAATAAACATGACTCGAATCTTCGATCTCCTTCTATATGCCCAGGACAGAGTTAGCTATCACGTGATAATGTATTTAACCATCTGTTGACATAACACCTATATTCCCGCCATATTATGTAGGCACACTATCTATATGCATGCCTATATACAATAATAAACATGACTCGAATCTTTGATCTCCTTCTAAATGCCCAGGACAGAGTTAGCTATCACGAAGCAACTGATGATAGATAAAGAACACATGTCAACAAACTGATTCCGTTAATTACCCGTGCTGTCCCCTCCACGCTGTGACATTGCCATGATATATGTACAGCTGTGGCTGACGATAAACTTCAAAAACAGAATGCTCTCGCAAATGATTTGATGAATCTAATAGCAGACACACCATTTGTATTGCGAAAATATATGTACATGCAAAACGATACAAATGTATAACAAACCCATACTACATATTTTACAAATGACATCCATATCTTGACATCAGGCATACCTACAGCACATAGGTCAGTTCCTGGGATGCACAAAGAAAGATAAAGGAAACTAGGTCCATCGAGTACTCGAAGAAACATCACCAGTTTCATGACCCTGAGACAGTTTCACTAAATGGAGCTACAGCTATTCGAACTTCTAGGATTTCTTTTAAAAGCGGATGATGCTACAACTGATATTTCATGGTACGTTTGAAGTATGATGCTATGAAGTATGATGATATGTTGAAACTGGTGGGTGGGGGGGGGGGGGGGGGGGGGGGGGGGGGGGATGTAGCCCAGTGGCAGGTGGTTCGCTCGTCTCACCTGACCCAGGTTTCATCTCCACATCGGTACAATGCGTGAAGCTATTTCTTCGTGTAATATTGTTGGAAAATTGTTAAAGCAACGAAACCCAAAATTCATTTAGTTTTGTTTCTTTATTTGAACGTATACATCTTTAAATTCCCTAAATTCGGTATAACGTACGAACACTTTCGGAAAGGTTAATAAGGCCTGTAATATGGTAAATTCAACAAGAAAATCTTACCTGTGCCTGCAAACGCTGGCCTTAGGTTATCATTCCCGTTGGGTGGAGTCTCTCCGAAGTCGGAGTGTGAGATCTCCAACATGCATTCTGACTGATTCGTATTGATGAGTCCCTCCTCCTCCTCCTCCTCCTCCTCCTCCTCCTCCTCCTCCTCCTCCTCTTCCTCCTCCTCCTCCTCGCCATCACCATTTTCATCATCATCAAATCGTTTATTTGTCTCAGGTTCTGGTAAGTACGTTTCACTGCCCCGAGTCCAGTCAGCCGCCCCTCCTACCTTCAACGCCCGAAACCCCCCTTCTTCCCCCTCAAGCAGCTCCGTGGCGACTCCCCCCGCGCCACCCCCTTCCTCACTCCCACTCAGCGACGTCTTGTCTGGCATTACTGCTGTATACCACACACCATCGCAATGTCAACAGTGGCTTGATGTCAATTCTTCAAAACGATGCACGAATGGAGCCACCATGTGATATCACTGTCAATTTCAAAAGACACAAATTTGGATATGACTTGCCCAGTGTGAGGACTGCTCTCACCTGTGAGTTTCACGCTCTGAGAGACTTGTAGAAAGTTGTCTCTACGCGAACCAACGCTAAACACACGTCCAACAGTCCCATCTCGCCAAGAGCTACAGCTGAACCAAGGAAAGATGAGCGACCATGACCAGAATATGAGGTTGCGTCTGTGTATACACAGCTCAACCAACGTCAGCCGGCATGGAAGCGTGAAACGACTTCGAGACATAATGTGTATCACATGTTATATATTATATGCGATATTATCTGTTATGCGTCGATAGTGAATGAGTTCGGTTTAACGACGCTTTTAACATTATTCCAGTTACATCAGCTCAATGGGGGAGGAATGCCCGAAGTGATGCAGGTCTCAGACGTTTACCACTTCGGTGAAACCCGCGAGCACGGGTATGGTGCTGACAAACCTAGAAACATAATCGGGGCGAACCGGGATTCGAACTCACAATCATAGGTCTCTGGCATGAGCGAAGGACGCAACTCTGCACAGCGAATTGCGGCGCCTTAGACGACTGGGCCACCCCTGCACCCAGTGTTAACAAGGGATTCATTTGGGGGGCGGGGGGTGGGGGGTGGGGTATTTGTATTGTAATTAGCACTGCGATATTATTAAGAGAACTTTCCACAATGCCTATATTGACATGATGACAAAATTTGTAATTTATTTGTTTCGAGTCTGGACCAGACAATCCAGTGATTGATATAAAGAACAACGATGCACGCAGTCGGGGTGAGATAACACGCAGTCCTTAAGTCTCTGAGTCTGACCACCGATCGATTTAGTCGCCTTTAACGGCTTGCACTTGTCGGGCAGCCCAATTCGTTGTGCAGAGTTGCGTCCCTTGGGCACGCCAGAAACCTATAATCGTTGGTTCGAATTATCTTTCTAGGTTTGTCAGTCCTATACCCGTGCTCCTGGAAAACGTCGAAAGACGGCATCACTTCGGGCTTTCCTTCTGCATCAACCTGACACGCGGTGATATTTGGAATACTGTTCAAAGCGGCCTTAAACCAAACCCACTCACTCACTGCTGATGGTCTGGTTTATGTTATTTTCTAAGGCAGTGGAAGAACGAGTGAGTGAAGTGGGCATGGGCGGATACAGAGGGGGGTGCGGGGGTGCGCCCCCCCCCCCCTTTTATTTCGAAAAAAAATATTTATTTCTGTATAAATCACCACCAAAGACAATATATAGATCTTAGTTGTGCATCCCCCCTTTTAAAAAAAAGCTGTATCCGCCTCTGGTGGGTGTTACTTCGCGTTTCACAATTTTCCAGCAATGTCAGGACGGGTGACACCACAAATGGGCTTCGCAGATTGCACCTTTGTAGGGCATAGAACCGCGCATTTCGGCTTGACGAGCGGACGTGTTAACCATCTCGCTACCCCATCACCCGATGTGTGACACAAGGCAGGCTACGTCATACCTGTACACAGTTGATAACAACGTCTGTGCAATGGGCTTATAGATAACATGTGGACTAATAACTGCCCCGGACACGTACACATGTACCGTGGAAATGTGCCAAACAGCGGTCAGGATAGCGTAAATCTATGCTGGCCGAGATGGGACATCGCTTTCTCGCCCTCAATTACGGCTGCGAGAGAGCGATACCACGAGACGAGAGAGCATTAGCACAAGCCCAGAAAGCGATACCACGGGACGAGAAGTAATAACACGAGACGAGAAAGCGATAGAGCGAGAAAGTAATCGATCGAGAAAGCGATAGAGATAGAAAGCGAAAAAGGAATAGAACGAGGCGAGAAAGCGAGAACCCGATGGTGCGAGAAAGTGATAGAACAATACGAGAAAGCGATGTTTCCCATACTACCGTACATTAAAAAGGTTTTTGCTGATATTCAGTGATCCATTCCTATAATTTTCACCGCTATTTTGTTTGGTGGCAGAGAGGGACATCGCTCTCTCGCCTTCAATTATTGCCACCAGAAGGCGATAAAGCGATAGCACGATACGAGATAGCGATAGCATGAGACGAGAATATTTACTGGGGCAAGAATATTTTATCCAGTCACATTTCAAATTATACCTATAAAGGGATAATTTAACTGTAGAGATGTAGGTGATTTGAAAAAATCCACGGATTTCTGATTGGTTTATTGCCATATCAAGGAGTTTTATGTGACAATCACGCCGAATGACAATACGCTCTAAATAAATCAGATTAAAATCAAAATATATACTTTTCAAAAGAAGTTAAAGAACACCCGATTCTTTCATATGACTATGGTTTATCAGCTGTGGCTGATTGTATTGCAAAACACATTTTTATAATTGCTGGCGTTCATACACTTGTTTTGAGTTGTATACAATGTTAAGCTATTGTCCATAAATATTCGTTTTGACATTTGATTTATGATCAACTTGTATTGTGTCGCGTGTCTGCGTAAAATGTAATTGAATAATTTATGGTCCCATTTAGGAGTTTAATAAGACTATCAAGCCGTCAGTGCGTGGCGGGTCATGGCAATAATCTAAATACTAATGTGAGACACACTAATTTTAGTATAGGAATATTCATAGTTATGTAACAATTCCCTATGTATTAGACTGTATGGTTGTTATCAGTTGTGCCTTCTGATGTGAGTTGGGGCCCCGGACACGTACACATGTACCGTGGAAATGTGCCAAACAGCGGTCAGGATAGCGTAAATCTATGCTGGCCGAGATGGGACATCGCTTTCTCGCCCTCAATTACGGCTGCGAGAGAGCGATACCACGAGACGAGAGAGCATTAGCACAAGCCCAGAAAGCGATACCACGGGACGAGAAGTAATAACACGAGACGAGAAAGCGATAGAGCGAGAAAGTAATCGATCGAGAAAGCGATAGAGGGAGAAAGCGAAAAAGGAATAGAACGAGGCGAGAAAGCGAGAACCCGATGGTGCGAGAAAGTGATAGAACAATACGAGAAAGCGATGTTTCCCATACTACCGTACATTAAAAAGGTTTTTGCTGATATTCAGTGATCCATTCCTATAATTTTCACCGCTATTTTGTTTGGTGGCAGAGAGGGACATCGCTCTCTCGCCTTCAATTATTGCCACCAGAAGGCGATAAAGCGATAGCACGATACGAGATAGCGATAGCATGAGACGAGAATATTTACTGGGGCAAGAATATTTTATCCAGTCACATTTCAAATTATACCTATAAAGGGATAATTTAACTGTAGAGATGTAGGTGATTTGAAAAAATCCACGGATTTCTGATTGGTTTATTGCCATATCAAGGAGTTTTATGTGACAATCACGCCGAATGACAATACGCTCTAAATAAATCAGATTAAAATCAAAATATATACTTTTCAAAAGAAGTTAAAGAACACCCGATTCTTTCATATGACTATGGTTTATCAGCTGTGGCTGATTGTATTGCAAAACACATTTTTATAATTGCTGGCGTTCATACACTTGTTTTGAGTTGTATACAATGTTAAGCTATTGTCCATAAATATTCGTTTTGACATTTGATTTATGATCAACTTGTATTGTGTCGCGTGTCTGCGTAAAATGTAATTGAATAATTTATGGTCCCCTTTAGGAGTTTAATAAGACTATCAAGCCGTCAGTGCGTGGCGGGTCATGGCAATAATCTAAATACTAATGTGAGACACACTAATTTTAGTATAGGAATATTCATAGTTATGTAACAATTCCCTATGTATTAGACTGTATGGTTGTTATCAGTTGTGCCTTCTGATGTGAGTTGGGGCACGGGTGGCCCAGTCGTCTAAGGCGCCGCGATTCGCTGTGCAGAGTTGCGTCCCTTGGGCACGCCAGAAACCTATGATTGTGGGTTCGAATCCCGGTTCGCCCAGATTATGTTTCTAGGTTTGTCAGTACCATACCTGTGCTCGTGGGTTTCACCGAAGTGGTAAACGTCTGTGACCTGCATCACTTCGGGCTTTCCTCCCACATTAAGCTGACACGCCGCGATATAACTGGAATAGTGTTAAAAGCGGCGTTAAACCCAACTCACTCACTCACTCTGATGTAAGGTATGCAATTATCTAACACATATGTACACAAACAGTGAGTCAGTCAGGTGGATATGCAGACAAACGGAAACCTACCTACCTACCTACCTACCTACCTACCTACCTACCTACCTCCCCCCTCCCTCCCTACCCACCCACCCACCTACCTACCTACCTACCTACCTACAGCTTGACAGAGGGAGACAGGCCGACAACACACCCACCCAAATACATAATTTGACAAAACTATACTTAATATATACATCAAATATTAGAATGACAGCTGATTGAAAACATGTTATAATTATTCATAGTAATGCGCTTCATGTTATCAACGTTAACTGTGTGGCCACACCAATTAGGATGTCTCTCCATATGTGCAGTTTACCCAAGTACACATATCAACTGTGACAACGCTGCCGTGATAACACCATTGATCATTAACACCACTGTGCACTTTATTCACCTTCTTACATACATAACCGCCCCCATGGTCTAGAGGTAGAGCGTCCGCCAGGAGAGCGGAAGGTCCGGGGTTCGATCCCCGGTCGCGTCATACCAAAAGACGTTAAAAGATGGTACTTGTTCTTACCCTGTCTGGCACTCGGCATTAAGGGGCTAAAACAAGGACTGGTCGGCTCGGAGTCAGTATACTGTGTCTGAGTGGGGTATTCATGTTAAACTGCGGCATGATATCTCAGTGAGCTAGCACTATAAATCGGCATCAGTCCGGACTAGTGTAAGCAGCCACACAAACACACACACGTACATGCACGTCGCTATATAAGTGCAATAATCTTAGACGCTACGTTAAACCCCATTTCACCCCACCTCACCTTCTTACATACATGATAACATAAAAGTCAACCTCTCTGCGTTCAAGGATTTGTTGAGTCGGAATTGGAATCCTTCCAAGTTGGCTTCTATAACAGTGAGTGAGTGAGTGAGTGTTTCTGATTTTACGACGCTTTTAGCAATATTCCAGCAACATCACGGCGGGGAACACCCGAAATGGGCTCCACACATTGTACCCATGTCGGGAATCGAACCCGGGTCTTCAGCGTGACGAGCAAACGCTTTAACCACTGAGCTACCCGACCGCCCCTGTTTCTATAACAAGCCGCTCAACAATCACACAAAACATAATAACACCACTAGAAAAAAATGTATTAATTTATTTAATTTATTCAATAATTTTTTTTTTCAATTAATATATTTAATTTATTTAAATCATATAATTCATTTCTTATATGTCTTGTATTTATTCAAAGTGATTACTGTATATTTGCTCTAGTTCTAATGGGCACTGGCTATTCCATTATCAATGATAGGAGTGTGCCAGTTGTGGTTACATAACCCCTGTATCTATTTTGGGCTGTAGTTCTTTTGGGAGAAACCTTTGTCACGGCGATTGGAGCGGTGGTTAAAGCGTTCGCTCGTCATGTCGTAAACCCAGCCTCGATTCCCCACACGGGTACAATGTGTGAAGCCCATTCATGGTTTACCTTCGACTGTACAATTATTAAGATCAACATTCTCTTCATAGGTATAATTTGAGTGAGTGAGTGAGTGAGTTGGGTTTAACGCCGCTTTTAACAATATTCCAGTTATATCGCGGCGTGTCAGCTTAATGTGGGAGGAAAGCCCGAAGTGATGCAGGTCTCAGACGTTTACCACTTCGGTGAAACCCACGAGCACGGGTATGGTGCTGACAAACCTAGAAACATAATCGGTTCGAACCGGGATTCGAACCCACAATCATAGGTTTCTGGCGTGCCCAAGGGACGCAACTCTACACAGCGAATCGCGGCGCCTTAGACGACTGGGCCACCCGTGCCCCCAGGTATAATTTGAAATGTGACTGGAAAAAAATCTCAGCTCTGTTAGTGATGAAAAGACTCGTCGTGGTTTGTTTATATCTCAGGATGAGAGGCATCAATAGGGTGCCAAAATCAATGTTGTATCTTGACAAAGACAATCTTTGTGCTTCAAATGCAGAACGATCCCAGCAAACAATTTCACGTTGTGACAACGTTATATATACGTTGTGACAACGTTGTTATCTTACGTCAATACAACGTTATTCTGTGGAAGACCATTTACGTTGTCACAACATTGTGCACCAACCTTGTGTTACGTAACTTTCACGCTGTCACAATGTTATGGGAACGTTGTAGTTACGTTGTGGTAACGCTGTGGTAACGTTGTATTTATACGCTGAAGTAACGTTGTGTTTTACTTTGTGGTAACATTATAATATTATGCAACGTTATTCTGTGGACTACCATAAACGTTTTAATTACGTTATCATAGACAGAGGAATAACGTTCTGGCGTTTTCAGTATTTTTAAAGGATGAAAATCATAATGATGAATAAAAAGGAAAGTAATGCATTACTGCATTGCTCCTCTGACGAAATCAAGTTGATTTTGACGAATCACTTCAATTCATATGACTATCGTGAGGCAATCTGTATAACGTCGCAACAACGTTTCAGAAACGTTGATACAAAAACGTTGTGTTATGTCCGATGCACAACGTTTTCACAACGTAAATGTGCAACGTTATTATTACTTAGTGGAATAACGTTCCACAGCGACGTAATGATAACGTTGTGGAAACGTTATATCATTACGTCACCAATCCACAACCCCACCACAACGTTGTGAAAATGTAGCGCTTTAGCTTGGATTATTTAAAAAATACGAGGGAAAAACTATGACAAGCAAGTGCATCCACACAATGTGTTCGAGGCGCCCAAAATAACCTAATTTTATCTCACATGCAAGGCAGGACATGTTTGGTATTGCCGTGGCCTGTCGCGTGCACATCCGGGTCCCAAGGGTCATCGGTCATAACCGAGTCCAAGACAATGGATGCACAGTGGTGCTGTCACGTTAGTACGTGACGTGGGCTTATTGTAACAGCTAAAGGGGGTCGGACCGGCCGTCCTAGATTCAAGATGGGCACTGTTACTTTTAAAGTGTCGCCATACATGTACTCTCAACGCTGGCACTGAACGCATCTATGAACACGCCTCGACCTCTACATCCGCGTGTTTACATGCACTACCATATCCCCGTAACGTGGACTGTATTTTCATTCTGTAATAACTAAAATTATTCTTTTCTTCTATTATATGATTTATATTTAGAAAAGAGGGAATATTAAAGGTACCGCCCTTCATTCAGTATTTATTTCATACTAAATAGCCACATGATATTCATTAGTCATAATTGTCATGTTGATCTTTTATCACAATGCCCAGCTGTGTTTTCTTGAATGCATTTAAAAATAAAACTATGTTTTGTTTGTTTGCTTGTTTAACACCGCACTCAGCAATATTCCAGCTATATGACGGCGGTCTGTTAATAATCGAGTCTGGGCCAGACAATCCAGTGATTGACATCATGAGCATCGATACACGCAATGAGGATACGATGACATGCATCAAACCAAGTCAGCGAGTCTGACCACCTGATCCCGTTAGTCGCCTTTTACGACAAGCGTAGTCGCTTTTCACGACAATCATTGGTGGCTGAAGACCTATTCTACCCCGGATCTTCACGGGTCCACAGGTGTATCTGGCTCACAGCTGGGGTGACAGTGTGTTTGGCCGCAAAATGTGAACTTTTACGTACTGGGATGCGGCGGTCAGTTAGTGAAATATTTCCACTGAATTTACTCTGAGAGTATTCCTGTAAATTTCCAAATAAAACTTAATCAAAATATATACCTTACAGAAAACTGATGTTATGAAACTAGCTATGGCAGTTTAGATCGAATCTTATGATGTCAATTGCTGAATTGTGGGGTCCAGACTCGATTATTAGAGACCGCCGTCATATAACTGGAATATTGCTAAGTTCGGCGTTAAACAACAAACAAACCATTCAATGCATAAAATAGTGTTCTTTGATGTTTTATATCCAGAAAAATGATAAACGTTCCTGCTTTTGATTTCGTAGAAGTTAGATCAACAGTTGAAGTTTGGATTTTAAAGATAGCAAATAATATATAGTTTTTAATCGAGCTTCCATCAGCCAATACGAAGTCTACAGTCTTGGTGTTTTCGTTTGCTGATTAGCTTCTACAGTTCAAAAGCAGGGCTAGTCACTTTAATTTCATGACACATTAAAGCCAGAGGTCTTCACTCGCATTAATTTTGTGACAAATTTCCTGATTTACAGTAAAGAATATTTAATGAAGGACCAACCGCATCGGGGAGTAGACCGGAGGGGGTCGTTGTCAGCATGGGTACTACACATAAATCCCCCAGGTACGTTTCAGTACACAGAAGTGTAGCCTCGCCAAAATCAGTATTTTATTATATTCATGCCAGCTCAAACGTAATTTTGATTTGTTTTTATAGTATCCCCCGAATGACTAGTATTAAACATGATATATTTAGATGACATAAAGCCGAATTATATTTGCTGTTTACATTTCTACAAAATGTTTAAATCCAAAGCACGGCTACTCATTCTCAACATGCAAGGCACAATATAACCAGCGAGAGGGGACCTTCCCCTTGGTCAAAAGTCACCAGTGACCATGGGGCTTATTGTGAGGCCAGGCTTGTCACGGATTGGTTGAGAACTGCAGGGTCTGAGGGCAGTAAGTTGATGGTACAGACAGATAAGAGAGATCATTTTACAACTGCAAACCCTTATTCCCCAAAGAAAATAGCAATATTCCTACAGCCCCAGCCTTTGTTTATACATTTCACAACTCTTTTAGGTACACTCGGACATGCTCTTTCTTCCAAGATTTCGAAGAGTGTCACACGACTCTTGCTCAGAAGTTGTTTCACCAAGGCTACAACTTTCAAGGCCTCAGTAAAACATAAAAAAAGTGTTATGGTAAACATGTGGAGGACATTTCCAAATTTGCCGCATCAGTGACCAAAACATATGTCCGATGCAATTCCATATTTCGACTTGTACCGCTATGCTCCCATGTTTTTTTAGGTTGACAATTGACTTGCCTTTGCATGTGTTTGTAACGGGTGCTACCAGTGGGTAAGGGTACGTTTACCATTTCGCGAACACCTGGTATGATCACTACTTGATATATAGTGATGTATAATCATAAGATCACAGTGTGGTCGGAATCGTTCAATGGAGCTTTCTTTTTAATATGGAAAGTGTTTTGTCGATTTGATTTTATAAACAACTAAAATTTGGAGTTGTTGGCAAAATACGGGTTTGGGGGAGAAATATTTGCCACTGTTAAATCAATGTTTGCAAATGTAAAATCGGGCATCTGTTGTGTTGATACAGTGACTTGATATAAGAGATCTTATTGATTGCCAGATAGGCTTACGCCAAGGATGCGTTTTAAGTCACATACTTATCTTAATTTATTAATAAATATGTTGATAGCACGCAATCTGATAGACATGGCATCTGAAGTCTTCCCTGACATAAAAGAACTTTATGCTACTTTTTGCTAATGATGTGATTTTGCTGTCTAGGCCTATAATTGGTCTACAGACGCAGCACGACATACTTTGGAATATTCAGATGAATGGAAACTTGGTGTTAATCGTAATACAACAACTATTGTTACATTTTGCAGAGGAGGTTCAGTGGTTGCAGAGAAATGTTTTTTAAAGGCGAATATATTAATGCTGTGGAATACCTTGGCATACTGTTTACCCAAACACTGAATTTAAATGAGTCTGTAAGTAATCACACTACCAGAGCAAAGAACGATCTATTACAAGTCCACTTTGTTATCCTTTAGTTATTTCAGAGTTATATCACCGAAAATATATTTTAATATATTTGGTTAAATCTCAGTTACAACCTTTTTACGTATGGGTGTGAGAAATGAGGGTCTAAAGGGTTCTATACAATTGAAAAGGTTCATCTCCTCGTTATTAAAACCTTTTTGAATGTTGGTATGATTTATGGGTTATGCTGGCGATTCCAATTGTACGTTGTATCTTACGCTCATTGTTTGCAGTATTGGTGTAAAATAATAGTAATGGCTGAACACCGTTCGCCTAAGAAAGCTTACAACATGCTGGTACCTCTCGATAATCTTGGTAAGAATATATGGGCTTCTTGTATACGTACTTGTAATCCCCAACCCCCTTCCCGGCACACATCGCGGGGGATATTGGCATCATCTGGTCTGTCTGTCTGTCCGTCCGTCCGTCCGTCCGTCCGTATTTCGTTTCCGGAGCATAACTTCAAAACCGTGAAAGATTTTTCATCCAAACTTAGTACCTTAGTACATGATTATATATTCATAATGTATTTATAAGGTAATTTAATAATTAAAATAATTAATCTTATTGCTATGCGCCATGTGTTATGGTGACATGAAAATGTTAGGTATATTTTGGATCATATACACTCTTCAAAAAAAGAAACGCACAGGCTGTATGTAGTTTATTGAACCTGACTACACAAAAAATCCGGTATATAAATTGGATATATGTTATTGGAAAATGTCGGTGGCCTGATATTCGACAAACGGTGCGTCAAAACGCAGCCATTGTCGATTTGCAATGTATTAAACGGCATTGTTGTCCGAGAACCGGCCTACCAAGAGTTACCACCCGTGCACAAGATCGCTACATTGGACTGTCCCACCTACGTCATCACAATGCCACCGCTACGGAGACTGCAGGACACATCACTGGTTTGAGGAGGAACCACCATCGCGAGGCTGGAATCCGACCCAGAAGACCAGTCATCGTACCTGTTTTGCAACAGATCCATCGACAGCGACGCTTACGTTGGTGCCATACCTTTACGACGACAAGCATGGGTTGCTGAAGACCTATTCTAACCCGGTCCCTCACGGGTCAGTATTTTATACATTTCACCGAAATGTTTATAAACAATAATGTATGGGTACCGTCCACATGTACCGAAAGCCTTATATTGAGAGTGTTAATTCCTGTACCAAGATCGTGTTTACACGCGAGATATTGGAACCTTTTTAATACCTCCAATCTTTGATGTCCGCATATTTCGCATCCATAAAGAGTGGGATCAATTTATTCATCCAATATTTTGATGTGGGATTTTGCCATATGCCCAAGCCAGTTAAAACATTTAATAGTGACTTTTTCAGATTTAATACCAAATATAACACCACCCTGGTATAAACAAAGATGGAGTCATCAATAGCCAATGTACTTTTATTCTGATACCTCTACATTACGATAATACCATTGCTCACATTGTTTAACAATTCCCCCATCAGGAAAAGCAATCATTTTAGATTTCGACAGGTGCAATTTTAACTTCCATGCTGAAAAATGATCACCTAGAATATTCAGTTATAAAAGAATATTCAGAAATAAAAATAACATATGTTATGCTTGATGATTGAGGATGGTAGTAAGACATAGCAACAGAAAGTGCCCGGACAGGGAGATTTTGCGGACTGCACACGTATCTTGTCAACTGCTTATTAGGGAATTTGTCCAGAGTCTGTTTATGAAAGGGTATACATGTTTACCACACTCGAACTGGTGATCTGGCGTTATGCCATATTTTGTAACAAACACCTTCAAAGACATATTCAAGAGGCAAAGAGTGAAATGTCAATTTCGATTTCTGCACGATGACCGCAAAACGCTCCCAGCGAATATAGAATTAACAAATGTAACCACATCAAGCATGAAAACATGTGACGATGACGTCGTCCACCTCAAACAGACCGAGGTCCGAATTATGAACACTGTCATAGGGACATTCGTAAATCTCAAAGAATCATTACACAAGGATCTGAAAAAATAACATTTCTTTCTTTTCAAATAACTGCTAAAAAGGCCATGGAAGCAGGTTGTAACAAGTATGTGAATATTATTTATTCAGTTGTTCGCGATATAATAAATGACATGGTATCCTGACCGATACGTTATGTCGGACAACAGCATGCTACTCGCTGTTACACCAAGGATCTACCGGGTCGCAGATCCTTCAAGAAGAAGATCATCGTTCACCTTCAAGATGATTGCCTCACGCAATAGTTTGTTTGTTTGTTTACATGTTGTTTAACGGAACACTCAAGAATATGCCAGCGATATGACGGCGGTCTGTAAATAATCGAGTCTGGACCAGTCAATCCAGTGATTGACATCATGAGCATCGATCCACGCAATTGAGATACATGTATCAACCATCAATCATGGGTTGCTGAAGATCAATTCTAACCCGGATCTTCACGGGTCCCTCACGCAATAATAAAAGCTAATAACCTAATCAATGATGATAGTCTAATAATGAAATTCTAGTGCTGAATAATTTATTATATCATTATCATATTATACTAACCATATGTTATTGTATAAACATAAAACCTGCAAAGACGCAGGCTGAACAATTATCAATAATGACTTGTTATACACGTATGTGCACCTCATCTGACAACGTGTCAAGTTTATGAAATAAATATCCAGATGACGGCTCGATCCCATAATGAATTATGGCAAGTTTGCAATTGGATATTTTTCTATAAATACATTAATGACATGGTGTGTTATTTACATGCTTAAATATATAAGCAGGACAGGTGTGCGTTTTGTTCGTGTAAGAGTAAACCGAGGCCGATCTTCAATTCCGTAAGAGCATTCGGTAGTCAGCACCCCCTATATTTACAACACTGAATACTTCCCTCCGATACAATGTAACCTACATTGGGCTTATCATTGTGATACTTTCTTTATATTCACAGAAAGTATTTCAGTAAGTTAGTCGAATTTATATCATGTGGATTCTCCAAATCTCCAAGCATATGCACCCGTGAAGATTCCGGGGTAGAATAGGTCTTCAGCAACCCATGCTTGCCGTGACTATGCTTGTCGTAAAAGGCGACTAACGGGATCGGGTGGTCAGGCTCGCTGACTTGGTTAATGCATGTCATCGATCCCAATTGTGTGGATCGATGCTCATGATAATAATCACTGGATTGTCTGGTCCAGACTCGATTATTTACAGACCGCCGTCATATAGCTGGAATATTGCTGAGTGCGGCGTTAAACAACAAACCAACCAACCAACCAAGCATATGCTTGAAATCTTGCAACCTCAGATGAGAGCCAAGTTGCATGCTGTTAACACATTTGTTTTTTCAGCTTTGTACACCACTATCCCACATGACAAACTTAAGGGGAAACTTCATTCCTTGATCCAGGGGGGCATATCTTACCTGACGTGGTGACCATATATACATTTACATATCTTATTCGGAGAATCCGGATAATTTGTAATAAATTAAAGCAAATGCCATCTGAAGTTTACTGAGAAAACAAAATGTGAAATGTTGGACACCCTTATTGATAACATCTACGTAAAATTTAGGTGCAAGACATTTAGGCAAGAAGGAGTAAGCCCCATGGGCACCAATGGCTATGTCCTTCTTGCTGAGCCCAGTCGTCTAAGTCGGCCGCGATTCGCTGTGCAGAGTTGCGTCCCTTGGGCACGCCAGAAACCTATGATTGTGGGTTCGAATCCCGGTTCGCCCCGATTATGTTTCTAGGTTTGTCAGCACCATACCCGTGCTCGTGGGTTTCACCGAAGTGGTAAACGTCTGAGACCTGCATCACTTCGGGCTTTCCTCCAACATTAAGCTGACACGCCGCGATATAACTGGAATACTGTTAAAAGCGGCGTTAAACCCAACTCACTCACTCACTCACTCACTCCTTCTTGCTGATCTGTTTTCTCATGCAAATACATCTGATTTTCTGCTCTGATTGGCAAAGGCAAAACAAGGTAATTTGGCCAAGCAATTTAACTTAAGCTTCAGGTATATCGATGATCCGATATCGTTCAATAATCATAAAGTAGCCAATTACCTTCCACTGAATTACCCGCCTGAACTAGGAATAAAGGAGAACAATGAGGTCTCCCCGTCTGATGCATTATTTTTATTGTGATCTGTGCATATAGATTCTAAGTGACAAAATACTCGCCATAAGACTGTATGACAAGAGGGATGACTTTAACTTTCCAGTAGTCAACTTTCCCTCCATGTCGAGCAATATTCCAGCAGCTCCAGCCTTTGGTGTCTACATTTCACAACTTTTGAGGTACGATCGAGCGTCACGACTCAAAAGTTGTTTACAAGGTTACAACAATCAAGTCCTCAGTAATGCTTTTAAAAAGCTTTATTGCTGCCATGTGGGTTACATTTCAAAATTTAACGCATCATTGACAAAAATGATGGCCGATGCAATTCCTTAGTTTGACTTGTAGCTCATGTTCCCGTGTTTGTTTTAGGTAAACAATTGACTTGCATGTGTTTGTTTGATGTTTAACGCTGCACTTAGCAATATTCCAGCTATATGATGGCGGTCTGTAAATAATCGAGTCTGCACCAGACAATCCAGTGATTGATGTCATGAGCATCGATCCACGCAATTGGGATAGATGACATGCATCAACCAAGTCAGAGAGCCTGACCACCCGATCCCGTTAATAGCCTCTTACGAAAAGCATAGTCACCTCTTACGACAAGCATAGTCGCCTCTTACGACAAGCATGGGTTGCTGAATATCTAATATTATTTTAACCCATATCAACATCCATACGTCTGCATACAGCAATATTTCTATCGGTATTATGTTCAAACCACGCTCGACGTATGGCACAGCAGCAGTATACTGCATCCATAGTTAATGCACTGACACGACGTTACACGACATGGTGTTACGGAAGCTGACGCGATACAATTCAATATTATTTCACCGTCGCCTTTCGTCTCTGTTGTATCGGTTTACAGTGAAATGCCACTCCTCCATTTATGCCTGAGGTATTATGTGGGTAACAGAACAAGCCAAGTGGACCCGAATCCAGAGAAATTGTCTGGAGTCCGCTTGCTGAGACGTCCGATTAAGCTTCGGTTGATATGGCGTCTAAGTGTCCGACTTTAAGCTATAGCGTGTTTTGTTTTAGACAGAAGGTGTTTGTAGTCGTCCCCACAAAAACTTGCATTGCTCTCTGAAAGGAAGAGCCAACGAAAGTATTTTCGTGAACCACACACGCACGCTAGCACGCACGCACATACATAAACACGCATATACACAAACATCCCTCTGAGGTCCTGCTTAAGATGCTGGGGATGCCTGGATCCCAATGGTATATAAAGGCTTTCACCAGGTCGCTGTCATTGACATATGCTCGAAAGGTAGTTCTTTCGTGAAGTTCTGGAAAAGGTGGAAATCTGAAACTGCCAAATCTGGTGAATACGGAGGATATTTAATGAGTTCAAAGCCACAGTCATGCATTCCGCTCATGGCGATAACAAAGTTGCCTTTTCCTGGTGGAAAAACACAGCTTTAGTGACCTTTCCACGACGTTGAGCCTTGATATTCTTACGCTGTTGCCTGATCAGGTTATCATACTATTGGCCAGATGCTACAGTGTCAAGTGATAGAATGGACTGCGCCTTCTTCTTTGGGGGAGACGTTAGATGTTTCAATGCTTCAGCTGCTGAGTCTTGGTGATAGTAGTGAACTCAAGACTCATCAGCTTTCTCTGCTTCGAAACGGCGTAAACTCTCACGAGAGATGATGAACCCGGTGCGTTTCTGAGTCAGAAGTCTTGGAACCAAGCCTGCTGAAACCTTTGTCTTGTACAATCCATTCCTCGTGGGATAAGCCTACTGTATTGGCTGTGTGATGTGTGGTGAGTTGTAGATCATCCATGATCATATCATGTATTTTATCAACGTTTTCCTTAGTGGTTGCTGTTGAAGGTCTTCTGATCTTGG
The DNA here is from genome assembly GCF_023055435.1 of Haliotis rufescens. Taxonomy (NCBI): domain Eukaryota; kingdom Metazoa; phylum Mollusca; class Gastropoda; order Lepetellida; family Haliotidae; genus Haliotis; species Haliotis rufescens. The sequence continues at coordinate 28,607,999 of NW_025963779.1, forward strand.
ATAATCTTCGAGGCTCTGCCCTCCGCTGCCCACCCCTTGACAGTGGAGCATCATCCCACCGACACCATGTCTGCATGGTTGGCTGATGGAGTAAGAGATTTCATTTGGCGATACACGACGACAGACTGTTAGCCACTTTTGTGCATTTTTGTCCAAAGACAATACCTATTTAATGCCCACAGAAGTATTCTTCCATTGTGTGTATTTGGTTCAAATGCAGCCTGTAAGCATGGACTAAAACTATGCAGACTGTATGGGATTTACTATACATCATTCGTAGTTTGGCTCAGAATATTTCCGTTACCTGTTGTTTTATTCTCAGTGGCAACAGCTACTTTTTACAAACACTTGTCCTGGTTTCAGTGGGCTGGGGGTCAAAATTGAAATATGGAAAAGACACGGAAAAAATTCGTTATAACGGAAAAAAGATTCGTTTTTACGAAATTAAATTCGTTATAACGGACAAAAGATTCGTTTTTACGTAAATAATTTAGTTATAACGAATATTGTTCTCGTATTAACGTTTTTTCCCCGTTATAACAAATTTCTATTCGTTTCTTTTCCATAGTTCTATTTTGACCAATTTTGATAATATGGCAATAGGCTTTCGTACTTGTCAGCTATATATAAATGTTCGTATGTGGGATTGGGGCCTACAGTACATGTAACGGACTAGTCGCGCTATAGCAGCAGTGCAGTTGGCACACCCTGTCTGTCTGGTCGGAGCACTGTCGGGAAGTAGGAAGCAGTATAGACGCAAAATAAACTCTTTCATGTTTCTGCCCGAGTTGGAGAGCGATTCAAATGTTCGATGTTGGAAAAAACTAAAAAGTAAACAAAACATTGATACGTGAATTTAAAAAAAAGAAAGAAGTAAAATAAACAAATCTGTCAGGTCTGGAGTCCTACCACATGGAATAAGGATTTTAATTCTAATTTTGACTAACTTTGGTACAAGTATGGTAGCTGTCGGCACTGTGATGCCGGCATTGGTCCGAATTCGTACAAGCGCCCCCCCCCCCCCCCCCCCCCACAAACACCTGTGCTCTCGCACTTATATATCCCGACTATGCCATATTGGTAGAACCGCCTCCGTGGTCTAGAGGTAGAGCGTCCGCCCGGAGAGCGGAAGGTCCGGGGTTCCATGCCCGGGCGCGTCATACCAAAAGACGTTAAAAGATTGTACTTGTTGTTACCCTGTCTGGCGCTCGGCATTAAGGGGCTAAAACAAGGACTGGTCGGCTCGGAGTCAGTATACTGTGTCTGAGTGGGGTATTCATGTTAAACTGCGGCATGGTATCTCAGTGGGCTAGCACCATAAATCGGCATCAGTCCTGTCTAGTACGAGCAGACGCACACACACGTACATGCACGTCGCTATATAAATGCAATAATCTTGGACGCGACGTTAAACCCCATGTCACCTCACCTTATTGGTAGAAGCGGTGTCCGGGTAACACTTGGCAATTCATTTTTCAAACGTTGTTCGCGTCTCACTTCCATATTCCGTGATATGTTTTAGAGAACAGAAACCTTAGAAGCTTGAATTTGCTGCTAAATTTAAACTTCCATTTTATAGTTTGGGAAGTTAATGTTATGTGGCCATTGTTTCGTTAACTACCTTCTGTCAGAAATAGGGAAGATGAGATTTTACGACATACAAGCTCTTTTACGACAGTCGATGATATCTTAAGCTTATATGCTTTAATCTTTATATGCACTTGCAGTATTGGTAACAAATATATTAACCCTTTATATATAACAGAAATAATAATTTCCAAACAAACATAGTCCGAAAATAAGAAAATAAACTTAGAAATTGTATTTTTTTAGATTGGATTATGGCAAATATTTTACGTGCGCTTTAAACTTTTTTTCTGTGTATATCTTGAGCGGGTGACTTTTCTATACTGAATACGGTCTATTAATCAAAAAAATATGTTAAACTATGTTAACTATGTTCTAACTCACATAAACAGTTTATATTAATTCTGCATCGGGTAATATATAATATAAATCAGTTAAAATATGTACGCGTTATTCATCCATGACGAGCGATTATATGCCCCGGTCAGTGGATCTATTTTCTTTCTAATGTTTCCCACCGGGTTTCTCTACCGGGAGACCCGTGAAGATCCGGGGTAGAATAGGTCTTCAGCAACCCATGCTTGCCGTAAAAGGCGACTAACGGGATCGGGTGGTCAGGCTCGCTGACTTGGTTGATGCATGTCATCGATCCCAATTGCGTGGATCGATGCTCATGATATCAATCACTGGATTGTCTTGTGCAGAATCGATTATTTACAGACCGCCGTCATACAGCTGGAATATTGCTGGGTGCGGCGTTAAACAACAAACCAACCAACTCTGCCGGGTGAACAGAGGCACAGTTCGAACAAAGTCACTTGCCTAAGGAGACACCACAAGAGCTACGTAAACACCACAAGAGCTACGTAAACACAACAAGAGCTACGTAAACACCGCAAGAGCTACGTAAACACCACAAGAGCAACGTAAACACCGCAAGAGCTACGTAAACACCACAAGAGCTACGTAAACACCACAAGAGCTACGTAAACACCACAAGAGCTACGTAAACACCGCAAGAGCTACGTTAACACCGCAAGAGCTACGTAAACACCACAAGAGCTACGTAAACACCACAAGAGCTACATAAACACCACAAGAGCTACGTAAACACCGCAAGAGCTACGTAAACACCACAAGAGCTACGTTAACACCGCAAGAGCTACGTAAACACCACAAGAGCTACGTAAACACCACAAGAGCTACGTAAACACCACAAGAGCTACGTAAACACCGCAAGAGCTACGTAAACACCACAAGAGCTACGTAAACACCGCAAGAGCGACGTAAACACCACAAGAGCTACGTAAACACCGCAAGAGCTATGTAAAAGGCAAAACACGACTCAGAGGTATTGGTTGACATGATAAAGAAAGCTGGAAAAACAGAGGGCGAAATCTAAAGAAACGCTCGTAAAATATATCTGTTGAGGAAATGAACCACAGATCTGGTCTATATTTTGTTTGTTTTTGTTTTACGCCGCACTCAGCAATATCCAGGTATGTGACGGCGGGCTGTGAATAATCGAGTCTTCACCAGACAATCCAGTGACTGAAATCATGAGCATCAATCCACGCAAATGGGATACGATGACAGGCAACAACCAAGTCCGCGAGCTCGACCACCCGATCCCGTTAGTTGCCTCTTACGACAAGCACAGTCACTTTTTACAGCACGTATGAGTTGCTGAAGACCTATTCTACCACGGTTCTTCACGGGTCAGACCTGGTCTAATGGTTTAAGTTCTTGACTACTCTTCAGGAGGTTGTAGGTTCGGTTCCCGTCATTCAAATGAAGAAGTTTCATTACCTGTCTTCGAGTTTAGAATACTGGACCTTTGAAACACTATTCCACACCTGTATCTGTTTCTCTACGCATTATGTCTTCCCAGAAAAGACCGCCTCCGTGGTCTAGTGGTAGAGCGTCCGCCCGGAGAGCGAAAGGTCCGGGGTTCGATCCCCGGCCGCGTCATACCAAAAGACGTTAAAAGATGGTACTTGTTACCCTGTCTGGCGCTCGGCATTAAGGGGCTAAAACAAGGACTGGTCGGCTCGGAGTCAGTATACTGTGTCTGAGTAGGGTATTCATGTTAAACTGCGGCATGGTATATCAGTGAGCTAGCACTATAAATCGGCATCAGTCCGGACTAGTACAAGCAGCGACCCACTCACGTGCATGCACGTCGCTATATAAGTGCAATCATCTTAGACGCGACGTTAAACCCAATTTCACCTCACCTCACCTTCCCAGAAAAAACCCCTTCATATTCAGTCTTACGAGTAAAAAGTAAAATCCTTCATACTCGGTCTTACGAGTAAAAAGTCAAACTTCATACACAGTATGAGGTCTAACAATAAGAAACAGTTAAACATCGTGTGAGGTTATTACGAATAAACTAGTAAGGCTCAAAACAGTGGTCAATATCCATGATAGGTTTATACACGTGCTTCAGCGTGGTGCAGGACCAAGGCCCTAGGAACTCCCAGAAGTCAAGTTGCCGTCCACAGACATCCATCCATCTCCGTGACCAACGTTCCATAACTTCGCCCGATCTGTGACCTCCCCGCTGAGCACGGTAATCACGTGCCACCAAGTATTCCCGGGTTTATTTGTACAATACTTCCTGACTGTACAAACGTCTATAACCCACTAAATAGTTCTAATTTCCAAACGATACCGTCTGTTATGGCCACAGCTGGAACATGTCTAGCAACCTGAAATCAAAGGCGCTCAAAACCGTTCCTGGTGGGTTTTGTGTGAACACTGATGTGTCGGTCACAATCGCCCAAACTCCCTATCTATGGATTCAAGGCACACGCCGACGAGTGAACACTCTATCACAGAAGGGCTTACAGTCACACATCTCCAATGGGTCATAGGGTCAGTACACCGCCCCGCCCTTGTCCATGCTTTCCTCGATACCGGAGTCTCTGTCCTCCTCCTCCTGGAGATTCAGCACCCTTGGTAGCCGCACCGGTAGAGTCGCCACGATCGACCACTTCTGCTCCTCCCCCCTGGCAAACATCGCAAACAGCACTCCCCCGATGAGGAACAGGGCCGCGGTGATGAAGAACACTATCCGCCATTGTGAAGCTGTTGGCTGCAATGCAATTCAATCAGTGTAGATGTGGCCGATTTTATTTTATTGCAGCATGTATTTTGTAAATATTTTAGTTAAGTCTTTTACTTGTCTTGTTTCTGTATCAGCCAGTTTCTATCTGTCTGTATACTTACGTTGCTGTTAGTAAGAGACTCGCATAGTTACGTTGCTGTAAGAGACTCGTATACTTACCTGGTTTGTAAGAGACTCGTATACGTATGTTGTTAGTGAGAATATCGTATACTTACGTTGCTGTTAGTAAGAGACTCGTATAGTTACGTTGTTGTTAGTAAGAGACTCGTATACTTACGTTGCTGTTAGTAAGTGACTCGTATAGTTACGTTGTTATTAGTAAGAGTCTCGTATACTTACGTTGTTGTTAGTAAGAGACTCGTATACTTACGTTGTTGTTAGTAAGAAACTCGTATACTTACGTTGTTGTTAGTAAGAGCGCCAACCACACTCGGGCCAATAAAACCAGTAGTTGTGCCAAAACAATTGGTGATTCCCATGAGAACACCTACAATACGAAAATAGGTAGTAGATTTTGTAGTACTTTAAATGATGCAGCAATCTTTATAGACAAAATTAACTTAACTTAAAATTGACTTAAATTGACTGTTCCCTAAAACACAAATTGACCAATCCGCAAAGCCGTGCATACAAGATGTAGCTTAAGCTTCGCTCATTACATCATAGACTGGGATTTATTTCCTCCATTGTCGCAACGTTTGAAGTCCATTGCCTTTTCACAAATAAGACGAGAATATTGTTAGGGGCGGCTGAAAATCTTTCTGCTTCCATTCCTTCTCCCCATCCCCCAGGATCACTCACTCACGCAACCAATCAATTCGCCGTGCAGAGTTGCGTCCCTTGGGCACACCAGAAACCTATGAATGTGGGTTCGAATCCCGGTTCGCCCCGTTTATGTTTCTAGGTTTGTCAGCACCATACTCGTTGGTTTCACCGAAGTGGTAAATGTCTAAGACCTGCATCACTTCGGGCTTTCTTCCCACGTTAAGCTGGCACACCGTGATATAACTGGAATATTGTTAAAAACGGCGTTAAACCCCACTCACTCACTTTACCTGCGAAATGTGGAGCAATGTCGAGATGATTGACGCTGTACCCGGCCATGGTAAACCCCGTAAACCCGACCCCGAGACATAACAGCGACACTGCCAGCATCGGGTGGCAGCCAGAGAACCCGATACCGACCATGACACCCGCCGGGATCAGCAAACCTGTTAACAAACGGGTAGGTCACTGTTTACAATCGGGTTATCAGAGGAGTAAAGTGTGGCCATCTTAGGACGTTGTTTGAGAGACCTTATCACCCACAATACATTACTACAGCCCGATTTCCTCTGGCGATTCATTAATGTGTTGCATATTTTTATGTTTAACGCCGGAATCAATTAGCAATATTTCAGCTAAATGGCGGCGGTCATTAAAATAATTGAATCTTGAACAGAATTATGATTGATATCATGAGCAGCGATCCTCCGAGGTAAGAGAGTTAACTGGATTTTAACAGTCATTTAACTCCCTTGGCTCGAGAAGATGACATGATCCATTAAGTCGCCTGCTTGTAGTCGCCAGGAGAATAGTTTGCTGGTGATCTGACCTATGCTAACCCGGAGGCATTAATGTACAAGATATCAAATGAGTCATTAGACTGAGCTGGAAGGTTGGCTAGGTTTTCTTGTGACGTTTTTAGGTCAATTGTTACAACAGGTATTCCAGCCCTTGGATATCGTTCGATTGCTTCCCGGGCCCGGCCACGTTGGCATAAAGCTCTAACATCACGTCGTTTGTCTGCTTACTCAAATTGTATCATGTATATCGAGTTTATCAAATTGTATCATCGTCTAGACCTATAGAGAAATTGGACGCCCTACCTTAGAGAACAGTTCCCTTTGATATGACACGCAGGTTATATATACAACTCAAAGTTTGCTAAGGATCACCACTCCAAAAGGCAATACGTCAAATGTTTAAACACCCACAGACAATATTGCGCGAACATGTGACAAACAACATGTGACCAATAATCAGTCAGATCATCCGTCAACATTTGTGTATCTGACCAAAACGTCAATAAATCACGAAAACAATTTCATTGTCAAAAAAACCCCTCCCAGTAGCGATTTACGTGATGCGATCACAGCCTGGCACCGTCGTCCCATGCCCCCAATGTCTGTAACTATGATTATTCCACTCTTCAGTAAGAACATTGCCGAGTTCCTGTAGAGTTGCCGGAAGGACAGGATGTCGTGAGAGGGCGATCTGCAGCTCGTTCCACACGTGTTCCATGTGGTTTGAGGTCTTGTGAACGGGCTGGCCACTCTATGCAAACAAAGCTATCCTGCTCTAAGTAGGCATCAGCGGCCCTGGCACAATGTGTTACGCGTTATTGTCCATGAGGATGAAGTCCGGTCCGAATGCACTTTCATACGGTCTAGCGTACACATCCAGAAAGACTTCCCTGTAGCGCACACTTGTCATCGTGCCCCGCTGTAGGACATGAAAATCGGTTCTTCCAGCTCTACGCCACACTCGGGCACGACGATCTGTGAAGTCTAGACAGTATATCGTTTAACCAGTGAAATGTACTGGAGCTTAGTCCAGCTCTGTCCAATTGACGTGATCTTCAGCGCAATCAAAATATGCCTGCCTGTGATGGCGGATCAGTGGGATGAAAATGCATGCCCTCCGTGACCGGAGACCAAACTCAAAGAGACGATTACGAACTGTCTCAGTTGAAACACTAACGCCACTGGCGTTCCGCGGGTCATTTCTGAGTGTGATGGCAATCATGAAGTGATGTCGTCTTGCTGCAATCAAGAGAAACCTGTCTTCCCGCTGTGCGGAGGAACGATGTCGATCATCTGCAAGTAGCTGGGTAGCTGATCCAAATGTCTGGCATCGATTCCATGCCCTGCTGATCCCACTCTAGCTGACACCAAAGACGTTTGCAACATGACGTTGTGCTGAACAAGTTTCAAGTATGCCTACGCATCTACCTAATTCTTCGGTCGTCCAACATCGTCTTTGACGCTGAGGGGGCATAAGTGCATTCATAATTATGTTGCAATCTTCAGTAGCAAATGTAACCTTACTCCCTCACCGGATACCTAAAGAGTTTTTCAATTACCACATTGTTTCACGTATACTCACATATAGTCACATATTTCATACATTCCCACATATCTCACGTATACTCATATACCTCACATTACCTCACTTGTTTGACATTTTCTCACACAACTCATATATCTCATATTATCTCACTGATACGAGATCTCATTATCTCACATATAATCACATACCTAACATTATCTCACATATTTGACATTATTTTACATATACTCAAATATGTCACATACACTTACGTATACTCACATATCTCACACATACATATCTCACACAAACTCACATATCTCACACATACTCACATACTCACATATCTTACATATACATATCTGACATAACCTCACATATCTGACATCCCACATGTTCTCATATATCTCACATTATCTCAAATATCGCACATATATTCACGCATACTCACATATACTCACATATCTTACACATACTCACATATCTGATATTACCTCACATAAATGACATCTCACATATAATTCTCATATATATCACATTATCTCTAACATATTCACATATCTCCCCTCTACCCAAACATCTTACATTAACGCACATATACTCACATTATCTCACATACACCATATACTCGTCAGTGTCAGTGTCTTACCCATGGAGGGGGCACGGGTGGCCCAGTTGTCTAAGGCGCCGCGATTCTCTGAGCATTGTCCATTGGAACGCCAGAAACCAATGATGGTGGGTTCGAATCCCGGTTCGCCCCGATTATGATTCTAGGTTTGTCAGCACCATACCCGTGCTCGTGGGTTTCACCGAAGTAAAAAAGGTCTGAGACCTGCATCACTTCGGGATTTCATCCCACATAAAGCTTACACGCCGTGATATAACTGGAACACTGTTGTGTTAGCAGCGTTCAACCCAAACTCACTTATTCACTCTTACCTATAGAATTCATCAGTTTCCGTGTGTTTTGTGTCGAGAGTAAACCCTTCCGCCTTATAACGTCGGCTATATGCCCACAGATGGTGTTGATGAACCACAGAGTTATGTACGGCAATGAGGACAACAGGCCGTTCTGACAACAACGAAACACTGTGTTACACAGCGGGCAAATACATTCTTGTTTCTTGCATATTAGGAAACACCACGCTACTCATCGGCCGAATGTTTCTTACCGATTAGGAAACTCCATAGTCTCCAATTAGTAATATTATACTACGCAAAAGAAACTAAGGAAAAATCGTTTCTTTCATATTACTATAGTTAATTTGTCATGCCATGATAGATGAACTATAGTAATATGAAATAATCGGGTGTTCCTTAACTTCTTTTGAGTAGTATATAAACTGTCGAGCAAAATATAATGTATGCACTTGTAAATTGGGCTTCAACCCAAAATTACAAATGTTTTCAAAACGGGACTAGGCTGGAAATAGTCGCCGAAACATTCCACAAACACAACTATGATACCGGTATGATATACATCACCATCGAATAACCATTTCTTGTTTGTTTCATTATTTAACCATCGTTATACTTCGTTTCTCCCGGCAGTTTAATACTACGCTTTACGGCTTCATCGGTCATAATATTGTCTTTTTTGGGGTTAAATCGGTAAATATAATTTTTTTATTTATTTTCACAAAATACAATTTGTTCGCTGAGGCCTGAAAGTGTTTAGATTATCAATACCATCTCGGAATACATGGTGTGAATTCAACCATGAAAACCTTTACAGGCATTCTTCGCCACTCGTATCATTGTAGCATACCAAAAAAAAAAAAACCAACAAAAAAACATAGCAGTTTCACAATGTCTTCGCCATTCGCGTCATTGCAGCATGGAAAACAACAACAATATAAGCCAAAACGAAACAGCGAATTCATAACTTCTTCGTCAAGTACACAGTAAAATATGTATTTAAGAAATGCAGCATAGAATACAAAAAGTGGCGAGCGGTAATTGTTCCACCTACCTGTTCAATATTAAACCTTAGGACCTGTTTCATGTATTGGGGGAGACAGGTCATGATTGTGAAGCTCCCCCAGTCCTGGGCGACATGGGCCGCCACGATAGCCCACACAGCCCTAGACGTGAATATTTGCCTCCAGGGTGGAGATAGCTGCTGAGGAAAACAATGGACATGCGTCACTCCACTAGACTACAGTACGATTTCATTAACCCGCCCTCCTTTACATTGACATATCGTCGATATATATACACATGATCACAGCATAATTCGTCCCACCACTATTGCGTAAATCGACCAATGACATTAAAATCAGATCATGTACACCAATCCGATACCTCACAGTGTGAAAATCTGGCAACCCCTTTTATAGAAGGGCGCGTCGGGTGAACCCTTCCTGAAATATGACCGCACATCTAACTGAAGAAAGCGTGTGTTTTTTCCCCTTTTTCAAACTATCCTGCTTCATCCTGATTTCAACAAAATAAAAAGATGCCATGATGCTCAGAAGCGACATGGATATCAACAACAATATAAGAAACGGTCATTATTATTTACATGCGAAACTGGTCGTTTAACTTCGTTACAGAAATCAGATATTAATGAGATTGAAAATCGACATGCCGCTACGTTTAATTCGATATTATGTCGATGGTGCATGGGACTTCGAGTTAACAAGGTCTTGCTGTTGCTTATTACAACACTATCAAACATTTCATGGAATAATTAATGTAGAACGCTTCAATAATTCGCCCGTAGTTCTGAAAGAAATGGCAAATATGTATGGTCATACGGGGACTACGGTAACACGTGGAATCAATAACATTTCTGAAGCGTGAGCGATTGCTGTTTTACCCCGCAGTGGGCAATATTGCAGCTTTACCAGGGTGTCCTCGACAATAGAGTCTAGACAAACAACGAGTTGTGAATAAGTAATGTTAAACCCAACTCACTCATCCACTGAATAAATATTGTTCCATTAAGAGCCTTACCCCATGCTTCTTCCCTATGGAGGCCTCAATATAAATTCTCTCTGATAAAGCGATGCGTGGGTGTTGAGTGGGTGTGTCGTGCACGAAGATGAACCACATTATCGACCACAGACATCCCATACCACCGAAAACGTAGAATACCGACGGCCAACCCCCAGCGAACCCGTACTTGCACAGGTAGCCAGTGCCCAGCATCGCAACAACCGTACCTATCTGCGCACCTGAAAACATAAAATAAGTAATTACTATGATAATGATGATTCGAAAACATAAAGTGTTGATACTAAGAATTGTAATGATGAAAAGAGTCGTCGCATAAAGTGAGTGAGTGAGTATGGTTTTACGCCGCCTTTAGCAATATCCCAGCAATATCACGGCGGGGGACACCAGAAATGGGCTTCACACATTGTACCCATGTCGGGAATCGAACCCGGGTCTTCGGCGTGACGAGCGAACGCTTTAACCACTAGGCTACCCGACCGCCCCTCGTCACATAAAGACAATCATTGCGGCAAAATCTATGTCCTATAAATATCCAACATCATACAGCTGTTGTTATTATTGTTTGTTGATTAACGCCGCACTCAGCAATATTCCAGCTATATGACGGCGGTCTGTAAATAATCAAGTCTGGACCAGACCAGTGATTGACATCATGAACATCGATCTACGCAATTGGGATATGATGCCATGTACCAACTTAATCCGTGATCCTGACCACCCGATCCCGTTAACAGCCCTAAGACAAGCATGGGTTGCTTAAGACCAAGTCTGAGTTGAAGGATTAATTCATATAGACAGTCAGGCATTTCTCCCACACTGACACACCGTGATATAACTGAAATACTGTTCAAAGCTGCGTTAAATCCAACTCCTTCACTCACAATAGTCGGGTGTCTCGCGATGCCTTCTAGATGATTGTCTCCGGGCTCTTTGACAACCATTAGTGTTACTGATATAACTATGCACTTGATTGTTTCACAGCCACCACCTCTCTCACAGAATGCATGTTGTTTTGCGCTACATACCTGCGTAGGTGACAGTGATGAGTTTACTTCTCTCCATGACGGGCGCCCACTTCCCCCACAACGAGTGCATCGCAGGGTAAACCACGCCCTGAAATATGACGTATGTATGTGAGCTTTGTCCTGTTCATTTATGTAGGTGAGCTGTATCCTGTTCATATATGTATGTGAGCTATATCCTGTTCATATATGTATGTGAGCTATATCCTGTTCATATATGTAGGTGAGCTATATCCCGTTCATATATGTATGTGAGCTATATCCTTTTCATATATGTAGGTGAGCTGTATCCTGTTCATATATGTATGTGAGCTATATCCTGTTCATATATGTATGTGAGCTATATCCTGTTCATATATGTAGGTGAGGTATATCCTGTTCATTTATGTAGGTGAGCTATATCCTGTTCATATATGTAGGTGAGCTATATCCTGTTCATATATGTATGTGAGCTATATCCTGTTCATATATGTATGTGAGCTATATCCTGTTCATATATGTATGTGAGCTATATCCTGTTCAGATATGTATGTGAGCTATATCCCGTTCATATATGTATGTGAGCTATATCCTGTTCATATATGTGAGCTATATCCTGTTCATATATGTACGTGAGCTTTATTCTGTTCATATATGTATGTGAGCTATATCCTGTTCATATATGTATGTGAGCTATATCCCGTTCATATATGTATGTGAGCTATATCCCGTTCATATATGTATGTGAACTATATCCTGTTCATATATGTATGTGAGCTATATCCTGTTCATATATGTACGTGAGCTATGTCCTGTTCATATATGTATGTGAGCTATATCCTGTTCATATATGTATGAGAGCTATATCCTGTTCATATATGTATGTGAGCTATATCCTGTTCATATATGTATGTGAGCTATATGCCGTTCAGATATGTATGTGAGCTATATCCCGTTCATATATGTATGTGAGCTATATCCTGTTCATATATGTGATCTATATCCTGTTCATATATGTATGTGAGCTATATCCTGTTCATATATGTATGTGAGCTATATCCTGTTCATATATGTATGTGAGCTATATCCTGTTCATATATGTATGTGAGCTATATGCCGTTCAGATATGTATGTGAGCTATATCCCGTTCATATATGTATGTGAGCTATATCCTGTTCATATATGTGAGCTATATCCTGTTCATATATGTATGTGAGCTATATCCTGTTCATATATGTATGTGAGCTATATCCTGTTCATATATGTAGGTGAGCTATATCCTGTTCATATATGTAGGTGAGCTATATCCTGTTCATATATGTAGGTGAGCTATATCCTGTTCATATATGTAGGTGAGCTATATCCTGTTCATATATGTAGGTGAGCTATATCCTGTTCATATATGTAGGTGAGCTATATCCTGTTCATATATGTAGGTGAGCTATATCCTGTTCATATATGTATGTGAGCTATATCCTGTTCATATATGTAGGTGAGCTATATCCTGTTCATATATGTAGGTGAGCTATATCCTGTTCATATATGTAGGTGAGCTATATCCTGTTCATATATGTAATACTATGTGATCCTTATCCTATTCGTACCTGTATGTTAGCTATGTCCTATTCATACCTATATCTCAGCTATGTTTTATTTATTTATACACGTATGTGAGCATATATGTACTCGTATGAACACACCTGGAATATGACCTGTACACACCTGGAATATGACCTGTACACACGTGAAATATGACCTGTACACACTTGGAATATGACCTATACACACCTGGAATATGACCTGTACACACCTGGAATATGACCTGTACACACCAGGAATATGACCTATACACACCAGGAATATGACCTGTAAACACCTGGAATACGACCTGTACACACCTGGAATATGACCTGTACACACCTGGAATATGACCTATACACACCAGGAATATGACCTGTAAACACCTGGAATATGACCTGTAAACACCTGGAATATGACCTGTACACACCTGGAATATGACCTGTACACACCAGGAATATGACCTATACACACCTGGAATATGACCTGTAAACACCTGGAATATGACCTGTACACACGTGGAGTATGACCTGTACACACGTGGAGTATGACCTGTACACACTTGTAATATGACCTGTACACACCAGGATTTAGCGGTGCACGACTTTAAGCCATGTACACACTTGGAATATGACCTGTACACACTTGGAATATGACCTGTACACACTTGGAATATGACCTGTACACACTTGGAATATGACCTGTACACACCTGGAATATGACCTGTACTCACCTGGAATATGACCTGTACACACCAGGAATATGACCTGTACACACCAGGAATATGACCTGTACAAACCAGGAATATGACCTGTACACACCTGGAATATGACCTGTACACACCTGGAATATGACATGTACACACCTGGAATATGACCTGTACATACCTGGAATATGACCTGTACACACCAGGAATATGACCTGTACACACCAGGAATATGACCTGTACACAAAAGGAATATGACCTGTACACACCTGGAATATGACCTGTACTCACCTGGAATATGACCTGTACACACCAGGATTTAGCGGTGCACGACTTTAAGCCATGTACACACGTGGAATATGACCTGTACACCCGTGGAATATGACCTGTACACACGTGGAATATGACCTGTACACACCTGGAATATGACCTGTACACACGTGGAATATGACCTGTACACACGTGGAATATGACCTGTACACACGTGGAGTATGACCTGTACACACCAGGAATATGACCTGTACACACCAGGAATATGACCTGTACACACCAGGAATATGACCTGTACACACGTGGAGTATGACCTGTACACACGTGGAGTATGACCTGTACACACCTGGAATATGCCCTGCACAACTCTGATGGTGATAAGCCAGGAGATGTGGAACCTGACCGCCATTGGGATGAGGAGCGAGAGGAGAGAGGGGACAAGAATTCCAGCTCCGAATAACAACTTCCCTCCAACCTTCCCCGCCAGCCACCCCCCGGGGAGCTGTGTGATGCAGTAGCCGTAGTAGAACGCCCCCAGCACGTACCCCTGTGTCTGCTCGTTCCACTGGAATTCCCCTCTCTGAAGAAGAAATACACATGCAACAAGAGTGCAATATACTCTTTAAAAACAGTCGGGAACATAAATGTTGACGACACACATCATATACAAGAAAGTTCATGTCTGTAAAACTTAACACCAAAACACATCCGATAGTTTGCACGTGCTGCACGCAGTAGTGCCACACACGTGCGTAGGGTGCCATTCCTGATTTTGACACTTTCAAGGAAGGTCGATTAATCTGTGTGGGCCATTTCTGTCAATCGTTTTGATTCTTCCTACAATACAGCTGTGATTTACTAGCGACGTGGCCTCTGTAACGGGCGCAGCGTCTATGGACTATTGGTATGCTGGAAACTCGCAGAAGTCAGCGTGCAGCGGCCAATACGTTCAATGTATCATAGTCTGTGATTAGTAGACCATAGGTACCAACAAACCTAAAATGTTGACGATCAACCCCGATTAGGGCGTACCAGATCAAATGTACAAAATTACTTTTTACTCGTAAGACTGAATATGAAGGGTTTTTTTCTGGGAAGGTGAGGTGAGGTGAAATTGGGTTTAACGTCGCGTCCAAGAGTATTGCACTTATATAGCGACGTGCATGCACGTGTGTGAATGTGTGTGTGGCTGCTTGTACTAGTTCGGACTGATGCCGATTTATAGTGCTAGCTCACTGAGATACCATGCCGCAGTTTAACATGAATACCCCACTCAGACACAGTATACTGACTCCGAGCCGACCAGTCCTTGTTTTAGCCCCTTAATGCCGAGCGCCAGACAGGGTAACAACAACTACAATCTTTTAACGTCTTTTTGTATGACGCGACCGGGGATCGAACCCTGGACCTTCCGCTCTCCGGGCGGACGCTCTAACACTAGACCACGGAGGCGGTCAGTAACATAACTGAAAACCTCTTCACCTTTATACTGCTCTATATGCAACTTACTCACTCACTCATCCAACGCTCACCCATTCACTCACATGGGGGTCTTCTCGTCACGATATGGCTGAAATATTGCCGATGTGACGTAAAGCATAAACTCACTCACTCACTCACATGGGGTCACTGTGTGAATCCGAAACCGGTTGAAAATCCGGTTGTCGAAATATATTAAACTGACTTCATTTAGCCAAGCTTACCCTTTTACATTAAATCAAATTGAAAGTCGCGAGAGTGATCAGGTGCTTTACGTTTATCGGGACCCCGATCTAGTTAAACATTATATTGTCTGTAGTGGATCTATGCATAACATCCATACATTGTGCGTGTGACGAGCTTGTTTGATTTAATAAGGTTTTGTTCCCGAAAGGGTCTCGTTATTTATTATGAATGAAAAACAGGTTCGTGATACATATTCAGGTTTCATGTGTGACCTTGGCGAGGTCACGGTTATGCGATCAAAACGAGGTCAACCACCTGTCTCTTCTCCCCGTGGGAATAACATGTATCTTACCTCTGACTCTGGGATGTTAGATGTATTTCTGTAAGAGTCGCCAGGACATTCGTCATCTACGGAAATGTTCTGTCCAAGATCGCTTGATGCATTCACCATGGCAACCAGCGCCACACTCAGATTGACTCGAATAGCGAACAGATTGATGAAGCCTAGGAAGGACCACATGGCCAAGGCATGGCGGGCGGCCACACCCCTGCATAGTAATGAACCTGAAAGTCGAAATATTCATTCGAAGTTTTACACCGAAAGACGTTAAAAAATTAAAAGATTTTACTTGTTGTTACTCTGCCTGTAGTTCGGCATAAAACGAGGACTGGTCATCTTCCCTAGGCAAGAGAGTTAACTGACTATAAAAGTCCAGTTTCCACCCTTGCCGAACTAGGCTGGTATTATGGAGTTAGATTTTGACTGGACTATCGAGTCTATGCATAGTCCAATCAAAATCACGCAACGAAATCGAAATCCGGTTCGTAAACTGTCGTGCAGATGTCGGTCGATTGCAGGATTTGCAAAACATGTGCACCGCCAACCTGTTGTCAACAGATATTATCCAAACATTTTTATTTTTTTAATCAAGGTGCTCGCGTGATTTGATGCACTTCGCGATCTAAGACCCGTTTTATCACAATATAGATCTTGATTATGGATCAGATCTTCTTGACTGGGCGCCACCGTTTTGTTTGAAACAAATGCAAGTGATGGAATCTGATTGGTCCACAGGAGAGGCTTAGGAGGGACATAACTCGTAATAACCACTGGTGGCGCTACGATCGAGCCCAGAAATTCCAGCCAAGTTCGGCAAGGGTGGAAACTGGACTTTTAATGTCAGTTAACTCTCTTGCCTAGGGAAGATGAGGACTGGTCGACTCGGGGTCAGTATACTGTGTCTGAGTGGAGTATCCATGTCGGTACGTTATCTAAATAGGCCTGCTCTAAGAAAACGGCTTTATTTCGAATTAGTATAAGCATCCATATACACACGTGCATGCACGTGGCTATATAAGTGCAATAATCTTGAGCGTGACAACCTCATTTCAACTCATCTATTCATCTTTCTTTTAATACTGACGAGGGTAAAATACTTTGTGGGTGAGTGAGTTTTGTGACCCGTGAAGATTCGGGGTGGAATAGGTCTTCAGCAACGCATGCGTGCCGTAAGAGGCGACTTACTTGTCTGCATAGGTGACTTAAAGGGATCGGGTGGCCAGGCTCGCTGAGTGAGTTAAAATTTCACGTCGCATCGGCATAACGTCAGCCATACAGCGCCGAGGACAAGTTGATATATATACAACTGAGTCCTGAATACAAAGTTATATTTAAAAACCAATTTGTCAAACATATTTTGGCATTGCAATATTATTTATATAGTTTAAAACACGGGGTATAAGCCACAGGTGGCCAAAGCTAGGCCGCCTCGCTGGCCTTACGATACCCCAGCAAGATTTACGTCATCCCGTCAGCTACTGGACCATGTGTTTAGCAAAATACTAAAAAATGCTCAGCAATGAGTTAGTTTAAAACATTGGTTGATGATAGTTATATTGATTATGATAGGAATTACATTTCACAAAGGAGAACAATAATTTTACTGTATTTTAACCTCATTGGCAGAGCTTCAGTAATCTTTGTTGATAGAAGCATCACATAAAATTTAAAAACTAGAAACTAGTTATTTACATACATATTAAAATTTATGTGTGCCAAATTTCGAAAAAAGATTTTCACACAGAGGTTTGAAAGCACAATTGTATGCTGGATTTGACTGATTTGAGTGCCATTTAGTTATGTATTGCAGCGATAGTTTGATTGTGTGTTGTTCGAGGGAAGGTTCATCATCTCTCACATACAAACTGTCCACAGGAGAGGTCCTTAAAGTTCCAAGAGAGAGCCTTAGGCCTTGGTTGTATATAGTGTCTACGTTTTCTTAGTTGTTGTTGCAGGCTCCACCATACACAATTGACCTATAATCTAGTTTAGAGAGTATTAATGACCTGTACAAGTGAAGGAGAGTTGTCTTATCCCCTCCTCACTCAGAATTCAACAAGTTGGTAGCGTCCAGGCACTTTGCCTTTAGATATTTGATGTGTGGTAAGAATGACGGTCATATATGAGGTCCAGGAGTTTGGCCTCCTCTACTTCCTTGATAGAAGTACCATCTAAAAATACTTCTGGTTCTTGTGGGGTTTATATGTACAACAAACGTGAATGCAGTTTGTGTGGGATTTAGAAATCTTGAGGCCATTTTCGTTGGCGCATTATTTAATTTGTTAAGACATAGCTGGAACTGTCTTTCTATTCATTGTATCCGTACTCTTATCAGGACACGGATTGTGGTAATTATCCATAAAAAATGAACCATTAACACAATTGTTCCAGTCTTTGGTAAGACTACTAACTTTGATGCTAATATGATGCTTCGAGGAATGCCCTGATCTTGATCGAGATGATCAGACAGGGTAGATCCCGCTCGTACTTGAAATTGGTGTTTAAAAACTGAGATATGAAGTGAGGTAATTTGTGCCCCTCAATACAAATTCTTTTGAAATACCATGTTTCCACTTTGCATCATATGCCTTCTCTACGTCGAAATAGGCTGACACAGTATATTTTTCGTTGACAGTTGAATGTTTGATAACTGATTCTAACGCACCAAATGGTCAATGGTACTTCTGTCTTTCCAGAAACCACACAGTATGATACTCGGGAGGTTATTGGTCTCAAAGTACCAGACTAATCGATTGTTAACCGTGCTTTTACAAACACAGCTGGTTAATTATATGGGACGGTAATTCATGGCACCGTGCAAGTAATTCAGTGAAACTGTTTCATTGTGGTCCTCAGTCCTTTACCAGAGATAAAATTAACCTCTTTCTTCTCCTGTTGTTTTTGGTATCTCTGAGATTGAGGGTTATAGTCGGATCACGAGGAATGGTTTGCCACAATGTCACTAACTTTGTTGGCAAATTCCGATTTAGTTGTTAATAGAGATTTTGCCCTTAATCTTTTGAATCATTTTTTACATCTTGGACATGTGTGTGCGAGAATTGATTTTAGATACATAGTTCCTCCAGGATTGACGTTTATTTTGTTTAAAAGTAGGTATCGCCTTGGCGCTCTTGGTTTTAAGGTTATTCAGATTGTGCACGGTTTGCTATCGGCGGAAATATTTCTCAGTTTTCTTCCTATTTTTCCTATCTTGTTTACAATCATGATAAAACCATGGTTTACGTATATGAGGGTATGCAGAAGACTTGCAGCATATAATTAATCTGAAAATAGTTGTATAGGTTCAGGGACATTCCTGAAATTGTCAGATGTTAGTTTTCTGTACTAAGTGTTTGTAATATAGACCAATTGGTCTTTGTAAAGTTCCACCTTGTTGAAGGCAGTTTATCAGCAGGATTGATAGTTGTAAGTATTGTTGGAAGTATTGTTGGAAGATGGTCACTTCCACAAAGGTCATCATGCCCTGAGACAGCAACCTCAATTTTGACAATCTCTTTTGATTTGAGTCGATTTACGGATGCAGTTTCTTTGAACATTGTCCAGGAGAGAACTGGATCGAAGCTTGGTGACATTTGTCACCTCTCCGCAGAAACCAGCAATACCTTTGGAGATTGCAAATGGATTGACTTTGATTGGTTCTTTGTCATATGCTTCAATTACCAAACAAGAGGACCAGATGGAATGGATGTGTCAGACGAGGTGTTGTCAGTATCTATGTGTCTCCGTTTTGAACCGCGGTGTTGGGAAGACATGTCGAAAAAAAAGGATTCAGAACCCCTTTTCCCCATCCTCCATCGATTCCTCATAATAAGGAAGTTGACATCCATACATTCTCTTCCTCAAATAAAAATATACAACACTATCGGTTTTGAAACATTTACTGCAATCAACACACAACGAATGTCACTGATATACTTCCATATACAAATATGGAAACGTCATAGAACAAACCAGATGACGTTCAATATATGACGTCACCCAACAACGGGCGTGATAATGGCCCGTCGTCAAGCAATATGAGGGCATTATCAAGTTACACTGACCCGCTCATTTCTGATAACATGCGGGCGGTTTAATGATAATTCTATCCATTTTAGCTATAAAGTGAAATAACCGTGGCCAGGGAACATCAACAAACTTTTCATTACATAACTAATTCCGGTGTTTTTGTTGAGATATGTATAAACTGATTTGGTCAAACGTTAATACATGATCCAACATAAAAACACTGGAAATATATAGTAACAAGCGCTTAATTGTAAAGGAGCCACTGTGAGATGGGAGATTCAGAGCTGGGAAAATCTAGACTTGCTTCATTTGTGGCTATAGCATTACCGTGAAGGCTAGGCGGAAGCGAAACTAATTTGGTTCAGACACTAGGACGGATTAGTTGATGTCTGCAGGACAACTACGCTGTTAATGATAACAGGTTGTTGTTGTAATGTGTTATCATGATAGCCTAGAAATGCTATCTGCAGAAACGAGTTACTATTTCAAGGACTTTTCGAACTTTCATGTTTTATTGTAACTCTCAAAAGAAAATAATTCTTTCGTGACATTTGGGGCGCAGTGTACCCAGCCGTCTAATACCCCATTTACATGCCCCTCTATGCATATGTGTGTATATGTGTGTATATGTTCATACGTGTGTAGAAATACATACGTGAGTATACTTGTCATGTGAACGCGTTTACTCATGTGTGTATATTTACACCAGGAGCACATTTGCATCATGTCTGGAGCGGCTGCAAATGTAAATGTAAATTTGCACTGTGTGTATATGTTGCAATGTGAACGTTTATGTTAACGTAAGAGGATGATCTAATTAATCTGTTCTTTTGCACTCACCAAACAAATTGTCAACAGTTGCCAACTTTTATGCGTATATACAGAGTTGAGCGGACGGTGTTTTCTTTTGGTTTCAAGGAGTCAAAACTTTATGTACAAATTAAATCAAACACATGTTGCTTCACGCGAAACTTTTCGGTGAAGTCACTCTCTTCTCATTCAACTTTGATTGGAAAACAACCTGTTTTGTGTTGAAAGTCGTGAACAGACTGACGAATATGTGTGCCTAACACAATTTACATACTTTATTTACACACCTATGATGATTTTCATGTGAACGTATATTAATTTACATATACGCACGTATGTATTGTTTCACATGTGTAAAATTACTGACGTTAGTAAATGTTGTGCATGTGAACGGGGTATTTTACCCCGTTCACATGCACAACATTTACTTACGTAAGTAATTTTGCACATGTGTGACTATACATAGGTGTGTATATGTAAAAAATGAAATGCGTTCACATGAAAATTAACTATGTAAATAAGGTATGGAAAGGATTTAAGATACACATCGTCATCAGTCTGTTTCAACCAAAGTCGAATGATAAGGAAATTACCTTACACAAATCTTCGCATGAAGCAGCATCTGTTTGATTATTGACTACTCCTTGTAACTCAAAGAAAACACCGTCCGCCCAGCTCTGGGTATCCTTCATAAATGTTGGTGTTGCTGTACGCTGAATAGCGTCAACTTCAGAATACAGAACTGTTCGTAATTTGTTCGGTGTTGGCAAGTCAACAGATATTATAATTAGATCATCCTCTCACGGCATAAACGTTCACATTACAAGACATACATACAGTGCACATCTGCATATACATTTGCACATGATGCAGATTTGTTTCCGGTGTACATGTATACATACAAACATGAGTAAGCGCGTCACATGACAAGTATTTACACCCGTATGCAAGTACACACACAAATGTATAGAGATGCATGTGAGGCGCCTCAACTCGCTGTGCAAAGTTGCCTCCCTTAGAAGAGAGCACGAAACATGTCATCGTTGGCTCAAATCCCGGTTTCTTCCTGATTATGTTTCTAGTTTGTCAGCATCTTTCCCGTGTTAATTGGTTTCAATAGTGGCCAGACCCGTGAAGATTCTGGGGTAGAATAGGTCTTCAGCAACCCATGCTTTCCGTAAAAGGTGACTATGCTTGTCGTAAAAGGCGACAAACGGGATCGGGTGGTCAGGCTCGCTGACTTGGTTGATACATGTCATCGATCCCAATTGCGTGGATCGATGCCCATGATATCAATCACTGGATTGTCTGGTCCAGACTCGATTATTTACAGACCGCCGTCATATAGCTGGAATAATGCTGAGTGCGGCGTTAAACAACAAACCAACCAAATCAATAGTGGCCAATATCCCAAGTTGACCGGATATTTGTCAAATCAAAATGGTAATTTCTCGACTGTGGGACAAGTACGGTCAAACGGATGAGTTACAATGAGACCATGGCATGACAGGCCTTAAATAACGAGACCAAGACAAGATCGTCTCATTACATTAATTGCACTACGCCATGCATAGAAATCTGCACATGGTATCAATTGAAAATTCCGTATAATGTTAATTGTCATACAAAACCAAGCTCGGGGCATGCTGGTCCGACACCTCGTCAGTATACGGTCTTGTGATGGAGGGATGTAGTGTTCACACGGCCGATGATGTCGGTGATGCGTATCTTATGATTGTAGAGTAACTCCAGATATGACATCGCTTATGCCAAGTCATGTGATTGATTGACACAACTGTATCAGTGACGGTACCTATAAATATGCTCCCGTGACCTTGCTGGTGTCAATTCGCGTGACTGATTGAAAGTCTGTGCCAGTAACGGTACTACCAAATATACGACTATATAAGACTCACTGACATATATAGTACTGATGCTCACATTTCTTTAGTGACCAAAGCACGAGACCGAGGAAATTATGGTTGTTAACCCGAAGTATGAATTGAGCTATCGTCTCACGGACTAAACATCACCTAAACACAACACCCCCATAATCCAAACGTGTTTAGAATTTACACGTGTTCAGAATTTAAACATGTTTAGAAATTAAATATGTTTAAAATTTAAACTATTTTAAAGTTCAGACATGTTTAGAATTTAAACCTGTTTTAATAAAGTGCATATCATTAGCCAATAAATCAAATATGGAGACGTTTTATGTATATTGAAATTAGATGTACAATCAGATTCACACTTAACACAAATACAACCAGGACTGAAAACGAACTTGGTACAATAGTAACGGGTGACTAGTATGTGTTACGACGTGAACAGTAACGGGTAACTGGTATGTGTTACGAAGTGTACAGTAACGGATAACTGGTATGTGTTACGAAGTGTACAGTTACGGGTAACTGGTATGTGTTACGAAGTGTACAGTTACGGGTAACTGGTATGTGTTACGAAGTGTACAGTTACGGGTAACTGGTATGTGTTACGAAGTGTACAGTTACGGGTAACTGGTATGTGTTACGAAGTGTACAGTTACGAGTAACTGGTATGTGTTACGAAGTGTACAGTTACGGGTAACTGGTATGTGTTACGAAGTGTACAGTTACGGGTAACTGGTATGTGTGACGAAGTGTACAGTTACGGGTAACTGGTATGTGTTACGAAGTGTACAGTTACGGGTAACTGGTATGGGTTACGACGTGAACAGTAACGGGTAACTGGTATGTGTTACGAAGTGTACAGTTACGGGTAACTGGTATGTGTTACGAAATGTACAGTTACGGGTAACTGGTATGTGTTACGACGTGAACAGTAACGGGTAACGGGTATGTGTTACGACGTGAACAGTAACGGGTAACTGGTATGTGTGACGAAGTGTACAGTTACGGGTAACTGGTATGTGTTACGAAGTGAACAGTAACGGGTAACTGGTATGTGTTACGAAGTGAACAGTAACGGGTAACTGGTATGTGTTACGAAGTGAACAGTAACGGGTAACTGGTATGTGTTACGAAGTGAACAGTAACGGGTAACTGGTATGTGTTACGAAATGTACAGTTACGGGTAACTGGTATGTGTTACGAAGTGAACAGTAACGGGTAACTGGTATGTGTTACGAAGTGAACAGTAACGGATAACTGGTATGTGTTACGAAGTGAACAGTAACGGGTAACTGGTATGTGTTACGAAATGTACTGGAATGGATCACTGTCATGTGTTAAGACATGTACAGTAACGGATAACGGGTATGTGTTACGAAGTGTACAGTTACGGGTAACTGGTATGTGTTACGAAGTGTACAGTTACGGGTAACTGGTATGTGTTACGAAATGTACTGGAATGGATCACTGGTATGTGTTACGAAGTGAACAGTAACGGGTAACTGGTATGTGTTACGAAGTGTACAGTAACGGATAACTGGTATGTGTTACGAAGTGTACAGTTACGGGTAACTGGTATGTGTTACGAAATGTACTGGAATGGATCACTGGTATGGGTTACGAAGTGTACAGTTACGGGTAACTGGTATGTGTTACGAAATGTACAGTTACGGGTAACTGGTATGTGTTACGAAGTGTACAGTTACGGGTAACTGGTATGTGTTACGAAGTGTACAGTAACGGATAACTGGTATGTGTGACGAAGTGTACAGTTACGGGTAACTGGTATGTGTTACGAAATGTACTGGAATGGATCACTGGTATGGGTTACGAAGTGTACAGTTACGGGTAACTGGTATGTGTTACGAAATGTACAGTTACGGGTAACTGGTATGTGTGACGAAGTGTACAGTTACGGGTAACTGGTATGTGTTACGAAATGTACTGGAATGGATCACTGGTATGTGTTACGAAGTGTACTGGAATGGATCACTGTCATGTGTTAAGACATGTACAGTAACGGATAACTGGTATGTGTTACGAAGTGTACAGTTACGGGTAACTGGTATGTGTTACGAAGTGTACAGTTACGGGTAACTGGTATGTGTTACGAAGTGAACAGTAACGGGTAACTGGTATGTGTTACGAAGTGTACAGTAACGGATAACTGGTATGTGTTACGAAGTGTACAGTTACGGGTAACTGGTATGTGTTACGAAATGTACTGGAATGGATCACTGGTATGGGTTACGAAGTGTACAGTTACGGGTAACTGGTATGTGTTACGAAGTGTAATGGAATGGATCACTGTCATGTGTTAAGACATGTACAGTAACGGATAACGGGTATGTGTTACGAAGTGTACAGTTACGGGTAACTGGTATGTGTTACGAAGTGTACAGTTACGGGTAACTGGTATGTGTTACGAAGTGAACAGTAACGGGTAACTGGTATGTGTTACGAAGTGTACAGTAACGGATAACTGGTATGTGTTACGAAGTGTACTGGAATGGATCACTGTCATGTGTTAAGACATGTACAGTAACGGATAACGGGTATGTGTTACGAAGTGTACAGTTACGGGTAACTGGTATGTGTTACGAAGTGTACAGTTACGGGTAACTGGTATGTGTTACGAAGTGAACAGTAACGGGTAACTGGTATGTGTTACGAAGTGTACAGTAACGGATAACTGGTATGTGTTACGAAGTGTACAGTTACGGGTAACTGGTATGTGTTACGAAATGTACTGGAATGGATCACTGGTATGGGTTACGAAGTGTACAGTTACGGGTAACTGGTATGTGTTACGAAGTGTAATGGAATGGATCACTGTCATGTGTTAAGACATGTACAGTAACGGATAACGGGTATGTGTTACGAAGTGTACAGTTACGGGTAACTGGTATGTGTTACGAAGTGTACAGTTACGGGTAACTGGTATGTGTTACGAAATGTACTGGAATGGATCACTGGTATGTGTTACGAAGTGTACTGGAATGGATCACTGTCATGTGTTAAGACATGTACAGTAACCGATAACGGGTATGTGTGACGAAGTGTACAGTTACGGGTAACTGGTATGTGTGACGAAGTGAACAGTAACGGGTAACTGGTATGTGTGACGAAGTGTACAGTTACGGGTAACTGGTATGTGTTAAGACATGTACAGTAACCGATAACGGGTATGTGTTACGAAGTGTACAGTTACGGGTAACTGGTATGTGTTACGAAGTGTACAGTTACGGGTAACTGGTATGTGTGACGAAGTGTACAGTTATGGGTAACTGGTATGTGTTACGAAGTGTACAGTTACGGGTAACTGGTATGTGTTACGAAGTGTACAGTTACGGGTAACTGGTATGTGTGACGAAGTGTACAGTTATGGGTAACGGGTATGTGTTACGAAGTGTACAGTTACGGGTAACTGGTATGTGTTACGAAGTGTACAGTTACGGGTAACTGGTATGTGTGACGAAGTGTACAGTTACGGGTAACTGGTATGTGTTACGAAGTGTACAGTTACGGGTAACTGGTATGTGTTACGAAGTGTACAGTTACGGGTAACTGGTATGTGTGACGAAGTGTACAGTTATGGGTAACGGGTATGTGTTACGAAGTGTACAGTTACGGGTAACTGGTATGTGTTACGAAGTGTACAGTTACGGGTAACTGGTATGTGTTACGAAGTGTACAGTTACGGGTAACTGGTATGTGTGACGAAGTGTACAGTTACGGGTAACTGGTATGTGTGACGAAGTGTACAGTTATGGGTAACTGGTATGTGTTACGACGTGAACAGTAACCGATAACGGGTATGTGTTACGAAGTGTACAGTTACGGGTAACTGGTATGTGTTAAGACATGTACAGTAACCGATAACGGGTATGTGTTACGAAGTGTACAGTTACGGGTAACTGGTATGTGTTACGAAGTGTACAGTTACGGGTAACTGGTATGTGTTACGAAGTGAACAGTAACGGGTAACTGGTATGTGTTACGAAGTGTACAGTAACGGATAACTGGTATGTGTTACGAAGTGTACAGTTACAGGTAACTGGTATGTGTTACGAAATGTACTGGAATGGATCACTGGTATGGGTTACGAAGTGTACAGTTACGGGTAACTGGTATGTGTTACGAAGTGTAATGGAATGGATCACTGTCATGTGTTAAGACATGTACAGTAACGGATAACGGGTATGTGTTACGAAGTGTACAGTTACGGGTAACTGGTATGTGTTACGAAGTGTACAGTTACGGGTAACTGGTATGTGTTACGAAATGTACTGGAATGGATCACTGGTATGGGTTACGAAGTGTACTGGAATGGATCACTGTCATGTGTTAAGACATGTACAGTAACGGATAACGGGTATGTGTTACGAAGTGTACAGTTACGGGTAACTGGTATGTGTTACGAAGTGTACAGTTACGGGTAACTGGTATGTGTTACGAAATGTACTGGAATGGATCACTGGTATGGGTTACGAAGTGTACAGTTACGGGTAACTGGTATGTGTTATGAAGTGTACAGTTACGGGTAACTGGTATGTGTTATGAAGTGTACAGTTACGGGTAACTGGTATGTGTAACGAAGTTTACAGTTACGGGTAACTGGTATGTGTAACGAAGTGTACTGGAATGAATCACTGGTATGTAACGACGTGTATAGTTACGGGTAACTGGTATGTGTTACGAAGTGTACTGGAATGGATCACTGGTATGTGTTTCGAAGTGTACAGTAACGGATGACTGGTATGTGTTACAAAGTGTAGAGTAACGGATGACTGGGATGTCATGCGAAGAGTACAGTTACGGATGACTGGTATGTGATACGAAGAGTACAGTAACGGATGACTGGTGTGTGATACGAAGAGTACAGTAACGGATGACTGGTATGTGTTACAAAGTGTAGAGTAACGGATGACTGGTATGTGATGCGAAGAGTACAGTTACGGATGACTGGTATTTGATATGAAGGGTACAATAACGGATGACCTGGATGTGATACAAAGAGTACAGTAACGGATGACTGGGATGTGATACGAAGATTTCAGTAACGGATGACTGGTATGTGATGCGAAGAGTACTGTAACGGATGACTGGGATATGATACGAAGATTACAGTAACGGATGACTGGTATGTGATGCGAAGAGTACAGTAACGGATGACTGGTATGTGATACGAAGAGTACAGTAACGGATGACTGGGATTTGATAGGAAGTGTACAGTAACGGATGACTAGTATGTGATACGAAGAGTACAGTAACGGATGACTGTTATGTCATACGAAGAGTACAGTAACGGATGACTGGGATGTAATGCGAAGATTACAGTAACGGATGACTGGGATGTGATACGAAGATTACAGTAACGGATGACTGTTATGTGATACGAAGAGTACAGTAACGGATGACTGGGATGTGATACGAAGAGTACAGTAACGGATGACTGTTATGTCATACGAAGAGTACAGTAACGGATGACTGGGATGTGATACGAAGAGTACAGTAACGGATGACTGTTATGTCATACGAAGAGTACAGTAACGGATGACTGGGATGTGATACGAAGAATACAGTAACGGATGACTGGGATGTGATACGAAGAATACAGTAACGGATGACTAGTATGTGTTACAAAGTGTAGAGTAACGGATGACTGGTATGTGATACGAAGAGTACAGTAACGGATGACTGGTATGTGATACGAAGAGTACAGTAACGGATGACTGGGATGTGATACGAAGATTACAGTAACGGATGACTGGTATGTGATGCGAAGAGTACAGTAACGGATGACTGGGATGTGATATGAAGAGTACAGTAACGGATGACTGGGATGTGATACGAAGAATACAGTAACGGATGACTAGTATGTGTTACAAAGTGTAGAGTAACGGATGACTGGTATGTGATACGAAGAGTACAGTAACGGATGACTGGTATGTGATACGAAGAGTACAGTAACGGATGACTGGGATGTGATACGAAGATTACAGTAACGGATGACTGGTATGTGATGCGAAGAGTACAGTAACGGGTGACTGGTATGTGATACGAAGATTACAGTAACGGATGACTGGGATGTGATACGAAGAGTACAGTAACGGATGACTGGGATGTGATACAAAGATTACTGTAACGGATGACTTGGATGTGATACGAAGAGTACAGTAACGGATGGCTGGGATGTGATACGAAGAGTACTCTAATGGATGACTGGGATGTGATAAGAAGAGTACAGTAACGGATGACTGGTATGTGACACGAAGAGTACAGTAACGGATGACTGGTATGTGATACGAAGAGTACAGTAACGGATGACTGGGATGTGATACGCAGAGTACAGTAACGGATGACTGGTATGTGATACGAAGAGTACAGTAACGGATGACTTGGATGTGATACGAAGATTACAGTAACGGATGACTGGTATGTGATACGAAGAGTACAGTAACGGATGACTGGGATGTGATACAAAGAGTACAGTAAGGGATGACTGGTGTGTGATGGGAAAACTACAGTAACGGATGACTGGTATGTGATACGAAGAGTACAGTAACGGATGACTGGTATGTGATACGAAGAGTACAGTAACGGATGACTGGTATGTGATGCGAAGATTACAGTAACGGATGACTGGGATGTGATACGAAGATTACAGTAACGGATGACTGGGATGTGATCCGAAGAGTACAGTAACGGATGACTGGTATGTGATACGAAGATTACAGTAACGGATGACTGGTATGTGATCCGAAGAGTACAGTAACGGATGACTGGTATGTGATGCGAAGAGTACAGTAACGGATGACTTGGATGTGATACGAAATTTACAGTAACGGATGACTGGTATGTGATACAAAGAATACTGTAACGGATGACTGGGATGTGATACAAAGATTACTGTAACGGATGACTGGGATGTGATACGAAATTTACAGTAACGGATGACTGGTATGTGATACAAAGAATACTGTAACGGATGACTGGGATGTGATACAAAGATTACTGTAACGGATGACTGGGATGTGATACAAAGAGTATAGTAACGGATGACTGGGATGTGATACGAAGAGTACAGTAACGGATGACTGGGATGTGATACGCAGAGTACAGTAACGGATGACTGGTATGTGATACGAAGAGTACAGTAACGGATGACTTGGATGTGATACGAAGATTACAGTAACGGATGACTGGTATGTGATACGAAGAGTACAGTAACGGATGACTGGGATGTGATACAAAGAGTACAGTAAGGGATGACTTGGATGTGATACAAAGAGTACAGTAAGGGATGACTGGTGTGTGATGGGAAAACTACAGTAACGGATGACTGGTATGTGATACGAAGAGTACAGTAACGGATGACTGGGATGTGATACGCAGAGTACAGTAACGGATGACTGGGATGTGATACGCAGAGTACAGTAACGGATGACTGGTATGTGATACGAAGAGTACAGTAACGGATGACTTGGATGTGATACGAAGATTACAGTAACGGATGACTGGTATGTGATACGAAGAGTACAGTAACGGATGACTGGGATGTGATACAAAGAGTACAGTAAGGGATGACTTGGATGTGATACAAAGAGTACAGTAAGGGATGACTGGTGTGTGATGGGAAAACTACAGTAACGGATGACTGGTATGTGATACGAAGAGTACAGTAACGGATGACTGGTATGTGATACGAAGAGTACAGTAAGGGATGACTGGTATGTGATGCGAAGATTACAGTAACGGTTGACTGGGATGTGATACGAAGATTACAGTAACGGATGACTGGGATGTGATCCGAAGAGTACAGTAACGGATGACTGGTATGTGATACGAAGATTACAGTAACGGATGACTGGGATGTGATCCGAAGAGTACAGTAACGGATGACTGGTATGTGATACGAAGATTACAGTAACGGATGACTGGGATGTGATACGAAGATTACAGTAACGGATGACTGGTATGTGATACGAAGAGTACAGTTAACTGCATATACGCAACCACGTGTTTGATATTACGCCGTGCCCTTACCAGATTCTTTGTCATCCGAAGATACCTGTCTCTGAAGCAGAGGCCTCCGTTCCTCCTCCATGCTGAAAATGAAACATCCACGAATCTCAACTATCAAAGTCTTGTTATATCATTCGAAACAATGAGCATGGTGTTACAGGTACGTTTAGCACAGTCACGTCCATTGGTCGTTATCCATTTGGACTTGTACATCCCACGTGACAGATAGAGACATATCGGGAGAAGATAGTGGTGAGAACTTGTGACGGGCGTGTTACCGCTTCAGGGATCCGAGGAGAACAGGACCTCAGAACGCCAGATGTGTTTGTGCGTGCGCGCGTTCGTGTGCTTACCATTCACCCGTCCGAAGTACATTATGATTCGCATTATGGTGGATAGGGATCCGTTACAATAGATACAAAGTAATACAAATAAAAAAAAGTCCATAAAAGGTGCGCCCGATTCCATTCAACAAATGAATGGTTATGGGGCTTCATTAAACTCCGGTCAGTGGATCAGTTTACATTCGAATTTCTTTCTCTGCTCCCTGGTGAAGTGCTAGAAGATTAACAGTCTCATCCTACCGGGTACCCATTCACTGCTGTGTGCCCAGCGGCATATTTCGAACAAAGTCACTTGCCTAGGGAGACATCACATGTGCTACAAGTGATTCGGCGAGGGGAAGGATTGTAGTCCAAGAAAGCTCTCAGGAGTTAAACTGCCGACCACTGACAAAAAGTACAAAATAATTGTCCTCATGCTGGATTTCAGGGGTAGAACGGACTCTAAATTACACATGATTGTCTCACTTACAAGGATATTGTGCTGTACCCCCTAATTTAACACTGGGTTGGTGGCACGGATGTGGAGAGTAACATCTCTTTGTCGCGCCAGAATGCGCTGAGAGTTTGAATTCCCGAAAACCCAGATTCAACCTAACAATGATCCTTGATATGTCAGCACCATACGCTTGCTCGCGGGTTTCGTCAACGTGTCGTAGGGCATTACCCATAACCTTAAACATGACAAGCCGCGATATAACAGAAATACTGTTTGACTGGGTTCATAGTCCACAGTTCAGTCACCACCATAAAACATCCGTATCAGAGACACAGTGTGGAGCCGCCACGAATAGCTGCAAGACTGCAAGACTGCTGCTCACTTACTCACTGTGTACATGTCACCGCCATACAGCTGCTGCACCAAGGCACAGTGTACACGTCACCGCCATGCAGCTGCTGCATCTTGACACAGTGTACAGGTCACCGCCATGCAGCTGCTGCATCTTGACACAGTGTACAGGTCACCGCCATGCAGCTGCTGCATCTTGACACAGTGTACAGGTCACCGCCATACAGCTGCTGCATCATGACACAGAGTACACGTCACCGCCATGCAGCTGCTGCATCTTGACACAGTGTACAGGTCACCGCCATATAGCTGCTGCATCAAGATACAGTGTACAGGTCACCGCCATACAGCTGCTGCATCATGACACAGTGTACAGGTCACCGCCATACAGCTGCTGCATCATGACACAGCGTACAGGGGGGCACGGGTGGCCAAGTCGTCTAAGGCGCCGCGATTCGCTGTGCAGAGTTGCGTCCCTTGGGCACGCCAGAAACCTATGATTGTGGGTTCGAATCCCGGTTCGCCCCGATTATGTTTCTAGGTTTGTCAGCACCATACCCGTGCTCGTGGGTTTCACCGAAGTGGTAAACGTCCGAGACCTGCATCACTTCGGGCTTTCCTCCCACAGTAAGCTGACACGCCGTGATATAACTGGAATACTGTTAAAAGCGGCGTTAAACCCAACTCACTCACTCACTCACTCACAGCGTACAGTTGACCGCCTTACTGCTGCTTCATCAAGACACAGTGTACAGGTAACCGCCATGCAGCTGCTGCATCTTGACACAGTGTACAGGTCACCGCCATGCAGCTGCTGCATCTTGACACAGTGTACAGGTCACCGCCATACAGCTGCTGCATCATGACACAGAGTACACGTCACCGCCATGCACCTGCTGCATCTTGACACAGTGTACAGGCCACCGCCATATAGCTGCTGCATCTTGACACAGTGTACAGGTCACCGCCATACAGCTGCTGCATCTTGACACAGTGTACAGGTAACCGCCATACAGCTGCTGCATCTTGACTAAGAGTACAGGTCACCGCCATATAGCTGCTGCATCAAGATACAGTGTACAGGTCACCGCCATACAGCTGCTGCATCTTGACACAGCGTACAGGTCACCGCCATACAGCTGTTGCATCAAGATACAGTTTACAGGTAACCGCCATACAGCTGCTGCATCTTGACACAGAGTACAGGTCACCGCCATACAGCTGCTGCATCTTGACACAGTGTACATGTTACCGCTATACAGCTGCTGCATCTTGACACAGTGTACAGGTCACCGCCATACAGCTGGGAGGATGCAGCCCTTCGGACGTTTGGGCCGGTCGGGTAGGCTAGTGGTTAAAGCGTTCGCTCGTCACGTTGAAGGCCCGTGTGAGTGAGTGAGTTAAAGTTTAACGTCACTTCGGCAATATTTCAACCATATCGTGACGAATATCTTTGGAATATCACATAAATCTCCACGTTGCGCAAAAGCCATGTTATACATACATGTTCGGTTAATATACCCTCCTTCATTGGTGTATCGACATCTACAGACTTGCGTTCAACTCTGTCACGTGGTCACCTGAACACAATCACACCATGCACAGAAGAGTCGTGTGTGTTTGTGTTTGTGTGTGTGTGTGCGTGTCCGCGCCCGCCCAAGCGTGCGTGCGTATGTGTGTGCATGTGCGTGTGTGTGAGAACATGATACGTGGTGATTTAACTGAAATACTGTCGAGCGCAGCTTAAAACCGAGAAGAATTACTATTGTTCTATATTAAGAGACCTGGTTAACACAACACTCACCTGGTTAACACAACACTCACCTGGTTAACACAACACTCATATCGAACATACAGGAACTGAACTAACAAGGGGATGACATTATTTATTCAACCATACATGTGAAACTAAACTGTTTGGCATGAGCAATGGAGATGACAGAATAAAATGTTTAGCTGCCTTCAAAAGTTGCGGTTGCGTCTCAAAATTAAAACGTCATGGAGACAGAGTGCTTCCAACAGTATTTCAGTTGTAGCATGACGTGTCAGATTCAGGTGGGAAATCCGGTATGGCGCTGACAAACCAATGCAGATACGCGGATTATCACAGTTTGCACATCGGTTTTTCGATTCAGACCTCATTGAACCGAAATATATCCACAGTCAATCCTTAATAAGAAACGCCATCTATGATTCTTAAATGATTTTTCTCAATTAAAACTGCGTTCAGTTTCGGACACAATCAGGAGCTATGTTCCACGGTCACAAAACCAGTCAACATTATTTCGCAAAATGCTGTTTTGTTTGGTCTCTCTCTCTCTCTCTCTCTCTCTCTCTCTCTCTCTCTCTCTCTCTCTCTCTCTCTCTCTCTCTCTCTCTCTCTCTCTCTCTCTCTCTCTCTCTCTCTCTCTCTCTCTCTCTCTCTCTCTCTCTCTGGGGGCGGTGGGGTAGCTTAGTGGTTAAAGCGTTGGCTCGAAGGCCCGGGTTCGATTCCCCATATGTTTTTAATGTGTGAAGCCCATTTTCCGGTGTCCCCCGCCGTGATTTTGCTGGAATATTGCTAAAAGCGGCGTAATACCATACTCACTCACATCAGTGGTGTACTAAGCACTATATCTAAGGCCAACTGTATCAAGATTTCGCCACCTTTGTTCGCTTCATGATTTTCATGCCGTCCCAGGATTTTCCATCTTCTCTCTGACGAAAAATGATCTGCGCCGGAAACAGGAAGTTTAGTCCCCAGAAGTCTCCGAAAACGCTTCGAAAGTTTTCACTGACGGGTCGAGTGCACTTGACTGCCACCTTTTTGGCGATTTCATAAATCGTGAGACCTTGAGACACAATTATCATTTGACTTACGAAATAGATGGACGCAATTAAACCCATCGGGACTAAAAGATGGGAGTGGAATATCAGCAGGAAGGTCAGAATGTCAATGTTACCAAAGATCAGTCTGTAAAACGTCACCGGGAGAAAGAAGTCCGTGAAGCAGGAATTGGGTACAAATACGTCGTACAAATACTTTCCTGTGAAATACCCTTCTAAAAGACCTATAACGGTTGAGTAAAACGCAAGGATTATGAAATAACGCTGGTTCTTAAAGCCTATACAGGTCCCGACCATGAAACAGTGGTGGTCTCGTTTCAGAATACACTTCTTGCAGTAGTCACAGTGATGGGCACGTGGCGGAGTGGACATTTGGCAGATGGTACAATAATCCCACGACGACCAATCATCCGTGTCCGAATTGCTGGGTATATTGCCATTTTTGTCCTGACTTTCGATTCTACCAACAAAGTGATCTGGGTTATTCTCACAAACAGCTTCCACATAGTATTCGGGACGATCCTTTGTCCTTTGAAACGACGTGTCGTACAACATGACACAGAGCCAGTTGGCCACGGCGTTTATGCAGAGGTAACAGACGCCCACTTTGATGTAATACTGGGTCCAAGGGTCATAATCTTGAAATATATGGGGGACGAGGAACTTGAGCGATACGTGAAGTTGAGTAATGGCTTGGAAAACAAACAATGTCCGTGTTATGTATTTTGCTTTGTCATCTTTTGGGCGTCCTTTCGCAAAATGGCGTCGCACCTTCTCCTTGAAGCTGAGGTCCTTGTTTGAGTCTGTTTCTATGGTAACTCGATGTGACGCGTTCATCACGTGAGGCATTTGGCTTATTCGGCTGTGGAAAAAAGAACAAATGCCGATTATTGAAATACTAGCGAATGTAAAACAGTGAATTTACAAATAACAGCACTAAGCCCGGAATAAGTTATCGATGTCAAATTTAGCTAATAATTAATGGAGAGTCAACCATCTTTCACGGTAACCGGTAATGCGGTCAGATATATGAGAAGGAAATGACCAATGATACATCTCTGATATTGCGCTGCAGAATTGTTTGTTGTTTAACGCTGCACTCAGAAATAGTCCAACTATATGACGGCGGTCTGTAAATAATCGAGTCTCTACCAAACAACCCAGTGATCGACATCATGAGCATCGATCTAAGCAATAGGGATGTGATGATATGCATCAAACAAGTCAGCGAGCCTGACCATACGATCCCCTTAGTCTACTCTCAGACAGTCATGGGTTGCTGAAGATAAATCTAACCTGGATCTTCTGGGGTGGTACTAGATATATCTCTATCTCAGTGATGCCACTTCACAAACAAATTCAGTACTCAACAGTTTTCCATGGAATGCCACTGACATAGAGAAAGACTATAACAAATATCCAAGTGCCAAGTTTATCTCATCGGAAACATGAGAGAAATTGAATTTTTGGTATTTTAAAAAAATTAATCCAAAGAGATAAACATTCTTGAAATATTACACACCATGATTGAACGAAAGTAAAGTTTGTTTCTTTGTTGTTTAACGCCGCACTCATTAATACTCAAGCTATATGACGGCGGCCTGTCAATAATAGCTAGAGTCTGGGCTAGATAAACCAGTGATTGATATAATGAACAAACTCCACGCCGTCGGGACTTCCCGCATATGGGCCTACGCGGGTTTACACCCCAGGGCTTAAAAACGGAAAATAGTTCTGTATTTAGGCCTGTGGGCTTAGATTCAGTTTCTAATTTTGGAGTGGTGTTCCTTAAATTAATACCTTACCCCCTTCGAAAGTTAATGCTTGGGGATTCACTCCACATGGCAAATCTTAATGTACATTCAACAAGAAGTTCAAGTTGGGCATTCCATGATGTTACTTCCTGTTCAAATGTAAAATCAATCTATCATATTTTCTCAGTTAAACTTCTTTTTTTCTGCAAATGTCTTCCCCTATTATTAGGTAAGATAGCGCGAGCGTCCGAAATTGACCCTGGGCTTAATTTCGGATAAGATATTTTAAATGAGAAACTGTTATTTCCGTAATAAGGCGCGGGGTTTAAATACGAGAAGTCCCACGCGACCCGCAATCAATTAGGTCACCGAGCCTGGCCACCCGATCCCCTTGGTCGCCTCATGAGACAAGCAGAAGTTGCAGGATACCGGACAGGGATGCCCTCAAACATAAATATTAACCCTACAAACATACTTCATACCCCATTTCCTGCTGAGATAATTTTTAAAAAATAAGGGGGGCGGTCGGGTAGCCTAGTGGTTAAAGCGTTCGCTCGTCACGCCGAAGGCCCGGGTTCGAATCCCGACATGGGTACAATGTGTGAAGCCCATTTCTGGTGTCCCCCGCCGTGATATTGCTGGAATATTGCTAAAAGAGGCGTAAAACCAAACTCACTCTCTAAAAAAATAGGTATCAAATTTGGACGTCATGAGCAAACGTGAATGGCGCCCTCCCACATAATGTTCTCGATGTCCCATGGCACAAACTGACCGATTAGCTCTGAGAATATCTCAAGTGCACTATGAAAATATCGGAAACAATTACACCCCATCTTTCAACAATTATATACGGTAATTTATTAAAGATACTTAGTGACGAAATTCTGTATTTATATAAAACTATAAATCAGATATCACACTCGAGTGAAATAATATGTTTATCTTATAATGGATTCCTCGGGAGATTGAAGCCAACGCATAAGAGCGATATCCATTGGGGTCATTTACGGATAAATACGCTAATATAAAAGGTTAGGTAGGTACTGCATTCAGTGTTTACAAACATGGCGTCGCCCTCGTCTATCGCCGATCGAGTCGGATTGACCACCGGGGATTACACATTACTGGGAAAGTTGTTATCACAATCAAAATACAGGGTACAGGGTATTTACCACCCCGAAACACTCGCGCGTGATAACCACTATTTATTACTTGCCCGTGAAGAGATCACCCGTTTAATAAACATACAGCTTTATTACACATTGTGTAATACCAAAACGCGTGCTTATGTACTCTCGGAACACGTTTCACGAACAAATATTGAAAGCTCTCAACATCTCTTGGCTTATTCAGCGACATTGCGTGTGGAGTTGATAGATCACTGAGAGGAGCTTATGCACACTCGATGACCCCAGCAACCTTGTTGCTAGGCTGACGTCACATGGCATTGTTTCGCCGATGGATCTTGCATCAAAATTCCACAAATTACGTCATCGGGTATTGTGACGTTATTGAAAACTTTCAGGTGCAAGGCCCGTTCCACAAGGCGATCGTATTGTAGCGCAACGACAGTCGTTGGTCTAAGTTAAAGTATGTGAGATGCGAAAGTCTTAGCCCTACGATAATTTTGTGAATTCTAAAGGTAGACCCGTTGTATGGTATGAAATTCATACGTTTCAACTTTTGACGTGTTTGAAGTATTATTCTGTTAAACTCAATTGGACTATGTCGTGGATCATGTAGGTGTCAGCCTATTCATACTCAACAGTATAATTCAAAAAACGTTATAAATTGCAAGTAATAAATAAAATACTAAACTCGCTCCCGTGTAAAACCAATTTTATGAAACTCGTGAATAGTTGTGGTATCTGACTCGCTTTCGCTCGTCAGATACCACAACTATTCACTCGTTTCATAAAATTGGTATTACACGGGAGCTCGTTTAGTATTCTATATTTATCATCCAAAAATAGCTTCCCCAGGATAATTCATGAAATTGCATCACAATGATTTGCAGATCATTGTGACATCATCGTTAACAAGACGTCACAATCAAATGACATCACTAATCTCTCTGCTGCTGAGGCTGGTTGGCTGTATTTGTTACACTAGAGACACTGGTAATTATGTTTACAAATTAAAAAAAGTTGGAAAAACGATTTTAGATGATGAATAGAATCTCAACCTTGTGTCTCGTGTTAGCATCTCTTGTTTTATTACGTTCAAATTTAAATAATATATAACCATTATTTTCGGAAATGACAAATCACGTAATGGCATAATGCGATATTAGCGTTAAGATGATCACAAAGTCCCATACTTGTATATAAACTTGTTCATAAGCTTGAGACCCGTGAAGATACGGGGTAGAATAGGTATTCATAGGTACCCATGCTTGTCGAAAGAGGCGACTGATGGGATCGGGTGATTAGGCTCGCTGACTAGGTTGATGCAAGTCATCGAATCCCAATTGTATGGATCGATGCTCGTGATATTAATTACAGGATTGTCTGGTCCAGACTCGATTATTTACAGACCGCCGTCAAAAAGCTGGAATATTGCTGAGTACGGCGTTAAACAACAAACCAACACAAGGTTTAGGAAGTCAAAGCACGGAGATCGCTATGGAACAGGGGAAATAACTCTTGTAGCCGACCCCGATGCTCAAACTCGGGGAAATTTCTCTCCTAAAATGCATTTCACGATGTTATGTTTTACCATTTAGCTTGGATTGTTATTATATTTTAAATTTTGTTCAATTCTTCGTAAAATACAAACCTCCGGATTCAACATGTTAGTTGGTTCACAAAATACGATTCGGTGATCAATCAAGCAGAACAATATGTTAACATGCAATCCGTGATTTCACAGAAAATATATAAATTCTCACCTGGACTCGTGAATTTCGTTAGGATTTAGTTCCGTGTCGCAACAGACAACCTCACAGTACTCCCGATATCGTGCATTGCCTGTTCAGTCTTGCAGGAGAACATGGCTGTTATTGTGTTGCCCTTGACAACCATCCCATTGATGTGACCCAGTGCGTGTCAGGGTTTATCGTGCTACGTTTTGTAGCCGAATTAGTGACAGAAAGCCAATACCAAGCTCTACTTTATTTCAGATCTACACATAGGCCTATAAGTATGATGTGTGTAACATTTGTCAAGGTTTCGTGCAAGGGGTGGGGGTGGATGGGGTAATTCAATATTGGGGGTGGTGGGTCGTGAGAGTCTCTATGGGAGGGTCATGGAAAAATATTGCTCCTCGCACCTGTTTATTTCACGCTTTGTCTCGTTGCCATGGCTTCTTCTGTTCAATGGAAGATTCATTTACTGGTACACAACTCTCCCTTTCTATCAAGTATGGAGTTGACAATGAGGAAGCTATGTATTTATGCAAATTTATTCTAACAATTCAAGAAATGAATTGAAATCAAAGTGCAAAGAACTTGTAATGTTTCATGATGTCACAAAAATTACCCCTCCAATTTTTTGTCAGCATGCAGATCAGACAAACACTCCATAGAAGGTCGAACCAGGTGAACTCTGTGCAAACTTTGACCTCCAAATCTAAAAGAAGAATGCATGGTTTGGGGGGGCTATCAGATGTCAGTTTTCTAAAATTATTTGTCTTCATTTCTTTATCGTGTTTCTGAATAAGAAATTTTGATCTTTTAGTCAGGTGCTAAAATTTGGGTTACACCAATATACTCACTGCCAAAAGAAACGCAAATACCATACATGTTGCTTAATATATGAAGTCTTACGCATATTTAAGAGATATTAGATCGGTCTGATGTACAAACAAACATACTGGTATGTTGTGTGAACTGAAGCTCATGATTGCATCACATGTGACGTTACAGATCCATGATTCGAGATGCACCATTTGTCTTGTGCAGGATTAGTGTAAAGTTTGGAAATCACATGCAGCATATCCTGATAAGAATCAAGTCACTCTGGGATAACACTTGACTGATTGTTAGTTATGTCATTCAGTGGTACACATTGGAAACAGCTCTTCTTAATTGACATACTTCTCTATGTTTCCACAGGTCATGTTTCTTTTTGTGAGTATATATTTGTATTTTGCCCAGCACAAGTGAGTGAGTGAGTATGGTTTTACGCCGCTTTTAGCAATATTCCAGCAATATTATGGCGGGGGACCCCAGAAATGGGCTTCACACATTGTACCCATGTGAGGATTCGAAATCGGGTCTTCGGCGTGACGAACAAACGCTTTTACCACTAGGCTACCCGATCCCCGGCATAAGAAATTGGTTAGCAAATTCTACAAATCCCCATGTACCCTGATGGCTAAACTAAAACTAATTTTTTTTGTATATATATCTTCATCAGTCATGGCGCAGGACTATCCCTATCTGTGTAGCTCTGAGTACCCTCTCCCTCCCTCCCACCATCTCTCCCCCACTGCTACCCAAGCAGCTCTGTCTTCAGTGCCAAAAGTTGGGGCAAGTTACACCTTACAAGCACAAGGCATTTTTTTTTTTAGTTCTCTTTCCGATAAGATAAAACTCCCATTAAAATACTGACAGCTATTTCTGTTGGTCCCCCTACGAAACTGACATGACTGTGGAATCAAGGAATCTAGACTTGGTTTAGTGTGATCTAGACTTGTCTAGGCTTTAAAGAAAATATGAAAAATATACATACATAAAATCCAGTCATCGGGCAGGACTACCTGACAGCATGGGACGCTTCTTTTTATCGACAGTATACTGATTCTTGTTTTAATCCCTAATGCCAAGCGCCAGCCAGGGTAACAAGAAGTACTGTCATTTAACATCTTGTGTCATGATTTGTTTGTTTGTTGTTTAATGCTGCACTCAGCAATATTCCAGCTTTATGATGGTAGTCTGTAAATAATTGAGTCTGGACTGGAACAATTCAGTGATTCAGCGATCTACGCAATTAGGATATGATAAGCATCAACCAAGTGACAACGATCTCGCCTCTTACAACAGGCATGGGTTGCTGAAGAACCTATTCTCTTCCCGGATCTTTGCGGGTCTTTTGGTATGATGCGTCTGGGGATCAAAACCCCTGCCTTCAGCTCTCTGTGCAGATGCTATATCCCTACCTTTCACGGACTGAAGCGGTCCATCTAAGTAAGAGCTTCTGCTACAAGAATAGATGTCACAATCTATCAATGAGTGAGTGAGTGAGTCATTATGGTTCAGCACCTTTGTAGTTGGTCTGCTTCAGAGACAGTTTACTTGAACATTTCTGCCCATGCTGCTCTGCTACATCTAGGCACACTTTCATGGATGACTCGGATATGACGAAAAACCTGTCATCAGTGTCCCCAGCTCCTGCTCTGAGGTGTGTCACGGGTGGATCTTCTGAAACAGTCAGGCAATCGTTTTGGAGGTAGTACGTCAAGACACGATTGAGGATGGCAGCATTCTTGGCAGGCATATTAGTTTCTGCCCGCAAATGTATCTTCACCTGTTTAATCTTTTGAAGAATGCCTCTCTTCACATCATCATTACCATGGCAAAACAACCATGGTACAGAAAATGGTAATTAGATTGTGTCTAGAACCCCTTAATTGGGGTTAAAGGAAATATTTACATTACATATACTGAAAGATGACCCAATACCAATAACAATATACCCCCCACCCCCACTTATATAGAATGAAGGGTCACCCAAAGTGTGCAATGCTATCACAACAGAGAGGGAGGTCAGTGCATGGGGGGGGGGGGGGGGGTCAGTTTCACTCCCAGCTGATGGGAGAATGTAATGTGAAACCATGAATGAGATTCTCCCTTCCATCCAGACAAGCTGCTATGGATACTCACCGACATACTCACTTGACACATTCATGGACGTGATACGTTGAAGTAATGGTCTAACAAATAAAGACAAAACAAAAGAGAACACAGCAACAAGTTTACTCTCACTGGTTTTGCGATTCTCAACAAACACCCAATGTTACTTTCATCAACATAAAATCATGTGAAAAACATATCTCTGAAGATCCAGGCTAAATATTGTAATTGGTTCACTGAATGTAATTTGTTTCAACATGACATGATAACATTCACAAAAACCATGAACTGTAAAAGGTGACTATGACACACCATAACAATTCTGCAAGTAGGAATCAAAACCAGACCTTTCTCAGTCACAAGCAATAACAAAACCTTCTTGCCTAAACCAGAGTTTCCTTAAATATATACCACTACCCCAACACCATGTTTTACACATACAATATCTTTGTGTTTATAACACAAGCATGATTCTCTATACATAATAATAAATCATTTGTGACCATTCCTGTTATTCTAGGACAATCAACAGGTTTCATGTAAGTGTAGACGGACATAACAAAACTTGGAATCTACATGAATATTTTCTAAATAGTATATTACACAACCATTTTGCTGATTTTTGGCAACATTCAGATTGATTCAAAACCCTGATGACAAAGTGTTTCGAAAACTAAATTTATTTTAATCATAATTTTATATTATGTCTGAATCTGTCTCATGGCATATTGACAAAATCTGTAAAATAAGGAACTGTATCTATCAAGGTCCCCACTGATTTGTCCTCCCAAAATAGGATGAAAATCACATTGTTGACTTATTATTGCCATATGACCACCCCCAGGCCCTGGGGGGCCACAGCAACCCCAGGCAGTCGAGTCCCAGGAGTCCACGGCAACCCCCAACACTCAGGCCCTGGGAGTTCATAGCAACCCCCAGCACACAGGCCCTGAGAGTTTATAGCAACCCCCAGCACACAGGCCCCAGGAGTCCACAGCAACCCCCAGCACACAGGCCCCAGGAGTCCACAGCAACCCCCAGCACACAGGCCCTGGGAGTTCATAGCAACCCCCAGCACACAGGCCCTGAGAGTTTATAGCAACCCCCAGCACACAGGCCCCAGGAGTCCACAGCAACCCCCAGCACACAGGCCCCAGGAGTCCACAGCAACCCCCAGCACACAGGCCCTGGGAGTTCATAGCAACCCCCAGCACACAGGCCCTGAGAGTTTATAGCAACCCCCAGCACACAGGCCCCAGGAGTCCACAGCAACCCCCAGCACACAGGCCCCAGGAGTCCACAGCAACCCCCAGCACACAGGCCCTGGGAGTTCATAGCAACCCCCAGCACACAGGCCCCAGGAGTCCACAGCAACCCCAGCACACAGGCCCCAGGAGTCCACAGCAACCCCCAGCACACAGGC
The DNA here is from genome assembly GCF_023055435.1 of Haliotis rufescens. Classification (NCBI taxonomy): domain Eukaryota; kingdom Metazoa; phylum Mollusca; class Gastropoda; order Lepetellida; family Haliotidae; genus Haliotis; species Haliotis rufescens. Next base: position 28,652,017 of record NW_025963779.1, read on the forward strand.
CCTGGGAGTTCATAGCAACCCCCAGCACACAGGCCCCAGGAGTCCACAGCAACCCCCAACACTCAGGCCCTGGGAGTTCATAGCAACCCCCAGAACACAGGCCCCAGGAGTCCACAGCAACCCCAGCTAACAGGCCCCAGGAGTCCACAGCAACCCCGAGCACACAGGCCCTGGGAGTCCACAGCAACCCCCAGCACACAGGCCCTGGGAGTCCACAGCAACCCCCAGCACTCAGGCCCTGGCAGTCCACAGCAACCCCCAGCACACAGGCCCTGGGAGTCCACAGCAACCCCCAGCACACAGGCCCTGGGAGTCCACAGCAACCCCCAGCACACAGGCCCTGGGAGTCCACAGCAACCCCCAGCACTCAGGCCCTGGAAGTTCATAGCAACCCCTGCACTAAGGCCCTGGAAGTTCATAGCAACCCCAAGCACAAAGGCCCTGGGAGTTTATAGCAACCCCCAGCACTAAGGCCCTGGGAGTTTATAGCAACCCCCAGCACTCAGACCCCAGGAGTTCATAGCAACCCCAAGCACACAGGCCCTGGGAGTCCATAGTAACCCCAAGCACTAAGGTCCCCAGAGGTCCACAACAACCCCCGGCACTAAGGCCCTGGGAGTTTATAGCAACCCCCAGCACTAAGGCCCTGGAAGTTAATAGCAACCCCCAGCACACAGGCCCCAGGGGTCCACAGCAACCCCCAGCACTAAGGCCCTGGTAGTTTATAGCAACCCCCAGCACACAGGTCCTGGGAGTTCGGAGCAACCCCCAACACTCAGGCCCTGAGAGTTTATAGCAACCCCCAGCACTCAGGTCCCCAGGAGTCCACAGCAACACCCAGCACACAGGCCCCAGGAGTCCATAGTAACCCCCAGCGCTCAGGTCCCCAGAGGTCCACAGTAACCCCCAGCACTCAGGTCCCCAGGAGTCCACAGCAACCCCAGCACACAGGCCCCAGGAGTCCATAGTAACCCCCAGCACTCAGGTCCCCAGGTGTCCATAGTAACCTCCAGCGCTCAGGTCCCCAGAGGTCCACAGCAACCCCCAGCACTCAGGTCCCCAGGAGTCCACATCAACCCCAGCACACAGGCCCCAGGAGTCCATAATAACCCCCAGCACACAGGCCCTGGGAGTCCACAGCAACCCCCAGCACTCAGGCCCTGGAAGTTCATAGCAACCCCCAGCACTAAGGCCCTGGAAGTTCATAGCAACCCCAAGCACAAAGGCCCTGGGAGTTTATAGCAACCCCCAGCACTAAGGCCCTGGGAGTTTATAGTAACCCCAAGCACTAAGGTCCCCAGAGGTCCACAACAACCCCTGGCACTAAGGCCCTGGGAGTTTATAGCAACCCCCAGCACTAAGGCCCTGGAAGTTAATAGCAACCCCCAGCACACAGGCCCCAGGGGTCCACAGCAACCCCCAGCACTAAGGCCCTGGTAGTTTATAGCAACCCCCAGCACACAGGTCCTGGGAGTTCGGAGCAACCCCCAACACTCAGGCCCTGAGAGTTTATAGCAACCCCCAGCACTCAGGCCCTGGGAGTCCACAGCAACACCCAGCACACAGGCCCCAGGAGTCCATAGTAACCCCCAGCGCTCAGGTCCCCAGAGGTCCACAGTAACCCCCAGCACTCAGGTCCCCAGGAGTCCACAGCAACCCCAGCACACAGGCCCCAGGAGTCCATAGTAACCCCCAGCACTCAGGTCCCCAGGTGTCCATAGTAACCTCCAGCGCTCAGGTCCCCAGAGGTCCACAGCAACCCCCAGCACTCAGGTCCCCAGGAGTCCACAGCAACCCCAGCACACAGGCCCCAGGAGTCCATAATAACCCCCAGCACTCAGGTCCCCAGGAGTCCACAGCAACCCCAGCACTCAGGCCCCAGGAGTCCACAGCAACCCCCAGCACTCAGGCCCCAGGAGTCCACAGCAACCCCCAGCACTCAGGTCCCAAGGAGTCCACAGCAAACCCCAGCACACAGGCCCCAGGAGTCCACAGCAAACCCCAGCACTCAGGTCCCCAGGAGTCCAAAGGAACTCCCAGCAACCTCCCAGAAGTCCACAGTCCTCATGCTAAGGCCCCTTGTAGATGGTAGCGTAAATAACAAGACATGACCCACTCTGTGCACTAACACAAATACACATCCCTCTTAGTGAAGGAAACAGCAAGATAACTCTGTAAACTCAGATGTTTTGTAAACGTAACAAAAGTGAATAACTGTGCATGTGTATATTGTATAACAATCAAAGCTATATATAACAAATGTCTAGGCAATAAAATATTCTAATTTTGTTTTTAGTTTTATGTACATTGGTTAAAATAAACTCAAATACTAACAAAACTAGACAATAGTATGCCATGAGCAAGAGACATCTTAAAAATCAACATCATTGAAATATAAAATTATTTTTCATATAGGTAGGTTTCTCGTTATGATACAGCCAACGGATAAAAACTGTACTCGTTGGGGTCATATACAGATATACATCAACATAATAGGTCAGCCAGCTACTACTTTCAGTGTTTACAAATAAACATGGCAATGCCATTGTCTATCGGCGATCGAGTCGGATGACTATCGGGATCTGGACAAATCACTGGAAAAATTGTTATCATTATCAAAATAATAGTCTAAGATACCAAAGATCAGACCACAAAGGTGAGGCATTTCATAAGTTTGGGTAACTTTGGAGATATAGAAATACAGTCAAAAAAACAGATAAAAACAGTATCCGTTGAGATCATAACGTCAATATATGAGTTTCTCGTCACCAAAAATAATGTATGTTTCCCCCCCGTCAGATCAAGAATCAATGTATCAAAGAAAGTTGATAGTTGAAATCCCATATCTACAAACAAAAAATTCACTCTAAACTAATTCAAAATTCCAATAATGCCTGACACATTAACACTTGCACTTATTATTCTGATTCACCAATGATTCATCAGAACCCATAGCCTAACCCCCTTGATCAAGTCTTTGGTAGTTGGCAAAACATGAATACATAGAGCTTTTTTGGAAAACAACTTCTTTATTATTTGCAACAATGTTTCAGACGGTGCCTTCTTGCCCCTTGGTCACGTAGTGAATTTACTACAAGTTACCATGGTATATGTAATGCGAAGCAATGCAATTCTTCCAACTGTATTTAATATGGTACATATATTTAATACAAATACATTACTTAAGGTTAATGAAACTGAGATTGATATACCGTATTCGAAGTAATAAGCGCCCAGGGCGCTCTCAAAATTAGAACTAGGGGGCTCTTATTAGAATATTATTTTGGTGGAAAAAACAGAGTTGAAAGATAAATTTAGTGGTTTCTGCTGACGGCCTGAAATGTTTATATACGACAGATATATTTTTCCAGAATTTAATTGCCCATAATTAAGGGTGCATATAACACATGAGTGTGTATTATACATGAATAAATAAGTCTTGTGTACATTGATCAATCGAAAGGGGTGCTAATTGGGATTGTTCACTTACCAATACATTAGAAAAATATCGCCGTGGGCGCTAATTAGAGCGGGGCGCTTACTACGTCGAATACGGTACTGCAATTTCAAACTGACATTTTTTTATGGATGATTTTACACTAAACTTTGCAAAATAACAGAGTGTAATTGAAAATATACCTTTTCTAAACATCTTTTTGTTTTAATTTATATATAAAATCAACCATGACAACATATTTCATTTCATCTCCTGTCTTTATGCCTTTAGATCAATAAGATATGTGAAACAAGAAATTTAATCGTATGTCGTATACCAAATTTACATAATGTTGTAGAACCAAACAGCACCATGTTACTGCTCAATGTTGAAAAGAACATACTTTCAATTAGTTTTTTTGGATAAAAAAAATGTCTTTAAGGCTCAGAAACTTTTAATCAGGGAGATTCATTCCAATATCTAACATCTTATGATATATACTACTCAACTTTTGATAGGGAATCAGATATGTTATTCTATTTAAATATCAATCTCATTAAAATCAGATCTTAGTTCTCGCTACCGCTAAACAAAGATCTGAGGACATCCCATTACGGGTCACGTCAGACCGACCTTGCGCGAACTTTGACCGACCAATGGAATGACCAATCAGAAGGCAGCTTTCTCGTGCTTTACAGCACTAATTTCAAATTGGCGACTACACTTCGAAACATAATTTGACAAATTCTCGATTACAAATTTGAAACCTGAACAAAAGAACACTCTGGAATGGCTAATAGATGGTCTAGATTGTATGGATACAGTCGTTAAACCTGTAACTATCATTCAGAGTTAAAGTTTTTGAGGCTACATGATCAGAAATCACATTTCGACTGTCACTTTCATAATCTGGTAAGCGATGCTCTGGTTGGTTGGATGAAAGGTCGTTCTGATGTGACCCCTAATGGGATGTCCTCAGATCTTTGTTTAGCGGTAGCGAGAACTGAGGTCTTATTTTAATGAGATTGTTTAAATATACACTTGACACATTATGAGAATCAGGTTTGTGTATCATAGAAAGAATGTCCCTATCAAAAGTGGAGTAGTATCTCTCCAGAAGGATCTGTACCAAACTAAAGTCCAGAATCCTTGCTCAACAATGTCACAAATCTCTAAATAACAGCTGGAATCACATGAACACTTGATGGGTTGTTAGACCAGATACACAATGTTTGGACGTTATATTATGAGATACAGATCATGCAGAATATATATCACATCATAGCTTCTACTGAGACAACACTTCATGAGAACAGCTTGTACCATACCCAACCCAACAAATATATACACTACTCAACTTTTGATAGGGACAATCACATATGTCATTCTAATTAAAATGACCGTTGACATATAATGAGAATCCGTCTTGTGTATCGTGGAAGGTAAAAATATCCATATCAAATATGTATAGTAATACAATGGGTCAATGAAAGGCTTTAAGGATGTCTGCTTGTAGGATGTTGAGTGAGTGAGTGAGTGAGTCGGGTTTAACGCCACTTTTAACATTATTCCAGTTAAATCACGGCGTGTCAGCTTAATGTGGGAGGAAAGCCCGAAGTGATGCAGGTCTAAGACGTTTACCACTTTGGTGAAACCTACGAGCACAGATATGGTGCTGACAAACCTAGAAACATAATTGGGGCGAACCGGAATTTGAACCCACAATCATAGGTTTCTGGCCTGCCCAAGGGACGTAACTCTGCGAAGCGAATCGAGGCGCCTTAGACGACTGGGCCACCCGTGCCCCCCCTTGTAGGGTGTTGTGTTGTGTTGTAATGCCATCTTGTGTGAATCGGGAGTCACTTAATGACATATGTTTTGTCAATCTATCGCCAAAATGAAGGGATGCTGCTGAGGATCACAGACACAAGGCCAATTGTCAAAGATACAGCGTCATTGATCTCACAAAACATGAAATATTCCCATACAACAATCAGCAAAAGCGTCTGAGAGTCATGCCACAAGGTTCTTTGTATTTTGATGCGTATGCATTGTAACCTTGTTGCATAATGTCACAGCACTGTATGACATCAGAAATGGATTCTCCCTGCATTAAGAAACTGAAACTCAAATGTCTAAATGTTTTTAACCGTTTGCAAAATAATTAGCACATTAACATAGAAATAATGATTTTTTCCAGTAGATGAATGTTTTACCCCTATCTGGGCCCTGTTCCACAAAGATATCTTAGCGCTAAGGTGATCGTAACTCTCGTACTTTAACACTGGCTTACGATAGTCGTAGCGCTAAGATGGCTTTGTGGAACGGTGCCCTTGACAAAATATTTTTTTAAATTAACACAGTGACTGATTGTGCCTCTATAGAAGCGTGGGAATGTGGTAGTTAGTAAGTCCACACAACCCCACTTCATGTTTCAATTGGAAATTAGGATTACATAAAATTAGTAAAATCGAAATATTTTTTACATTTGTATACTTATCCTGCATTACTCCTTAATGCATTCACTGCTTACTTACGACAACTAGAAGGACAGCGCTGCGAAGGTCCTGGGTGAAGAAATAAAGTTGTTGTTCTCAAGTCCCAATCAGTGGCCTTCCGTCGCTGTCCTGTGACCTTGATGACACCTAAGGTCATCTTCACATCACTGCCTGTCGCCCAAGCTCTTAGAAAAACATACTTTTGAGGTTTCTGAAGCCAAAGTGGGGAGGCAAGTCTAACGACGGGTGGGCCTTAAGCGTAGTAATGCAGGATAAGTATACAAATGTAAAAAATATTTAGATTTTACTAAATTTTTTACTTATCCTGCATTACTCCTTAATGCATCTGTATCGGACGGTTTGGAGGTGGGTAAACCTTCAGAATACAGAAACCTCAATAATTCACACCCTGCAATACGACCCCATTTGGTCGATAAACCGTGAAGCGGAAAAGTTCAGACAAAAACGCCATTACGGTAGGGATGTTCAAAAATCAAAAAGATTGAACATAGGAATTAAAGAGAAATTCCCTATACACGCTTAGTAATAAAGAAAATAATAGCTATTCAGCTAATTCTTTACTTACTGCGTCATAGAGCCGACGCTGACAAACAAGATTGTCTAATATTCTTCCACTGGTGGCGACTGAGTGACTGCACATGGAAGTTGACTGGCTCTGTATAGGGCGAGTTCATTATTTGCATCAGTGGTTGGCAATCTGCAGGATAACAACCAGAGGGCCAAACTTCGAACGTCTTCGACATCCTCGAGAGTCACAACGCGAAGGTTATGACTAACGAAAATATGTGTCGAATCTCCAGAAATATCCTTCCATGATTGTTCCAAAACCACAATTGCCGTGTTGAGCCCTGGTAAGGCTGACATCTTGAGATCTTGAGGGTAATTCGCTCTCGGCGAGTTCCGTTTGATGATCTCGTAGGCCTGAAGGATTACTGCGCGTAACCATATAGATATGGTGTTTGCGATTATGCGACTAACTTCTGTCGTGGACGAACCACGCCTTGTCTTGGAGCGTCGAATGAAAACTCGAACTGCTCGCACCGAGCCCAGGAGAACTTCACCATGTACGATTCCCACAATAGTCGATATCGGTGGGATGGTGAAGAACGGTCGGGTTGGCCTGGTAGTAGATTTTAGCAATAAAATCCCAGCATAACCCTAGATGTCCCGTTCCGTGCGTCCCATGCTCAAAACGGATCCGGGTTGAGTCGATCACATGTAGTTCGCTCACCCGTACCGCCATTGCTAATGCCAAGAGAAACCATTGTTTCCTTGGTGATGTCCAAGCTCCTCACAGCGATAGCCCGTTCGCGGAGCTCTCTATACTATACCGAGAGTGTAACGAAGTTGTCACGCGCTGGGAAGGAGCTTGAAAATGATGATGCAATGAGGGGCTCGAAGGGGGCCCTCGCAAACCTCGAAGTACCACGTTCAAGTCCCAATCAGGTGGCTGGAACTTGGCCTTCTGATCCTCAAACCTGAATGAGCATAATATGGCCTGTAGTTCCGTGACCTTAATCACACTGTGATTTTCCGGAAACGGCCAACACTAAGATAATTGCAGCCAATTACATAGTAATGGTGCTACCTTCCAAGTGTTTTTGGGTACGCAATGTAGGAGGTATTCCTCTAGGAATTGTGACGCAATCGTAGGGTCTTGATTCTTTTCTTCCCTGTAAAAAGTCTCAAGTGATCCCCACTTGTCATCGTCGTCTCTGGGAGAGTAACGATGAACTAAAGCTATAGCTTTGCTGCCCGTGTCGAAATAACCCTTCGCACTTAAATGCCTTTTAAAGACGAACCATGCGTGCAGACGTTGGGGGAGGCAATTTTCTGTTGAGGGTGGATGAGTAGGTTGGACCACTGTGAGAGGGGAAGTGAATCGTTTTAGATTTTTCCGAGCTTGACGAACTACCCTCTCGACGGTTACCATGGTGCGACCAAAGGAGAGATTGAGATACCTTGTCTCCTTGATCCCCTGTAGCACCTTGGGAAGTAAAAGTGGTGGCAGAAGAGTTTTAGTTCTTTGCCCTTCCCAAGTGATACTGAACTCGTCCACCGCCCAAGTCTGCGGATCCGGCAACGGGGAGATATACGTCATGAGTTGGTGGCCTAGGCAAGTAATAAACAAGTCAATGTTTGGTTGCCTGAATTCCTGAAGCAGTAACTGGAATGCTTCTGTGAGAAATTTCCACTAAGTGGGAGCCACCCTGTCTGGACGTGATAAAGTATCGGCCAGTATGTTTCTACATCCGGGGATGTGCTGAACTATGAACCTTAGTCACAGCCGATCCACTAGATGGAAGAAATCTGAATGTCCTTAGAAGTGGAGAGTGGGAGTGTGTTGTTCCCCGATTGCACAGGCACCACACCGCAGTGCTGTTGTCTGTGGATATAGCGAGTCGGGCTAACTGTAGTTGATTCTGCCAATGTGATATAGCCAGAATTAAAGCTTCCAACTCCAAGTTGTTTATGTGCCACTTCCATTGTGCGCCGGGCCATAGCCCTGAGCTTATCTGGTCTTGTAAGTGAAGACTCTGTCCCTGAAAGGGGACGTCCACAAACAGGTGTGTATTCGGGGAAAACCCGAATAAACAGACTCCGCAGACATTCAGCGCCACAAATTGAGGCAAGGCTCTAGCTTAGTCGGTAGAGTGATGGCCTTGAGTGGATCCTGACTCCTGATGTAAGGGTTCAGGAAAAAATTGAATTGGTCGCTGTTGTAAGCGGCCCATGCTAGTTAACTCCTGTGCAACACTTGCCACTGGCGAAGTGTGTGTGGTTGGTGTAGAGTAGATGACAAAAGAAGTAGAAACTTGTGCCATCTGTCCCTCGGTACAGATAGGATATCCTGGTCTGTCTTAAACAGGTCTCCTATGAACTGAAGTCAATAGGAAGGAGAATACTCCCGACTTCGCCTCGTTGATTGACTATCCCAGTTATTGACATGTGTTGATGATACAGTAGATCGCCCTCCATCTACGACTCGAACCAAGTGTTCGTCACGTGTAGATAGTTATTGGCTTCATTACTCCTGTAAATAGCCATAAGTGTCACTGAAATGTCAAATGGGAAATACTACCATTGGTAGTGAACCCCAATGAACTGGACCTGAAAAGTCTACGGTTGGGATGGATAGTCGAGACTGATGAAGTGTCAAACGTTCGTTGAACACAGAGATTGTGGATCATTCTCATCTTGTATGGGTCCTTCATGAGTACCAGGTAGGTGTGAGGATAAAACCCCGGAGTAAAGACTGGGTTGTGAACCCACTCTACAGCTCTTCTTACCAACAGTATGTCTATGTTGGATTTTCCCAATCAAACTGTGGTCAACGGTGGGGTTAACTCTACCCTTATACGGACACCATGATATAGTGCGATAAGTACGAAATCGTCCTTGAGACTTGTCTCTGCCACTCCCTTTCTCAGTAAGGGAATGCTGGTCTTCCCTGAGAAACGCGCCTCTAGGCTTATAATTCCCTGACTTGGACTTTCCAAGCTTTTTGGGAACTTGACGTGCGTGTCTGCGATCTGTTCGTTGAACAGGGGAGTAGATGATCAAGGTTGACGTAATAGACTGCCCTTGAAACCAGCATCTCAGTTGGAAACGCTATAAAGTCTTGGGTGTAACGGTAATCACCGTCAGAACGGTCTCAAGATGAATTTTCCTGTGGTCAAACTGACGCTGTAGGAAAAACACCATAGTTTGGAAGTGATCTAATCAGATAGGGTTATCCTCTAATAGATTCTGATCCACTGCAAACATTGACGATATTGGTCGCTTAAATCACGGAGCAAATGTGAGTTTTGGAGAAGTCTTCCTCCAATGACCTCGTGGTGTCCCTCTTATTTACCCTGTTATCAGGGGAGGGCGTTACTGACACGAGATGGTCTGCTTCCCAATCGGGTACATGTGCTAAGCTGATCATGTGCCGGTTACGTAACCGAGTACACTGTAAGCCTTGGGATAACGTCATTGTAGAGAACTTGATTGATACGCAGACGCTGCGCTCAGCGCAGGTCTGAAATGTTGGAACAGCGCTAAGCTGATCGTGCAACGTTTGCGTAATAGGAGCGCTTGGGTATCAGTCAGACGTTGCGCTCGGCGCAGGTCTATGCTGGATATGTTGGAACAGCACTAAGCTGATCGTGCGCCGCTTGCGTAATAGAAGTGCTTGGGTTGTAGTCAAGTGCTGCGCTCGGCGCAGATAAATCAGACACAAAGCTCAAAAGTATTGACTGGATCAAGGCTTGCGTCTAATCTACCCCCATCATAGCATCTCGATACGCTGGTGCTGGTGCTGTCGCCGACGTCACAGATTATCATACATGTATCTGGAAGTGTCCGGCGGCTGAAAAAATAGGAGCAGTTACGATACTCACAAAATCCTCCGGTATTGTTGATTTCGGTGGATGGTGTACTTCTGCAATCACAGGCGTCATAATACCTGCCGATAATAACGGTTGGGTGGTAATGACAGAACCATATGTCATTCGCTATTCTGCGATAGTGACATTCCTCTCGTCTCACGACGGAATAACTGCAAAATATGATTGTGAGTAATCTGCTTTTATATAGTAAACTCGTTGGATTAGAGATTTACATAAAAATTACATTTTGAATTTTGGCGAGCACATCTACGTGCATGCCTATGACAGTGGATAAAGAGCTTTGGGCGATTATTCCACGACAATATGTACACCGAGCAAACATAATTATGTTACGCAATTAAACCATTGAAGAAATGGTACTGGAAGAATGCCGTAGAATTGAACAGTAATCTATCGGCAAAAATACGAATTGCAAGGGTATACAATATTTTTATATACGCAATTCAATGTAAACCAAGGCTATTTACATTTAGAGATTGGAGAGCACATCCGCGCGCAAACCAACCAATCGTGGATGATAATCTTGTAAGGTTTTTTCCATGACAATTAGTAAAATGCTCAAAGGTATGTTACGCAATGAAACCCTTGTTGATGAGATAATACTGGAAGAGTGCCGAAGAATTTGAACACTAATCTATCGGCAAATTTATGAGTTGCAAGGATATACAATATTTTTGTATGCGCAACCCAATGTAAACCAAGGGTATTTATATTTTCATTTAGGGTTTGGAGAGCACATCTGCGCGCAAACCAAACAACGTGGATGATAATCTTTGTAAGATTTTTCCCACGACAATTAATACCACGCTCAATCATAAGTTACACAATTACATATATATATGTATAATGTATAATCAATATATATATATATGTATAATCAATGTCTGTACATATAGAGTAGGGAAAGGGCCACCTAAGTTGGATAACTTTTGCCCAATCCCGTTGACCATATATGTCAATAAAATATGTTTAAAACAAACACAATTACGCCATTGTTGATGAGGCGGTACTGGAAGAATGCCATAGAATTGAACAATAATCTATCGGCAAAAACTACGAGTTGCAAGAGTATACAATAGTTCATATACGCAACTCAATGTAAAACCAAAAATACCAACAAAAAACTATTTAATCGCATAAACATAGGTACGCAATAAAAGAATTGTTGATGAAGCGGGACTGGAAGAAAGCCGTAGATTTGATATTAATCTATCGGCAACCATATTTTTAACGAGTTGAAAAAGTATACAATAATTTTAGTATACGCAACTCACTGTTACGCCAAAGCTAGTAATATTTAAGAACATAAGAATATGTTATACATACGTAGCTGAGAATTGTAAACAATATGACTACCTTGGCAGGCAAACGATTGTAACACAATTCAAAATGGCGGCGAACAACAATATTTTGGCGGGAAAAAAGACAAGAGTCTTTTCACGCCTAATTAATTCACATAAAACTACACAACATGGTGAAAGTAATATGAAAAGAATACATCACCCATCGCAGATCAATTTTTAAGATTGTAGACAAACTGAAGGTCTAAAATTAATCCAAAAGGAGAGCTCCGCTTGGACACGTCCTAGCTGTGCTGCGACAAGCAGTGATGTGAAGATGACCTTAGGTGTCATCAAGGTCAGAGGACAGCGACGGAAGGCCACTGATTGGGACTTGAGAACAACAACTTTATTTCTTCACCCAGGACCTTCGCAGCGCTGTCCTTCTAGTTGTCGTAAGTAAGCAGTGAATGCATTAAGGAGTAATGCAGGATAAGTAAAAAATAACATATATAACTTCCCTATCTCCGAAAAATGTTAGTACCGTATTCGACGTAATAAGCGCCCAGGGCGCTCTCAAAATTAGAAATAGGGGGCTCTTATAGAATATTATTTTGGTGAAAAAAAAACAAAGTTAAAAGATAAATTTCGTGGTTTATGCTGACAGCCTGAACTCTTTATATACGACAGATATATTTTTCCAGAATTTATTTGCCCATAATTAAGGGTGCATATAACACACGAGTGCGTATTATACGCAAATAAATAAGTCTTGTGTACATTGATCAATCGGAAGGGGTGCTAATTGGGTTTGTTCACTTGCCAATATATTATATATATTATCAGTGTGGGCGCTTATTAGAGCGGGGCGCTTATTACATCGAATACGGTACTTATAATACAGCCTGCCAGACATCCTTCAACATTTCAGAGAACACACATCATTTAGGAAAGTGTGCCTAATGTTTTACAGTGGAGTTTACACTTAACACTGACGTAAAAATATGGCTAAAAGATCCGCATGTTGGATTACATGAGAAATTCAAGACATTATCCTCTTCCATTGGACTGGCACTGTGATACATTGAAAAGTCAAAACGACAATAATATTGTGTAAGGTGGCAAGGTCATCTGATAGTATATCAGTGCACACTGCAACATCTGTTGATGTGAGTTTCCTTCCCACAAAGATTAATGTACCACATATTACAGAGTATCGGTGAAGTTTTTAAGGCCAAAATAGAGGGCAAAGAAAGGGGGTCGTCCAATACACCAAGATACAAGTGTCTACAGAGATTACCCCAAGTGTGTGTTTATGTAGTAGATGCCAGGAAATCACAGACAGGTGCTTGACAAATGGTCAACAACACATCCATCAACTTGGACCAAATATTCCCTTAGGACAGAGATTAAATCATAATTTTCATGTGTGATCCCAACAAGTAACTGAACTTATAAATAACCATAAATTAACCCTGATCACCTTAAAAGCCAAGAGACTATTGCCCCCACAGCAAATCAACAAGCCTGGAAATAATTCTTGATTTGAATAACTTTACAAAATTCAATGAAATGATTATACAAAGAAAATGAGACGAAAAGCTCCGGTGTAAGAAAAATGCCTTCCGACCGACCATACTGTGCAATATACTGTAAATCATGAAATTAATGTGTTGTCAAACGAATGCAAGTTTCAACCCCTGGCCTAACATGCATCATGAAATCAATGCAAGCAGCCCCACCCAAACTGTCATCTTAGAATCCATGGGATCATAGTTTGACTGAATAATATTGTTTGCCTTCTTCACAAATTGAACGTCTTCTGCATGAGATGTGATGTAATTCCAGGTAATCAATCGCAGGACATTCCAAACAAAGCATATTCAAATGAGCTAGGTCATGTCACCGACAAAGACTGTAAAAATATCCAAGTGCTGTTACACTAATAAGCACAATCCGTTGCCAAACAGTGTAACCACCACAGCTGCTGTTACAGTACTGGACATTTTCACTACGTGGTTTTAGAGCACAGCTTTGCTTGTAATGAGGTTTGTTTGTTGTTTGTTGTTTGTTGATTTATGCCGCACTCAGTAATATTCCAGCTATATGACGGTGGTCTGCAAATAATCGAGTCTGGACCAGACAATCCAGTGATTGACATCATGATCATCGATCCGCGCAATTGGGATACGATGACATGCATCAACCAAGTCAGCGAGCCTGTGCATGTACATCTTCCCGAGGCAAGAGAGTAAACTGACTATACAAGTCCAGTTTCCACCCTTGCCGAACTACGCTGGTATTATGGAGTTACATTTTGGCTGGACTAACGAGTCTATGCATAGTCCAATCAAACACGCGCACCGAAATCGAAATCCGGTTTGTAAACTGTCGTGCAGATTTTGGTCGATTGCAGGATTTGCAAAGCATGTGCACCGCCAACTTGTTGTCAGCAGATATTTTCCAAATCTTTTCATGTTTTTAAACAAGGTGCTCACGTGGTTTGATGCATTTCGCGATGTAAGACCCGTTTTATCACGATATAGAACTTGATCATCGATCAGATCGTCCTGACTGGGCGCCACCATTTTGTGTGAAGCAAACACAAGTGATACGAGAGGTGGAATCTGATTGGTCCATAGGAGAGGTTTAGAAGGGACATAACTAGTTATAGCCACTGGTGGCGCTACGATCAAGGCCAGGAATTCCAGTCTAGTTCGGCAAGGGTGGAACTGGACTTTTAAAGTCAGTTAACTCTCTTGCCTCGGGAAGATGGTGCATGTAATGTGATTTTTTGCTTGTAATGATATTTTTTTTGCCCAAAACAAGGGTGCCGTCATACATGGTTGGCGTCTAATAACTTGTGTAAACAAAGTGAGCACACTTGACACGGTACACTAAATTTAGCGCCGGTTGCATTGCTTCTTCAAAGCTTTGTTATGTAGGTCATTGCATCAGGAATGTGCAGTGAACCTGACAAGACAATAAACTCCCTGATACCAGAGTTAATGCAAACATGGGATAATCACATCTTTTGCATTAATTTAAAACTCACATTAACTTCAGGATAAAGAAAGTAATCTAACTCTAGCTATGTAATATATTAGCCTTTGTGCTTATCAACACACCTCTTCATGAGTTCCAAATATTATTGATTTTGATTTGACAATCCATTATGACCAATGGAACAATTACTAACCTGAAGCCAGTTTCATGTCTATTAAAGCAGACTAACTGATTGAACCATTGTATGCTAGTGTGGCCACCCCATAGCACCATTGCTTGAAAACAAAAGGGGAGATAATTCCTAACTTCCTGTTTCTATTTCTTCTTACTCTTCTCATGGTAGTACTCTTGTGCCTTGGACACAGCCAATGGAATGGTATCAGCAGATTTAGTTGAATAGGAAAACAAAAGTTCGGGCACATCAGTACTTTCTCGTGAAAAGGCAGCACATTTGGACAGAAGGTCATAGGCAATGCTGTCGGACACGACGGAGTCTTGCTTGTAATCTGGATGGTTGTTGACCAATTCGCGAATCCATCGTGCTGTTGTCATCAACTCACCTAAAACAACAAATGGAGCATTCATCATATAATTACAAAAGACTATGGGATTTTAAATTTGTAAGCAAATAACATTAATGTTTTCTGACGTACATCCTTGCTTCTGATCCTTCACCATGAATTTCAATAAATCATAATCCACATCTGGAAAACAGCACTAGTGCTTTCAAGCCTATAGTCCTCAAAACAATTCATAGTGGTTAAAGTATTCATAGGACTTGTAGAAATCACAGAATGTAGACCTACAAGGCTCTGAAGTTCACCTAAATTATGAAGAAATAATGGCAGCCATGTTTAAATTAGATCAAAATTCTGTGAGCACTCTCTGGGTACTCCATAGCTGGGATGCTTCAAACAACGTTTCAGCCCCACAGGCCTTGCAGTTTCAGCTCCACAGGTCTTGCAGTTTCAGCCCCACAGGCCTTGCAGTTTCAGCTCCACAGGTCTTGCAGTTTCAGCTCCACAGGTTTTGCAGTTTCAGCTCCACAGGTCTTGCAGTTTCAGCTCCACAGGCCTTGCAGTTTCAGCCCCACAGGCCTTGCAGTTTCAGCTCCACAGGTCTTGCAGTTTCAGCTCCACAGGTCTTGCAGTTTCAGCTCCACAGGTCTTGCAGTTTCAGCCCCATAGGCCTTGCAGTTTCAGCTCCACAGGCCTTGCAGTTTCAGCCCCACAGGCCTTGCAGTTTCAGCTCCACAGGTCTTGCAATTTCAGCCCCATAGGCCTTGCAGTTTCAGCCCCACAGGTCTTGCAGTTTCAGCTCCACAGGTCTTGCAGTTTCAGCCCCACAGGCCTTGCAGTTTCAGCCCCATAGGCCTTGCAGTTTCAGCTCCACAGGTCTTGCAGTTTCAGCTCCACAGGTCTTGCAGTTTCAGCCCCACAGGCCTTGCAGTTTCAGCCCCACAGGCCTTGCAGTTTCAGCTCCACAGGTCTTGCAGTTTCAGCTCCACAGGTCTTGCAGTTACAGCTCCACAGGCCTTGCAGTTTAAGCCCCACAGGCCTTGCCTTGCAGTTTCAGCTCCACAGGCCTTGCAGTTTCAGCTCCACAGGCCTTGCAGTTTCAGCTCCACAGGTCTTGCAGTTTCAGCTCCACAGGTCTTGCAGTTTCAGCTCCACAGGTCTTGCAGTTTCAGCCCCATAGGCCTTGCAGTTTCAGCCCCACAGGTCTTGCAGTTACAGCTCCACAGGTCTTGCAGTTTCAGCCCCATAGGCCTTGCAGTTTCAGCCCCATAGGCCTTGCAGTTTCAGCTCCACAGGTCTTGCAGTTTCAGCTCAACAGGTCTTGCAGTTTCACCTCCACAGGTCTTGCAGTTTCAGCCCCACAGGCCTTGCAGTTTCAGCCCCATAGGCCTTGCAGTTTCAGCCCCACAGGCCTTGCAGTTTCAGCCCCATAGGCCTTGCAGTTTCAGCCCCACAGGTCTTGCAGTTACAGCTCCACAGTCTTGCAGTTTCAGCCCCACAGGCCTTGCAGTTTCAGGGATGTTGAAAATATATTAGTCAAACCTGCTGGGGAAATAATTACCTGAGGCTCTTTTGGAGATGAGCTGTAGATACTGCAGGATGGTGCAGCGAGTGTCCACGTCCGTCTCCACACTGTCCATGTACTTGTTCATCAGGGACATCAAACCAACAAAATCTCCCTGAAACAATGACACCACAACGTCACAACTAGTTTGCAATATCAGGCCCAGGGTTTCTATCATGCAGGATCCCTGTGTATTTGATGGAATCAGATGATGCAAACTATTTAATGCTGTGCATCTTGTCAAGTGCAATTACTTACTTCCAAGTACTATATCAGTGTACTGTTAAATGGCCTCCAAGTACTATATCAGTGTACTGTTAAATGACTTCCAAGTACTATATCAGTGTACTGTTAAATGGCCTCCAAGTACTATATCAGTGTACTGTTAAATGACTTCCAAGTACTATATCAGTGTACTGTTAAATGACTTCCAAGTACTATATCAGTGTACTGTTAAATGACTTCCAAGTACTATATCAGTGTACAGTTAAATGACTTCCAAGTACTATATCAGTGTACTGCAAAATGACTTCCAAGTACTATATCAATGTACTGTTAAATGGCCTCCAAGTACTATATCAGTGTACAGTTAAATGGCCTCCAAGTACTATATCAGTGTACTGTTAAATGACTTCTAAGTACTATATCAGTGTACTGTTAAATGACTTCCAAGTACTATATCAGTGTACTGTTTAATGACTTCCAAGTACTATATCAGTGTACTGCAAAATGACTTCCAAGTACTATATCAATGTACTGTTAAATGGCCTCCAAGTACTATATCAGTGTACAGTTAAATGGCCTCCAAGTACTATATCAGTGTACAGTTAAATGGCCTCCAAGTACTATATCAGTGTACTGCAAAATGACTTCCAAGTACTATATCAGTGTACTGTTTAATGACTTCCAAGTACTATATCAGTGTACTGTTTAATGACTTCCAAGTACTATATCAGTGTACTGTTTAATGACTTCCAAGTACTATATCAGTGTACTGTTTAATGACTTCCAAGTACTATATCAGTGTACTGCAAACTGACTTCCAAGTACTATATCAGTGTACTGTTTATTGACTTCCAAGTACTATATCAGTGTACTGTTTAATGACTTCCAAGTACTATATCAGTGTACTGTTTAATGACTTCCAAGTACTATATCAGTGTACTGTTTAATGACTTCCAAGTACTATATCAGTGTACTGTTTAATGACTTCTAAGTACTATATCAGTGTACTGTTTAATGACTTCCAAGTACTATATCAGTGTACTGTTTAATGACTTCCAAGTACTATATCAGTGTACTGTTTAATGACTTCCAAGTACTATATCAGTGTACAGTTAAATGGCCTCCAAGTACTATATCAGTGTACAGTTAAATGGCCTCCAAGTACTATATCAGTGTACTGTTAAATGGCCTCCAAGTACTATATCAGTGTACTGTTTAATGACTTCCAAGTACTATATCAGTGTACAGTTAAATGACTTCCAAGTACTACATCAATTTACTGCTAAATGGCCTCCATGTACTATATCAATGTACTGCTAAATGGCCTCCATGTACCATACCAATGTACTGGTAAATGACTTCCAAGTACTATATCAGTGTACAGTTAAATGGCCTCCAAGCTCTATATCAATGAACTGCTAAATGACTTCCAAGTACTATACCAATGTACTGCTAAATGGCCTCCAAGTACTATATCAATGTACTGCTAAATACAGGCAAATGATAACTGACCCTGATTTGACATCTCCCAGAATACTACATAACTGTGTCTACACATTAGGGGATGTTCCTTTGATGTCCTTCTGAAAAGGTGATGTTTACTCACGGAGTGACAGGTCACCCTGATGTAAGGAGTGATTGTAAGCTTGCATATTTAAATTGATTGTAGACATTCAAGCATTAATCACTTCTATTCATTTTAATATATCAAAAGAGAACAAAGTCATCGATGTCGTGGATAAATGTATGAAACTTGATGTCATTGAAATGTGAAAATGTTTTTGTTTCTTTAAAAATCCAAAACTATCAACAGGCACCAGTACAAAACTAGACCTATCTAGTTAAGACCCAAGTTTAGTGAAGAAATATCGTACGGTTTTCAAGATCTGCTCCGGAAACAACATCTTGCACAGACAGACTGACACAGTGTCCATTTTAATATTCCCCACAAAACACATTGCCAGGGATAACAATAATTCATTATTAATTTGTGGTCAGTTCGGTACCAGTATTTTCATTCAAGAAATAATTTTTCAAAAATGCCAAATCATGACAAAAAGTGGGACACCACCACAATCAACGATTGTTTGTTGTAACAAACCTGCTACAAACAGTAACTCATGATGACATCCTCACAGATTCCACAAAACCAGTCAAATTGGTGTGTTTCTGCTGGACCACCTACCTTGCCATTGATGATTTCATCGATGCTCATCAATGTGTATTCATCGGCAATACACTTGCAGGGAGTCTTCTCACAGTTCACCATACACTCTGCAGCCTCAGGCGGGGAGCAATCTGTCAACACAATACTTAGAGAACAACCCAGAAACACTAAGGAAATACTCATTATCTGTCCCAAGTAAATTCATTTGCAAATCATGACCTTTGGCGAGGGACTTTCAACATTAATTGACAAAAGGACAGATAATGTCATCATGGTTATTCTTAGGTTTCTCTATAAATCACCCATATGGTCAACTATAGGCATACAGTCATCGACTGACTAAGAGTGAGTGAGTGAGTATGGTTTTTGCCACTTTTAGCAATATTCCAGCAATATCAGGGGGGTAGAGGGTGGGAACACAAGAAATGGGCTTTACACAGTGTACCCATGTGAGGAATCGAACCTGGGCCTTCAGCGTGACAAGCAAACGCTTTAACCACTAGGCTACCCCATCGCCCTGACTGACTAAGGGTGACCTGTGATTGCTAATAATGGACACCTAATGGTACATCAATCATTGTGTGTTCCTCACCTGTGACAACATCCTTCCTGAAGTAGAACCGGCCCTGTCTGACTGCGTCTCTCTTTGAGGCCGTTTTCATGTTTTCATCAACCTACAGAGATAAAGTGAGTGAGTGAGTGAGTATGGTTTTACATCGCCTTTAGCTATATTCCAGCAATATCATGGCGGGGGACAACAGAAATGGGCTTCACACATTGTACCCATGTCGGGAATCGAACCTGGGTCTTTGGCATGGCGAGTGAACGCTTTAACAACTAGGCTACCCGACTGCCCCTACAGAGAGAAAGGAAACTACATTTCTAGGTACAAGTCATTTCACTAAGTCGCTTTTTGGTTAGTTTGCTCATTGTTTATCGCCACACTCAAAAATATTCCAAGTATATGACAGTGACCTGTAAATAACTCTGGACCACACAATCTAGGGACAGACATTAAGGACAAATGATCCACGCCCAAGCCTGACCTCCTGATCCATTAAGTTACAACCAGCTTAGCTTGCTGGGGACCTATTCTTACCCGGACTATCCATTGGGTCATTTCACTATGAAGCATGCTGAACTAACAATGATCCAAATAGCAATGTGTTCATTGGGGAAGTTCAAAAGTTATGACTGGTGTTTACATATTATAGCCATATATTTTCACTGATTCTTGTGTACATTGCTACAATAGGGGCACCACGGACTGATTAAACTACTGCTGCACTGCACTGTGGTGTACGGACAAAAGCCCTCATAGACAAAACCCCCTTGGACAATAGGCCCCTGGGACAAAATCCCCTTAGGACAAAAGCCCTTATCTGACAAACGGGTCAAAAGCTCCTACATTGTTGATGTGTCAAAATATCAATCGCTGACATGGATACCCCACAATACTGTCAGTTGCTTTGATGGATGGAAACCAGTGGATATAATACTGATAACCATATTTGAACATTCCAAGTTGACTTATGTCAGTTTAGATCTTTATGTCCGATCATAACTCATCAACTTCCCCTGCAATCTAAACCAAGAAAAATGTCAGACATGTGCTGTTTGGGCCTCAACCACTCCAAACATATCAGATGGCCTTTCAAATTTATTTTACATCACTTTGACAGTATTTCATTTACATAACTGCAAATCAGCTTAATGTGTGTTGGAGTATAAGGTGATACAGGGCGTAGATGTCTACCACTTTAGTGAAACCAACAGGAACTGTTATGACACTGACAGAACCAGGCACACATCCGGGAAGCTAAGGGAAGCAACTCTGCCTTGCCTAAGCCCACTGTGCCCCTGGTGAACATCTGCAGGTACTACATACCACACAATATTACCCATAAGGGTACGGATACACCTAAAGTTATTTTCAGTAATTCCCACTGAGCATTATAACAATTGTTCCACTGTTTTACTGTTTGCAAAGAGCCCCATAGTAACATGATATTACGTGAACGCATTGTCACAAATCGGTCCTGGGTATCAATTATTATAGCCTGGAGATATGCGATCAACTCCTGCAATCTCATTAGAATCAGATCTTAGTTCTTGCTACCGCTTAACAAAGATCTGAGGACATCCCATTAGGGGTCACGTCAGAATGACCTTTCATCCGACCAATCAGAGCGTCGCTTACCAGATCATGAAAGTGACAGTCGGAATGTAATTTCTAATCATGCAGCCTCGAAAATGTTAAAACGGGGTATTCCGAACGATAGTTACGGGCTTAACGACTGAATCTATAAAATCTAGACCATATATTAGCCATTCTAGAACTTTCTTTTGTTCAGGTTTCAAATTTTTAAGTGAGAATTTGTCAAAATGTTTCGAAGCATAGTTGCCAATTTGAAATTAGTGCCGTAAAGCACGAGAAAGCTGCCTTCTGATTGGCTAATGTCGACTTCTTGTCAGTAATTCCATTGGTCGGTCAGAGTTTGCGAAAGGTCGGTCTGACGTGACCCGAAATGGGATGTCCTCAGATCTTTGTTTAGCGGCAGCGAGAACTAAGATCTGATTTTAATGAGATTGTCAACTCCTGTTAGTCAGACATGACTGGTTGCATGTGATTATGTCAGATCCACGAGCATGTCACATAAACGGAAATAAGTAGTATCAACATTCGGGATTGAAAATCCGACAACTACATGATAGATAATGATACATATACGTTGTAATAAAATAATGAAAAATAAAAATATTAATATTGTTAAATTTTATTGTTAGCGGAACATGTTCTCTGATCTTGCAATCTCTAAAGCTGAACTACTGTTACGGACTGTATGCCTGATTCAAATTACTTTTGAAAGTGTAGACGCCAATTTGAAACTAGTGCCGCAAAGCTCAAGAAAGATGCTTTTTTAGTGGCTGTGCTGTTTTGTGTATTGAAAGCATTACTTGTTTATTGTTAAGTGAGTTTATGTCTGCAGCTGTTGTAATATGCAGCTACTAGCTGACTTGTCTCGCATCAAAACTCGGGTCTGTGTACTTGCAGGCAGTTGACCATGGAGTACGCTGATCACTGTGCCGGATTAACGAGGCTGATTAATGAGTGATTTCGATTGCAAATTGGTGTGTTGGAGACACAGTTGGAGTGTGAGACCGCTGCATTAACAGGTCTAATTAGCACTGATTTCCCATCATTTATGTCGGATATAGCTGATTGTCGGATTAATGAGTGTTGGATTAACAAGACTTGACTGTAATACCCTGGACAATGCAGTGACAGTGCTAGATGTGTCAGGATCCAGGACCTACCTTTGAGATGGGTATGAGAAAGTTGAGTTTGAAGGTGAGGATGACTCGCGTAAGGAGCACAATGAACACCACATAGGCAGCATTCTCAAAGTCAGTCAGCTGAACCTACAACAAGGAACAAGACTCAAACTCAACACAACACAGCATAACAAAGTAATAGCATATCAATATTGCGTTGTTTTTTAAATCATCAAACCGTTTTATTACCTGCCCACAAATTTAACGTTGTTAAGTAAATGTTACCGAAAACACAAGTGTCTGTTTTGCAGTGATTTCCCTACCTCCATGGGCCGGAACTCCACTCTCCAGCCTATGTCTGAGTTGGGTGGGGGGGGTTTGAACCTCATGGTCTGCCAGTTGGTTGACTGGATGTTCTGGAAACACAAAACAAGCATGCACTCTAAACAGTCGGAGACAAGAGAAACTCTGGAATAAAAGGCCCAGCTGTTCTCTCCCAAAATCAACTTATCTAAATATTTGTTAAGTACCAGAATCATCAAACAGTTATGAACTGTTAATTTGTTTGTTTGTTTAACGCTACACTCAGCAATATTCCAGCTACATGATGGCGGTCTGTAAATAATCGAGTCTGGACCAGACAATCCAGAGATTGACACCATGAGCATTGATCCACGCAATTGGGACAAGATGACATGCATCAACCAAGACAGCAAGCCTGACCACGTGATCCTGTTAGTCGCCCCCTACGACAACCATAGTCACCTTTTACGGCAAGCATTGGTTGCTGAAGACCTATTTTACCACGGATCTTCACAGGTAGAACTGTTAATAATCGCATTGGGACCAGACACGCTGTTTTTCTTATTCATTAAAATATGCAAATGCACAAGGTCATTTTGAAAAATTATACCTGGTTAAGGTAAGCGATATGTAGACATTGTCTTGTGATGATGATACAGTTTGCTCAGAGGTATGGAGACTTGTTATGTTTAGAGTTAAGAGAGGAATGAACAGATTGACAGAGAAGTGATAGACATCCGGCCATTGCACAAAGACACATGTATATATGTTAGGGAGAACAAAAGTATCCACCCCCACCCCCACCCACCCACCCAACAAATGAGCAGTCTCTAAAATGAAATATTTCATCTCTCGTTCAAGCATGAGCCTTGAAACAACACAATACCATAATGTACCCCCAATAAATGATCACATACACTTCCTCTTGACCACCAGGGGCGGTCAGGTAGCCTAGTGCCGCGTTAGTTTGTCACGCCGAAGACCATGGTTTGATTTCCGACATGGGCACAATGTGTGAAGCCCATTTCTGGTGTCCCCCGCTGTGATGTTGCTGGAATATTGCTAAAAGCCGTGTAAAACCATACTCACTCACTCTTGACCACCATCTTTGGTGCCTCACCTCAAAATGGTCAGTGTCCTCGTCATCATTCTGGTCAATCTTCTCACTGAACAGGGAGATGGGGTCTCGTATAAACAGGTGGGCAAGGTGGCGGGACAGCAGTTCATCTACACCTACACAAGGAGAGGAAAGTTAATACAGCATACAGAAATAGTGTTGAGATTCTCCAACCAAACCCACTCTTATAATTGCTTCACAAAGATAACTGCTTTGAGAGGCATTTAGAAGTTGGAGTACTAAGTAAGGATAAGATTTATGGATGAACAACTTCTTATTACAATTAGGAGCAACATTTCGGTGTAGGTACCAACACCTACTTGCTTGATAATTGTGTTAGAACCTACACTGAAACGTCGCTCCTAATTGTAATAAAGAAGTTGTTCATCCATAAATCATATCCTTACTAAATAAAGGTACTAGCATCTGTATCAAAATGTCAATCTAATTTTTTAAAAACATCTTAAGGTAAGGATAAGATATATGGAGTGATGTTTCAGTGTAGTTTCTAAGACCGTTATGATAACGTCGCTTCTAATTGCAATGAAGAAGTTGTTCCATATATCATATCCTTACTTAGTACTCCAACTTCTAAAAGCCCCTCAATCAAAGACGTTTTACATCTTAATGGCTGGGATTGATACTGTGAGCAACAAAACCTTGCAACTATCACCTTGCATAGGTTGCTGGTCTCTACTTTAACCAAGAATCATGACGGGGTTGAATGGTTGATTGGTCCTGTCTGTATGTATACAGGGGTTTATCTAGACCTACTCATAGACGATATCCTGCCCCACTTCAAGTTAATATAACCATAGCTACTTTTATGGCTTGTAGAGGCGACATGTATATCACTGATAACAGGACCAGTAAAGAGGAAGTGGCTTTTAATGATTAGTTTTATATTACTGCACTGAATACAATGTAAGTTTGTTTGTTTGTTGTTTAAAGCCGTACTCAGCAATATTCCAGCTATATGACGGCGGTCAGTAAATAATCGAGTCTAGACCAGACAATCCAGTGATTGACAACTTGAGCATCGATCAATGCAATTGGGATACGATGACATGCATCAACCAAGTCAGCGAGCCTGGCCCGAACCCATTAGTCGCCCCTTACCACAAGCATAGTCGTTTTTACGGAAAGCCTGGGCTGCTGAAGACCTATTCTACCCCGCATCTTCAGGGGTCTTTTTTTTTTAACTTTGAACAAAATAATGATTGTTTCCCAATTTGCCTGGCAAGGGCACTTAGTTTAACATCCTGAATAACTCCCCGGTAGAAGTCTGAGCTGATAGACTAGGAGTTCACACTGCAGCTTGTGTACCTACCTTCATCGCGAAGCTGTTTGTACAGATCCTTGTCGTAGACCATTTCAATGTCGTTGTAGCAGCAGCCGCCAGGGGACAGGTAGCTGTCAATCGAGTCATAGCGAGACTTGTTGATACGGAACTTGTTTTCTTTCAACGGCTAAAACAGTAGCAGTAAACCTCCTGACACCGAACTCCACATACTGAGCACATTTTGGGAGCATCATAGGAGATTGTTTGTTCTAGTTGGTTCAACATTGTACAGGACATTCTGCAGAACAGTTTCATAGGTACGAATTGTAATTCTCAATCCACTCACCAAATCCAAAATATTCATATTACCCACATACCGTATATAGCCGTCTATAAAGCGACCCCACCTAAAAGGTGACCGCCTGGAACAAGCCTTCAAAATCGAAGCTAATTTATATACCTCATCTATAAAGCGAATTGGAATAAAGCACATCACCAGTGCATATACAATCCCTACATTTACAATAAAAACGTGTTTGTCTTCCACAGAAAAAAAATTACATTGTATCCTTCAGCGAATTCAGGGAAACAAACAGATCATAACAATTAAACTTGGTCAATACAAATTTGAAATTTGAGATAAAACATAACTAGACATGATGACTTGCAGATTAAACTGTATTTCCTGTTCTGCTAGGCCTTATATGCAGAGATTAAGATTACTGTGTGTACGCCGATCAAGAGGCGTACAGAGATGACCTCGATGGCCCTCCTCACCTTCTTGGAGCATACAAACATTTACACATACAGAATTTTCGCAGGTGTCCGGGCATACTGAAGGTAAACATATGATAACATAATGTCCACTTTTACTATTTTGATGATAGATTTAGAACATTGTAGAACAAAATAAAACTAAACGTGAACAGCCAAATGACAAATTGCACCCCACCTTCTCCGAAAAGCAGCGTTAAAAATTGGCACTAGTCCTATAGTCCTTGTCAAGGTTTTTGCTATGTGTGATCATTATAAGGACTAGTGGACTAAACCGGTTAGTTTCTATAGCTGAAAAGCTATAACTGTTTCACCCAAAACATGACAGTCAGCATTCAAAAGACATCCAAGGTGTTTTTAAACTTAAGGTCATAACAAGAACAAAATCTACATTAAAAGAAGTACAATAATTATTAATTGACAGAAATGTCTTGATGACATTGTGATGTACATGGTATTTGTTAGCCCCATATAGTCAGGCGAGTGCAGGTCTGTCACCTGATCATTACGTTATAAAGAGGCTGTTATCAATAAATCTTCCAGTGTCAACAAATGGCTGCACCAACAATTCAAGGGCATCCTTTGTTGTTGTGTTTCATTGAGCTTCCACTTCTTTCCTTCCTCGGCCAAATTAAGACAGAAATCTATCAAGGTCAAGGTCAATCCACCGAAACCAACAATTTGTGTTAAAATTACTCACAAGCTCTCAATTATTCGTGTCATCATGGTCATATGACCTGGTTTCTACAAATTCTACATGATTCCACTGAAACAAACCATCACAGTTTCTAATTTTGTGCAAAAAAAACCATGTTAACTCATGGCTTTTAGACAATATCCAACTCCCAAATTCGCCACAAGTATGATTTTCTGTTTGCTTCAAGGCCGCAATTTCAAAACTCCGAATTCTAATAAATGGTATCCAAGAATCATTTTAACACTAAAAAAACATGTGATGTTTTCATACAAATCCGATGATGTTTAGAGCAGTTCTTCAGTTATATCCAAGCATGTCCATTTAATTATGAGGAAGACAGCTGGTCATAGAGGCTCACCATGTTACCCAAACCCACAAGTGAGAGTGAGGTGAAATGGGTTAAATGTCGCGTTCAAGATTACTGCACTTATGTAGCCATAAGCATGCACATGGCTGCTTGTAGCAGTCTGGATTTACGCCGGTTTTATAGTGCTAGCCCACTGACATTCCTTGCTGCAGTTTAACATGGATACGCCACTCAGACACAGTACACTGACTCCTTGTTCAATAGTCCTTGCTTTATCCCATTAATGCCGAAATAACAAGTACCATTTTTTAAAGTCTTTTGGTATGACACGGCTTGGGATCGAACCACAAACCCTCCACTCTACAGGCTGACGCACTGTCCACTACACGAAGGCACTAGGCAGTCAGGCGAAATCAAAGATTGGAAACAAAACCAATCATACCAGTACTCGTCAATTCTACATACAAGCAGTACAGTACTTAGTGGTTTGAAAAGATATGTCTGGTACTCATCAGTTCTGACTCAGTGCTCACGATACTTTTGCAACCATAGCACAGTACAGGACACACTTGCACAAAGAGATCTTAGCGCTAAGATGATCGTAACTCCCATACTTTCACATAGGCATACAGTAGTCTTATCGCTAAGATCATTTTGTGCAAGTGTGTCCTGTACTGTGCTATGGTTGCAAAATTATCGTGAGCACTGAGTCAAACTTAACATGATTACTGACAATATTTTAGGCAAACTTTTGTTCTAAAGTTTGAAATGATTCAGTGAAAATCATAATGATTGGTTCTGTCCCCTGAATGAAGGACACTCACTTCAAGGCCACGCTCCTCCTTGGTGCGATCATCCACGCCCTGGGCGATGACGGTCCACCGTGCCTCGATGTCTGCAAGATGGCCACGGTAGATGGGTGAAGCAGCACTCAGTGCCAACTGTAGATGGAAGAGAAGATATTTCATTCCTGGGAAAACAATCTTATTTCATATATCTTAGAGATGTTACCAAGTGTTGATTAATCATCAGCTACCCAATAATGATGTCGACAACTGATATGGAAAAAAGGTGTTACTGAAATAAGACGCGTACAATTTATTTTCTTGACTTATAGATGAGACTATCCAGACTTATGAAAACAAAAACCTAAAAAAAAGCAGGTTTTGTGCTTGCTATTAATGGGGTTCTAAGTATGGCTGTCATGATTAACATCAGATATGGATGCATATTCACTGCACATGTAACACACAGTTGTCTCATTACCAGAAGGATATGGATGTATATTCACTGTCCATGTAACACATAGTTGTCTCATTACCAGAAGGATATGGATGTATATTCACTGCCCATGTAACACATAGTTGTCTCATTACCAGAAGGATATGGATGTATATTCACTGCCCATGTAACACATAGTTGTCTCATTACCAAAAGGATATGGATGTATATTCACTGCCCATGTAACACAGAGTTGTCTCATTACCAGAAGGATATGGATGTATATTCACCATTTGTTGTACAGAGCAGATACTTGGCAGTGATGCTAGTTGTTATGAAGCTAAGTATGTCACAAAAGGGAAATAAGAGACTGAAAATATTATCAGCAAACTTTCACTTGAACATTTTGAATATTTAATCAATTCAGTGAGAGAAAGTAGCTTGTAAGCCTCAGCCATTGTCTAAATGTAAAATATCCTATGGGCTACTAGACTGTTTAAACATTGGGTGTTTTGTTTCTGTGTTATCAAGGTTATGATCACTATTCAGTTCATCAATTTCACGGATTTATTCCCTGCAAACTGCAGCATTATCCAGGACAATCCAGGATGATTCAGGATGATTCAGTATGATCCAGTATGTACCAAGATGATCCAGTATGATTTAATATGATCCAGGATGATTCATTATGATCCAGTATGTATCAAGATGATCCAGTATGATTTAATATGATCCAGGATGATTCATTATGATTCAGTATGTACCAGGATGATCTAGTATGATTCAGTATATTACAGGATGCTTCAGTATGCATCAGTATGTACCAGGACGATTCAGTATGTACCAGTATGATTCACTATGATTCAGTATGATCAAGGATGATTCAGTATGATCCAAATTCAGTGGTCAGAAGCAGGGAAGGCTGCCAATGGCTCATGAAAATAGTATCAATTTCCAGGGTCCAAAGCTTCAAATGGAACGTGCACACCTGCCCAAATAATGTTTGTTTTGCTCCCTAATTTTTAACCCTCATCCTTTCGAATACATCCCAATAGCAGTTGTATGTATACATGTACATGATTCAAATGGTTTGCTTGGATTATCATAAGGAAAGTTGTTTTCCTAAAAAGAGGTCATGTACATGCCAGGTGTTTCAACCTGCAGAGGTATTGATGAATTCCTTGGCTGAGTTCTCCCAAACTCAAATATTTAATGACAGAGTGATCCGATTATTTAAACAAAACTGTTGTCACAAGACAGCAGCAGTGTTTACTGCTTGACCTTCACAAGGTCAACATTTGTATGTAGTACCCCAGGAGTGACCTCTCGGTGAATTACACAACAGACAGGGATAGTCTGAGTCAGGAAACCACTTTGTACACCAGTTGGAAAGGCATCTAAATATAATTACCACAATAGATGGCTGATGTTTGGGAACATTTCAAGGGCGGCTCCAGCATTTATAAAAGGGAGGGGTCCAAAATATCAAAATCCTCTCAGTCAATTTTAGTGCCAACAACGTACTACATTTGTTTTAGATGAGCTGCTCTGAGAATTTAAAAGTCTCGACACTGATTAGCTGTTTTGAATGTTTGTCTGGGCTCTCAGATCTTCATGCAGAGAGGTATCCAATCACATCAAAGATCTAGTGTCATTGAGAAAAGGTATTAGCCTTAAAGTATATGAATTGGGCGTTGTTGAGTCAGCGTGTCTGATGATATCCTGATACAGTAGGTGACTCAGTCAGTGCAGTGAGTTGCAGTGAGTTGCAGTGAGTTTGCATCATTTTTCAAATGATGCTAGTTAAAAGTGATTTTTTTAAAATAAATTTGTGTAGCTTATATTCATTTTATTTCATTTTGCATACAGTTTGTCTTGGAGAGCACAAATAAATGCTTATTCTGTTAAAAATGCAGTACTTCTGTCCGAGAATGCTAAAGGTGTTTTCTTTATAAGGTGTTTGCAGTAGTCAGAGAAAGGTGACAACTAAGGAAAGTTTACAATTGCACTATAGATACAACTGTAGGTAATAAATTTGACAGGTACCCTCCCACAGTGTAGATTTTATAACATTACTTAACATGATGATGAAGTCTAACAGGTCTAGATGATTAGACCCTGATTAACTCCATCTCTCCGAGGTCTTACCTACCAGGTGATACATGATGGATGATTAGCCCCTGATTAACTCCATCTCTCCGAGGTCTTACCTACCAGGGGATACATGATGGACCATTAGTCCCTGATTAACTCCATCTCTCCGAGGTCTTACCTACCAGGTGATACATGATGGACCATTAGTCCCTGATTAACTCCATCTCTCCGAGGTCTTACCTACCAGGTGATACATGATGGATGATTAGCCCCTGATTAACTCCATCTCTCCGAGGTCTTACCTACCCGGTGATACATGATGGACCATTAGTCCCTGATTAACTCCATCTCTCCGAGGTCTTACCTACCAGGTGATACATGATGGACCATTAGTCCCTGATTAACTCCATCTCTCCGAGGTCTTACCTACCAGGTGATACATGATGGACCATTAGTCCCTGATTAACTCCATCTCTCCGAGGTCTTACCTACCAGGTGATACATGATGGATGATTAGCCCCTGATTAACTCCATCTCTCCGAGGTCTTACCTACCCGGTGATACATGATGGACCATTAGTCCCTGATTAACTCCATCTCTCTGAGGACTTACCTACCCTGGGTTAGATGATTGATCCTGCTGGGACATTTTTAAATCAGCCCCATATATATACAACAACTATACCAATAACAACATCAACAATAATAATAATAACGTGCATATTAATAATGGACCAAATCCACACCCAAAAACATGCTCGTTTCCAGCAATATATGAGCTCTCCCAACACATCTTGGACACTGAAGACTATTATGTACACAAATGCTATACAAAACCTGGTCTCATCTCCATCCATGACTTCTGCATACAATGCATACATACTCTAGATAAGCTGCATATTTACGTCAAAGATGCAAATTAAATCACCAGAACACAGTTAATTTCGAATTGCTTGCGCCTATATTTGCTTGAAGAAATTTGATAACCATATAGCATAACAATCCTGTATATAATTATCCAACATAGTTTTTTTTTCAGCTGGCATACATGTATGACACTGCAGTTTTTTTCTTGCTGCCTGAATGCAGACATTATGTGAACATGAACTCTAGTGCAGTGAAAAACGCCCAGATGGGTTTATTGTAACTCAAACATGTGCTACCGAGGCATGCTTCACTGTTATGAGGTAAAGTGAAGACATGTAAATCAATTGGGGCAGTACAGGAACATGTGCAAACTAGAAATCACCTGCAAGCATAGATTTGTTTATTTGTTGTTTTATGCCAAGCTCAGCATTATTCCAGCTATATGGCGGCAGTCTGTAAATAATCCAGTCTGGACCAGACAATCCAATGATTGACATCATGAGCATCGGCCCACACAAGTAGATACGATGACACGAATCAACCAAGTCAGTGAGCCTGACCACCTGATCCTGTTAGTCACCTCTTACGACAAGCATCGTCGCCTTTTACAGCAAGCATGGGTTGCTAAGACTTATTCTACCCTGGATCTGCACGGGTAAAAAAAAACAGCAAAAAAAAGCCAAGTTGGTTGGTTGGTTTGTTGTCTAACGCTGCACACAGCAATATTCCAGCTATATGACGGTGGTCTGTAAATAATCGAGTCTGGACCAGACAATCTGGTGATTGACATCGTGAGTATCGATCCACGCAATTGGGATACGATGATATGCATCAACCAAGTCAGCGAGCCTGACCACCCGATCCCGTTAGTCGCCTCTTATGACAAGCATAGTCACCTTGGGTTGCTGAAGACCTATTCTACCCAGTGGTGATTGACATCATGAGCATCGATCCACGCAATTGGGATACGATGATATGCATCAACCAAGTCAGCGAGCCTGACCACCCAATCCCGTTAGTCGCCTCTTCCGACAAGCATAGTCGCCTTGGGTTGCTGAAGACCTATTCTACCCAGTGTTAGAAATATAATCCTTGCCAAACTGCCCAATAGTTAAAGTATCCTGAGGACTAATAAATTTACCTTTTTTTCAAGGGTTTTGCTATATGTTAACATTATAAGGACTAGTGGACTAAAACAGTTAGTTTCTATTGCTGGGTACCATGTGACTGGACCCAAGGGAGTGAGACTATAGAGTATATTGAATACCCAAAGAAAACTATCAATACCCAATGTGATAACGTGTGTACATACTCAGTGGCTCAGTCAGTTATCTGGAGCATTGTGTAGTCAGGTCTTTTATACTCAAACAGTTAGACATTAGATGAAACTATTCCCCTAACCATTGACTTAATGAATGTTTATGAATAACTTGTCAATTGTTTGTTGAGATGTTATGTTCTTGTTATGAGGTGAGGTGAGGTGAAATGGGGTTTAACGTCGCGTCCAAGATTATTGCACTATATAGCGACGTGCATGCACGTGTGTGTGTGTGTGTGTGTGTGTGTGTGTGTGTGGCTGCTTGTACTAGCCTGGACTGATGCCGATTTATAGTGCTAGCTCACTGAGCTCTCATGCCGCAGTTTAACATGAATACCCCACTCAGACACAGTATACTGACTCCGAGCCGACCAGTCCTTGTTTAGCCCCTTAATGCCGAGCGCCAGACAGGGTAACAACAAGTACCATCTTTTAACATCTTTTGGTATGACGCGGTCGGGGATCGAACCCCAGACCTTCCGCTCTCCGGGCGGACGCTCTACCACTAGACCACGGAGGCGGTCCTCTTGTTATGAACAGCTTCACACTGAACACTGTGTCTGTCTGTCTGTCTGTCTGTCTGTGTGTCTCTGTGTGTGTGCCCCACTCAGACACAGTATACTGACTTCGAGCCAACCTGTCCTTCCTTGTTTTATCTCATTAATCATGTTAATGCTAAGCTCCAGGCTGGGTAACAACAAGTAGCATCTCTTAACGTCTTTTGGTATGAAATGTCCAGGGAACAACCACTGACCTTAAAACCCCACTCAATTACAGTGTGAGAAGTAGGGAGCCAAGGGCCCAGGTTCCGCTGCAGTAGCTCGTATTAGGGATCTCCACATCTTTACTGTATAACATGCAGGTTTATGATATGTAATGGACACATGACGTTATTTCAATACCAGTGTCAGAAGTAGAGGAGTGCCCTTGAAGTATTCTGCTACATATTTAATACAGGGAACCCCTAAATATAAATTTTTAACTTTGTGGTCACCACATCACCTCAAATTCCTATTTCTTAATACTGCAAATACATTCACAACGTCCCTGTTTCACAGATTAAACTCAAATCATTTGAAAAGGATGTAGGGCGTACAAGGGAAAAAGCTACAAAATCTAAGTCATCTTAAGGGACATTTTCCAGACTAAGCCAATGTGGCCCACCCACATAGGCAGAATATTGCCAGGATGACAACACCAGCCTCCCCAGTCTGTCCTCCTCATCTCAACTTGAAAATGAAGTAAAATTGGGACTCAAGAGGTTGCAAAATATCAATAAAGAATTCGTGTGCTGTATTTACAGAGAGACATCAGGAGAAGCAATGTTTCCTAAGGCGATATCAATATTTGAGTCCACACATTTCATGTTATGAACTAGGATGCCAGATAAATTTGTACAGGCTTACCGGCCAAGGTGACAAACACATTTGTTTATATTTATTGTTTGCTGATGAAATAGAGTCAGCTTGTTTACTCCTATAAATGATACTCCACCGAGATACAGCTCAGATGACAGATGAGACAGAGGACTCAGCATTGGAACATTAAGGATTTTCTCAATGCTCTCAAAGACAATGGACTTGTAGGTAAGCAGTGGATTCAGGTTTCTTACACAGTAATAGATTTTCTGAATGTAAGTGCATTAGAATTTACTGTTATCTTAACAAATAATATTTTAGAAAACAAAAATCTTTTGAGCCTAAGTATAATCTTATCTTTGTGTCTGTCACACTGTGATTAGTAGAGAATAGACACTTCTGTGCTCAATATAAATACTTTAATAAAAAACATTGAACTTCTTACAGAAGAAAACATTAAATTGAAGGGTATTGTTTCTTAGCAAAAACATTGACAATGTTACCAGTTGAATAGCAATACAATAAAGAAATCTGAAACCTAAAGCTAGAAAGTGTTAGTAGCTTGGTAAAAAGCTACAACCCTTGAGTTATATCTAATATACATCCTTGGTCAACTGGGCAATTGTCTGGAGTGGCAGCATAGCTAGCAATATTTCCCACCTACCGCTGCAGTCAACAACATGTCCTTATGGCTCCTAATCTACCTACTTAGGGCCTAGCAGAGCCCTTACCATATTGCTCTACCTACTTAGGGCCTAGCAGAGCCCTTATCATATTGCTCTACCTACTTAGGGCCTAGCAGAGCCCTTACCATATTGCTCTACCTACTTAGGGCCTAGCAGAGCCCTTACCATATTGCTCTACCTACTTATGGCCCAGTGGAGCCATTACTATATTGCTCTACCTACTTAGGGCCTAGCAGAGCCCTTACCATATTGCTCTACCTACTTAGGGCCCAGTGGAGCCCTTACCATATTGCTCTACCTACTTAGGGCCCAGCAGAGCCATTATCATATTGCTCTACCTACTTAGGGCCCAGTGGAGCCCTTACCATATTGCTCTACCTACTTAGGGCCCAGCAGAGCCATTATCATATTGCTCTACCTACTTAGGGCCCAGTGGAGCCCTTACCATATTGCTCTAACTACTTAGGGCCCAGCGGAGCCCTTACCATATTGCTCTACCTACTTAGGGCCCAGTGGAGCCATTACTATATTGCTCTACCTACTTAGGGCCTAGCAGAGCCCTTACCATATTGCTCTACCTACTTAGGGCCCAGTGGAGCCCTTACCATATTGCTCTACCTACTTAGGGCCCAGCAGAGCCATTATCATATTGCTCTACCTACTTAGGGCCCAGTGGAGCCCTTACCATATTGCTCTACCTACTTAGGGCCCAGCAGAGCCATTATCATATTGCTCTACCTACTTAGGGCCCAGTGGAGCCCTTACCATATTGCTCTACCTACTTAGGGCCCAGCGGAGCCATTACCATATTGCTCTACCTACTTAGGGCCCAGCGGAGCCGTTACCATATAGCTCTACCTACTTAGGGTCCCGCGGAGCCATTACCTTATTGCTCTACCTACTTAGGGCCCAGCGGAGCCATTACCTTATTGCCCTACCTACTTAGGGTCCAGCAGAGCCATTACCTTATTGCTCTACCTACTTTGGGCCCAGCGGAGCCATTACCTTATTGTTCTACCTACTTAGGGCCCAGCAGAGCCATTACCTTATTGCTCTACCTACTTTGGGCCCAGCGGAGCCATTACCTTATTGTTCTACCTCTATCCTGGAAATTTTTACCTATGAGTGAAATTCTCCCTGGTCTGAAAGCAATGAGATTTTGCTAATTATCAGAGACATTTCATTTTCAAACAGTGGAAAATGTATTTGACTTTCAGTATTATGTTGCAAATTAATGTTTCTAGGTTATATAGATATCCTTGCATTTCCTATTTTCAAACATGAATTATTCCACTGCGAATATTTAAAAACATGTGAATATTACAGGATTATGCTCAACTGAAATAAAATACCAATTACTGTAAAATTTATGTATTTCTGTTCATTGTCGACTTTTGGAGGAATTATTCATGAGTACAATTATAGAATTGGCCACTAGAGTTAGTTCAAAATTTCGTAATTCTCCCATGGTGACCATAACTTTTGCATGAAAACTCTTTCATCAGTGCCGTCTTATCTAAAGGTTAAGCAAATATCATCAAAAGTATGATTGTTTGTGATCTGAAATTTATATAATATTATGGAGAAGGTTTGTAGGTATATCTATTTAGTTTTTGTTTTGCTGTCATCCAAATCCAAATTTGCCTTTGCTTTGAGCTTTACCAGTGATTGTTTTTTTCTTTCTTGATTTCTGCTAGGATGAGAGCGACAAAATAATATGTTTAATAACTTTGGCGTTGTAGATCACTGTTTCAAATGGAATAAGTTTTTCATGTGCTTCCAAAGTGTTTATGTTGCAAAAACAAACCCTCGCTTTGCCAATCAGGGGTCAACAACGCTGCGCACTCCACCTTTGTCAGCTGATGCAAAGCACCATTCAGCGATATAGGAATCGGTCATGCACAGTAGGAGAAAATGAGAGTGCCTATTGATGCAGTTGAAACTATTGAAAGTGTAACAGTTAGATGTACCCGATTTTCAATTGTGCTGAATGAATGTTGATGTGATATCTAAGACAAATATGCGAGAAATTGCGGAATCGCAGCCTAAGTCAATCCCTGTCTACCTGCTTAGGGCTGAGATGTGCCATTACCTTATTGCGTTACCTTACAATACAATCATGTGATACCTAAAATACTATCTAACAGATGCTTTATTCATTATTGAACACATACCTCATGGCTCAGAGCACCAATGTGTGTATGTGTCACAGTAGATCCATCATACAAATTGAACAGGGTTCAAGCAAACAATGAGTGTATTGTCATAAAGAATCCATATTATGATTCAAACATAATTAAATGTGTTTGTTTCTGATATTAAACTGCACCAACCAGCTATGGCACATTGCAATTGTATATATATCTAAATACTGGACATTTACCAGTATACACTTTTTAACTTTGAAACCATTGTAAGCATGGTAAGGCACATGTATTGAAAAATTAAAAAAAAAATTAAAACATAAATCCTAAATCATTAAAAGGCACCAGATCATCACCAGACTGATCTGTATAGCAAGTTTTCAACAAGAAATATTCTTGTGTTCTGCTCAGGAAACATAAAATGGATGGATGACAGATGGAAAGTTTATGTTATTTTTTTAACAAAAGCTCTTCGGTGATGTAGGATGTATATCTGGTGGCATCTTTCTTCTACAGATTCACACCCAAACAAGTGAGTGAGGAGCTATCTAGCAACCATGAGTATGTCTATCACCTGTCTCCGCTTTGCCATCCTGACATGTCTCAGCGTCACACTCAGTGGCAACAGTGTCGACTTAAACACCACCCTCTCCTCCGTGCCGACACTGGCTAGTTCCCAAGATACATCACTATCACCCAGAACTGATGCACAGTCCACCATTCATCCGACCAGACCACTGAATGTGACTGAGGTCACCAGCACATTAGGATACACCCAGCTCATAGGGAACAGAATGACACCAATCACCAAGTCTTCAGTCACTGCTGATGCAACCATATCAGAGGAAACAGACGAAATGTCCTCGGCAACACCAACAGCAGCAACACCAAAATCAACAGCAACAACTTCATTAACATCAACGAAGTTAACATCAACTACAACCACTGAATCACCTTCCACTACATCACCTAGTACAACACATTCTACTACAGCATCTTCACCAACAAGTGCCCCAGGAATCAACATCATTAGAATCAAAGGCAAGAGAAAAAAATTGTCCTTGGAAGATATAGCAAACTCTGCCTCTACAACAACAATTGCTAACAAGCCTGCAAACAAGAAGACAAACAGAAAGAAACGGAAGCCGAGAAAGATGCAGTCTCCCAAACAGAATGAAAACCCAAGATCAAACTCCAAGAAATCCTCCAGGGGCACACAGTCCAAGAAGAAGCCTGCGACTCCAACTACTCCCACTGCTACTTCTCTGCATGGAGCCAGAACAACAGCTGCCCCACTGTCACCAGATGCCACCATCAGGGTCCACACCATAGACACTGGCGTCAAACCTGTAGCATTTGCTGCAGCAGCCGCTGGTAAGCAATGTAGGATTTCTTTACTTGTTGTTTAACAATATTCCAGCTACATGCAAATAATCCCGTCACCTCTTAGGACATGCATGGGTTGCTGTAGACCAATTCTAACCCAGATCTTCATGAAGGATTTTCTGTAACAGGAAGTTCCAAGTGCAATATAGCATGTAATGCAGGATCTTCTGTAGGAAGTCCAACATGGCATGTGAAGTAGGATCTTCTGTAGCAAACACAACATGGCATGTAATGAAGGATCTCTAGTAAGCTCAGTTTGGCATGTAACATAGGACCTTCTGCATTAAACCCAGTTTGTTATGTGCTGTAGGATCTTCATAAGCAAGCAGATACAAGCTCAATGTATAGATAATTAATTGCATGAAACACAAATGTCACAACAAT
Source organism: Haliotis rufescens (assembly GCF_023055435.1). NCBI lineage: Eukaryota > Metazoa > Mollusca > Gastropoda > Lepetellida > Haliotidae > Haliotis > Haliotis rufescens. Next base: position 28,690,339 of record NW_025963779.1, read on the forward strand.
AAATCCCATCTGTATCCATCCATGTCCAACACAGGACGTTTTTAAATAGATGTACCCTGTACATGAATGCAAATCAAATGGCTTTCTTCTCATCACACCAGTCAGATGTTAAAGCTTTGTAAAACTACTTATATTCCAGATAAAAAGAAAAACGCAGGAAAAGGAAAGAAAGGGTCGAGGAAAGCAAACAAAGCACAGGGGAAGAAGGGGGACAAGGGTCCTGCGGGTCCTCCAGGTCCCAAGGGCGCCAAGGGTGAGCCGGGGGCTGCCCAGGCATCAATGGCCATGCAGGCTGCCTCATCCTCTGTCCTCACAGAACACTTCGGGCCGGACACGGACGTCATTGTGCCCTTTGATCTCAAACTGATTGACCTTGCAGACAACTATGACAACACGACCGGTGTATTTATTTGTACAATTCCTGGTGTATACGTAATATCTCTGTATCTCATGTCTCACCCTGGCGCCAAGGTAAATGCTCGTATCTTCATCAACAGTCGACCAATCGCAGCCCTCTGGGCAGATGACAGTAAGAACTCTGGGTTTTACCCATCCAGTAGCATACAGACAATCAGTCGGCTAGAGTTTGGTGACCAGGTGTACGTCATGCTGGTTGATGGAGGGTATGGAGAGAGCTGGGTCCACGCGAACTATAACGCCTTTACTCTCTTCCTCCTGTACGAAGAGATCTTCTTCAAATAAACTGGGCACTATTCCACAAAGCAATCATAGAGTTATGATGATCGTTACTTGGATACGTTTACATTCACTTATGATAGTTGTAGCACTAAGATCGCTTTGTGGAACAGAGCACTACCCTCTCTATCAACAAAGATGACCGACAGACAGATCTCCATGCTTCACCTGTCTGGTAAAAAAATTGACAATGTTCCTTGTTTCCTTGTTGAAATTCCTTGTTTAGCAAACATTTTTTGTTGCCATGGTTACCATGTGCGGTACTGATTCTGATGAATCAAAATATGTATTGTCTATGTTTGTAAGTCGTCATGTTTCATACCAATTTTTATATAAATTAAATATGCAAAAACCAAATGTTGATATTCATGCTTTAAACAATCAGTCTCCATTTTCACTTGTTCAATCATGTTCAATAGTCAGCTAAGAAAGATTAAACACAGACAAAAGATATCCATGTTAATGAGAAAAAGGTTCTGGTTGAACACCTCCCATAAACTTGATTGCATAATTTTCCACTTTGTACTTTTGAAGTATAGCTGACACCACTGATATCAATTATTATCATATGGCGAAGCAATTACAGACACTGACATGTGTCAAAGTTATCACAAGACTGTTCTCCTACTTGGTAAATAATTACAGAAATAAGAGTCATACGATATTTGTCCAATCAGATAATAGCAGATCCCCGTCATCATCATGATATCAATCCATATTGCAAGTACCAAGCATGTTATGATGCTCAAGGAGGGGACATGAGTAATATCAATATGTTTGTTTGTTTGTTTGTTGTTAAATGCCGCACTCAGCAATATTCCAGCTATATGACGGCGGTCAGTAAGTTATCGAATCTGGACTAGACAATCCAGTGATTGACATCATGAGCATCCATCCACGCAATTGGGATACGATGACATGCATCAATCAAGTCAGCGAGTCTGATCCCCCGATCCCGTTATTCGCCTCTTACAACAAGCATAGTTGCCTTTTACGGCAAGCATGGAATGCTAAAGACCTATTCTACCCCGGATCTTCACAGGTCAATATCAATATGTAATTTATCACATAACAAGTATTAAATATCGCTTGAAAAAGTGTAAACATTGTGAGCATGTCCAATCCAACAGACGGCAGTGTATTGTTTACTTCCTTGTTCTGATTTCGTTCACAATTTAGGATATACTCTCTGATTAGTTCATCACAGTACCATATAGCCATTTGCGCAGCATATTGTAAGAATTCATGGCAGGTCACACTGGCTGCTCAAGTCTTGTGGTTTTTGTTTGATTACTGCCTAGACATGGATGAAGCAGTGTTTTTTATGGAAAAGCAAGGGAGATAATTTATTTATCAACATCAAAACGAAAATACGGGAATGAAAAGACAGATTTTGTGATAAAAAAAACCAATTTGGGGTAAAAAAGACAAAGCAGAATTTGTCTGCGAACATGTGACAGAATATAAACAATATCCCCCCAACCCCCGTCACATAATCAAAGGGATAAATGGAGGAGACTCAATGTCAAATTATTGAGCAAAACTGAATAAACGCAGCATCCTTTCTTTCCAATTTAGATGCCCTGATCACACTTTGAGCTCAAGAACATATAAGAAGTTTCCTCTCAACACATACCGACACCAAAGACAAATTTACAGACACAATCACTTTCCATGAAGAATGTAAAGGTTTCCAACCCATAGATTTTAGCTGGAGGACAAATGTCCCTCTGCATGACATGCCAACTAAGCTATGTTAGATGTTTACTTCATCAATGTTATATGTTCTGACAGGACACCACAAAGTACCTGCACAACATGGGAAAACATAGGGCCATCATTAAACCCTTTGGGCAACACAACCCAGTCATACAAAGTTGGGTTCGTAGATAGAAATGTTTTTGTCATCCAGACAATTACTTGATTTACAGACACTTTTGAGAGGCGTATCTGAAGGGATTAACTGGAAATGGCCAGAGACCAATATTTGGCCCAAGTCTGCGGCAAATGTCAGTAAAAATTCCCAAATTATAATTACAAATATCCCAATTCATGTTAATATACTGATATAGTTATAAGTAAAGTCATGGCTTTGTAGAGGTAACTTGAAGTACACTGATAACAGGACCAATAAAGAGGAAGAGGCTTTTATGCTTAGTTTTACCTTATTGCACTGAATACAATTGTTAAATACCGCAGAATTATTGTAATTCCTTTTTATAGTCCAATTCGATTAATACGTTCACTCACTCAATGATATATATTTTAAACGTTTTCACTCAGTACAGTGTATGCGTATAGAGTTCACCAATTAGTTTTGTCGGTATATTTTGTCGGTATATTCCCCAATTACTTGTTTTATGTGACATGTGCCCCTTAATCCCCTATTGGCTTACCCATCACCTTGCTTGGGTGAACTTGTACCTATAACAATAGGTGCAAACCCCTTCCTGGAAAATATGTTTCGTTTGGGGGACAATTTCGCGGGTCGTTTTTTATCGTTCTTTTTACACTATTTTCGATTCTCAAATTTAACTTTGGTCAAACATTTGTGATAAAATATGCCATAAAGTATTCAAGCAGCAGAGTACCTATTCGGCATTACTTGCCCTTTAAGGGGATATTGAACACATGACCTAGCTGACCAGTGCTCGTGTCGAACACTGTAAGAGTGTCAAAAGTCCTTACCAGCATGGGACACAGTGTAGTGAGCTGATCATACAGAAGGCGAGCCTCGTCAATGTTGCAAGCCTGGAAGGTCACTTGGAGACATGAGTTGCCCATGCCAAAGCCCATGCAGTCCATGTATATACTGTCTGGTTTGGCCGCTCTCTGAGCCTCGCCATCGTCTCCCAGGGAGGAAAAGTCTTCTATAAATGGATCTTCTGTGTTGATGTCTTTATACACTGAAGGTCAGTCAAATAATGTATTAAAGAAAGGTGCTGAATATGCAGATATGTGTAACGGTAATCTTGAATCAGTGAGGAGTCTACAAAGCTATGGCAGATGTCTTTATACACTGAAGGACAGTCAAAAAATGAATTCTGGAAACATTCTGAATATGCAACAATAATTCTGAATCAGTGACAAGTCTACAAGACATTGGGGATGTCTTTTACACTGTAGGATAGTCAAATGAAGAATTCTGGAAACATGTTAGATATATGTAATGATAATCTTGAATCACTGACAAGTCTACAATACGATTGGGGAAATGTTGAGTAGATACAATGGAGTGAATATGATGTTTGCATAATTATTACACAACATTAGGACATGACAAAAGTCATATTTGCACTTGTCAAAAACTTCATAGGTTATAAAAAGAATGATGGGTAGAGTATCAATAACAAGGAAGGAATCAACGTTATCGACAAGTAGAGAACAAGCCCTTGCTCACCTGGTACATTAATGATCACTTTTTCCCCGCGACGTTCCCGAATATTCCTTGTTAAAGTTCTGAAAGAACATAAAGGTTCATCTCAGTTCGAGTTTGGGTCACATTGGATAAGTACAATGCAGTCAATCCTTAAGTTGTTTCAACTGACAGACACATAGAGCCGCAAGGTACTGTAGCTCACCTGAAATATCTCTTGAACATTATATTAGGACAGTGAGTGAGTGAGCTTTCAACAGTATTCCAGTTACATCATGGCGTGTCAGCTTAATGTGGGAGGAAAGCCTGAAAGCGATGCAGGTCTCAGATGTTTACCACTTCGGTGAAACCCACGATCAAGAGTATGTTGCTGAGAAACTGAGACACATAATCGGGGCAAACCGGGATTTGAACCCACAATCATAGGTTTCGGGCATGTCCAAGGGACGCAACTCTGCACAGCGAATCGCAGCGGCTTAGACAACTGGGCCACCCTTACCCCCTATATTAGGACAGAAATCTCCTACGAGGGTAAAGAACAAGTAAAAGAAATATATATATGATAGCTAATAGGGAGAGTTGCTGGTTTGCTCATAACATCAATTTTTTGTTTGTTTGTTGTTTTACGCTGAGATCAGCAAAATTCCAGCTATATAATGGCGGTCAGAAAAAAATCCAGTTTGGACCAGACAACCCAGTGCTTGAGCATCGTTTTATGCAATTGGTATACGATGACATGCATTAACCATGTCAGCGAGCCTGACCACCCGATCCCGTTACTCTTACAACGAGCACGGGTTGCTGAAGATCAAATTTACTACCCGGGTACCCACACCCCTATGACCCGACCCTACCCAGGTACCCGCTGTTGGTGTCAAGAAATAGGTACAAAATGTCCAATTTGGAATAGTTTGACAGTAGCCTTGGCAAAATGTATTCAGAGACACGTATACAACGATGTGGTCATGCATACACTGAAGTTGACTGAAGTTCTAGCTTTGTTCACAAATAAGTCAGAAGGAACATATTCATAGTCACGAAGAAATGCGAACATTAGAGACTAAAAATTGTTGTGTAACCATGTAGTTATATAGTGAATTTTTGTCATGAAACAATATAGCACATGACTAACCACGGGTCTGGGTAGTCCTGTTGGTACCCAGGTCCTACTCAGTACCCACCCGACCCGAGTACCCGAGTTACTCGTCCCAGCCCTCCATTGTACCTATATATGGTCAATCCTGCCATACAGTAATGTCAAAGTATCTTTGTTAGGAACCAAACTGTACATAACTCATTTGATGATAAAGCATTACCATGTTATGTTCATTTGCAAAAATATTTAACTCCTGTTATTACTTTTTTTTTTGTTAAACGCCACACTCAGCAATATTTCAGCTAAATCACCGTGGTCTGTAAATAATTGAGTCTGGATGAGACAATCCAGTGATTGATATCATGAGCATCAATCCACGTAATTGGTATAGGATTCCTCTTATTATTACCAGTAACCTACTCACTACAGTTAACTTGTTAAATTCCAAATATACCGTATTCGACGTAAAAAGCACCCAGGGTGCTCTCAAAAATATGGGGGCTCTTATTAGAATATTATTTTGGTGAAAATAAAACAGAGTTGAAAGATAATAAATTTTGTGGTTTACGCTGACAGCCTGAAATGTTTATATACGACAGATATATTTTTCCAGAATTTAATTGCCCATAATTAAGGGTGCACATTGATCAATCGGAAGGGGTGATAATTGGGATTGTTCACTAGCCAATATATTATCAAATATTGCTGTGGGTGCTTATTAGAGCGGGGCGCTTATTACGTCAAATAGGGTACATATATAATAAGGTCGGTTGTTGTGTTCCTCAAGGTTGTATTCACTATTGGATGGTATCGTGTTCAATTTTAGGAAAATTAACATAAAGATTAATAACCTCATAAACACAAATATATAATCAATATTCCAAAACATGTATAAACTCATGTAAAATCAGGTGAGCATGACAGTACCTGAAGCGTGGATGGCCACTGTTGATAGCTTCATCTGGGAAGAAGAGAGATCGCGATGATCCAGACGTCGGGGTTGGTTCGAATGATGGGAGTGTGAAGTTGGGACACCCTAGTCTGAAAACAGACATTGTGCATGAACAATGTTATCCATACACTTGTCCCCATCTGCAAAGAAGATACTTTGATAAATAATATGTTTTTATTAAACTACCTCAACTCACTCTCCAACTGATTGCTCTAATTATTTAAGCTAAGCAATCAGTATGAGTCAGGATAAGGTAATTATGTTGACAAATTTATTTCTAAGAATTGAATCCAATGTGTCTTTGCATTTTTGGAGTCAAAAACGTCAAAACCAGTGTGCACATTTTGAGTAACACAGTCTGCACACCATTTTTTTAATGTTTATACCTCCTTAAATGCAAAAAAAATATGGACGTCAATTCTTCAGTAAACCCACCTGGGAAAGACTGTGATGGACATTGCTTCCTCGTTTGGTTCAAGCAGTGACTGAATCTCCTCCCGCCTAGAAAACATAGAATGCATAAACATAGTATAACCTATTATAGTATAAACTAAGGGTGAAACTATACACCGATATTCCGATGCATCGCGATACTTGACCCACGATACGATATACGATAAACGTGGGCCCATTTATCGATACACCACGATACGGAACGCAAATCTTCAATTTATCAACTTTGCAAATCGTACGTAATAGCTATTGGCGATTTCATCTGGGGATTATATATTATAGCTGTGAATTACAAATATACATGTAAAGATTGTGGAGTTTATGAAGAACAATAAACTTTGAACATTCAATTGAAAACTTATTATCGGAAGGAGTAACATGCATAACATTTTTTTAATAATGACAACATTGGTGTATAATAATACATTTATTGATAATTTATAACAATAATGGCTCTAGTCGTGGCAACTTCCAAACTTTCGGGAAGTTGTAATCTATCGGACCGTCATTCAGGCGATGTTTCTGACAGATCACGATCTGAAAAATACTATCATGAAAGTGTATCCCGTGGATAAGCCGACCCCTTTCTACAGAATCTTTTTTCTGGTCCTCAGAATTCGGCTTATACGCGGTCATATACGGTACAGCATTTCCTCGCTATTGTGCCTTTCAATAAACCGCTAACTTGGTTGAAGCGCGCGTAACACATGGCTCCCAAAAACATACTTACATTTTTAATAATCTCAGGTTTTACACTGATAGATGTTTTTCCCCATCTCAATAAACATTATCAGCTGATCACCGCAAGCACATAACAACAGAAATACCAGTCAGCAAAACATAATTTAATAACATCATTATACTATCTTGTTATTAAAATGTTTTCATTGTATATCTGGACATGTGTTTGTAATATATTTTATTAATTCTATTCAAAATTTCATTTAATATTGTTATCATTGAGTTAAGTGAAATTGTGTGAGAAGAGATACAGCAACCACGGACAGATTACCGCTTTTGACGCATTGAAACGAACTTTAGTTGCTAAAGAATGGATACATATATTAAAAATGCCATACTTTAACACTTTAAAGTCATATTTGTGGCAATTTGGCTAATATATGTCATCATAACATTTTCGCAATCGAAATATCTGTCTTGCGGGAAGTCCCTACGGCAACAGCAATCACCAGTACCAAAATGCAATGCTTGTGGTTTTTATAATTTTAAATACATATGTAGTAAAAGCTGCAACTAAAGTAACACTATATTGAAATATATTATTCCTGATAAAACAATAATTTCAGATACAATTTCTTCGACTTTTGCATAATAATTCTTTGAAGTTGTATCACTGGTGAAGTACGTGAATTATTTTCTGGTGTTTGAACTTTGAAAAGTTAGAGAAAGTTCCACTTTGAAGCGTAACAACTTCAGTAGTCTTGTTATTATAAAATAATTTTGACTGTTCCAAAATCATGAAAGGTTCAATGCTTTAAGTCTTGTTTTTGTATCATTGCATATCGAGATACGTATCGTGTCGTGACCAGAATATCGAGATGCGTATCGTATCGTGACCTTCCTGTATCGTTGCAGCCCTAGTATAAACCGGTATAAACTACTGATTTCATGTTATCAGATAAACAAAGCAGAGCTTCAGATAACTTTTTGAGCAATAGAGTTTTTACTTGAAGGTTTCTATTTTAATTGGGTTATGATATTTTTCATTAGGTAACCTATATTTTGTCACTTATCTATCCATCACTCTACTGGTTTTTTTCCCAAAACGAGTCACCATTTTGAGATTTAAAATTTTAGTAAAATCTGAATATTTTTTACATTTGTATACTTGTCCTGCATTTCTACTTAATGCATTCACTGCTTACCTGGGTGAAAAAAAATACACTGTTCCTGAAGCCCTCTCATATACCACGCCTTCGCCGTCCCTGTGACCTCACGTGATCTAGGTCACCACTACACATCACTGCCTGTCACACGAGCTTAAAAAACATACTCTTGAGATTTCTGAAGCCAAAGTGGGGAGGCAAGTCTGCGACGGGTGGGTCCTTAAATGTAGTAATGCAGGATAAGTATACAAATGTAAAAAATATTCAGATTTAATAATTTTTTTCCTTATGCTGCATAACTCCTTAATGCATCTGTATTGGACAGTTTGGAGGTGGGTAAACCTTAAGAATACAGAAACCTCAATAATTCACACCCTGAAGGTACGACACTGATTGGTCGGTAAACCGTGAAGCGGAAAAGTACAGAAAAACATTGTTACGGTAGGGTTCTATCAATGTGAAAAAACCCATTGAACATATGAATTAAAGAGTGGTTCCCTATACATCTTTAGTAATAACGACATCTTCAGTCTGTGGACAATTGCTTGTCTAATATTCTTCCACTGGCGAAATCTGATTGACTGCACCGGAGTTAGTGAGTGAGTATGGTTTTACGCCGCTTTTAGCAATATTCCAGCAATATCACAGCGGGGGACACCACAAATGGGCTTCACACATTGTACCCATGTCGGGAATCGAACCCGGGTCTTTGGCGTGACGAGCGAACGCTTTAACCACCAGGCTACCCGACCGCCCCTCGACTGCACCGGAAAGGGAAAGGCTCTGTATAGTGCGAGTTCATTATTTGGGTGGAGGGTTGGTAACTTGCTGAGCTACAACCAACTCCGTACACCTTCGACGTCCTCGAGAGTCACATCGCGAAGATAATGAGTGGCAAAAACTGTGTCGGACCTCCAAAAACATCCTCTCATGATTGTTTTAATAGTACAATTGCTGTGTAAGGCCATGGTAGAGGCTAGTGCCCCTGATCTCATGAGGATTATTCGCTCTTGGCAGGTCCAAATTGGCGATCAAATAGGCCTGAAGGATTACTGCATGTAACCATAGAGATATGGTGTTGCGACTGACCTCGGTCGTGGACGTAATAGATATGGGTATAAATAACCACTTTTTAGTCCAACTTTCTCACGGTGGATGAAAATTTGCAGTACTCGTACCGAATATAATAGAAGTTCACTCTTATCCTCACTACCCATAATCGCCAATATTGGTCGAATGGTGAAGGAACAATCGGGTTGGCCTGGTAATTGATTCTTAGCAATAAAACCCCAGGACAACCCGAGATGCACCGCCCTGTGTGTCCTATGCTCAAAAAGAAACTCGGGTGATGTCGATCACATGTAGTTCGCTCACCCGTGCCGTCGTGGCTAATGCCAAGAGAAATACTGTTTTACTTGGTGAGGTCATAAAAAGAGGATGCATAGAGGGGCTTGAAGGGGGGCCCTCGCAAACCACGTTCAAATCCCACGCAGGCGGCCGGAACTTGGTCTTCTGATCCTCAAGCCAAAATGAGCGTAATAAGGCCTGTAGTTCCAGGACCTTAGTCATCTTACGACTATCAAGAACGGCCAACACTGAGTTAAGTGCAACCAAATACATAGGGTGGACGCTTCAGGTAACGTTTGTTGAAAACAGAGAGATTGTGTAATATTCTCATCTTGTCTGAGCCCTTCTTGGGTACCAGGAAGATGTGAGAATAAAACCCCAATGTTAACGCTTGGGGGTGTGTATAATCTCTACGACTTTCTTTTCCAACAGTAAGTGTATGTTGGCCTTTAAGAACAGATGTTGCTTTCTTGGATAATTCCAAGGGAGAGGAGCCGTGGTCAACGGTGGAAATACCTCACATCGTAGTTGGTAACTGTGACGTAGAATGTTGAGAACATAATCGTCCTTGAGAATGCTCCAGTTCTTCCAAAATCGACTCTCCCACCTACCGGGGTATCGACAATTGGGGCGATTGGGGGTGGGAGATCCCAGTGGTGACTGTCCAACATTTCAATGTTTGCCCCTCCTATCACCTCCCTTACTGTGGTATTTACCATGTTGGGATTGATAAGAACCTTGAGGTTTCCCTCTGCCATGCCCTCTACCACGAAAGAAATCTTGCGCCTGTCCTTCCTTGAGAGACTTGCGTCTTGGCCTGTAATTGCCTGACCTGCCTGATCGCTGGGATAAACTCTGAGAAAAGTGCTCCAAAGCCTTGAAAATCAACTATAGTTTGGAGGTGATCTAGTCGGTTAGGGTTATCCTCTGACAGATCCTGCTCTAGTGCACGTGTTGATGATGCTAGTGCTGATAAAGGTTTTAATACCCTTCAAATTTCCGTTTCAATAAAAGCAACTCTGGTATCCTGAACCTTAAGAGTAGTTGGCCTTGACGAGCCTGCCATTCTCTGTATATCCTCGTCCAAACTATGTGCCTCAAAGCCATGAATAGGAAATTCATCTTTCTTAAACCTGGGAGGCTTGAATGACGGCGTAAGTGTCAGCCTGGAAAAACCCTCATCCAAAGATCTAATCATAGGGTCCATCAGAATCGACGTAGGATGTGTCCAAATAGTATCTTTTTTATTCACCCCGCTACCCGGGGAAGGTACTGAAATGAGGTGGTCAGCTACCCAATCAGATACTTGTGCCAGGCCAAGGTGACTATTCCATTCAGTCGAGGAATCTCCCTCCTCACCATTAGAATAATCCGACGAAATCAGAACGATGTAGATGACAAAATGACAGGGAACAGATAGCACATGACGGGAAAAAAGACAAAGTCTTTTTACGTCTAAATAAATCACATACAACTTCTCAACATGTTGAAAGTAATATGAAAAGAATAGTAGACGAAACTGAAGGTCTAAATAAATCCAAAACGAGAGCTCCGCTGGTACACGTCATAGCTGTAGTGAGACAGGCAGTGATGTTAAGTGGCGACCTAGGTCACGTAAGGTCACAGGGACGGCGACAGCGTGGTATAAAAGAGGGATTCAGGAACAGTTTATTTATCTTCACTCAGGACCATTGCCGGTACACTGTCCCAGTTTTTTTGTCACAAGGTAAGGCGAGACCAATTTAATTGCTAGGATTACGGATCCGCCGACACCATTTTTCGCCAAATCGGAAAAAAAACAAAAACGAAATTCTATCATTTTTTTTTAAAAAATATTCTACCCGACATCCGACATCCATTGATAAGCCTTGTTGTGAGAGAATACATGTTAGGTGAAATAACTCTAGTTTTTAACTAAAATTCCTTACGCAAATGTGTCGGCAAATTCCATTGGTCGTTCCACGCAAACATAGCCAATCGAATGCGTACTCTCAATTACAAGTGTTTCCCACATGCGCACAGCGTGTATTGAATATGCCGGGACCATGTGTAGGACATGGGGTGTCAGTTTGGGTATTTTAATGCTTTTTATTATCTGGTGTCTTTTGACAATGTCAGCAAAGTATTTCAGCGTAAGCTTTCTGAAGGGTAGTGTGTGCTTATCAAAGCGAATCATGGAAAGTCCACTGGATGACACAGTTGGTGATTTGGCGACTAAAGCCGTATCGTCAATCGCCGATGGAGATGGACTTTCTATTCAAGAGGTGCATGCAACAGAATCTAAGGCTGGTTCCTTATGGGAATATTGTCGAACTTACAACACCTATGAAAGTTTTAGCAGACTTTGGACTAAATTATGTGACAGTGGTGGCAAAATCGAAAATAAACAGGGCTATTTAATTTAAGTGCATTCCACATGTTAGCATAACACTTCAGCCATGAGTGTTACCTGATCATTTAACAGGATAAAGTTATACTGGACAGAGTATTTCAAGTACTTGTACGTGCCAAATGTATATTTGTTTTGAAGCCAAGTGCTGTTTTAATTTCAGTGTTTTTCACATTGTTTTTATATTTTTAGAATACAATAAAACTTTAATAAGTTAAAAGCTTGTTGTTGAAGTCTACCTGCTTGTGGATAACTGCCAAAAGATACCTGTAAACACTGGTCATCAGTAAGGAGTGTCATTAGATAAAGGGACTATAGTGCATTGCTTCCAACATGCGTGGTGGGTAATACTGAAATAATTTTGTAGCTTCTGTGGCACAAGTGAGGGATTTTAAAAAAAAAAAAATTATTTCCTCCTATCAGCATTCCTGCCTCCTAAAATCTGTAATACCTGCGGAAAAAAATTCTCTCAAGTACTTTTTTTTTTTACATTCCCTCCTCCATTCAGCCACTTTACCCGAAAAAATCTGTTATCCTAGCAATTAAATTGGTCTGGCCTAAGCAGTGAATGCATTAAGGAGTATTGCAGGATAAGTCAAAAATAAATGAAATAATGTCTAAGATGTATATAAAGGTTCAAAATATAGGCTTGACTTGGAAAGAAAATTAGCTCTAATTGTGTTTTGAAAATTAGCTCCATTGTACGCATGCTGAAAAAGCGTCATTGGGTATTTACGTGTGCTGTTTTTATACATTTGAGTTTTTCATTTAATGCATGTGTTTCTGTACACAAGTTAATTGAAAGTAATTGGGTTTTCAATATATATTTTTGGGGGGTGGGTGGGTGGGTGTTATTTTACACAAATACGCAGCTTATCTGTAGCACTGCACAGTATTTCAAATTGTCTTCCATACCTTAGCTTCATATTCCTCTCCACCAGGTTGAAGTGAGCCATGAGGCAGCCATATGGTTTCCCTGGAGTGCCCTCCACCATATAGTCGGCATACTCAGGGTGCCATGTAGCGGGGTAATCTCTGAGGAAACAACTCATTGTCAAGAACATTCCAAGTAGACACTATTCAAACATCATTCAATATCTGTACTATTGCTATAAGGCAGTGATAAATCAGCAGAGAACAAAGTTTTTAAATGGGCAAATCAATATTTCATATTTTTAAATGCAAGTGACCTCAAACATGTCAAATGACAAAATAATCCTATACCAAACAAATGTCTCCGGTACATAATCATGATGTGTGTGTGTGTGTGGTGGTCTAATGCTAGCCCAGTCAGTACTATGCCGCAGTAAGAGGCTACTAACGGGATCGGGTGGCTAACCTCTCTGACTTGGCTGATGCATGTCATCGTATCCTGATTGTGTGGATCAATGCTCCTGATGGCAATCACTGGAGAGTCTGGTCCAGACACGATTATTTATAGACTGCCATCATATAGCTGAGTGCGGCATTAAACAACTAACAAACAAACAAAACTATGCCACAGTTCAACAAGGATACCCAAATCAGACACATTTTCCTGACTATGAGCTGTCCTTGATAGTGCCAGGATGGGTAACAAATGAGCTATACCATCTTTTAATGATGACCGAAGTCATGAATCAAGCATGTTAACAACAGTGTTGATTCTGAAAGCACAGCATTGCCGCACCATCTATCATAAACATAACAGTAACAAGCAAATGAATCTCATCTCGTAAACATGGTAAACAATAGCAATCCAGGTGACTATGGGGGGTATTTTCACTATTGTGACTGTACTGCAATAGTAGCCCAAACATTGCAATAGCATTTCGATAGAAGTAAACCAACTTTAAGGCTTGATAAGTAATCAATGTTATAGAAATGAATAAAGTAATGCTGACAATCTCAACATGCTCAAAGATGGCCGTTTTTCATGATGTAAATCACTGGATTGTCTGGTTCACATAGCTGGAATACTGCAGAGTGCAACGTTAAACAATAAACCAAAAATGCAAAACTTTTTGAATTGGCTAGCCTTTTAAGTAATTTCTATGGGGTTTCTTTCAACCTTGATAAACAAAACAATTGCAGAAGAGGATGGTACATGAAGAGATTCAAGCATATTTCTTTCAAATCATGATTTTGTAGAAAAGCAAGCATCACGAGTGAAAACGTCATGTAAAGTTGTGGCTTCAAAAGGTGCTAAGATTCACCTTAGAGAGACCTTAACGATACAGTCCCCTACTCTTTTATGCTATGTATAATACAAATGTGATATGCGTGCTTAGCAGATATGGAAGAAGGCTGATCATGAATGGATGGACAGATGGACAGCCATTACATGGATCCATGTTGACACCCATCTGGCCAAGAGATGAGGATTGTACTCCACAATCACCTGTTCCTCACCAACTTGTCAGCACCTTGACTTACTTTGTCTGCTTCTGGACCAGAGCTCCAAGGATATCCTGAGCTTTGAGACATAACTGGGTCTTCTTCTTGCTGTGGTCAAACTTCACCAACATATACTCAACCTGACGACAAAGATAAGTGCATGTATTAAGACTTCATTTTAATCACTTGGTTCAGATATTTCTTTATAAAAAACGCAACTTATGATATGTTAAAAACAACAATAAAAAAACTTAAAAAATGTTAAAATAGGGAAAGAAATATAAAATGCTTTTGGGAATGACGATTCAAATGGTAACTACCCTACACCTTTTGACAATGTATACCATGTTTACCTACTTTGAAGTTATTACAGGTACCGTAGCTCAACTGTTACCAGTGAACATGGTGAAATATCACTAAGTGGGGCATCCTCCCGAGGCAACGGACTATAAAAGTAAAAACGGGAGATAACGGACTAGAAAAGTCCAGTTTCCAACCTTGCCGAACTAGGCTGGAATTATGGAGTTATATTTTGGATTGGCTAATGAGGCTAGTCCAATCAAACCGTGCAGCGAAATCGACATCAGGTTCGTAAACTGCAGTGCACATTTCTCTCAACTGCAGGATTTGCAAAGCATGTGTACCGCCAACTCGGCGTCAACAGATACTTTCCAAATCTTTTCATGTTTTTAATCAAGGTGCTCACATGATTTGATGCACTTAGCGAAGTAAGACCCGTATTATCACAACAAAGATTTTGACTATCTATGAGATCGTATTGACTGGGCCCTGCAATCTTGTTGGAAGCAATTGCAAGTGATATGAGAGGTGGAATCTGATTGGTCAGTAGGAAGGACATAAAGGGACATAATTCAAAATAACCACTGGTGGCAGTACAATCGAAATTCCCGCCAAGTTCGGCAAGGGTGGATACTGGACTTTTACAGTCAGTTATCTCCCTTGCCCTGGGAAGACTCTGATCACTGGACTAGGAAAGATGGAAGGTGAATATTGTTTCAAGTTCAAAGAGGATGCTAAGCCTGTCTCTATCTCAACACCCAGACAGAAGTGGGGAGGAAAAGCCAAACAAGTTATTTTGTAAATTGACATAACAGTATTAACACCCAACAGTTGGTTACAATGGATTTGTATTAAACCATTTACATTCTCAGAACATTTGTGGTACCTTACATTTTGTTGCATAAGATGAAAACAGAATAATGACCACTGCTGCTAAGTAAAATTACTCAGTCAAATTTCTCTGATATGTAATGATTCAAGTTAAATTCATGCAAATAGACTTTCAGAACTACATGTATTTCTTTCTCACTGATAGTGATGCTAGATACAGACAGTAAACTAGAAAGTGTTTTTACTCGTAAAAACATACGTCTCCCCCCACTTCCCTAACCCCCATTCATTCGTTTACTTCACGTTAAACCCCATCTCTTCATTCCCACCCTCCATTACTACATAACAGAGACAAAAATAGAACTCCTAGAAATTTCAAACAACTAAAGGGCACCACTTCAGCATCTAATCAACACCACTAATCCCTCAATCATTTACCCACCTGACAGTGTAGTCATCTAAGTAGCACAGTTTTCTTGTTACTGAAGTATTTGTAGAAAATCCACTTAAAGTACTAATAGAGTTTGGACACAAATATATTAATATCCCCAACATATCAGAAATGATGTAGCAATGTTATATGGCACAAAGGAAAGTCTCTGTGATGTAATTGCCCGTGTATCTGACTCTGCAGGTCTTCTACACAATGACATATGTGATGTCATGGAAACTGTAATAGCAAGGCACCACACCAGCTCTCTGATGTGAAAGATCCTTGACATAAATATAGTCAATAACAGTTTCTTTCCTGGTAGTTGACACTTCAATCAGCTGCGTGAAGGGTTCTTGCAGAAGAGGTTGCGCTTTGTTTGTATTGAAGTCAATGTTGAAATATTAAACGGTTTCTGAGTTATGGTCCGGAAACAAAGCTTACCCCCATTCAGAGTCTATGTTCAACTTATCTCCATGGAAACGAGAAAAAATAAAAATGTCAAAAATCTCTAAATAGCAAAAGGTACCACTTCAGTGCTGGGTTAATGTGTATACAAAGTTTCGCGAAAAAATATTAAACGGTTTCTGAGTTATGGTCCGGAAACAAAGCTTACCCCCATTCAGAGTCTATGTTCAAGTTATCTCCATGGAAACGAGAAAAATTAAAAATGTCAAAAATCTCTAAATAGCAAAAGGCACCACTTCAGTGCTGGGTTAATGTGTATACAAAGTTTCGCGAAAAAATATTAAACGGTTTCTGAGTTATGGTCCGGAAACAAAGCTTACCCCCATTCAGAGTCTATGTTCAACTTATCTCCATGGAAACGAGAAAAAATAAAAATGTCAAAAATCTCTAAATAGCAAAAGGCACCACTTCAGTGCTGGGTTAATGTGTATACAAAGTTTCGCGAAAAAATATTAAACGGTTTCTGAGTTATGGTCCGGAAACAAAGCTTACCCCCATTCAGAGTCTATGTTCAACTTATCTCCATTGAAACGAGAAAAAATAAAAATGTCAAAAATCTCTAAATAGCAAAAGGCACCACTTCAGTGCTGGGTTAATATGTATACAAAGTTTCGCGAAAAAATATTAAACGGTTTCTGAGTTATGGTCAGGAAACAAAGCTTACCCCCATTCAAAGCCTATGTTCAACTTGCATAAATCATTAAATGCTCCCAGCACTGAAAACTTCAATCAACTCATGGAAAAGAACAATTTTGTAACTGCTTACTTGTAACGTATCTCACATTTGTTACATTTTCTAAGCAAATTCTAGTAGTTTTTGTTTGGAGTCCCCATCGGCATTAGAACCTACACTATAGGAATAAGGCGCCTAATCGCCAGCACATTCAGTCAGCGACCTAACCCACTCAGCCACTGAGGCTTCCTGAAAATTGAGATCCAATAAGGTGCCTTACTCTCTTAGTGTGCAAGGATAAGCATGTGTAAATCAAATTTGTGGAAAATTGGTTTTCGTCAGTTAGCAGACGACAATTTGAAAAAAGCAGTTTTTAATTAATTGTAATGAATAAAACAATTGAGTGAGATACCAGAGAAAATAGAAAAAGTAATTTTTATAACTAAAGCGTGAACATGAGCGTGATCAGGTGCTGTTAAGATGATGGTGGTAACTGGTAAAGTTGGTGAACTGGAAACTTCTATTTCTACTGTTCTGATTCCCTACTGTCATGTTATAGTGAGTGAGTGATGAGAGGTTTTACGCCGCTTTTAGCAATATTCCAGCAATATCACGGCAGGGGACACCAGAAATAGGCTTCACACATTGTACCCATGTCGGGAATCGAACCCGGGTCCTCGGCGTGACGAGTGAACACTTTAACCACTAGGCTACCCCACTAGGCTACCCGACGTCCCCCTGAGTTATAACAGAAATGTGCTGAAACCTTTTTCATGGACAGAAACATGCAAATTTGATCACAGATTCACCATGTTCGCAGAAATCAAAGTTATTGGTACAGTCAACTTTGTACACAGAATATTTCATAAACAACATGAAAAAATGCCTGATAACTGGTCGGTGACCAGAACACAAATATTTTTAAGTCTTTGAATGGCATTTAAATGTTTTTGTTTCTCATGTACAAGAATGAAGAAGGCATAACAATATTCACATACAATTTTAATATCCACAGCAATATGACGAAAATGGACTACATTTGACAAAAATGGCAGCATGCAATAAACGGCAGCAAAACTGAAGATTTTGTGTAAACCTTGTCACTTTCACTTGTGAAAATTGGATCAATTTCTGTGTGATGCCTATATAATACAATGTTATAAAGACCCACTGCTTTTGAAAATGTGGGCCATTTTTAGATTTAAGGGCCAAAAGCCCAAGGGACCTTCCTAAAATTATCCCTGCATCAACAAATGATCAAAAACAAAATTAATGAATTTGTACATTATATATATTATATCATGTTTTATAGACCACACTAAACCATATTCAGAAGACAGAAGATTTTCTACAAACTTGTTCATTGAGAGCTCACTATTTATATACTGCTCTTTAATCAGAGCTCCAGATAAGCTTTTGGTGTTGTGGGTATTTTTTACCCATGCATTTTTAAATCATTGGGTATCAGTAATTCTATCTGGGTATTCAAATTTCTTTTACCCATTTACCCACTAGTTTTTACACATGTGGGTATTTAAGTTAAATATTCATCTAGTCCCTGCAAACTGGTGTCGTGTGGGTTCGAGAGCTTTATAGGACTCAAAAATACCACGATACTTCCACACGAAAGTGTGATGGCAAATGATCATGATGTATCTGTCATCGTGGAGTTTGGCAAGGTTGACAGAATGCCCATTTATAATTTCAAAATAAGATGCTGATTTGCTTATCGAATACGCAGGGTTACTTCACAATATTTTGATGATACACACAAGTTTTATTTTTGTACCGTATCTGTAATGTTCGTTGCGTATTTGATACGCTTGGATTTTATTTTACTGCGTATTTCTGCATTTCTGATACATATTTTACGCAGATACGCAGCTTATCTGGAGCTCTGTTAATTCATACGCATAACATACATATAAGCTTGTTTGTCTGAAGCGTTTGTTTTACAAGCACCATTGAAAACATTAATGAAAGGACCCATGAAGATCGGCGCTGAATAGGTCTTCAGCAACCCATTTTTGACGTAAAAGGCGACAATGCTTATCATAAGAGGCGACTGACAGGATCGGATGGTCAGCCTCACTGACTTGGATGAGATGTCATCGTATTCCAATTGCGTGGATCAATGCTCTTGATGTCTATCACTGGATTGTCTGGTCCAGACTGGATTATTTACAGACCGCCGTCATAGACATGATAGAGCTGGAGTGTGGCGTTAAACAACAAACAAACAAACAAACATGAGTGAAATCTTGGTCTCACATATGATCGAATTTCTGTGTCTTATATTAAAAACATGAAAAAATGACAAAGTTTCATTTTCAAAAAAAAAGAATTATACATTTGAACATCAGTTAGGGACTGATCATAGTGATCTTGCATAAAATGGGGGTGCCCCTCCACCCTAACCCCTCCCAAAACAAACAAACACAAACACGCGAATTATATTGTCCGATTAAAATCAATCTCACCTCATCTCCCCAGTATAGAACATCCCGTGTCCGTTGCTTTAGTTTCTTGTACTGAGTGATAAACTGCTTGATGCCATGCTTACGAACATGCTCAGCATGTCGCTTCGTCTCTTCCCAGGTCAAAGGCGAACCTTCCGATAACAAACCCATTCCTTGACTTGATGAGCGATCTGCACAGATATTCCGCACAAATGCTAGTGCTGATATAGTTGAGACTGTTACACAAACGCAAGATGACTCTAAATATCTGCTGACATGATAAACTTCACTGACGATGAAATCCGTTCTGTTGTGATGTTTATATATACATACATATATCCTGCACTGAAATTGATGTCATTAAATATATTCCTAACAACTGATTATAGTCAAGCACCGCACCTGACAGTCGTCTGTCTGACTGCAACAGCTAGTGATTAATTTTGGCGTTAAGTTGAATAATTTGTCGAAACTTTCGAATATAGATTCCTTTTTATGACAGTTCCATCAGTATAAATTTATACTGATATTACATATATTTGATTTCAAATTGATTTTATTGTATTGATTTTAATACATATCAACATTTCAAACATCAATTGACATGTATAGCTGATTATTAAAAACAGCATGATTTACACATTCGTTGAATCACACAGAATTATCTACCCCAACAACTAAGTGCGGGTAGGGGTGGGGATGGTACCGATTGGACTTTCGTATTGAAATGAGATATTTTTCATCTACAGCTACAAAACCAGATTTTATATATATATATATTTAAAATCATGAGCCTGAACGGGGATAATATATTTTTTGCAATAAAATCCACACACACACACACACACACACGCACGCACGCACGCACGCACCCAGAAGAATATCAAATGGTCGGTCCCTTAGCACACAATACAAATGAATGATATATGGGGAGAATGGATCTAAAGCTATTGAAAGTAGTTGTTACACTACTATCATGTTGACAAAAGGGTGAATTGCAACGCGCATGTTCTTGGGAAATCACCCTAATGACTCAGCAAATCTGGGAGACTTCCAGAAGGGTTGGATAGACGTTATAATTACACCTAACACATGCCGAAATTGCTATGTCATCGCTAAACATTCATTACAACGATGTAGTCTACAGGTGTGATGGATTCTAAAGCTTTCCTCATGCTAAAACTTGAATAGTAACAATAATGCAAGTCATCGTTTATTGATACAATTCCAACAGAAGAAGTGGGCCACGCGTTTACTAGATCGCTGCATGTACACTTTTTTTTATATACACAGAATACGCAACAAAGAACATACGAATGGCTTGTGAATGGCGGCCGATACAGCACAAGCATATGCTCATTCATTTTGGTAACATGAACATCGAAGAAATGTATTGCTAGTCTATGTTTCTATAGCCTAACTAGAATATACACAAATAGTTTGTGTAAAGGGTACTAAAGACTGCTATATATATGATTGTGTTCCCCGGTCGTTTTTACCTCACCTATTAAAGGAACTATTCGTGGAAAGGTTAACCTCTATATAGAACCAGAGACCATATAATAGATTGTATGGTCTCTGATAGAACACATTGGTATTTTGAGAGAGAGAGAGTGGAGAGAAAACGTATATATTTTTTTCCTCCCCGAATGCATGCAGCCTATTGCTCAGATGACGTCGTGTAATTAATTTGTGATGTCATGAACAATGGATGACGTCACATCGTATTTTTCTAAGCAGTGAAACAGTCACGCTCCGCCGCCGTGGTGACAAAGCATAACACATAACTCTGGGTAGGAGAGTGTGAAACAGTGCATGGCTTCAATATTGATCAATCAGCATTGAGACTCGATAAGATACACATTTACGAATATCTTTTTGTGAATGCATCGGACTATATTTTTTTATGCGAACATTTCACGACATATGGCTTTTCCATTGGAAGAGAGGTCGATCACATGAGTGTGTGAACGACACGGCGTTCGTCACACTACGGCGCAGTGGTGACTCAGCATAACACCACTGCCACAGGCTAATTTGCATATCACGTGACCGGATTTTTCTCTTGTTTGTAAACAAACACGCTTTTTCAGAAATCAGAATATGGGAAGGAGAGTGGACGTTCATGAATACGTTTTTCACGAGACCGTGTTCTTGAAATGACGTATATAGATCTACATACCGACTGACTACTTCCACATTAATTCCTAAGGGAACCCCTGGGAATTCCCTAGCACGTATATAGTATACAGCAGCGTTGTTCCTGGGAATTTAGACCCTTTGAACTCAGCGAATAGAGAAACGTCAGAGAGTTTTTGCCTGCGTAGTCGTTCTCGACTATCCTCGCTGCGACCCATCCAAGTGAACAGAACAGACCCATCCAAGTGACTTTAAATATATATATATCTCGTCACGTTTATTGTGTCGCCCATTTTGACGTCTTGTACTTGATGTAAATGTTACGACGCGCTCTCATTCTGACTGATTTAAAAATTCCTGTTTTTCCCAGTTTTACAACACATCCAGCTGCATCAAGGAACAGGAGAGGAGACTTGATGCCAAGTCGAAGCTGCTCCTGTAGCCTTTCTAGTCTCTGGTTGATCTCTAGGTAGATTCTCTCGCGGGGTGGTGGACGGGCGCCATGGAGATTCTGAGCAAGCTTGTTTCTTTCCGTCTTCTCTTGTCTCTGGATCACTTTGATGAAGGCAAAAATGTTCGGATGGGCTCTGTGGACGACCTTGTTAAGATGACAATGCCACCCTTCTAGATGATTGTTGGTTCTGGGGCCAATGTTGTGATGATTCCACAATCCCAACCGAAACTGAGCATGGTCATCAATCCAGGTGTTGGTCATGTAGTCAAGGAACTGCACTGCTTGTGGGATCTCTGGAGAACTGTCCATGACATCTATGAATGTATCCTGCACCAGGTTGACAGGAAGAAGTGGAAGTGCGGCTGCACGGCGGACCCAGGCGTTGACTTCAGGATTCTGTTGATAGAGAGCACTGAAATCTAGTCCCTGCACCTTCCTCCAAAGGGCCTGGGATTAATGAAAGAAGCACCCTCTAACATCACAGTCTGGAAACTATGTCTCTATTGCCCTAATAGCTGCAACTTCAAAGTCCGTCTGGATTATTTGGGGCTGTAGTGGGGAACCTGTTGACTGGTGGACAGCATCCTTGAGAAGACGGAACAGACGCTCGTAAGTCTGGCGCTGGCGATTTGGCAGAAGGCAGAACACTATCTGTGTCATCCTGGTACCCATCCCATTCATGTACAGAGTGTCTATCTCTTGGAGTAGGTGAAGGCGGTCACTGGTGGCAAAACACAGAACCTTGTCTTTATCTCCGTCATCTATACAGAGAAAGGGCATTCCATCGGTTGTCTGCTTGTAGATATCAGGAAGATCTACTTCACTCAGGGACTGTGAAAGTGGAGGAATCGTCTTTCTTCTCTGTTTGTAGAGGCCACTCTTCTTGCTGTGGTGGGGCGGTCGGGTAGCCTAGTGGTTAAAGCGTTCGCTCGTCACGCCGAAGACCCGGGTTCGATTCCCGACATGGGTACAATGTGTGAAGCCAATTTCTGGTGTCCCCCGCCGTGATATTGCTGGGATATGGGCGGCGTAAACCCATACTCAGTCTTGCTGTGGTAAGCCGGGAAGACATTAGCATCCTGAACGTCGAGTCGGGCAACTTCCTCGTCGTAAATCATCTGGATGGGAGTTGTCTCTGCTTGAACTCTCTGTCGAAGTGTGCTGACAGGCTGCAATGCTACAGGGTCGTCTGGTTGCTGATTATGAGGTGACTGATTCCTCACAAACTGGCCAACAGTTGTGCATTTCCCTAAGCACCCGCGTTGTACACATTTCCAATGCACACATGTTAGCCTACGGTCGTTGAGTCTGTACCTGTAGCCATCTAGTAGGACTTGCTTACCACCTTTTTGTGACATATGATACTGGTCCTTCTTCGGGTTTGCCATGTCTAGATCTCTAACATGCCAATCTTACTTACTTACTTACTTACTTTAATTTAAGATTTAACGTGCGCTTTCCGACTGATGCGTATTTCGCACACGGGCCCGGCCAGGCCATTTAATGTGTTTCCGAAAGGGGCGAAAGTGGTCTGTGCAACCCAAGAGGGGGGTTTAGGGGTTGCTTATATAGAATTTGGGAATTTTGAGATGTGGAATAGATGCCGATGGGGTTGGGGAGGAGAACTAAGGGAGCTGGGTATGGTGGATGTTAGTTTGTTTATGTGATTTTGATTTGTTAGGTTATTGTGTTTTTAGATGCGTTTTATTAGTTCCGTTTTTATTAAGAATACGCCTAAGGCCTTGAAGTTTTCTAGTTTATTTTGTGGGTTTAGTATTGCTTCTAGAGTGAGAGCCTTGTTTAGATTGAGGGTGGTTTGTAATGCGGTTCGATGTGTTAGGTAGTGTGTGCAGTGGATGAGTGCGTGTTCTGGGGTTTCTGGTTGTTTGCAGTGTGGGCAGTTACCTGTAGTGTGTTTTTTTATTTTTTTTAGGTGGTTATTTAGGTTGGTGTGTCCTGTTTGGAGTTTAGTGATTACTCTGTCGATTTTTTTTGATAGATGGAGAATGTTTGGTTTGGTTAGTGGTTTGCTGAGCACTTTTTTGATTTGGCTATTTGAGTTTAGATATAGGTTATGCCATTTTTGTGTGAATTTTTGCTTGTTTACACTTTTAATTTCTGATTTTGAGATGGGTAAGTTTAAGCTTTTTTCTTGGATTTTGAGGGATAGTTTAGCTGCTTTATCGGCGTTTTCATTACCGTATATTACTACGTGGGCGGGTATCCACAAGAAGGTTATTTGTTTGCCTGCCTTAGTTAGGTCGTTGGAGCTTTTAAGTATTTGATTTATTAATTTAGGTCGGTTTTTGGTATTTTTGTTTTGGAGGGCTTACAGTCCACTTAGGGAGTCGGTAAGTATTAGAATTTTTGTTGTGGTTTTTGGATTCTTGATCATGGAGGGCTGAGGCCATGCCCATTAGTTCTGCCGTGAATATTGATTGGTTGTTTGGGAGTCGGAAGGATTGTGTGGTTTTAGTTGGTTGTGTGGTATGGACTCCGAAACCTGTGTGTTTGGAGGTCGGATCTGAGGATCCGTCCGTGTAAATGTGACACCAATTTGGCCAATTTTCGTGTATGTATGCTAGTGTGGTTTTAGCTATGTTTGGGTCGGTTTGTTTATTTATTTGGCTAGCTAGTGTTGTGTCTATTTTGGGTATTTTAAGTTTAGGGGTGAAGATATTTGATTGTTTGCAGTTTTGTTTAAGATTTTTAATTTGGTGTTCATTTAGGTAGTTTGTTATTCTTTGGGATATTGGGGTAAGTAAGGGGTGTTTACGAGCTAGAGCTTGGTTTTTGGGGCTGATGTTTTGGTTTATTAAGTTTTGGATGAGAGGGTTTGATTGGGACGCGGCCCAGAAATTTAAGCTTAGCTGTTCCCTGCGTAGACTTAGTGGCATTTCTCCTGTTAAGGCCTGAAGTGAGGTGTAGGAGGTGCCATGTTGGGTGCGTGTAAATAGTTTGAGAGCCTGATATTGTATTGAGTCGTTTTTTAGATAGAGAGTTGTTTAGGGTGTTGTATATGGCGCAGCCGTAGTCTAGTTTTGATCTAATTAGTGATATGTAGAGAGAGAGGAGGGTATATTTGGAGGCTCCCCAGTTAGAGCCAGTTAGGCATACTAGGGTGTTTAGGTCTTTACTGCATTTAGTTGTTAGGTTTTGGATGTGAGCATCCCAGGTGAGATGTTCATCGAAAATAAGTCCTTAGAATTTGGTTTGTTTTTGAAATTTGATTGTTTGATTGTTTAGCTGGAGGATTGGGGAGGCGGGTTTCATGTTTTTATGTTTGAATACTATTCCTGTTGTTTTTTCTGAGTTAAGGGAGAAGCACCATTTGTCAGCCCATTGTTGTATTTTATTAAGAGATTTTTGGAGTAAATTTTGACATGCCAATCTTCGATAACTATATTTTATACTGGAAAATTTCCTTCTCGAAGTTTATCATCAATTACTTTAAAACATTATTCTTCTACTCTCATTTTACAGAAAATCCATATTTCCTGCTACGGTTATCAAAGTACAATACCATCTAAGAAAATAAATTTATACAAAGGTCAAATATTTTCACAATCCAAGTAACATTTCTAAGGCATTAATTAGTCTGTGTTTACTGTGTAGGCATTAGTGAACACTAAGTGGAGTAGACCACTTGAGTGCAGGGATGCGTGAAACAGTGTGTACGCTAAAACAACAACTTTTGTAGGCATTAGTCACTGTAGGCATTTGTCACTGTAGGCATTAGTAGACCTAACCTTTGCGTCACAGTGAGCAATATGACGTCATAATAGTGACGCGCGGTGTAGAACGAGTTTTCTTTAGGCTTGTTAGTGGTGCCCACTTGACGTGTCAGCTTACAGAGTTGCAGTGCTAGATCTACATCCTTTCAATGTCTGTCATGTGTTCGAGTGAAGTATCACGGTGTAAATAAACTGCCATATTTCATTTAAAGGCTGTTCGATGATTCGTAAATCAGATCGACAACCCACTCTTCACTAGATTCTATGGGTATTTGCTAACACCAAAGAGTTCGCGTTTTACTTAGTCATGGTGGAATGAAGATGAACATACTGTTTTAGATGTAGAGTGAGTGAGTGAGTGAGTATGGTTTTACGCCGCTTTTAGCAATGTTCCAGCAATATCACGGCGGGGGTCACCAGAAATGGGCTTCACACATTGTACCCATGTCGGGAATCGAACCCGGGTCTTCGGCGTGACCAGCGAACGCTTTAACCACTAGGCTACCCGACCGCCCCTTTAGATGTAGAGATAGGTTACCTGTAGATTTAAGAAAGTGAATTCTTAAATAACAGTCACATTAAAAAGGCTTTCCCTGATATTCAGTGATCCATTCCTATAATTTTCACCGCTTTTTTTGCCTTTTATACATATAACTATTCAACATTTTGTTGTAGAGATAAATTTGTTAGATATGGATACAGAATGCTATCTCGTTTGTATACACGCATGTGTTTACTTTCCTGTGTTGTAGTAAATTAGAAAAATTCACATACACTACAACGGAAAATCCCTTTTACCCTTACTTTATTTCGCAAAAACTCAGAAAACAAAGATCGTTTGCGAAACTATTGTCCCTTTTATGAGAGTTTGGTTGCTCTTTCAAGCAGGAATATTCATAGTTATGTAACAAGTCTTGATCTATTAAACTGGCTCGTTCTTGTCAATTGTGCGTTCTGATGTGAGTTATGTAAACATCGACTCTGGACCAGACAAGCCATCGGTAGAGGGAGGAGTTAGTGAGACAATGGCTAGTCTGTTGATAGAGGGAGGAGTTAGTGAGACAATGGCTAGTTGATAGAGGGGGGAGTGAGTGAGGCAATGGCTAGTCTGTTGATAGAGGGAGGAGTTAGTGAGACAATGGCTAGTTGATAGAGGGGGGAGTGAGTGAGGCAATGGCTAGTCTGTTGATAGAGGGAGGAGTGAGTGAGACAATGGCTAGTTGATAGAGGGAGGAGTGAGACAAAGGCTAGTTGATAGAGGGAGGAGTGAGTGAGACAATGGCTAGTCTGTTGATAGAGGGAGGAGTGAGTGAGACAATGACTTGTCTGTTGATAGAGGGAGGAGTGAGACAAAGGCTAGTTGATCGAGGGAGGAATGAGTGAGGCAATGGCTAGTTGATAGAGGGAGGAGTTAGTGAGGCAATGGCTAGTTGATAGAGGGGGGAGTGAGTGAGGCAATGGCTAGTCTGTTGATAGAGGGAGGAGTGAGTGAAACAATGGCTAGTCTGTTGATAGAGGGAGGAGTGAGTGAGACAATGGCTAGTCTGTTGATAGAGGGAGGAGTGAGTGAGGCAATGGCTAGTTGATAGAGGGGGGAGTGAGTGAGACAATGGCTAGTTGATAGAGGGAGGAGTGAGTGAGGCAATGGCTAGTTGATAGAGGGAGGAGTTAGTGAGGCAATGGCTAGTTGATAGAGGGGGGGGTGAGTGAGGCAATGGCTAGTCTGTTGATAGAGGGAGGAGTGAGTGAGACAATGGCTAGTCTGTTGATAGAGGGAGGAGTGAGTGAGACAATGGCTAGTCTGTTGATAGAGGGAGGAGTGAGTGAGGCAATGGCTAGTTGATAGAGGGGGGAGTGAGTGAGGCAATGGCTAGTCTGTTGATAGAGGGAGGAGTGAGTGAGACAATGGCTAGTTGATAGAGGGAGGAGTGAGACAAAGGCTAGTTGATAGAGGGAGGAGTGAGTGAGACAATGGCTAGTCTGTTGATAGAGGGAGGAGTGAGTGAGACAATGACTTGTCTGTTGATAGAGGGAGGAGTGAGACAAAGGCTAGTTGATAGAGGGGGGAGTGAGTGAGACAAAAGTTAGTTGATAGAGGGGGGAGTGAGAGAGAAAAAGGCTAGTCTGTTCATACAGGGAGGAGTTAGTGAGACAAAGGCAAGTTGATAGAGGGAGAAGTGAGTGAGACAATGGCCAGTCTGTTGATATAGGGAGGACTGAGTGAGACAATGGCTAGTTGACCGAGGGGGGAGTGAGTGAGACAAAAGTTAGTTGATAGAGGGGGGAGTGAGAGAGAAAAAGGCTAGTCTGTTCATACAGGGAGGAGTTAGTGAGACAAAGGCAAGTTGATAGACGGAGAAGTGAGACGCAGAAGGGGAATATACATATTGTGGTCGACATGGATGTAGTGTAAATTATAACTTTATCTGTTCTCCGGATCTTTTTCAATTCATTGACATGTTAAACGCTGGAGATCGCATAGAGTCCGATTATTTACCATTAGAATTAACATGTAAATTCCCAAACACGAACAACCAAAATGATAAGCCAACATCTGGTTTCTTTAAAGAAAAGATTGTTTGAAATGAATCTCTTTGTGAAACGTTTTTAAACAGCCTGCATGAAAGGATGGTGTCTTATAATCAATTACTTTTCAGTTAACTGGATTTTAACATTGATGGGGCTACAGATGATTTCGTCCATGTTATCTTAGATTCTGCAGATTGTATGAGGAAAAGAACTAGAATTATGCATTATCAACATACCAAGGCCCCATTAAGTGACGAATGTAAGATTGCTAGACGGGTTGCTCGAAAAGCATTGAGAACATTTAGACGTAGACGTACTGTTTCTAAAGAGAAATCACTAAATCGTGCTGTAAGAAAAATAAATCTGACTTGTGTAAATGTAGGCTTAAAAAAATGAGTGATACTATCTATTCTCCCCCTACGTTTTGGAAACAAATACGTTCATTAAAAAAGCAGACAAATAGAAAAGTTAGTATCTCAAAGGATGAGTGGGTTATACATTTTATGCAAAAACAATTCAAATGACACTGTTTTCAACACTGACAGTGATGTGTTTGACGATATTATGTTTCCTCTTCATGTTATAATGATGTTAGCGAACTTATTTTAGAATCACCCATATCACAGGATGAAATTCTGGACTCTATTGTACATCTAAAAGGTGGAAAAGCTGCTGGTCCTGACCATATTGTGGTTGATATGATAAAATGTTCCAAATTTGAGATTATGCCTTTTCTCCAAAACTGTTTCAATAAGATGTTTGATAGTGGTATATTCCCCAGAAGCTATTCTTGTTCGGTAATTATTCCAATTCACAAGAAAGAACAGTTTAACAACCCAGACAATTATAGGGGAATATCCTTAATGAGTATTCTTGGAAAGACTTTTACATCAGTGCTTAATTCCAGGATTACGAATTGGGCTAACATGCGAGATAATATTCCAGAAACTCAAGCTGGTTTTAGAAATAAGTAATCAACTTCAGATCATATATTCACATTATATGCAATAATCAAAAAATGTCTATCTCGTCGTAAACACAAAGTGTATGTCGCCTTTGTCGATTTAAAAAAAATGCTTTTGACTCCGTTGATCGTTATAACCTATGGTACTGTTTAAAAACTACTGGCCTCCATGGGAAAATGTACTCTTTATAAAAAGGTATGTATTCAAATATCAAATCATGTGAACGATGTGGTGAGGGTGTAACCGATTTCTTTGACTGTCCGGTTGGCTTACGACAAGGATGTATTTTGAACCCGATATTGTTCTAATTTTTTATAAGTGAATTATATTATGAAATTATGGCTAGGGGTAAACATGGTATTCAATTATTCCCAAATGTAATAGAAATTTTGATGCTTCTTTTTGCCGATGATGTCATTTTAGCATCAGATTCTGTTGTTGCATTACAAAAATAACTTAACATTTTAGAATGTTACTCCAAAGAGTGGAAACTATCAGTTAACTATGATAAAACAAATATTGCCATTTTCAGAAGAGGGGGCCAGGTGTCATTGAATGAAAGATGGTTTTTCGATGGTTAATGTGTTAATGTTCTGAGCCATAATTTTATACATATCTTGGTGTAATGTTTACCCATACAAGGAACTTCAAGAAAGTGTCTCGGTCTTAACATCACGTGCAAAGAAGGCCTTAATCGATGCAATGTCTGTCTCGCAGAAAGTAGGAGATTTTACACCGAATATATTTTTTAAATTATTTGATGCCCAAATGCAGCCAATCCTGTTATATGGATCAGAAGTATGGGGATTTCAGCGATACGATTGTCTTGAAAAGCTACATCTTTTAGCCTGTAAAAAATCTTATCCGTTGGTCCATCAACACCCAATTGTATGGTCTATGGCGAGTGTGGCAGATACCCGTTATATATCAACTCCCAAATTAGATGATTGAAATACTGGTTTAATATTCTTGGAATGTATGAACGCCGAATCCCCACACTTGCTTATAATATGCTTGTACATTTAGACGACATGGGCAAAGTAACATGGGCATCACATATTAGAAACCTTTTGTTTTCTCATGGCTACGGTTTTGTATGGTTAAACCAAACAGTTTGTGATGTTAAATTCTTTCTGAAACAATTTCGTGAACAATCTATAAATATGTTTAATCTGGAATGGCATTCCACTCTAGAAAACAGTTCAAGGTATGATTTGTACAGAACGTTTAAGAGTTTTATTCAACCAGACAAATACTTATCTCCATTAACATCAATAACCCTTCGACGTCCATTTATTCAATTTAGGCTCGGATTGTCAGATCTCATGATAAATGAAGGAAGAAAAATGACCACTGAAAAGTCGAAGAGGCTGTGCCCACTATGTCATTCAGCTATAGAAAATGAAATTCATTTTACTTTTGTATGTCCTTATTATTGTGACCTAAGATGAAAGTTTATACCAGAACGCTATCTGTCAAATTATCCTGTACCTGCTTTCATTTCTCTTCTTTCTTCAAAAGATGCTGCTGTCATATTAAAACTGGCTATATATGTTAAAAATGCAATTTCCCTAAGAAACAAATTGTTAAACATGAGTATATTTCCAAATATGTAAACTACTTATTTGTAACTCTTTTGTATATGGTCCGGAGGCCTTACATGCAATAAATATCTTTCACTTTGACTTGAATGAGGCAATGGCTAGTCTGTTGATACATGCATAATATTTTGATTCAGTCAATTAAATACAGAACTAGCAATGTTTGTTTCAAAATATTTTATTGCATCTTAATATGGACCGAAGTGTAGCACTACAGCTGTAGTCTTACCATCACCTCTCTTGATACAAATACATAATTGAATATACATATTATTATAGAATCCAATTAAGTACATTGAATGTGTGAAATTCCCATTTCGATATAAAATATGCGATAAGCTGAAGACTACATGCTTCTATGCAGAATTTCCGCATCACTGTATACGTGAACTTGCTAATGCATCTACTTCTCAATCTATGTCTATCCAACCATGTATTGATTATTAAGAGCGCAGCAAATAACGGGCAACATATAACAATAGTACTCTGCTGACCAACATTTTCATTCTTGCGTATGCACACACTGCATTTTCGATTTTTTTTCAAGTTTTCATGTTGCATGAAATTTTCAAGAAATAAATGTTATATTTTCACAAAACAAGGCAGAATTTGAAAACAAAATCCATTGTGCCTTGATCTTGTATGTAGTGTTTTAGCTGATGGCTTAATTCTGTCTTCTCGGTTACGCCTAAGGTATAACACAAGTGTGATGCAAAACATCAACATTAATGTCCAAACATTTGTTGTCCATACAAGTGAGTGTAAAATACAACTTTTAAGAATAATGCCGGGCTAGTGGATATGATCGACGCACTTCGCTTGCACTGAATAGTTGCCAATATATTAAATGTAATTTAAACCAAATATCCAGAGGTTTAACAAGAGCTACATTATCTTTAATGTGAACGCTACTTAAGCTTAATTGCATTTCTGACCTTAGTTGAAGTCACCTACAAATAACGTGAACTAGAAAATTCTCATACTATCACAATGGCAAAAATTAAGCTAAATTCTCCTTCCAATATAGTTTCACGCAGATTTATGATCAATAAATTGCACATACTCAGTCTTGGAGCGCTTTCCCAAAGAAACAAAGCCTTTCATTAATAAACATTCGTGAACAGAAATGTAACTGTTGAAAAATATGCCCTCATTGTTTTAGCCTACTTGAGTGCTTTTTAAACATAATGGTTACACTGTATGCTTATTGATCTCTCCATCTTGCTATTTGTGGAACTAAACACGATATACATAACAGAGCAGAATACAACGATGAGTACTGTGTAACAAATCAGTTATTCATCTGTGAGCATAGTTCAATGTACATGCTGAGAGATCATCCTGTACCCAAGGCTGTACTTCCGGATTTGCCTGCAACCGAATCTGGAACAGACAGACAAAATCATTAGGAAATACATACAGTGATTATTATATGAGCATGTCTGTCATGCTGATTTTACGTAACGAGTCGGAATTTTCGTATTTCCCGAGCGAGAGCGAGGCTAATACATGAAATCTTACACGAGTTTCGTGAAATGAGTGTAGCTCATATGCGAGTATAATAATTTCTTTATTACCTTTATTTCTTAATTCTTTTGAGCTCCGCTTTAGAAATATGCACTGATCCCGACTGCCGTCTTAGAAAACCCACACTTGTCGAATGACGTCAACAATCTTGAGCTATGACGTCGTTTCTAGTGTGACGTTATTCCGATCGTACGTCACAATACGATTTGAAGGACGTCAACAATGTCGTCCAAATGACGTAAACAATACACTAGTGCGCGTGAAGTGATATTGGCACTAGTGCGCATGCACATGCGGTTTTTATGAACTCGGATATTTCTAACCTTATGGGTAATAAATAGAGGATATTTAAGGTGTAGAGTGAAATATCATGTTTCTCTCATCGAGTGACGGGGGAAAGGAGATATTTTTACGAGTGACATGGAATATCCTATTTGTTACATACATTTTGTGTCGTCTACTAACGGAATTTTCTTTTTCATTACAAATGTTAAACCTGGAACGTAGAGCCTCCCTACATAAAACGCAGCTACGTTTCACCACCCCTTGTAATTGCGACTTAAAACGTAGTTCCGAGTTTGCAAAATCTTAGAAAATATAAACAAAAGTCTAAAAAACTATCTAGGGTCACGAAAATGCTTTACCATACATTTGGATAATTATGATGATGTACAAAATCAAACTCAAAAACATATTCTTGAAAGCTACGAGACCGCTGTTGGAAGCGAAAGAATACACGCTGGTCAAATAACATAAATGACGCTTTGCGAAACGAACAGTCTCGATTGACGATTTAAATGAGAAATTTACAATGTATAACGAATCATTTTCGCGAGAATAACAAACGACAAGAAGCGATATTAACTCCATAAATGACCATCTGTCATTTTCTTTTCCTTTTCAATGTGGAACTAATGTAAAAAGGACGTCAACAGTTTGTGTACGGGCTAAACACTTCCGATGAAGGGAGACAATTTCAGGGGAGATAACTCTTGTATGGCAATATTTCTGTCAAAGTGTTATGTTCACTGCAGTGAAATAGCTCGTCGTAAGTTCACTGCAATGAAATATCAAGTGGTATGTACACTGCATTGAAAATATCACTTTTTTCTACTTCAGAAAACTCGGGCCTTCACACTGAAGTACACACGGAGGTCACACCATAGGGCTGGTGTAAACAGTAGGGGTGTAGCGAGTAGGTTGAATGAGGTTACTTTGAACAGTATTCCGGGGCGTTGTGGTTAAATCGTTCACTCGGCACGCCGAAGACCCGGGTTCAATTCCCCATATGGGTACAATGTGTGAAACCCATTTCTGGTGTCCCCCGCCCTGATATTATTGGAATTTGCTCACTCACATTGAACGGTATTCCAGTTATATCACAGCGTGCCGGCTTGTGGGGGGAAAGCAGGTCTTGGACGTTTACCGCTTTGGTGAAAGCTTGATCCAGCTTGTTCCGAGTGTATAACACATCCCCAGTACTGCTCCAGAACTACATAAACACACTCAATTTCTTGGCAATTTCTGAGAATGTTTGCATCTATTGCACTGGATGGATATTTAAGTTCTATATGTTGGCCAGGTTGTAGGCCACTTTGGTTAACCCAAATAGCACGGGGGATATAGGGTTTGCACACAGAGAAACGTGATCAAGGCGAACCTAAGACAAGAACGTCCTGACACTTCCAGGGGACGCCACTCTCCACAACGAAATTAATGCTTTCATTTGCATGTGATGTTGTTACCATAGTTGCGTGGGACAACCACTCACACTGCCGCTACAACCTGTAGTTGTTACACTCACCTAGGGCTCCACTTTCAAGGCGTTGAGAGCAGCCTGCAGGCGCCGGCCGAACTCGGGGTCCGCCTTGCCAAAGTTGGCGACAGCACGCTTCTGGATGAACTCCTGGGCGTTGATGATATGTCCCGCCAGGTTGTTGATCAGATGGTCCCGCTCACCCGGCGGCAGGACCTGGATCATTTAGACACAATAGATGGTCAAATCGAAAACGTCAACGCCAGAGAATAATGAGTCTCTAATATCTGCCGGGACAGGTTCCATGGGGCGTAAAAGGCAAAATAGTGATGAAAATTATATGAATGGATTATTGAAAATATGTAATGACATTAGTCGTTCGCGAAAAGTGGAAGCATGTCCTGCTCTTTCTCTACCCTGGTCCAAGATACAGCATCAAGGTAGCCCTATACTAGAGTCGTTACCCCATTCACACCCTGATACACAAGCTTTTCATCCCATTCCCACCCGGGTACACAGTAGCGTTACCTACTCAACCCTTGGGTACTCTAGACCTTTATCCCATTCACACCCGGGTGCACTAGAACGTTACCCCATTCCCACCAGGGTACACTATAGCTTTACCTCATTCACACCCGGGTGCACTAGAACGTTACCCCATTGACACCCGGGTACATTATAACTTTACTCCATTCACACACGGGTACACTAGAACGTTACCCCATTGACACCCGGGTACATTATAACTTTACTCCATTCACACACGGGTACACTAGAACTTTACTCCATTCACACACGGGTACACTAGAACTTTACTCCATTCACACACGGGTACACTAGAACTTTACCCCATTCACACACGGGTACACTAGATCTTTACCCCATTTCACACGCGGGGACACTTGAACTTTACCCCATTCACAGCCGGGTACACTAGAACTTTACCCCATTTACACTCGGGTACACTAGAACTTTACCCCATTCACAGCCGGGTACACTAGAACTTTACCCCATTTCACACGCGGGGACACTTGAACTTTACCCCATTCACAGCCGGGTACACTAGAACTTTACGCCATTCACACTCGGGTACACTAGAACTTACCCCATTCACAGCCGGGTACACTAGAACTTTACCCCATTCAAACACGAGTACACTAGAACTTTACCCCACAGACACTATCATTGATTGTGTGATTCTGAGCATTTACCTTCTTCCAGAAGATGCCGACTTGGCTGAAGTTGTCATCATCCGCAGTGCTGTATCTGGCGACGTCTCCAGTGAGCTTGAAAGAGCACTCCATGCACTTGGGGTCCTCTTGGGGGCCGGAGAAGCTGTTGGGGAAATAATTAGGAGCGCCAGCTGGTGGGAAAGAGAGTCAAGAATCCAAAATAAGTCATGTAATTTGATGTAGGTCATGTTCTAAATGACTGAGAAGGACACTATTATAGTTTGTCAATTATGCCATATAGATCACGTCACAACACCATCACCGTCATGCAGATGTGGTTCGTATAAAATTGTATCTTGAACACGTTGTTCAGCGTTCATTCGCAACACCCTAGTCCCAGGTTCGATTCCCGACATTTGTAACGTGTGAAGCCCAGTATTGGATTTCTTGCCGTCTCACGTCCTGGACTACTTCTAGAAGCGGTGTCAAATCATACTCACTCATCCGTAGCTATGTTACCTATATATGAGACAGTGGGGACCCCAGCACCCCAATGGTAGTCGACAGAAGCGACTACATTGGGAACCAGTAGGGTTGGAAATGTTCTCTAGCAACAAACGCTGGGATAGGAGACGGGTGGTCAGGGTGACATGGTTGATTGTGTGAAGGTGACCCGAAAGTGTTGATTGTTACGCATAATATCAATGACTGGATTGTCTGATCAAGCTTGTTTATGTACAGGCCGCTGTCAAATGGATATTGAATGTACAGCATTAAATAACACTCAAACACTCACTCACTCACCCACTAACTCACTTAAACAGCCACCAACAATTCTAACAACCCACCCACCCTCACTCACTCACTCGCTCACGCATGTCTCCCTAACCTTGGTTGTTGTCCACGCACTGAGGGCCGTCTCTCTGGTAGTTGCTGAGGCGGGTGTTGTAGGGGCAGTTGACGGGAAGTTGCAGGTAGTTGCTGCCGAGACGATGCCGGTGGGTGTCCGAGTACGAATAGAGGCGGCCCTGAAAACGTAACAAACAGGAATGTTTCAAACATCTTTCTCTGATTCACTGGACCCGTGAAGATCCGGGGTAGAATAGGTCTTCAGCAACCCGTGCTTGCCGTAAAAAGGCAACTATGCTTGTCGTAAAAGGCGGCTAACGGGATCGGGTGGTCAGGCTCGCTGACTTGGTTTATACATGTCATCGGTCCCAATTGCGTGGATCGATGCTCATGATATTTATCACTGGATTGTCTGGTCCAGACTCGATTATTTACAGACCGCCGTCATATAGCTGGAATATTGCCGAGTGCGGCGTTAAACAACAAACCAACCAATCTGATTCACTGGTCAGCCACGGCTACCGGAACACCTGTTAACCTCAATAATGCTTACACCAATGAATACTTCACATACAATTTCTGATTGGTTTTTATTCATATCTGATATTTTACTGTGAGAAATCAATATTAAAAGAATAATCGATTCATTTTTCTCGTCCAGCTAAGTATTGTGTGTGCTGTGTGAGATCTAAACTTATATTTTATTATCAAAACTTAAAGTAATAGCATGACGTATACAATCGTCAAGGGAGTGTTGTTTATTGTCATCGATCATATCTATTTTTGTAGCATAATTAACTGGTTATGTATATGTCAGTATATGAACTACACAATTACCTGGCCGGCCTGACCACATCTAACACGTCAGTATATGAACGACACAATTACCTGGCCGGCCTGACCACATGTAACACGTCAGTATATGAACGACACAATTACCTGGCCGGCCTGACCACATGTAACACGTCAGTATATGAACGACACAATTACCTGGCCGGCCTGACCACATGTAACACGTCAGTATATGAACGACACAATTACCTGGCCGGCCTGACCACATGTAACACGTCAGTATATGAACGACACAATTACCTGGCCGGCCTGACCACGTGTAACACGTCAGTAAATGAACGACACAATTACCCGGCTGATTCAACTCACCTGCAGCATCTTGTCGGGGCTGGCCTCAATACCTGTCACCATATGCGCCGGGGAGAAGGCGATCTGCTCCACATCAGCAAAGTAGTTCTTGGGGTTCTTGTCAAGTACCATGCGACCAACTGGGATGAGGGGGTATTCTGCATGGGGCCATACCTGCAACAGTCAACAACAAACGTCAACTGTCTGGTCATATCGAGGGCCATGCGACCAACAGGGGTGAGGGGGTATTCTGCATGGGGCCACACCTACAACAGTCAACAACAAACGTCAACTGTCTGGTCATATCGAGGGCCATGCGACCAACAGGGGTGAGGGGGTATTCTGCATGGGGCCACACCTACAACAGTCAACAACAAACGTCAACTGTCTGGTCATATCGAGGGCCATGCGACCAACAGGGATTAGGGGGTATATTCTGCATGGGGCCACACCCACAACAGTCAACAACAAACGTCAACTGTCTGGTCATATCGAGGGCCATGCGACCAACAGGGGTGAGGGGGTATTCTGCATGGGGCCATACCTACAACAGTCAACAACAAACGTCAACTGTCTGGTCATATCGAGGGCCATGCGACCAACAGGGATGAGGGGGTATTCTGCATGGGGCCACACCTACAACAGTCAACAACAAACGTCAACTGTCTGGTCATATCGAGGGCCATGCTACCAACAGGGATGAGGGGGTATTCTGCATGGGACCACACCTACAACAGTCAACAACAAACGTCAACTGTCTGGTCATATCGAGGGCCATGCGACCAACAGGGATGAGGGGTTATTCTGCATGGGGCC
The DNA here is from genome assembly GCF_023055435.1 of Haliotis rufescens. Lineage (NCBI taxonomy): Eukaryota > Metazoa > Mollusca > Gastropoda > Lepetellida > Haliotidae > Haliotis > Haliotis rufescens. The sequence goes on from NW_025963779.1 coordinate 28,728,714, forward strand.
ACACCTACAACAGTCAACAACAAACGTCAACTGTCTGGTCATATCGAGGGCCATGCGACCAACAGGGATGAGGGGTTATTCTGCATGGGGCCACACCTACAACAGTCAACAACAAACGTCAACTGTCTGGTCATATCGAGGGCCATGCGACCAACAGGGATGAGGGGTTATTCTGCATGGGGCCACACCTACAACAGTCAACAACAAACGTCAACTGTCTGGTCATATCGAGGGCCATGCGACCAACAGGGATGAGGGGTTATTCTGCATGGGGCCACACCTACAACAGTCAACAACAAACGTCAACTGTCTGGTCATATCGAGGGCCATGCGACCAACAGGGATGAGGGGTTATTCTGCATGGGGCCACACCTACAACAGTCAACAACAAACGTCAACTGTCTGGTCATATCGAGGGCCATGCGACCAACAGGGATGAGGGGGTATTCTGCATGGGGCCACACCTACAACAGTCAACAACAAACGTCAACTGTCTGGTCATATCGAGGGCCATGCGACCAACAGGGATGAGGGGGTATTCTGCATGGGGCCACACCTACAACAGTCAACAACAAACGTCAACTGTCTGGTCATATCGAGGGCCATGTGAACTATGGGGATTACTATTAAGGATGATGACAAACCATGGTTGGCAATGGCGGGCACTATGTGGTCAAATTATGGGAAATATGAGGTCAACGGATGTCGTACCATGGTTAGGTCATGTCGGGAAATATGATGTCAAAAGAAGGCATGCCATGTCAAGGTCATGTCGGGAAATATGATGTCATAGGATGTCATACCATGGTTAGATCATGTCGGGAAATATGATTACAAAGGAAGGCATGCCATGTCTAGGTCATGTCGGGAAATATGATGTCAAAGGATGTCATGCCATGTCTAGGTCATGTCGGGAAATATGATGTTAAAGGATGTCATACCATGGTTAGATCAAGTCGGGAAATATGATGTCCAAGGAAGGCATGCCATGTCTAGGTCATGTCGGGAAATATGATGTCAAAGGATGTCATGCCATGTCTAGGTCATGTCGGGAAATATGATGTTAAAGGATGTCATACCGTGGTTAGGTCATGACGAGAAATATGATGTCAAAGGCTGTCATACCATGGTTAGAGCATGACGAGAAATAGGTCAAAAGAAGGCATACATTAGTGAGGTAAAAGAAGTGTTACAATTTTAAAAGGTTCCTGGGTTTGTTGTTATGTTATTATAAAAAAGGGGTCCCTTAAATCCGTAACGTTTGACATCGAGGTGATGACAAAGACACATTGACATTATATATAAGGTCAAGGTCTCCTTGATGAAGTAATGAAAAGATGCGTGATGACGGTGGGTTCCCTACCTTGGTGAGGTCGAAAGGGTTCCACTTGAGCCTCTCAGCATCCTTGAAGTTCATCACTTGTATGAAGACAGACCAGGATGGGTACTTGCCCCCGGCGATGGCGTTGTACAGATCACGTGTGGCGTAGTCGGGGTCATCGCTGGCCAGCTTGTCAGCCTGGGCTCCTGTAAAGTTCTTGATGCCTTGGTTTGTCTGTTGACATGCGGTAGGATGAGTGAGGGAGTAAGATAATGGTGAGGCCGCCACAAGGAATATCGTATATTTAGACTAACTATTTACAAGACAAGTTTTTCGTGATATGAAGAACGACCGTAATTGACGGCGAAAAGTGACGTCACACTATCAAGCTGTTCACGGGAAGGGGTTCTGTGGTTTTAACCCAACCATGTTCTGTTCACACTGAGTGTCATCCTGCTTCCAAACCCATACAACATTTATGGCACAATGCACAATGCACAACTTGTGTTAATATATATGAAAGAATTTTAAAACTCATACAAACTTACTAATACACAATAAATCCTGGCCGATTTCTGTTTTATGGACCGCCTCCGTGGTCTAGTGGTAGAGCGTCTGCCCGGAAAGCGGAAGGTCCGGGGTTCGATCCCCGACCGTGTCATACCAAAAGACGCTAACAAATGGTACTTTTTGTAACCCTGCCTGGCTGGTCGGCTTGCAGTCAGAATATTCATGTTAAACTGCGGCATGGTATCTCAGTGGGCTAGCACCTTTAAATCGTCGGCATTAGCCCGGACTAATACAATCACACACACACGCACGCACGCACGCACGCACGCACGCACGCACACACACACACACACACACACACACACAAACACATGCATGCATGCATGCACGTCGTATAAGTGCAATCATCTTCAACGCGACGTTAAACCCCATTTTGCCTCAGCTGTTTCTATGCCTACAAATGTAAATAAAGCGATAAAACCTTTTGCATATCCAATAGCAATATCGATAGTACGATTCCGACTATATCATGAGCATGTGTTTATTAATCACTATCAAATTGTGATGATACCAGGTGTTCGCGACAAAATCTATGCAAAAGAGATGTGCAATTTCAGCTGCCCTTCTACGACCAGTTGAAGTAATTACGAGTCGGGGAGAGTGAATATTGTTTAACACCGCGGTCCATAATACTCCAGTTGCATCACTGTGATCTGGCAGCAGTCGAGACTTAGACGAGAGAACCCAGTTATTGAAGACACAAATGATGACCCAAGCAACAAAGGAAGGATGACACGCCAGTCGCCTGAGGTACAAGGGACCTATCCTTCCCCGGGGTCTCCATGGATAGCGTTTGCTTGTTGTTTAACGCCGCACCCAGCAATATTCAAGCTATATGCTGCGGAATGTAAATAATCAGCCACACAATCCAGTGATTGACATCATGAGCATAGATCTACGCTACTGGGATACGATGACATGCATCAATCAAGTCATCTGATCACCCGATCCGTTAGTCACCTCACACAAGCATGGGGTGTTCAAGGCCATTTCTAACCCGGGTCATCACTGGGGTACGTACGTAAATACAATTTTCAGAAGTAAGCTTACCTTGAAGTGAAACTTGCAGTACACACTCTCCCCCTTGGCGTTGACCATCTTGAAAGTGTGGCTGCCGTAGCCGTTCATGTGACGATAACCATCTGGGGTCCCGCGGTTCGAAAAGAGGAAGGACACCTGGTGGGTGGTCTCAGGACGCAGCGTGATGAAGTCCCAGAACATATCGGGGTCCTGTGGACAATCTACCTCACTCAAACACCGAATATCTATACCACACACTTTTGTATAGGTTTACTGAAAAAATTCAAATTATTTACATCTGTGTGCCGGGGAAGAACCCTTTGAAATCCATTAGCGTATAGGTAAATGCAAGCAATTAGCTACCCTTTATCCGCGTCTAACCTTCTCAACACTCGTCTTTTGTTTACTTGCCCACATACCAGTAACAGTAATATACATCATTAGTAAAAAAAGTTCCTGTACAGTAAGACAAAGTTGCATTACGCGAAACAAATGTATGGCTACCCTATGACAATTAGGAAGTCCAAGGTAAAATACCGGAGGCCACCCTTCAGAACATGCCTAGCAACTACCTTCAGGCGTCACAGAGCGTCACAGAGCGTCATACCTTCAGGTTCGTAACGGGGTTTCTCTTCTGGGTGTGGATGAAGCTAGGGAACTGGAATTAAGAAACGATTAAATTCCAAAAACAATTATAGATGTTTGTAGGCATTTAGAAGTCGGATGTAATCATATTCATGACAACGTCGGGATTGTTCTGGTGTTTATTTACACAAGTTCTGATGTAGTTCTACTAGTGACCTATTGTTGATCAACTGTTTTACTACTGTTGGTGGAGCACCGGTGGCCCAGTCGTCTAAGGCGCCGAGATTCGCTGTGCGGAGTTGCCTCCCTTGGGCACGCCAGAAACCTATGATTGTGGGTTCGAATCCCGGTTCGCCCCGATTATGTTTCTAGGTTTGTCAGCACCATACCCGTGCTCGTGGGTTTCACCGAAGTGGTAAACATCTGAGACCTGCATCACTTCGGGTTTTCCTCCCACATTAAGCTGATACGCCGCGATATGACTGTCATACTGTTAATAGCGGCGTTAAAACCTACACACTCACTACTACTGTTGAAATATTGTTCTACTAGAGGTCTACCGTTGTCTACAACATTCTTCTTTTGTTCTACTTACGCCTTGATACATTTCTTTTGTTGTGGTCTGTTCTTCTAATACAGTTCCACTATTGTTCTACTGTAGTTTATACTACACTGTCTATACAATTGTTGGACCATTATTCTACTTCAGTTCACTATTCTTGTAGAAGTTATAGTTATAGCATTGTTCTTCTACTCACCAGCATAGGGTCCCTTATGAAGAAGATGGGAGTGTTATTGCCCACCAGGTCCCAGTTGCCGTCATCAGTGTAGAACTTAATGGCGAACCCCCGGGGGTCCCTGGCCGTGTCCGCCGACCCCTTCTCTCCACCTATAAGTCGTCAGTGAAGGAATATGTCGGGGAAAGTTCTTTCGTAAAGGACGATTGTTTCATACTTATCGTAACATCATGAATACATACTACCATTACTACACACCATCATGAATACACATTATCATTTCTACACACCATCATGAATACGCACTACCATAACTAGACACCACCATGAATACACACTACCATTTCTACACACCATCATGAATACGCACTATCATAACTAGACACCACCATGAATACATACTACCATTACTACACACCATCATGAATACCTACTGCTATAACTAGACACCACCATGAATACACACTACCATTTCTACACACCATCATGAATACGCACTACCATAACTAGACACCACCATGAATACACACTACCATTTCTACACACCATCATGAATACGCACTATCATAACTAGACACCACCATGAATACATACTACCATTACTACATACCATCATGAATACACACTATCATAACTAGACATCACCATGAATACATACTACCATTACAACACACCATCATGAATAAACACTACCATTACTACACACCATCATGAATACATACTACCATTACTGCACACCATCATGAATACATACTACCATTACTACACACCACCATGAATACATACTACCATTACAACACACCATCATGAATACACACTACCATTACTACACACGATCATGAATACACACTACCATTACTACACATCATCATGAATACACACTACCATTACTACACACCATCATGAATACATGCTACCATTACTACACACCATCATGAATACACACTACCATTACTACACACGATCATGAATACACACTACCATTACTACACACCATCATGAATACACACTACCATTACTATACACCATCATGAATACATACTACCATAACTACACACCATCATGAATACCTACTGCCATAACTAGACACCATCATGAATACATACTACCATTACTACATACCATCATGAATACACACTACCATTACTACACACCACCATGAATACATACTACCATTACTACATACCATCATGAATACACACTACCATTACTACACACCACCATGAATACACACTACCATTACTACACACTATCATGAATACATACTACCATAACTACACACGATCATGAATACACACTACCATTACTACACACCATCATGAATACATACTACCATTACTACACACGATCATGAATACATACTACCATTACTACACATCATCATGAATACACACTACCATTACTACACACCATCATGAATACATGCTACCATTACTACACACCATCATGAATACACACTCACTATTACTACACATCATCATGAATACACACTACATGAATACATGCACTATCATGAATACACACATCATGAATACACACATGAATGCACACTATCATGAATACACACATCATGACTGCACACGCTGATGAATGCACACTATCATGAATACACAAGTTTAAGAATATGTACTCTCATGAGTGCACACTATCATGAATACACACTATCATGAATATACACATATATGAATATGTACTCTTATGAAGGCACACTATCATGAATACACAGGTTTTTGAATATGTACTCTCATGAGTGCACACTACCATGAATACACACTATCATGAATATACACATATATGAATATGTACTCTCATGAATGTACACTATCATGAATACACACGTTTATGAATATGCACTCTCATGAATACACACTATCATGAATATGCACTCTCATGAATGCACACTATCATGAATACACACGTTTATAAATATGCACTCTCATGAATGCACACTATCATGAATACACACATTCATGAGTATGCACTCTCATGAATGTACACTCTCATGAATACTCACTTTTATGGATATGCACTCTCATGAATACACACTATCATGAATATGCACTCTCATGAATGCACACTAGCATGAATACACACTATCATGTATACACACATCATGAATACACACTTTATGGGTATGCACTCTCATGAATGTACACTCTCATGAATACACACTATCATGAATACACACTATCATGAATACACACATCATGAATACACACTATCATGAATATGCACTCTCATGAACGCACACAATCATGAATACACACTATCATGAATACACACTATCATGAATATGCACTCTCATGAATACACACTATCATGAATACACACTATCATGAATACACAGATCATGAATACACACTATCATGAATATGCACTCTCATGAACGCACACTATCATGAATACACACTATCATGAATACACACTATCATGAATGCACATTATCATGAATACACACTATCATGAATATGCATTCTCATGAATGCACACTATCACGAATACACACATTCATGAGTATGCACTCTCATGAATACACATTATCATGAATATGCACTCTCATGAATGCACACTATCATGAATACACACTATCATGAATATGCACTCTCATGAATACACATTATCATAAATATGCACTCTCATGAATGCACACTATCATGAATACACACTATCATGAATACACACTCATGTATACACACACCATGAATACACACGTTTATGGGTATGCACTGTCATGAATGTACACTCTCATGAATACACTCTATCATGAATACACACTATCATGAATACACACTATCATGAATACACACATTCATGAGTATGCACTCTCATGAATGTACACTCTCATGAATACACACGTTTATGGATATGCACTCTTATGAATACACACTATCATGAAGACACTATCATGAATACACACTATCATGAATATGCACTCTCATGAATGCACACTATCATGAATACACACTATCATGAATACACACTATCATGTATACACACTATCATGAATACACACGTTTATGGGTATGCACTCTCATGAATGTACACTCTCATGAATACACACTATCATGAATACACACTATCATGAATACACACATCATAAATACACACTATCATGAATACACACTATCATGAATACACACTATCATGAATATGCACTCTCATGAACGCACACTCTCATGAATACACACTATCATGAATACACACATTATGAATACATACTACCATGAATACACACTATCATGAATACACACATCATGAATACACACTATCATGAATATGCACTCTCATGAACGCACACTCTCATGAATACACACATCATGAATACACACATCATGAATACATACTATCATGAATACACACATCATGAATAGACACTATCAAGAATACACACTATCATGAATACACACTATCATGAATACATACTATCATGAATATACACATCATGAATACACACTATCATGAATATACACATCATGAATACACACTATCATGAATACACACATCATGAATACACACTATCATGAATACACTATCATGAATACACACATCATAAATGAACATGAAACATACATAAAATGAAGAAAGACAATGATGCTGTAGCTCTACAATGCAACTTAAAGACAAGACACAGGGAAAAAAATTAAGGGGTTGTGGAGGATACGGTCAGCCTTCTTAGATTTCAAATTTACTACTTCTAATTTACGTACTATCGTTTTTTTGGTATATTATTCATATTATATGCTATGCCCTGAAACTACAATCACTCACACACTCACTCACTCTCTCATTGAATCACAAGCTACTGATTCTGTTTTTTAGTTCTGCAGTAGAAAATGTTAATCAGTATTCACCGCGTGCAGTGAGAAGTGCAGAGCTTGCCTTCACAGATATTAAAGTCACGAGTGCAACGACGAATTTCCTGACCTCCCGTCGGCCATTCTTGCAACTTCACGCCCTTGAATAAATATACGTGACTGTAATCAGGGACAGTGTGTGCAAGCAGCCTGTTATTAATACCCCTGTTATGTAGGTGGCCTTGAAGCGGGTACACGGGTTGTCGCGACACGGAAACACCGGAGACAAAAACGACACTGCACCCGTCTATTTACTTTACCAGACAGTCACTTGACATGCTTACCTACAGTTGAAAACCTGATCGCAAGTGGCGTCTTCTTGCCAACACGTTCAAATACCTTTGCTTTACAATACTTGGTGATGTCGTGTGTTATTTCCAAGTAGCCGAACGCCCCTGCAATGATATCAAACAAAAAACTAATTAGAACAAGTCTCAAAAAATATATTCCTCATAATGATCAGAATTGGTCAGATGCGTTTGTTCAACATAAATATTTTATTATCATGATTATTTAAAAAAAAATACACTTTGAATTAATTACTTTTTAAAATAAATACATTAATGTGTGTATTCTTATAAAAAAAAACAAATTAAATTCATTGTTGTGTCACAGTTGCGTCCCTCAGAGTTGATCTGATTATGATCCTTGGTCAGTCGCTACAATACCCCTGTTCGAGAGTTTCAGCACTGGTAGGCGTGTATGACAGGGGTCACTTTAGGATCTCATCCCACTCCGCTGCCATGTTACAACTGAAACACTGTTCAAAGTGGCGCAAACCCAACTCACTCACTCACTCACTCACTCACTCACTCACTCACTCACTCATCCAAGCAAGCACTCACTCACTCACTCACCGAAGCACTCACCGAAGCACTCACTCACTCACCGAAGCACTCACCGAAGCACTCACTCACTCACCGAAGCACTCACCGACGCACTCACTCACTCACTCACTCACTCACTCACCCAAACACCAACCCGCCCGCCCGCCCGCACGCACGCCAACTCACTCACTCACTCACTCACTCACTCACTCACCCACCCACCCACACACCCACCCACTCACTCACTCACTCACTCACTCACTCACTCACTCACTCACTCACTCACTCACTCACCCACTCACTCAGCAAGTACCTGCTCCTTTAGCATGCACGACTCTCTCAGGGATCCTCTCTCTGTTGAAATGCGCCATCTCGTCCGTGAACACGAAGTCCTGCAACAACACAGGCCCCTGTGGTCCCACAGTCATGGTGGCTGTCTTACGGCCCACAGGTGCACCTGTGCCTGTTGTGAGGACATCCGGTTTCTACAAAAGAGCACGGTGTATATAGGATATGAAAGTACAGATGCATATACGCTAGATGATCCGCGGTTTAAAAGGATCCAATTCACGAACATTTGTATATATTTTAATAATTGCGGTAGGTGAGGTAGGTGAACATTCCTCCAAACTAAAGAAAGATATGACTAGTTCATAACGAACAGGTTTCACTCAAAACACGACAGGGGTGAGTGAAAATGGTTTCATGCCGTTTTGGCAATACTCTGGCAACATAACGGCAGGGGACACCAGAAATGAGCTTCACACATTGAGCATATGTGGGGAACGAACCCAGGCCTACGACGTAACGAGCAAACACTTTAACCACTAGGCTACCACACAGCCCACATACGACAGGAATATAATAGGGGACATTTATCGTGATGACCAACCGACGACTAGATGATGAAACCCTTCTGTTATTCATTGTTAATATTACATATCCGACTATATGTTTGTAACCACGACTACACAGTACCTTTTTGATGGGAAACACATTCCCCTTCAAAATCTTTGAATTGTGAATAATTTTACCTGTATTGACTTGTGATAACTATTATTCATTACAAAGAATATGTCAGTCAACAAATGTAAATGTCGTGTTAAACTTTGCAAGGTTCCTGAATTGTTTCTTCACAGGAAGATAAAGCACCTGTTTATCTTCCCTTAAGAAATAACTCTCTGTAAAATGGTACTTGTAAACCTTTTTGTACTATGGGCCTGATGGCCTTCATGCAAATAAAACTGTCTGTTTGTCTGTATTGACTTGTGTCCAAGACATCTTCCCGAGGCAAGGGCGTTTACTGACTATGACAGTCCAGTTTTCACCCTTGCCGAACTAGGTTGGACTTCAGCAGAGACATTTTGTCTGGACTAACGAGCCTATGCATAGTCCAATCGAAACGCCCAGCGAACTAGACATCCGGTTCGTTAACAACTTGCAGATTTCGGTCGACTGCAGGATTTGCAAGGGATGTGTACCGTCAACTGGGCGTCGACAGATATTTTGCAAATCTTATCATGTTTTTAATCAAGGTGCTCAAGTGATTTGATGCACTTCGCGAAGTACGTCCCGTTTTATTACAATAAAGATTTTGACTATCGATGAGATTGTATTGACTAGGCGCCGCCGTTTTGTTTGAAGGAAATGCAAGAGATATGAGAGATGGAATCTGATTGGTCAACTGGATTGACATAAAAGGGACATAGATCGTAATAGCCACTTGTGGCGCTACGATGGAGTCAGGAACCTCCAGCCTAGTTCGAATTCGGGCCATAAATAGTGCATACATTTCCAAGTTTTTATTAGAAACCTTGATTGACCAATCACAAATATTCTCTAAGCTCATAACATAATTATTACACATAGTTATATTTAAGAAATAAACGACTCTCGGTCGTTGTTTAGCATACAATAAAACACCGCAAGGAGAACAAACCATGCCTGAATAGAATCCGACCTCGGCAATGTCGGACAAGTTAAGAGGGGTGTAAATTTCATATCTCTCCCATATCTGGATGCGATCCATTGCGTTTATCTACGTTGCCCAACTACATCTATGAGAAACAATTCACTAGACACTTCTCTCTCGTCGTCCAATTTACGACGTCATAAAGTCGAATCTCCAATGACGTCATGATAGAACAATGTTTTATCGTGAAATAAACCACGCCCCGTTCTTAATATTCTCTGCGATTTATCGCGATAAATCGCAAAGAACAATGAACTCGGGTAGGAACCCGGGTACAATGGGCCTCTGGTGATGAGAGGCGATCACACTGGCCATGGTGGTAGGCTCGTTCACTTCGGCCCATTCGTGTAACTGCACCTCGATATCATGGCACGTTGCTCATGACGTTACAAACTGCTTTGTCCGTCCCAGACTCGATTACAGCCGAACAATTTTGCCTGGGTCGTAAAAAACACCAACAAACAAACAAACTTACCTTCTGTCCTTTGCTGAATTCATTTAGCTGCTCGGACGCCTTATCCCTGGTCGCCATGATTAAGAAGTGAAGAAACGCGCAGAACTTTCCTCTGACGTACAGCTTATTCAGGTCAAATTACCGGTTGCATAAACCAGGATCTGTTCGTTGAAGGCTTGTCGATGTTATGCAGGCTAAGCTACATGCATGGGTAGGAGAGTGTGACTTTACGGATACTGCATGGAGTCGGATAACGCTAGAGATATCTATATATATCTGTATCGAAAGTGCTCTGTCATTGGTGGACATTGTTCAAATGGAACTGCCCTACACAGTTGGGTTTTGCTTTCATGGAGAATCTGGCCTTACAGGCGTTCAATGCTGGCGATATTGCAAGTCACGACCAATACAAGATTTATTGTAGATCGTGACAATTATGCATCATAAAGGCGCTCAGCCAGCGGGTCAGAATTCGCAAAATGGAGTGTTGTATAAGGCAAAACAGGTCATTGCACCGATAAATTGTGAAGTTGAAGTTTTTATAGCCGTGCCTACCTCTGTTTTTGATAAAAATAATATTTTGTAATATTCAAAACTTGTATTATTATTATTTTCTTAATTGTTGACGTATGTATATGTATACTACAGGTTAAAATCTAAATGTTTATCATTTATGCGACGCCACACCCTTGAAAATATCGAGAGGCGTGATAGCAAATAATCGATGGCAAGTTCAAATATCAACAGTTATCAGCCATGCGACCATTTAACATAGCGCACAGAGTTTTCATAGAGCACGAGATACCTAAATAGTATACATTATTGTACGATAATATACCTTTTTGGGCCAGTTTCAACTATCAAAATGAGTGAGTGAGGGAGTTTTGGTTTTACGCCTCTTTTAGCAATATTCCAGCAATATCATGGCGGGGGACACAGAAATGGGCTTCATGTCGGGAATCGAACCCGGGTCTTTAAACACTAGGCGACCCGACCGCCCCTCAACTATCACAAACTTGCAAAGTTACTGTAGAATAGACTTCAATCTTGGTTGTGTTTTTATTAAGTTACAAGGGGGGGCACGGGTGGCCCAGTCGTCTCAGGCGCCGCGATTCGCTGTGCAGAGTTGCGTCACTTGGGCACCCAGAAACCTATGACTGTGGGTTCGAATCCCGGTTCGCCCCGATTATGTTTCTAGGTTTGTCAGCACAATAGCCATGCTCGTGGGTTTCACCGAAGTGGTAAACATCTGAGACCTGCATCACTTGGGGCTTTCCTCCCACATTAAGCTGACACGCCGTGATATAACTGGAATACTGTTAAAAGCGGCGTTGACCCAACTCACTCACTCACTTACTGAGGTAAGAGCGTACAAACCGGTGCGCACACTGTGGTATAGTTTGCATTCCGTTTGTTCACGTATATTTAAGAATTGCAGTTTGTGTGGATTCATTGGAGTATGAACCGTCATAGAAGGCCAAACAGTATGGACGTAATGTTCAGTTTTACATTTGTTCATTTTTAAATTGAATCAAATATTAATATACCCCTGAATTTAAGGATATAAGAACTATAAAGAACATCCCAATTTTGAAACGAAACAAATTTCTTTCACTAGTCTTAATCAGAGCTTGCAACGACGTTCAATGTAAAGGGCCTCATTTTGTTATACTTCAATGAACTCACACAAAGTGAAAGACAGTTTTTATCATTTTTATTTCACTATTTATTTACCCCGAAGGGGGTACTTCTAAACACAAATTTATTTGGTACGCGTGACTTCATGTTTACACTGACAGCCATACAACAACCATCTGAAGGAAGTCGTTCCTCAAAAGGAGAGTGAGTAAGTGAGTAAGTATGGTTTTACGCCGCTTTTAGCAATATTCCAGCAATATCACGGCGGGGGACACCACAAATGTGCTTCACACATTGTACCCATGTCGGGAATCGAACCCGGGTCTTCGGCGTGACGAGCGAACGCTTAAACCACTAGGCTACCCGACCGCCCCCTCAAAAGGAGAGGTGACATGAACGTATGTATGCTTACATTGTTCTACAGAGACATAAGTTGTAATTTGTTTACAGCAAATATATTCATATACTATTATGTATTGTAATATCCACATTAGATGAGAAGGGTCTGCTAAGAACCATCTCACTAAGTCAGTCACAATAAAAGCGCCGACACGATAAACGCGACGAGTGAGATTTCCGAACTCGCTATAAACCTGTGGCGATTACAGGTGTCACTTCGTCATCATTGATCAATTGGCCGATCGTTGATAGGTGGTTGTAAAGATGTGTCAAATAAATACAAAGGTAAATTCAAGGATTGCTGTAGATTGTATATGTCTGTCTAGACACGGATCGGGTGGATACCACTATAGTTTGGATGTGCATATGTTCGTTTTCTTCACTAGGATGGGTTGTAGCGAGGGTATTTGTGAACGACCATGCAGTCAGACCTTTCTCAATGGATACTAAAATGATGAATTGAAGATTAAAGGGCCTAAATGATCAGAAACAATTGTTCTGTATGTATTCCTACAAGGGAATTCCCAAAGGGTTTCCCAGGAATGTGGAAATAGTCCGTCAATGTTTACGTCATTTCAAGAATACAGGCTCGTGTAGAACGTATGAATGTCAAATATTGTGTCATTTATACGTTTATGAGCGTCAGTTTCGCGGTCATGTGACCGGCCTCTCGTCCAATGAAAAAGCCGTATATCGCGTAAACTTCACATTAAAAAATTGTAGCTCAATCAACGAAAACAAATCTTAATAATTAAATTAACAATATAACTTCACAGACCGCTATAGACAACGACCAGTGACGTGGGTCAGAGCACAAATACAACACAAGCCACGCCCATCCCATTATCAGCCAATAAGGAAACGGTTGTCCGGTAGAGAGCCTGGCCTATTTTTTCAGTTTGTGGGAACATGAACGCAAAAGTATTGCTTGGTTAGCCAAGCAAATGCCTTAGCTTCACTTGTGATTTACTTAGTGAATAATAGAAGTGAATTCTTTCAGATAATGATCTAAAGATGTCAACTAAAATTCTCTCAGGCGATTTCTTTTTCCATTCGTGTTGATCCAACACTGATTGTGCTAAAAGGGGCATGCGGGAGTATATCAAAAAGATGCATAACGTGACATCAGACAATATATAGAGTGAGTGAGGGAGTTGGGACCTGCGCTGCTATAGCAACACGCCCGCGGAAGGAGACACCAGTACTGGGTTTCACATTTGTAAGTGAGTGAGTGAGTTGGGTTTTACGCCGCTTTTAACAGTATTCCAGTTATATCGCGGCGTGTCAGCTTAATGTGGGAGGAAAGCCCCAAGTGATGCAGGTCTCAGACGTTTACCACTTCGGTGAAACCCACGAGCACGGCTATGGTGCTGACAAACCCAGAAACATAATCGGGGCGAACCGGGATTCGAACCCACAATTATAGGTTTCTGGGGTGCCCAAGTGACGCGACTCTGTACAGTGAATCGCGGCGCCTTAGACCACTGGGCCACACGTGCCCCCTTCACATTTGTACCAGTGTTGGGAATCGAACCCGCGACGCTTCATCCACTATGTTATCCCACACTGTGATACTGATCAGTACACTATGCAAGCGTGGGCTCTCTGCTATCAGACAGCAGGATCGTGACAAGTGCAGCTCAGAACTGCCTCGTCATTCGGGTTAAAGTGCAGCTCGTGCAGTCGCCGGGCGAGCTCCCGACCCAATAACGTCTTGTTATATAAGGGGCTGTACAGGTTCACGTGTGCTTAAACGTGATTTTGTGATATCGATAGTATCTCATCGTCATCTGGAAACAAAACTATGTAGAACTGAAATCAATCAATATCAGCATTACGTCCCGTATAAGGGTGAGATATACCAGCGTATTTAAAGCTTAAACTAATTCATGTATAGGTATGAACAATCTGAATTCACATTTGAATAGTTCAACAGGTTTACAGACCACTTTCCCTGACAACTGAGAGTATAAATTTGGGAACTATTCAAACCCTAGTTACTAGCTGCACGGACGCAGACACACACACACACACACACACACACACACACACACACACACACACACACACACACACATACTAACCACACACACACGCACGCACACACACACACAAACACGCACACAGACACACACACGCACGCACGCACACACGCACGCACGCACACACGCACACACACACACACACACACACTAACCACACACACTAACCACACACAAACCACCACACACACATTACGCTGTGATATACCTGCAATATTATTGAAAGCGGCGTTTCACTCACGTTAACGGGAAGATGGGCAAGTTACATGCATGGCAGTCGCAGCTAGGTTGATCAGGCATTCCAAACTCCCTCTTTTTGTTTGCTGACTCAAATGTCATGACATACTTAATTCAACCGGTTACTCTAATTGCACATACACGAAGCATCCTATTTACACAAGATGAGATGACAATATTTTCTGTTGACATTCTGCCAACAAATTCCGGTATACCCGCTATTACGGAAATTTGTTTTCCGGAACGCGTTGTCGACCTGATTGTGTGTGTATATGTATTGCTTGTGGGAATATATATATATTGTTCCTATTTTTACGATGCACAGTTTCTTTATATGGCTAAGTCATATAAATCCATATAAAGAAACTGTGCACCGTAAAAAATAGGGATACAAAATATGCAATGGGAATTTATTCGAAATAAATTATGTTTCACAATTTAAATTCACAAACGTGAACAGTAAAATGACTAATGCTGTATAGCCTTGCCGTCAGAATGCCAGTCTTACGTAGGGGTCAAACCTGAAAATCACAGGCTCAGTATCGAGTGTGGCCACCGGCTGCATCAACAACGACAATCGACGCCTTATGGATGACAAACGTCTGGCAGGAAAAGCTTGTTTGATGTCATCCCAGGTTCTGATCAGTTCTGTCCGCAGATCCTGAAGCGTTGCAGGCGGATTTGGTTGACGTCGAAGTCGAAGATCCATTTCGTCCCAGACTTGTTCAATCGGTGAAAGGGGTGAATTTCCTGGCCAGGGAAGATCGACCTGTTGTTGCTCGAGGAACTGCTGATTAATACGTGCTGTGGGTAGACGTGCGTTGTCCTGCTGTAGGATGTTAGCGGGGCCATGACATTGGATGAAAGGAAGAACAACTGTTCTTAAGATTCCATCTCCGTATCGAAAGGCGTTCAAGTTAGCATGAAGGAAAATAAAAGGTGTTCCGTTACTGTGCCGTGATGCCTCGCCAGATCATGGCAGAGCCTCCGCCATAGCGATACCTCTCACAACACATGCATCTGCGTAGCGTTCATTTGACGTCGATAGACACGTTGACAACCATCTGATGACGAAAGCTTCAAACGAGACTCGTCAGTGAACATCACATGCCTCCACCAATACAGAGGATGCCTAAGATGCCGTTGCATTACGACCATATTTGTTAATGCTTAGGTTTACGGATGCGCCGCACACTGACACAAAGATGCCCCTTGTAAGCTATAAATGACCAAGCACCTCGCAGCGATAACCCGTTCGCGGAGCTCCCTGTACTTTTATAAGGTTAAAAATGCACCTCAAAAACATTAGAAAATGGTAACAAATAAAACCGTTATAGCTGCAATGAGGAGTTGCATTAGATATAGTTTGTGACAGAGAACTTTTAGTTCGAAAGGAATCAATAGATAAAAGACATTTCACATTTATCACAAGGTATTCTGGACATTTCATAGTTATCATTGGATTGGTTCCAGGTTATCGTCCATTAGTTAATGAAACAAGCAGTGAGATTCAAGGTATATTTCATTTGGAGCTTCCGGAGCGAGTCACAAAATCAATAGAGAGATGAGCAATCTGACACATAGGCTTCTGTATTTTTTCGATTACGACACACATGAGTTCATGGTCAGATCTAACTTTTAACGAATGAAAATGAGGTATTGTGACATGTGACAAAGACACTACAAATGATATATTCAACATTAGGTGAGGTGAGGTGAAATGGGGTTTAACGTCGCGTCCAAGATTATTGCACTTATATAGCGACGTGCATGCAAGTGTGTGTGTGTGTGCCTGCTTGTACTAGTCCGGACTGATGCCGATTTATAGTGCTATCTCACTGAGATACCATATGCCGAAGTTTAACATGAATACCCCACTCAGACACAGTATACTGACTCCGAGCCGACCAGTCCTTGTTTTAGCCCCTTAATGCCGAGCGCCAGACAGGGTAACAACTAGTACCAACTTTTAACGTCTTTTGGTATGATGCGGTCGGGGATCGAACCCCGGACCTTCCGCTCTACGGGCGGACGCTCTACAACTAGACCACGGAGGCGGTCTTCAACATTAGGAGAAGAGAGCGCGGTTTGCAATCGATCGAGTCGAATCCCGATCGTTCTAAGTTTTCCCTATGTACTAACGAGTCTGGCCGGTCTGATCCTGTCCTGTATTGATAGATGGGCTTAGAGTAAGTAAAACTATGTGAGTATAAAGCTGGTGTTGCGTTTCTTATGCGAGTATGAATGCAGATAGAGACAACTTGGAGCAAGCGTCGTTAGACCAATCACTTCTTGACGGAGCCGAGCCGCTGCGGACATGGCGAGTTGCAAAGTCATGGCGTAAATGACCATGATGACCAGGAACGGCAATACATTTAGTAACTGTAGTAGGGTCGCACTTGACGCCCGAAAGCAGTTACGACAGTACTATCGCTGCCACCAGTCAAAACTCCCCACTGTGATAGGTGGCCCCAACCATGCTTGGAGTTGAACTCGCACCCGAATGACCGTTATGTTTACAAACAAATGACGACTGTCGTGACGCCGAATACTCTCATCCCTGCTAAATTACTTTCTTTGTTTGTCAATTTGAATTTCTATTTCATTAAAAGTATCATGTTATTGAATGTAAGGGAGAAGTTGGTTGATTTTCCCGTTAGTCTGCAATCTCGAACCAATCTGATCATACAAACAACAAAGTATATTCACCTGGAAAACATGGTCAGTCGTAAACCTTTTCAAAATTCACTATGATGGCATTCCCAAAGACATAAACAAAAGTATGAACGTTACTACATTTGGGGTTAGAGGCCAAATTTCAAGATTCTTGTAATGGCCGCGCCCACACTGGTGGCAGCGATGTTACCAAGAGTGTAACGTAGGTGTCACGCGCTGGGGAGGAGCTGGATAAATGACATGTTTTAATCAGTTCCTATTGGGTATACTTGGTATGAACTACAATATGTAGTTCACAGCAAACGAAACAAACATAGCATATTCTGATAAACTGAATATAAACAATGTATCTAATGGACACGACCCACACTTGAA
This sequence comes from Haliotis rufescens, assembly GCF_023055435.1. Classification (NCBI taxonomy): domain Eukaryota; kingdom Metazoa; phylum Mollusca; class Gastropoda; order Lepetellida; family Haliotidae; genus Haliotis; species Haliotis rufescens. The sequence continues at coordinate 28,747,421 of NW_025963779.1, forward strand.
ACTCAATAAAACAATGTCAGAACATATAAGCGACAAAAACCTTAATAATCTTTCAATCAGCATATGAAACGGGAACACTGGGTACAAGTCAAATTGGGGAAATGTATTGGAAATCATTTTCAATATTGAGGCGTCAAATTTAGAAATGTCCTCCACATGTCCACCAACAAACTTTTGAAAGCTTTGTAATCCTGATCAAACAACTTTTGAGCAAGAGTCGTATAACACTCTTAGGGCATGCACGATTTTACCTCAACTGTTGTGAAATGTAAATACCAACGTCTGGAGCTGCTAACCATCTCGTCATACAGTCACTCTGAGTGAGTGAGTGAGTGAGTGAGTGAGTGAGTGGGTGGGTGGGTGGGAGAGTGAGTGAGTGAGTGAGTGAGTATGGTTTTACGCCACTTTTAGCAATATTCCAGGAATATTACGGCGGGGGTCACCAGAAATGGGCTTCACACAATGTACCCATGTAGGGAATCGAACCCGGGTCTTCGTGACGAGCGTACGCTTTAACCGCTAGGCTACCCGACCGCTGTTCCACTGGTCTTTCTTATCTATACTTCAAGTGGGCAGATCAGTGAAAGGGAATTTGCTACTTACCGTTATTGATTGATTTACCTGAAGCTTTGCTTAAACTTGGCCAAATTTCTGTAATGGTCAACTATGCTCAAGTAATTTCAACAAAGAAATTCATAACACAATTATTTTTCGACCGACCCACATCTTAGATTGATAACATAAGTAAAAAAACGTCTGGCTCTTGTTTTACCCTCACATATTTTCTGGAAAAATGAACGTTTGATGAACGTTTAAGAGCAAGGTGAGGTGAAATTGGGTTTAACGTCGCGTCCAAGTTATTGCACTTATATGTATGTGTGTGTGTGTGGCTGCTTGTACTAGTCCGGAATGATGCCGATTTATAGTGCTAGCTCACTGACATACCATGCCGCAGTTTAACATGAATACCCCACTCAGACACAGTATTCTGACTCCGAGCCGACCAGTCCTTGTTTTAGCCCCTTAATGCCGAGCGCCAGACAGGGTAACAACAAGTACAATCTTTTAACGTCTTTTTGTATGACGCGGCCGGGCATCGAACCCTGGACCTTCCGCTCTCCGGGCGGACGCTCTACCACTAGACCACGGAGGCGGTTTGACAGCAAGTTGTTATGACTGTATTGGTTGTCACAGACACGTGTTAAGAAATAAAACATGCAGATGGAACTGTACAGTGCTGATTGTGTTGTCTTGCTTGTCTTATATCCCCGGATATTATTTCACATTGCGCAACAACAAAAAAGATTTCATGTCTCCGAACAAAGGTGCCGGGTAGACGGGAAGATCCCTCCGAAACTCTACACCCGTGATCGTGTCCCAGGGTACTTCGTGTAAATAATTGTAACTGCGGTTTCTTCCCTGTGAGGTCAAACACCCGTGATCGTGTCCCAGGGTACTTCGTGTAAATAATTGTACACTCCGTTTGACTCCAAATGAGAACGATGAATTGCAAAATAACTCGAAATCCAGAAAAGTGTAGGAAACATCAATACGGTACTTGACCATGAATACCCTGTACCCAACAAAATCTGAATTTTGTTTAATTTAAGACCCATGACGGATGAAGTTCTTTAAGAAACTATCATGTAATTTTGTATAGAAATGTATACATATATTTGGAGTCAAACGGACTGTGGTTTTTTTTGTAACTCCGGTTTGTTCCCTGTGAGGTCAGGGGTGCGTCAGGGGCGTGTGCTGTCACCAACACTCTTTTCAGTTTCAGTTTCAGTTTAATGATTTGGCTGAAGAAATCAATAGCTTATATTAATTAACGTCTAGTATTCAACTGGACGGCTCAATAATCAGTATGGTATTGTATGCAGACGACGTCGCGCTTATTGAGCGAGGTGAGAATTCGTTGCAGCGCATGTTGGATTGCGTAGCTCGCTCGTTGAGGCGACTCTGAGTAAATATTACGAAAACTAAATGTGTACACTATCGCCCTCAGTCTGTTGCAAGATCTGAATTTAACTTCACAAATGGTTGTGATCACATTGAAATTATTCATGCTTATAAATATTCAGGTATTTGGTTCAAGAACACCTCGACTTTAACTTTACTTCGTCAGAAATAGCTAAATCTGTAAGGTCAGCGCTCGGATATGCAAGTATAAATTAGCTTGTGGTATGGTTTATAATGTTTTTAACACTCTGTATGAAAACATAGGGCCCCCTGGATGATTGGAGTACTCTGCCCCAAGAGACCGCCTCCGTGGTAAAGTGGTTGAGCGTCCGCCCGGAGTGCGGAAGGTCCGGGGTCCGATCTCGGGCCGCGTCATACCAAAAGACATTAAAAAATGGTACTTGTTGTTACCCTGTCTGGCGCTCGGCATGAAGAGGCTAAAACAAGGGCTGGTCGGCTCGGAGTGAGTATACTGTGTCTGAGTGGGGTATTCATGTTAAACTGCGGCATGGTATCTTAGTGCGCTGACACTATAAATCCATCAGTCCGGACTAGTAGACATAAACACAAACACACACACACACACACACACACACACACACACACACACACACACACACACACACACACACACACACACACACACACACACACACACAAAACACACACACGCACAAACACACACACACACACACACACGTCACTATTTAAGTGGAGTAAACTTGGACGCGACAGTCCGGACTAGCACGCACGCACACACACACACACACACACACACACACACACACACACACACACACACACACACACACACACACACACACACACACACACACACAATAGAACGTCGCTATAGACGTGAAGTGCAATAATCTTGGACGCGACGTTAAACTCCATTTCAGCTCCCCTTGGAAGTCGAGCTTGGTAGGGTCAGACAGACTACAGGACAGACTTTGTATAAGCTTAGTCACACGAATACTGTGCAGGATGATGAAGCTGTAATTTCTATTCTGGTTTTATACACGATCTGTTGAAGGAAGCTATTTCTTTCGAGCCCTCTTTCATAAAAATACCTCCCGCTGATCAGATTATCTCTCTTATGGGAAATGGGTGTTTGTTAAACCCCAAGCCGCACTGGTATCATGAATGTTTTGACGTCGAAAAGATAAACTCGCTGTATTGTAAATAGAGAATCTCACCCGAGTGTCTTTTGATATCAAATATATCAACACAAGTTGATAAAAGTGGAAAAATTCCGAGGCTTGCCGAGGATTTTTGCCACTTTTATCAACGAGTGTTGATACATTTGATATCAAAAGACACTCGGGCGAGATTTTATTTATCATCCAACATCATTCTTCCAACCTTTTCAATTTGTAGACAGTAATTAGCAGTGTTTTCAGTGTAAAAATTACTGCTGACAGCTTCAGTAACAGAGCCATTAGTGATGTCATTTGATTGTGACGTCATGGTAACCGGTGACGTCACAATGGTCTGCAAAGCATTGTGATGTAATTTCATTGCAGCGATATCTACAGTGTAGATATCGCTTGATCTAATCCAAGCGATATCTCCTGTGGGAGTCAGTTTTGGATGATAACATATGAATACAAACCTTTTAAAGTGACGCTGTAAGTGTAACATCTGTGCCAACACATGGTTTTAACTTTCAATTATAATAATATTTTTAAATGACGTTTGATGTCTCAAAGGCCGGGTGTCGGTTATTGTAATATATACTGTCATATCAAAGTAACTTTCATGTATGTACAAGCACGTGACATCTTAATAAAATATTTTTCTTCCTATTCATATGTCCCAGGTTCGTATGGCTGTGAAAGTAAACGTTTACCCATGAAAAGATCTATAGAAAAGCTGACCTATATACATTTCACAATGTCGTCTTTTGTCGTTGCGCATAGACATCTTCAGCCGCAGCTTGCATTAGTACGCGTGTCGTTAATATAGGAAGTACAATGCGAACCATTGGGACAGAACCAGTGCATAGCGGTAACCGGGGCACATATATCCAGGGTCGTAACGTCCTTTAATTGGTGACTGTACTCATTCGACTATCCTCTTTAGCAAATATAAGGCGGCATTGATAAAGCTTATCTATGAGTTAGAATTTGACGCCCATGGTTAAGCAATGACACATATACACACTGGAACTTTCCATCTGACATGTACATGGATATATCAATCGACAGTTTCGGGGAAAACTGATGCTGATGTTTACTTAGACATGAGGAGATGAAGAGATCTGGGGGATGGGAGTTGGGGGAGAGGAGAGAGATAAGGGAAGGAGCGAGTCGCTGTCGCTGTAGGTGTACAGAGTTGCGTCCCTTAGGTGTGATGGAAACCATTCGTCACCACTCGCCTCTTTCCGTCACCTGCAGCTTGTCCCGGAATAACACGAGTTGGTCACGAATGGATGGAAACATGATTGTGGGTGTGGAGAACCTTGGAAGATGGTGGACGGGAGTTTTGATGAGATGTTCCGAAAGGACAGATTTCATGCCAGATTTTAAACAGAGGTCTTGTGTTCTTTATTCCTGGTGGCTATGGCGCGTGAAGTCTCTCCAATGTATGTGTCTCCACAGTTGGCATAAAATCTCATATACACATCCCGTAGGGTTTGGTTGACTGAGTGGGACCTTTACCGTTGGCGTGTCAGACGTTTCTAAGTGTCTCGTCGGTGGTGAATGTCAGGTATATACTGCCACCATGTTTCCTTGCAACTAACCAACATTCTCCATACCAGTGTTAGTCACTGGAGAAAGAGGACTTACTTACTTATATTGGAGATTTTACGTGCGCTTTCCGACTGCAGCGTATTTCGCACACGGGCCCGGCCAGGCCATTTATTGTGTTTCCGAAAAGGGGAAAAAGTTGTTTGGCAATCCAGTAGGGGTGTTTTAGTGGTTGTTTATATAGAATTTTGGAGAATTTGAGTTTGGAAAAAATGCCAAGAGGGTTTGGGGGCCGAACTAAGGGAGCTGAGTATGGAAGTTTTTTAGAAAGAGGAAACTTCCAGAAATTATTTAAATCCAAAGAAAGAAGCCAGCCATTAACAGAGACCAAGGCGTCTACCTACCCAGAGTGTATTGCTCTGTGTTTTAATCATGTCATCAACCACAAATTGACATATTGCCTAATAGATTAGCTCCTTGTTTTCCCAACCTGCCCAATCACTACAGCTTCATTATACTTATCTGGCTTCTCTCATATTGTTATTATGTTACTGACGATCATAAGAGAGTATACCGATCAGTTTTTCACAAACACAAACCCATGTTGATGAAAATGTTGTATTGCGAAACACACACTCACATTAAAAGATATAATTGTGATCCCACATGTGATATATTAAAGTGCCTTGTGACCACAATTCTCCCAACAACGTTTATTTTATAGATATTTTAAGAAAACGCGCCACATCAAAACCATATCAAGCTGATGAAGAAGTAAGCATATATTCCGAAACGTTGTGTTCCTCACAATAAAGAAGTTGACATACATAAATTCTCTTCCTTATGTGTCTCACTTCTAAATGCCTTATGAGTCTTCTAGTGCAGCGGCATAACCCCATATCTGACAGTATTGTGCATTTTGTGATACAAGCACCAAATTTGGCACACAGTTACTTTAATATGATGTAAACATTTTTGGATATGGAGCCACTTGAAATTCCAAATGCGTGAGACGCCATTTTGAAAAACTATAAACTTGTTCTTGGTGGCTATTTCTAAATCTGGGGGGTCACGGAATCATATCAAGCTGGTTTTCAACATGGGCTAGCTATCTTTAGATATATTCATAATCTATATTTCTGTTAAAAATGTACACCAAGGGATATACCAGTCCTATATCATAAGGAAATGTGTTTTTGGCAGTGCCGCAATCAAACCCACTTGTTAGTTGACCGCCGTCATATAGCTGTAATAGTGCTGAGTGCGGCGTTAAACAACAAACAAACAAACTTGTTAATTGTGTAAGTATCACTTTGTACATGCTATACGCAAACCCTGTCTACGAAAATATCAACAATAATTAATATTGTAATTAGAATGTATCACATGACCTTATTTATGCTATGGATTCCCCCAACGCCCATTTGTTGTATCAAGGATATATTTATGTATATGAGTAGCTCCTCATATAGACGAGAGCAACTGTAATAACTCGTCTGTGTGCGTGACAAAACTATACTGATACAACCATCCACTCCAACAACATTAAAAAATATTATAGTTTTTTTACGAATTCAAAATGAAATTTAAAGAATATATAGAATGGATTGAAAACTCTGACAATTATACAAGGAAATTTTCGAACAGTAGACGTCGATGTGATTACAATCTGAGGATTATTAATGTGAACAAGCTTACTTTAAAAATGGCCTTAGCCTTTGTGACTATACGCACACAGCTGTGTCCTTGAGGTAACTGTCAAAATCAATCACCCTTAGGCTCAAATGTATAGAAAAAAACAATGTGACTCATTGTGTTAAATAAAGAGCGTTACATTTCCGGGTCTCCGTTCACGAAGCGATCTTTGTGCTACGTAGTCGTAAGTCCATGTTAAAACATAGGAAGAGCGATCGTCTTGGCGCAAAGATCGTTCAGTTGAACGGGGCCTAGTTTTGAGAGCTACAACAAGAATATGATGAATCGCCGTTGATAATTAAACAGTTAACTTTAGGTGAGAAAAGTAATCTACTTATTTATTGAGAAGATATTTACTGTGTATGAGTGACCTTCTGGTGAAAGGGGAACTAAGCGCAAAATTACACACAGAAATATTATGTTACCGCGGGGATATAGATGGTGTGGTTTAGGTATGCTGTGTTGTCAAGCATCACAATAATCGACTGTCTGTACGCATCTACGAGTATGATAATCTGTACTTTACTGATAAAGTGTTATCCCAAATATAACATTTGTTACATTGCGCGTATCTCCGCCTCCGTGGTCTAGTTGTAGAGCGTCCGCCCGGAGAGCGGAAGGTCCGGGGTTCGATCCCCGACCGCGTCATACCAAAAGACGTTAAAAGATGGTACTTGTTGTTACCCTGTCTGGCGCTCGGCATTAAGGGGTTAAAGCAAGGACTGGTCGGCTCGGAGTCAGTATACTGTGTCTGTGTGGGGTATGTATGTTAAATTGCGGCATGTTACCTCAGTGAGCTAGCACTGTAAATCGGCATCATTCCGGACTAGTACAAACAGCCACACACACACACACACAGGTGCATGCACGTCGCTATATAAGTGCAATAATCTTGGACGCGACGTTAAACCCCATTTCACCTCACCTCACCTCGTCCGTGAGCAAGGATTTTGCAAATATAGTTAGATATCGGTGTGCATGAAAAGTTACTTCAGATTGGATGTATGCATCACAAAGATAACTGTGTAAGACCGTTCCTCTAATAGCTTATAACCCTAAATCGTTGATGAAAGACGCAAGACCAGACCAGAATGTGTCATTGTTACATTACTTGACACGGACTTGGGAAGGAAACTTAACACAATTTAATGCATTGAATGTGTGAGTATGGTTTTACGCCGCTTTTAGCAATATTCCAGCAATATCACGGCGAGGGACACCAGAAATGGGCTTCACTCATTGTACCCATGTCGGGAATCGAACCGGGGTCGTCGGCGTGACGAGCGAACGTTTTAACCACTAGGCTACCCGACCGCCCCCTTAATGCATTGAACAGAAGAGGATACCGACCACGTTCACCTGCAGACATTACATGTGTCGTGTTTGTTCTTGTACCTATACAACTGTTACGTGACGGGAATAGAGTCTCGCGATTATGTTGATTTGTTTATGATCCCATAGTCGCCATCCTTCGCCAGGTTTGACAATTTGTAATGTATTTGTTTGTTGTTTAACACAGCACGCACAAATACCCCAGCTATATGACGGCGGTCTGTAAATAATCGATTCTAGACCAGACAATCAAGTGATTGACATCATGAGCATCGATCTACGTCATTTGGAATACAATGACATGCGTCACCAGATCCCTTTAGTCGCCACTTGCGACAAGCATGGGTTGCCGAAGACCAATTCTAACCCGGATGTTCACGAGTCCACCACTTGTAGTGATGAAGCATACTAAACACATATATACTAACAGAAAAAAGTAACCGTGCTTCATATATAAGTAAAATTCAATGAAAATAAACTTATTCTGAAATTGAATCTTTCAATACATATGAATTGTTTGATAGGCATTACTTAGAAGTTGACGGATGTCAAAGTAGACACAATTTATAGATAACAATTGCTTCAATACTGTAAAGGTAACGTTTCGGTATAGATCCTTATACCGTTGTCGGCTGTTTTCACTGACTCGTCTTTATCAACTCAAATGATTGTCACAACCCATAGTGACACTGTTAATTGAGTTGTGACACCATCCCTCTTTCAGGGCCTGTCGCTCAGTCTCCTGTTACCATGTACGGGTTTTGTCAATGAATTTGTTATAATTCAAAAATTATCTGACGAATGGTCAACTATTATGCTATTTTCAATAAAATTACATGTGTACCACATTATATGAAGCACAGTCATTTGTTCCGTTAGTATAGGTTATTATGCCTTATATAGGATGTATAACAACACTAAAACTCAGTGGGGCGGTCGGGTAGCCTAGTGGTTAAAACGTTCGCTCGTCACGGGTTCGATTCCCGACATGGGTACAATGTGTGAAGGCCATTTCTGGTTTCCCCGCCGTGATATTGCTGGGATATTGCTAAAAGCGGCGTGACACCACAATCACTCACTCACTAACTAAAACTCAGACGGTGATATTGTATTTAAACAATAATATGGCTGTAAAACGTCGCTCACAGCTGGTTTGTCAAGCCAAGCCTAGTTTATTTCCAGGCTGGTAAAATGTTGACAATGAGTTGCAATAGTCGTCTGTGATCGACCTGCGCCATGGCTGGATATTCCCCCAGATTTAGCTGACACCCAGGGATGTAACAGAGAAACTGTTCAAAGTGACGTCAAACCCAACTCACTTACTCAAATATATTGCAATTAACAAAAGAAATTTACCCGCCCAACAATCACCAGAGTTGTGACGAATAGGCACACTCGCAGGCATAAATACACGCACGCACGCACGCACGCACGCACGCACGCACGCACGCACGCACGCACGCACGCACACACACACACACACACACACACAAAAAACACACACAAAAAACCAACAAAAAAAACCCAAAAAACCACAAACATCTTTCAATGGCATGATTGAAGCTCCGGCAAGTGCAAGGTTTATTCGACATGAGTATTAGCGAGGCCTGTATTTAGGACTTGTGTGTCTGATATCCATTCAATTTTTTTTTGTAATTTGCGTCACATCCCTGTAGTGAGTGAGTGAAGTGGGTTTACGCCGCTTTTAACCGTATTCCAGTTATATCGCGGCGTGTCAGCTTAATGTGGGAGGAAAGCCCTAAGTGATGCAGGTCTCAGATGTTTACCACTTCGGTGAAACCCACGAGCACGGATATGGTGCTGACAAACCTAGAAACATAATTTGGGCGAACCGGGATTCGAACCCACAATCATAGGTTTCTGGGGTCCCCAAGGGAAGCAACTCTGCACAGCGAATCGCGGAGCCTTTTACACACACACACATTCCTGTAATGTCCAGTTGAGTGAACGTGTCTGTAAAGGAATTTAGAAATGCATGACACGAAACTGTATGAAATGTATTATAAAGTGACAATTGTAGCATACGGTAAATTGACTTTGGAGGGCAAGGTCATCACTTGTGAAATTCCCATGCAAACTGATTTAAACCCGGTTAATGGTTAATGGTTTTTCATCCGCGCTTTGAATGTAAGCGATTGTATGTCAGCTTGCTCTTCAAAATAAAAACATATATCGTCGTTTCAGTTTAATAATTAGGTTTGTACAGAAATTATTTCCATGTACTGCTGTTACAGATGATTCATGTCAGGAGAATGTTTCAAAAACAACAACAAAGTACATGAGAAAGTAGGCTTAACTTTGAAGATAAATAAGGTTCCCGTAGAGCACGTGGTGTACACTTGCCAACAATCTATAAACAGACTGACTGTAAGGTCGAAAGCCACCCCTAAACTCAGTTAACAATATTCAAAGGAAAATTCACGTGAAGCATGCTTCCATGACAACCTGTTGTTTGTTGCTTAACGCCAGACAATCCAGTGACTGACACCATGAACATCGATCTACGCAATTGGGACACGCTGACATGCATCACCCAAGTCAGCGAGTCTGACCACCGGATCTCGTTAATCGCCTCTTACGACAAACATCGTCACCACTTACGACAAGCAAGGATTGCTGAAGACCATTAATCCGGATTTTCACGGCACATGCCTCTTAACTTGACCCGTTATTCCCTAATATGTCACCCATTGACCCGGGTGGTCCAGTCGTCTAAGGCGCCGCGATTCGCTGTGCAGAGTTCCGTCCCTTGGGCACGCCAGAAACCTATGATTGTGGGTTCGAATCCCGGTTCGCCCCGATTATGTTTCTAGGTTTGTCAGCACCATACCCGTGCTCGTGGGTTTCACCGAAGTGGTAAACGTCTGAGACCTGCATCACTTTTGGCTTTCCTCCCACATTAAGCTGACACGCCGTGATATAACTGGAATACTGTTAAAAGCGGCGTTAAAACCCAACTCACTCACACTCACCCATTGACCAGACCATATTAACAATGTAGAATGATATGTTTATTTCTCCCCTCGTCGCTGCTGCTACTGTTATGTTTAATCCCAGAATATTCACTGCGCAATAGAATATTTTACAAATTTTATAATGATTGTATTATTTGTAATTTTAGCATTAACGTGCTTTTATTATGTACATATTTGTATATATTCTGGTGTCTCGTAGATCAATTTTAGCCGGACAATGTACATTGATGAATGTTTTGTATTATCTTATACGGGGCGGTCGGGTAGTCTAGTGGTTAAAGCGTTCGCTCGTCACGCCGAAGACCCGGGTTCAATTTCCGACATGGGTACAATGTGTGAAGCCCATGTCTGGTGTCCCCCGCCGTGATATTGCTGGAATATTGCTAAAAGCGGCGTAAAACCATACTCACTCACTCACTGTTATCTTATACGTATGTACATTGTGTAACACCGAAATAAAAAAAATCCCCTTCTTCTACAAAAAGACGCCAGACAATGTGGTCCGTGTGGCACTCACCAGGTAACCGTTGAAAGTTTGTGATTGCATTTTCCCATCCCGCATTATTCCCCGAGTAATGTTGGCTCAATACAATAATTCTATTGGTCGTGTAGAGGCAGTTTTGTCTCAGGGTGATGGCGCAAGACTTTTCCAGGCTGACCGTCAATAACCCCTGGCAACGACGAAGAACACCCCGAAGTGTGCAGGATAGATCAGGACGACCAACACTTACGACACCTGTCGAGGACCGTAACATCCGTGTACAACATTTGAGGGATAGTTTCCGAACAGCAGCAGAGACTAGATCTAGATCCATGGTGTCCGACGAATCTGTATCCGAGCACGTGGACCAGTCCGACGTGTCGCCTTGCTGCCACGCCACGTTACAGAACCCATGCAGTGGTGTCAGAACGCATGCAGCGACGTCAGAACGCATGCAGCGGTGTCAGAACGCATGCAGTGGTGTCAGAACGCATGCAGTGGTGTCAGAACGCATGCAGTGGTGTCAGAACGCATGCTGTGGTGTCAGAACGCATACACTGGTGTCAGAACGCATGCGTTGGTGTCAGAATGCATGCGTTGGTGTCAGAACGCAGGCAGCGGTGTAAGAACGCATGCAGTGGTGTCAGAACGCATGCAGTGGTGTCAGAACGCATGCGGTGGTGTCAGAACGCATGCGTCGGTGTCAGAATGCATGCAGCGGTGTAAGAACGCATGCAGTGGTGTCAGAACCCATGCACTGGTGTCAGAACGCATGAAGTGGTGTCAGAACGCATGCAGTGGTTTCAGAACGCATGCAGTGGTGTCAGAACGCATGCAGTGGTGTCAGAACGCATGCAGTGGTTTCAGAACGCATGCGCAGGTGTCAGAACGCATGCAGTGGTGTCAAAACGCATGCAGTGGTTTCAGAACGCATGCAGTGGTGTCAGAACGCATGCAGTGGTTTCAGAACCCATGCAGTGGTGTCAGAACGCATGCAGTGGTTTCAGAACACATGCAGTGGTGTCAGAACGCATGCACTGGTGTCAGAACGCATGCGGTTGTGTCAGAACGCATGCGGTGGTGTCAGAACGCATGCAGTGGTTTCAGAACGCATGCGGTGGTGTCAGAACGCATGCAGTGGTGTAGGAATGCCTTGCTCGGAGACCAGCATGGAGGACAGTCCTGTTCACAAATGTCCCGTTCAGGACTGCTGGTGTTCGTGGTTACTGCTGTCGACGTAACGAGCGTTACGCTGCTAACTGTGCAACAAGTTGTCATCCATAAAATTGTGTCTACCTTTCAATGGCTTTTGGTCAGGACATCGAACCAACGACCTTCCACTCTCCGGGCAGCCGCTCTATTCACTTGACCACGGAGGCGGTCTTATATCTTTAGAGCTCTCCAATGTTTCATCCCGTGAAGATCTAGGCTAGAATTGGCCTTCCTCAACCCATGCTTGTAAGATGCGACTAACGGGACCGTGTGACTTGGTTGATGCATGTCATCTTATCCCAATTTCGTAGATAGATGCTCATGATGTTAATCACTGCCTTGCCTAGTCCACACCCGAACATTTAAAGACCGCGTTACATAGCTGGAATATTGCCGAGTGCGGCGTTGTGCATTTTTTCACCACTCGCCCCTTTCCGTAACCCGCTATTCGGCTTGTCCCGGAATAACACGAGTTGGTCACGAATGCGGCGTTGTGTTGAAGATCATCGTTAGATGTACGCTGCCTAACTGTATCTTCCCAAAACACACATGTGGCTTCAATAACATCAAGCGATATATATATATATATATAAAAGATTGGTTGGTGGTTGGGATACTTTTTTGTTTTAAGTCTGTTCCCGAAAATGCTCGAAAAATAGTTCCGCATTTGACATACTGGGTTTTCTGAAAACTTGTTCTGCGGCAAAACAACCTTGTTGATCTCTTTTATAGAAACGAAACGAATTGTGTGTATTAAAGCACTGACTGAGCTAACCCGATATACAGAGAGTATCTAGGGCACAGCGATTGTCTAATTGTGAGTCGTCGTACCGCAACGACGTTGGTCATCGATGCGATATTGCCTGATGTAAGCCCACCGTAATATAAGCTTGAATATTGCCGCCTCAGCGAGACACGGTGCGTTTCCTGTCAGTTAACTATGAAGGTTCTCATGTTATGGCAATATAGCTTACCCAAATGAATATTAATATAATAATAATTAATAATTAGTTTCTATAGGCACGTCATTTATTACTTGCCCGTGAAGAGATCACCCGTTTAATAAACCAACAGCTGTATTACACATTGTGTAATACCAAAAACGCGTGCTTGTGTACTCTCGGAACACGTTTCACGAACAAATATTGAAAGCTCTCAACATCCCTTGGCTTATTCAACGACATTGCGAGTTGAGTTGATAGATCGCTGAGAGGAGCTTATGCAAACTCGATGACCCCAGCAACCGTGTTGGCATGACACTGTTTCGCCGATGGATCTTGCAACAAAATTCCACAAATTACGTCATCGGGTATTGTGACGTTATTGTGAACTTTGAGGTGCAAGGCTCGTTCCACAAGGCGATCGTATTGTAGCGTGATGACAGTCGTTAGTCTGTTAAAGTATGTGAGTTGCGATAGTCTTAGCCCAACGATAATTTTGTGAATTCTAAAGGTGGACCGTTGTATGGTATTCAATTCATACGTTTCAATTTTTGACGTGTTTGAAGTATTATTCTGTTAAACTCAATTGGACTATGCCGTGGACCGTGTAGGTGTCAGCCTATTCACACTTAACAGTATAATTCTAAAAACGTTATAAATGGCAAGTAATAAATAAAATACTAAACTCGCTCCCGTGTAAAACCAATTTTATGAAACTCGTGAATAGTTGTGGTATCTGACTCGCTTTCGCTCGACAGATACCACAACTATTCACTCGTTTCATAAAATTGGTATTACACGGGAGCTCGTTTAGTATTCTAATATATATATGTGGTAAAAATCGCTATTATGAGACAGATGGTATATGCTTTACGGGTTTACGTTCGCCATGGTGCTAGACCAGATATAAATTGCCTGTACATGTATCAGATAACTGGAAGTGAAATACACTTAGTTTACAAAATGAATGCATAGAATGCCAGGTTTCATTAGTTGTAACAAATATATATTGTCATATAGAACCACAGATGTTACTACTCTAGCTCTAGGTCAATTGTGTACAGGGGACTCGCTGAAAGGTAGGTGTTACCTTTATGTCCTCTAGACCCAAGATAAATTCCTGGTACTGCATCTATATATGACCCTTAACAGGGTCAACAAAAGCTCTTTTCGACTTAAGGTTCAACATCCTATTTCACAATCATTTGTTTCTCGGTTGGTTGGTTTGTTGTTTAAAGTAGAACGCAATATTCCAGCTAAATGACGGCGGTCTGTAAATTATCGAGTCTGGACCAGACAATCCAGTGATTAATATCACGAGCATCGATCCACGCAATTGGGATTGATGACATGCATCAACCAAGTCAGCGAGCCTGACCACCCGATTCCGTTAGTCGCGCTTTACGACAAGCAAAGTCGACTTTTAAGGCAAGCATGGGTTGCTGAAGACCTTTTCTACCCCGGATCTTCACGGATCTCGGAATCCTATGTGTTTGTGTTATTCTGAATTCTTAACGGATGTGTTTGACAAAAACTACCATGACAATAAGGTAAGTTTTATTGAAATCTAGCAATCGTGACGTCCTATAGCTACATTCTAAGTTCACATTGCACTACTCACGCTCCCCGCCATGGTATTAATTCAACACAGGTTGACGATGTATGCAGACAGAAGTGTAAGCGAAGGAATGTTCACCATCGCCGTTTGTTCCCAGCTCTTTCCGTTGCGAAACTGTTTAATAAGCTGTACTCGGAAAGCGATAACCACTGTGGAAGTTTCATTTAATTGACTGGGAAATACATGCATTGCCATTTTGTTCAAAGTGTGCCTTTATGTTATTGTTGTACGTTAAATGTGTTGTAGGCCTATATATAAAGTCTATTTATGCAAATTTTCAATTATATGTTTAAAGACGTTAAATTCCAGCATTTAATGTGACATATTACTCCACAATAATAAGATGGCGACTTTTCTTCTTACAGACATTATAAGCATCAATGGGATATGTAAGGTGCCTTTTACTGTTTGAGTAATTCTCGTCACCTATACCTTCCGTAGAGGGGAATGTCCGAGTAACTCTCCATTCCTAAAAAAAAAATGGAGCAGAGGCCCCGCAGGGGCCGAGGCCAATTATTTTTAAGGAATGGAGAGTTACGAGGATATTCCCCTACTTAAAACTCATCCCTACTTTTACACTTTGACAAAATATTCTATAGTTGAAAATATTTGAAAAATTCAAATGCTGCTTCAAGATAATCAACAGCTGACAAGCAACTCTCCATTCCTGAAAAATAATGGAGCGTTCAAACAATAGAATGACGTCACATATGTGTTTTAAGCCGAGTTAAACGGCTTCTAAAGTGAAGGTCCAGGGTTACACTGTGTGGCAAACATTTTTCAAAATCATAATTATGCTAATGTCTTGATGCGGCTATAGTTTGACGGTCCGACTAATTAGTGCCTTGCTAGTCACCGCTCCAACATCCGGGAAACATCCAATCGGGGGTCGGATAATGACTCGGCGGAAAAAGGAAACGTAGCTCGTAGTCGTGAAAACAGTTTCGAGAAGTGGGTTCCGTTCATTTATCTTCCATCTGGCGAACCATCAGGAGAAAAACCTAGTGTGTTTTCCATGTAGAAACTTACGGACGCCTTTTAGGGCCATGTCCAAAAAAAATTCATATCCCTCTTAACTGGAAATTCCACTTAGTATCTGGAAATTTCCACTTAGTATCGCGAAAATTCCACTTAGTATCTGGAAATTTCCACTTAGTAAAGGCTTCCGTAGATACTACAATGACAACCAGTTCCAAATTAAAATACGAGGTGTCTAATCCGCAGTGAGACTACCCCAAATGTCGACACACACGGTTTATCTCCATTCGATACCTCTGGCGCACCAATCAGAATACAGGATTCTCAAATCTAATTTAGTTAAAAATCGAAAGAGGCCAACCTTTCAAAGAATGATTAATCACGGTAAATGTGATAAACTGCTTTCTCGATCTGTTTCTGATCAGGTCTTGAATAATGACCTTCCATACTGTACCTGAATTTAACGCTATGGGGCCGTAGACAGACATCTCTCAAACAAACGGAATATTAGTTCTTAAAGCCATGCGCCCGAGGCAAATCAGTGAGTTTTAATCCCATAAAGTACTGTTTCCTTGGGAAATTTGCTTTTCATAAAAGATGAAGCTGTTCCGACATGTGAATCCATGACGATAAAGGTTCTTCATTCCTTCTCTTTGCTCCAACATCATCATCAACAACAACAACAACAACAACAACAACAACATCAACAACAGCAACAACACTACTATTCATGGCTGACATAAAGGTAACAGTTCAGTTGCAGTGTTTGTGAGAAATGCAATTAGTTTGACAATTGTTCAGTATCAGATAAAAGATGGAGACATACTTCCGGCCATGTTATGACTATAAGCCACGTCACAGTAATGTACCTGTGTCAGCCAACCTAATCACCGGAACACCTCTGAATCAGTCTCTTTTCCAGCCTTTGCCAACCACTCACGCTTCGGGGCATGGGTGGCCCATCAATTTTTCTAAAGCGCCGCAATTCGCTACATTCAGAGTTGTGTCACTTACCTGTGCTAGGATCCTATGATTGCAGGTTCGAATCAATGATTCGTCCTGATTATTACCATACCTTAAGAGCCATACCCATACTCGTTAGCCTCTAGTATCAATGTTAACCTCTAGTTGGTCTAGAACAGACTCGATTAAGTATACTTCTTATCTATAGTTGTAATATGCTTACCGGGACAAACATACGCTCACTTTCTCTAACTGTGTGAGGGGGTGGAATAGTGGGTAAAGCGTTCGTCCGTCACGCCGAAGACCGGAGTTCGATTCACCACATGGGTACAATGTTTGAAGCCAATTTCTGGTGATATTAGGGGGCAGTGGTGGCCCAGTCGTCTAAGGCGCCGCGATTCGCTGTGCAGAGTTCCGTCCCTTGTGCACCCTAGAAACCTATGATTGTGGGTTCGAATCCCGGTTCACCCTGATTATGATTCTAGGTTTGTCAGCACCATACCCGTGCTCGTGGATTTCACCGGAGTGGTTAAAGTCTGAGACCTGCATCACTTAGGGCTTTCCTCCTACATCAATCAGACACGCCGTGATATAACTGGAACGCTTTTAAAAGCGGCGTTAAACCCAACTCACTCACTCACACTTTACAACCAATGAGCCGTACAGACAATATCAGGGCCACCTGAAAATAAGACAGGGACAGAAAAAAAATCGGTGGCTGATAGCAAGAAAGAGGTCCCCAGTCCGGGCACGCTGACACCAGTTTGTGATTTGAAACCTCTGACTGGCCAGTCAGAATCGATATGTTCCTAATTCATGAACGAATGGTTTTTTAACGCCGTTTAATTCCATCTTCATAACGGCGGCCTGGAAATAAACGAGTATGGACGAGATTAAAACCAGTGACCCAACACATGAGCAACGATCCGCGCCATCAGGTCACGATGACACGCAACCACATCACACGTTGTAATTATAACCACCCGATCATCCGTACACGACTCTTACGAGAAATGTGCTCTGGCCTCAACGCGGGGAATACTGAATCAGTTCCCATCTACCAAGGACATTACGCGCTAAGATGTGTACATTCTTATGTTGCAGTAAAGATTATTGTGGGTGTTAGGAAGTGGATGGAATTTAGAGTTACCGCCCCTGGTTGTTTACAAACACGACAGGCTTCATCGTTGTAAACGTTTCGGCATGGGACAGTTTCAATAACAAGAAGACTGGCTGTACCTATATTATAAGAGCGACGAGTGGGTTATACGATTTGTTTTGGTTTGGTTTGTTGTTTAATGCCACATTCAGCAATATTCCAGCTATTTGACGGCGGTCTGTAAATAATCGAGACTAGACAAGACAGGCAGTGATTGATATCATGAGGGGATACGATGCCAGTTGCGGATTAGATACCTAAAACCGAATTCCTGACAGCTACCAACACTATTCCGGATCCAAAAAGAGAGAGAGACCTGTATCAAGCACTCGACAGTGACAAAATGCTGGACATTCGTCATCGCACTAATATATATTAGTGCCTGTTACTTATTGCTGCGGTCACGTATTTGACTCATCGTATTGCCCTTTGGGATTGTAAACCTAAAACTGTGTTTTTCAATATAATTGTGTTGATTATTAATTCAGCTTGCGTTGTCGTTTATAGGTTTCACAATTTAGTTCTGTATGTACCGATTTGGCAATCACTTTATAACAACATACAAATACTATAAGGTATTTCAGCTCCAGAACTTACTGCTGTTCTATTTGTCTGCGACATTTTAATTGCAACCTTGCTGTTACTTTGGATTTGGTGGATAGTATATTCACAAGTTTCATCAATGGTGTTTCCTGAGAGAATACAACTTCCCGATGCAAGCGTGTCCACTAGCCTATATAAAAGCCTAGTTTCTACCCTTGCCACACCAAGCCAACGTTGCTTGGCTCGACCGTGGCGCCAGCCGCGTAGATCAGGAGTTGTGCCCCTTGTAATGAAAACACGATATCCAATCATGGCTGTTCTTTGATCGTATGGCTTCACAAAGATGGCGACTACCATAGGCGACGACCTGGTCGATCAGATAACGAAAACATATCCTGTCAGACAGACAAACAAAGGCAATCGTTGAGGGGTTTAAGAGAAATATATGCGTGTCAACAAAGACAGGCAGTGGTAAATCAGTCCTGTTTAAGGACTATTCTCATCATCGTACTGCTTACAAGCACAGTACTTGGGCGAGTTGATTTACAACTTGGAAAAACTTAGAAAATACTTGTTTCTCTTAACTGTTGAAAGACAAGCTACATTACAGCGGTCATGTTCTCGGAACCCAGATGTTGATTTTAATGAAACGTTCTCTGATTGGGCTGTCGATATGTGCTATAGTCCAATCATACTTAGCACAGGAATGTGGGAATCATGTGGGAAGGGTGAAAACTAGAATTTGATAAACAGGCTAGTGGACGCTCATGCCTCGCTAAAATGGAGAGAATAAAGGTTGACTGATTGTTAACCGGACGATATCACTGTGTTAATACCGGAAAACTAGGTGTCTTTGTTCTTTTCGAGATGCATTTAATAAGGGCTAACGTAACACATCACTAAATTAAACTCTTATATTTCATTCCCTTGTTGTGAATAGTGGATTGATCCCAACCTTCTTCAGATAATGTCGGTCGATTTTCTCTCCCCAGTAGGTCAGGGACAACTGGTAATAAATGACTCGACAAAATTTACCGGGTCAGCGGCTGTAGATAACTGTGAAGCGTATGATAAGGGCTTGCCTGACTTGCAATACTGCACATGGCAGATACCATCTTCCCGAGGCCAGGGAGTTAACTGACTATAAAAGTCAAGTTTCCACCCTTGCCGAAGTAGGCTGGTATTATGGAGTTACATTTTTGCTGGACCAACGAGTTTATGCATAGTCAAATCACAAACGAAATCGAAATCCGGTTCGTAAACTGTCATGCAGATTTCGGTCGATCGCAGGATTTACAAAGCACGTGCACCGCCAACTCGATGTCAACAGACATTTTCCAAATTTTTCCATGTTTTTAATCAAGGTGCTCACGTGATTTGATGCACTTCGCGATGTGAGACCCGTTTTATCACAATATAGATCTTGATTATCGACCAGATCGCCTGACTGGGCGCCGCCATTTTGTTTGAAGCAAATGCAAGTGATACGAGCGGTGGAATCTGATTGGTCCATAGGAGAGGCAGAGAAGGGACATAACTCGTAATAGCCACTGATGGCGCTACGGTCTAGCCGAGGAATGACAGCTTAGTTCGGCAAGGATGGAAACGACTTTTAATATCAGTTAACTCTCTTGTCTCGGAAAGATGGGCACATACTGAATGACTGTGCATTAACGGGTCGGGACTTTCTTCATATTCGTAACCTCCTATTCACCATATCACCACGCATGCTTTATGATACGGATGAACATGCTTGGAGTATGATGCTGCATTTCAAAATTTACTAAATTAAATATATCTGCTTGAAATATGCATGTCATGATAAACTGCTTTTCCCTTGGACGAGAAGTAGGTCACATGGCCGCGAAACTCACGTTCATGAGTGTATTAGTCGGGAGGCTGTTTTCTGGGCACGATGGACTATTTCCGCATTCATTTCAAGTTGTGTTACCCCAAGTTGTGAAACACTCTTTCATAAAAAAATAATTGATTTGCATCGGACTTGATACATGCAAGAATAGAGTGGATAAAGAAGACTCCATATGCTCTGCCATGACATCAAAGAAAAACACATCAAGTGGTGTAAAATAAGATAGAGAACTCTTTAGGGCTAAAATGTCCCTGTCATTTTCTTCATGGAACACAACAGTTCTATAAATTGTGCCTTTACTATTGTACTATTGTTCTTGCGCTTTCCGAAAGATACCAAATACTCAATTTGACCAAATTTGTCCCTAGAACAGCATCATCCGATGCCGCGAATATATTATATTATTGAAGAAACAAATTCAACATCCTTCCACGAAGCTCATTGAGTGGGTGGGGTCAACAGTCAAATCACTAATTACGGTGGGGGTAAAATTAAATTGACTTCAGCCATTATATGTCTATCATCCTGAAATACTAACCGAATGTTAATAAAGTCAAATTATCCAAATTCATTTTTTTCTCAGTAACATCTAAAATGAGAAAAATGCTTGCTTGCTAAAATGAAAAACAACAACACCAGTTTGCTTCAGATCTGAATACAACTTTGCCATATATTCGTATATAGTGAATACAGCAGCATGAAAATCTCTTTAATGGTACTGACTTTGTCTGTCCCACATTCCATAAACAATACTAACTTCCCTTCTCCCCAACCCTTACTGTAATGCCATAGCCCTAAAGAAGCAAGTCTAGATTTTCCTCAGGCTCAGGATCTGATCCTCCCATCTCACTGAGGCTCCTTTCCAATTTAATTGGCATTGTTTGTGTCTATCAAAATTATATATTTTCAGAGACTAATCGTTAGTCTAGGTACTGACTGTATGATCGATCAGAGGCATTATTCTGAAATACGTTTCTCCAAACGGGATATAGGAATCGCAATTTATGATCAGTAGGAGTGGATACGTCAATCATTGCCCTTTGCATAAGCTACATACTGTATATCTATTATAAATGAAGCCATGCCGACTGCTATTGTCCACGGGGCTGTCATGGACATTACACAGACGACCTATTTATCAGTAATCATTTCAAGTCTTCCATTTCAAGAGGCGATATCATGCAAGTCACTGTGTGGTATCCTTGGACAAGGTTATGGGCTCTATTTTGTCCTGCCATGATATGACTGAAACAGTTGTTGGCTGTGATGTGAAATGCCCATTAAGCATCATTTACCGTTATTTGGAAAAAAATGCAAACATAATAAAAAATATAAAAAAGTTTATTGCAATAACCTAACTGGCGAACAAAATAAACGTTACAAACAAACGTTGATTGTTTCTTAAATCAGTACCAATGTCCAGGAAGATACTTATCAAAAGACCTGTGAAGATCCGGGGTAGAATAGGTCTTCAACAACCCATGCTTGCCGTAAAAGGCGGCTATGCTTGTCGTAAGAGGCGACTAACGGGATCGGTTGGTCAGGCTCTCTGACTTGGTTGATGCATGTCATCCATCCGAATTGCGTGGATCGATATTCATGATGTCAATCTCTGGATTGTCTGGTCCAGACTCGATTATTTACAGACCGCCGTCATATAGCTGGAATATCCCTTTTAATGTAAATATATAAAAAAATTATTTTGTTTACGGAAGTTTCTGAAGTTCACAAAGTTGACAATAACAACTTGATCGTCAGTTTAATCAGAAAATGGTATTTTCCGTAGTAGTTACGTGTAAATACGGACGTAAGACAGTCACAAAATCATTCTGTGGCTGTCTAATAAACTGATTGTTTATTCACTCACTCACTCAGGTCTTGTGTTGTTGTGTGGGTTGGCCGTGGACAGTGGCACCTCTGCTAAGCGACCTGATTCCCCACTCTTGCTATTTAAAATTTCCTTCCAAAATGACCACAGCCGTCGTGACAGGGCCAATGATGCCGCATTGACAGGATTAACTATGCCGCATTGACAGGATTAACTACACCACATTGACAGGATTAATGATACCGTAGTGACAAGGCTACAGGCGCTGCCACCACAAACGGTTCGACATCTTGAACGCAACGTGACGTTCGTTCTCCTCGTCGGCGGTAGACTCACGTTCTTACACTTGCTCGAAAAGCTGGAATCTGCTCTCTGCTTTGATCACGACTCTTTGCCAGTTTCTGTTATGGTCTGCAAGCTCTGACATTGTACCGACGCAGTCTTCTGGACACTGTCCAGCGACTGACAGGGTAACCTCCTCAGCTGATGCCGACACAATGATAATATCGTTCCTCGGATGAAGGATACCATGTATCCAAGTTTCCTGGGGGATGGTGAGAGGAGGTCTGCCACTCCGAAGCCTGTCACTCTGCCGCCCAGCCTGCTTGAATCACGTCATGCGCCTAGTGACTGTCATTCGGCTATGGCCCAAACTCCTTGCGACTAAGCCATGCGATCCTCCTTGATGTGTCATGCCAATGGCTTGTTATTTGTCACTGTCTATTGGTGTGAATAAACAGTACAGTATTCCAGTTACATCGCGGCGTGTCAGCTTAATGTGGGAGGAAAGCCCGGAGTGACGTCTCAGACCCACGAGCACGTGTATGGTGCTGACAGACCCAGAAACATATTCGGGGCGAACCGGGATTCGAACCCACAATCATAGGTTTCTGGGGTGCCCAAGGGACGCAACTCAGCACTGCAAATCGCGGCGCCTTAGACGACTGGGCCACCCGTGTGCAGTCTGTCACCTATATTTGAACTGTTTTAGTGAGCAATGGCAAAAATTTAACATTCTTTCCATATGCTGATTTTGAAATATGAGATAAAACAAAACTCTCAGCTTCCTTGTATAAAGACAAAAACAATATGACTCTAAATAGACAATGACATATGTTTATAGTGTATCATTTACCTCATTCAGGCTCTATTCTTATTAGAAGATCCGGGGTAGAATAGGTCTTCAGCAACCCATGCTTGCCGTAAAAGGCGACTATGCTTGTCGTTTGAGGCGACTAACGGGTCGGGTGGTCAGGCTCGCTGACTTGGTTGATGCATGTCATCGTATCCCAATTGCGAGGGTCGAAGCTCATAATATCAATCACTGGATTGTCTGGTCCAGACTCCATTATTTACAGACCGCCGTCAGATAGCTGGAATATTGCTGAGTGCGGCGTTAAACAAGAAACCAACAAACCAACCTATTTTTATTACATTTGTTGTTGGATCCGGAAATCGACTTTCTGCGCCCTGAGTGAATCACGTGTGCCCATTGACGTTTATACACCTTGGCCTTGTACATACCGTCATGCCTTTCGGTAGCTCAGACGACAGCCGCTAGCTGAGACGACACAACTGTGACAGTCTTGCGGAGGAGGTGAGATAAGGTGTCATTATTTGAGATGGAAGTGTTGCGATGTTGTTTGTAGCTGAAATGATACATTGTCAATTTGACTTACAGTCACCAACTGACCTTATTGTAAGGTGTGTTCTCGTTGTAGGACATCAAAGATGGAATGTGAAGAAATATTGTGATAATATGATTTCTATTTTCCATACAATTTTTAAATATCTCAAACTAACAGCTGGTATATTCGCTTATGAGAACCAGCCGGTTATTATTAATAGTCAGTGATTAGCGTAGTGGCACGTAAAATGGACGTTTAATTCATCATCTGTGTTATTATGACAAGTTTAGTATTGAGATCATTGTCATCAAATGTCCTATTTGAACAGCTTGAGATAATTAGTTCCCAGTAGTTTTACGACCTGATCATCCAGGCGACAGGTGAACAGGGAGATGTTTAAATCATCGAGAACAAAATAAATCTATGACAAAGTCACTCTCTCTTTCAAAGGTGTAGGCCCGATATGTAGACAAGCCGATCGTATGTCGCCTCGAACCGGATTTAAACAAACAACGCTGAAATGAGAAGCACATATGTTTCATGTACTGGCGTCTAAGTGTCGCATATCGGTGACCCATTTTCGCATATCCGCCACCTACTCTCGTTTATTAGCGACCTACTTTCAGATACTGTGCTCTATTTTGGACAGTTTCCTAAGGTATAATCCAAACAGTAGAACCTCCATCACTGAAATAACAAAATAAAAACTCACAGTGTTTTCATCCATTTAATACGTATCAGATGTTGCTTTAGCACCGTCGCGTTTCACAAAGATATATACAGGTTTAGATTTTGTATATTGGGTCTCTTGACTTCTCTTGACGTCAACGGTGACCAGCTAGTTGCCGATGTGGCAGTTGCTCGTGTTTTTATCTGGGCAACAGTATAAATCAAATACTTATTCAGTACATACTTCCCCCGCCATATTTGACCCGTGAAGATCCGGGGTAGAATAGGTCTTCAGCAACCCTTGCTTGCCGTAAGGACGACTATGCTTGTAAGAGGCAACTAACGGGATCGGGTTGTCAGGCTCGCTGACTTGGTTAGTCATCGATCCCAGTTGCGTGGATCGATGCTCATGATATCATTCACTGGATTGTCTGGTCTCGACTCTATTATTTACAGACCGCCGTCATATAGCTGGAATATTGCTGAGTGCGGCGTAAAACAACAAACAGATCAACCAACCCGCCATATTCAGTGATATTTAAATAAATGCGACAAAATCCTTTACAAACTGTACGTGAATATTAACCCTTAAACTGAACAATACACACTTGTTCCATAATTGAAGTACCTATATTTTAAATGCAAATATGAGAATATAATGTTTTAGCGCCAGTGCAAGAAATCTGTTCAGCAAACAAACATTGTTCAAAACTTCCAAAGTTTTATTTTTGCAGATTGCATAGGATTCGCTCGGTCCCTCTGGAATAGCAAACAAAATGATATTATTACCTTGACCCCTTCTCTCTAGATTCTCCAGACGTGTATCAACAATGTCCAAGTCATAAGACACATCGTCTAGTTTTTGGCAGACCGCATCCACATCACAAGCCTAATAATATCTTGTTCTCCCTTGTTCGTGCTCACTTGATTTCGTAAATCTGTGACGTCACATCGTAATGTTTGCAATTCATCTTTCATTGAAACAATTTCCTTTAATTTTTGTTGTTGAATAATTGCATTTTTCATATCATCCAAATCCTTACAAAATTGGCCAAGGTTAGATTCGACATCACCTGACAGGTGCATCAGCGATAATACACAACGACAAAACAGGAGGACTTCGATCCGGACTTCGTTATGTAGTGAGTGAGTATGGTTTTACGCCGCTTTTAGCAATATTCTAGCAATATCACGGCGGGGGACCCCGGAAATGGGCTTCACACATTGTTCCCATGTCGGGAATCGAACCCGGGTCGTGACGAGCGAACGCTTTAACCACTAGGCTACCCGACCGCCCCACTTCGATATGGAAACAAAGTGTTACAATCACTAGGACAAAAGTTCGCATCCATCATACTGAGTGGTGGATTTGTCAATATATATTGTAAACTTCATCTTATCTTGATGATCGTACCTGAGGTATATATTGAGAGAAGAATCAGAATTACTGAAGACTGATTGAGGGGGTAAAGTAGGTCATCCGTTGTTTCGCCTTGAAAATCTGACTTGGCGTGGTCGTAACATTGAGCCGGTACTTGATCCAGTCAAACAATAAGTGTTTTCTTACCCCGATTCTTGATTTTGACCATGACTCCACCAGACCACCACTGCTATTGAACAAATTTCAAGGTTAAATGGTACTTGCTCTGATTCAGGTTTAAGAGTGAGTGAATGAGTGAGTTTGGTTTAACGCCGCTTTTAACAGTATTCCAGTTATATCGCGGCGTGTCAGCTTAATGTGGGAGGAAAGCCCGAAGTGATGCAGGTCTCAGACGTTTACCACTTCGGTGAAACCCACGAGCACGGGTATGGTGCTGACAAACCTAGAAACATAATCGGGGCGAACCGGGATTCGAACCCACAATCATAGGTTTCTGGCGTGCCCAAGGGACGCAACTCTGCACAGCGAATTGTGGCGCCATAGATGACTGGGCCACCCGTGTCCCCTTCAGGTTTTAGGAGCTCAATTGGATGGTGAAATATTCTTTCCCCTCAACTCCATGACCTGTCCGGGTGGTCGTACAATTCTAGCGCAATGATACTGATCCAATTAGCCTTGTTCTGGCTCTCTGGTCCCTTTACTGTTTTAGAGATCCATAGGAGTTTAAATCTCCCTTCTTTGATGAGCAATTTATCTCTCTTCGTCCCTGGCCTTAATCCATTCTCAAACCAGACTTGGGTTTGCTGGACTGCTGTCTGTAGTCTCCACAATTGTGGCAAATGCCCCAGGCTCTCGAATAAGATCTTATCCTGTGTAACGCCTTCAGTTCGCCTTTGAGAAGGTGATGCATCTTGGCATGACTTTGAACCTTACTCGCCGTGAGATGAGGCCCAGCGCTGTCTTGTCCACTCCTATCCCAAGGCGCATATCAAAGGCTGGCGAGTGAAGGCTGCCGAAAAGCCTCTGACGCTTCCAAGTTTCAGAAAGGGCCCAGTCCCCATGACGGTTTCAGCTTGTTTATCCCATTCCTCGAAGTCCACTTCTCCGTTCTTGATTGGTGTTGTGCCAGAGAAGGTCTTGAGCCATAAGTAACTGGACGATGGCCAGTACCAATAACCTTCACCTGCTGTGGGTCTGGGCATACAGTGTTACTGCTACCGGCAACCCAAAAATCTGAGCGTGCGTCCTTAGAGTCGCTGGCAGCCTTGGGCTCTGAGCCACTGTCAGCCGCCACAACAAATGAGTGAGTGGTCGGTTGCTTTTTCCCTTCATCGGTCGTGGCTAATGGGAAACCGTTGCAGCAACAGTTCAAACTGCCCCCACATCTCGCCCTGCAGTACCTTATCAGCAAGTGGATGATCGTACAAGTCCATATGGAGCTAGCTCCAACAGTGTGTCAATTCGCCCAGAATGTAAACCACTTCTGGCTATCCAAAATGAATACCCAATTTCAGCAAATATGCTGAAAGGAATGTAATAAATGGATATTACATAATTCATCTTACTAAAATTCAGGCGAATGATTGTCCATATAATATAATACATTATATAATTATTGAATACAAGGTGACTTACACTTTCACATCAAGTGGTAAAACAGAGTGAGAAATAATTCATATAACCACATCAGATAATTTAGAAATACTACATGTTCAACAAGATAGGATTTATATTCCATAAAATGGATTATAAACATATTTAGAAGATGGCCAATGCTAAGGCTGTTGTCATCGTTTGGGTTTGCGTAACGCCAGACGCCACGAGAACGAGAAAGTTACCATGTGCAGGAAATAGCCAAAGTTTGGAATTTACACTAATATCGAATTGCCTGATAAGTTATGGTGTATTTATTCACCTGTATGTGTTAGTACTACTTTCCAGACATACGATAGGATGAAAGTAATTTATAGAAGGCCAAACTGTGTTAAGATTAACATGAAGCTTGCTTGACAACGGTATAAGGATCTATACCGAAACGTCGCCTTTACAGTATTATAAGAAGATGTTATCCATAAATTGTGTCTACTTTGTCATCCGTCAACTTCTAAGAAATGCCTATCAAACAATTAATGTATACGGACTGGCGTCAAGAGCAACGGCGCTCGTCATTAACTGAAGGTGTATATAACGTTATAAGTGAGTTAGTATCTGAATTAGGTCTTATTAAATCATAAGGATGCCGTATGCTTTATTGTTGTTGCAGTTGATTCTGAGTAAGGAATTTACTGGCCATTATGTAGATGCAACAAGTAAAACTGACGCAACCATTAGTCATTATGCCCAATTACAGAGAAATTATATATCAACCATAACATGGTTTCTGTCAGAGAAATCACTCGAATCTGTTAATTTCTCCATTACATCATGATACAGAAAAATATGTACGGCTGACCTTGCACTTTCATTACTAATTCAATACACTTACTTGCTGGGTAGTGTTTGGACATGACCAAATTGAGCATGCACATTTTGTATGTGTTATGAATGTGTTGATTGGGTACGTTTGCACCATCTTGTATTTAAACAGACATGAACATCGCGACAACCCCTTGTTCGCTCATGGTGATGCGGTGTAAAATATTAACTCACTCAATCTAACGCGGTACGCGGATCTAGTACAGAGGCACGTGGCTATAGTTGGTTGGTTGGTTGGTTGGTTTGTTGATTAACGCCGCACTCATCAAAATAGTGTTAATAATCGAGTCTGGACCAGACCAGACAATCCAGTGATTAATATCATGAGCATCGATCCACGCAATTGGGACGATGACATGTATCAACCAAGTCAGCGAGCCTGACCACCCGATCCCGTGAGTCGCCTTTTAGGACAAGCATAGTCACCTTTTACGGCAAGCATGGGTTGCTGAAGACCTATTCTACCTCGGAATCTTCACGGGTCACGTGGCTATAGACATACAATCTGAAAATATGTTTTTAAAACTGACATGTGTAAATATTAGTCCTGCATTTGTACTTTTTATTCTGCTTTTTTTACATAATATTTATTTCAATTTCACAGCATTTCCACATGGTCTCCATATTTAAAAAGAACATAAACCCTGTTTTACTGAAAGCAAATGTGCCAGACTAAATAAAAGTGTCCAAAGTATAAGTTTCGTTATTCTTTTATATTCAAATAAAAATAATCGAGCACCTGTTTTTGTTAATGAAAATATACTTGAGCTCTGAAAATAAATTAGAAAGCTGATCTCAAACCAAAATCGCCAACTCACCCCACTCCACCCAACCATTACCCACACACAACTATCAAATGGTTGCTCCTTAAGCAGTTATGTGGTGCATAAATAGCACCTGGGTGTTCTATACCTAACCTGGGTTTTTGGGTGAGAAGGAGAAAGGTCAAACTTTCTTTAAATGTTTATATGCTCGTAATAACGAATATATATAATGTTGGCACGCAACAACACAAGGCCTGGGTGAATAAACAGTATTAAATAAACCGAGGCATTGGTGATAAAGGCTTTTATGACTGAAGTTTGGTATGAAGAATAATAGTTTACCAGATGCTAGTATGCCACGAATGTATACGTTGTAGGTGTGAGTAGATAAGGGTAGATACCAGTTGTAGATACAGATAAATGTATTAACGTCTTAGGTAAGGTGAGGTGAAATGGGGTTTAACGTCGCGTCCAAGATTATTGCACTTATATAGCGACGTGCATGTACGTGTGTGTGTTTGTGTGGCTGCTTGTACTAGTGCTAGCTCACTGAGATACCATGCCGCAGTTTAACATGAATACCCCACTCAGACACAGTATACTGACTCCGAGCCGACCAGTCCTTGTTTTAGCCCCTTAATGCCGAGCGCCAGACAGGGTAACAACAAGTACCATATTTAAACGTCTTTTGGTATGACGCGGCCGGGGATCGAACCCCGGACCTTCCGCTCTCCGGGCGGATGCTCTACCACTTTACCACGGAGGTGGTCTATTAACGTCTTAAATCTGTTTGTCTTACGCTATCTGATCAGCACAATGAGAGATACTGAATCTGATTCATGTTCGATGCTTGTTATCGGTTTGACCCTTGGCAGGTTTAGATGCTGGAACATGGTTCGTTAGTTGGTAATTTGTCCTTATTTCACAATTTCCAATTCTTTATATGTGGCATGTAATGTGATCAAATATTTGTAAAACCTTGTCCATTTTCCCCATGTTAATATTTGGAAAAATAACACGTACGTACCAAGCGTGGCGTTAGGGCTCAGTATCCTGAGCCTAAATATTAGTACTTTTGCTATAAATGTATCCTGACGTAAGAAAATAATATAAATAGGCGACGATTGTATCTAATATGAGACTGTGAACTATCAGGAGTTCCTAAGACGGTCAATAGTGTATCAATTCGAAGCACAGATTGCACAGATTGTTCTAAGAATTATTAATAGGCAGGGATGGGGTGTGGGGAGGGTTTCGACGCGACATCGTACGGTACTATCCCTTGTCTGTTAGATGGTGTGCGGCGCCTTTCATCTCGCCTTCAACCATGCAATGATAAAATACGCAGCTTAGTTTTAACAGTTAAAAGATGAATGCATAACATTAGGGTAAGTGGGGCCTCTCCCTGATCTGAAATACCTTGAGACTGAACAATATCGAGACCTGTTCTCATCAGCAAATCTCAAACATATGTCCGCGTGTTTACCCATGCCCCCTTTAATGTGAACTTCGAAATTGCAGCGGAAGGCTGAAAGATGGCGTCACCGACGGCACCCTTGACCATGATGCTCCGACTGCTTGCCCTGTGCTGGCACACGGTTGAATTCTTTTTCAAACAACAGATAATGGCCCGTCTGTCCACGTCCGTGCGGGAGGACCTGATTGACGGTATCGGCTCTGTGATGGGCGGCACTGGCATCAGCAGAGAAGACTACTCACAAAGCATTCATAGCCTCGAATACGTCAGCACCTACTTCCGGTCGAGATACTTGAACATTCTGAAAACAGCCACTCTCAACGACAAGGCTCCCAACCCGGAAGTGATTCTGTTAGACGGGCAGACAAGAAGGAAGCTTCTAGATTTCGGGAAGAAGGATCGCCCCCTGGTGTTGAACTTCGGTAGCTGCACCTGACCCCCGTTTATGGTAAAGATGGCGAGATTTAATGAGATCGTTGCTGACTTTACCAACATGGCGGACTTTTTGATTGTGTACATTGAAGAAGCACATCCTACTGATGGGTGGTTCTTCAAAAACAATATAGATATCCAGAAACACAACTCCCTGGAGGATAGGGTCGCAGCAGCGAAGCGCCTCGGTGAACTGAAACCCTGCGATTGTGATATTGTAGCGGACAACATGGAGGATGGAGCTAACAAGCAGTATGGCGGCCTGTACGAGCGTCTGTATATAGTGCTGAACGGGGTGGTTCTGTATGAGGGCATGCCAGGGCCAATTGGATATAACGTGGAGGAGGTGTATGACTGGTTAGCCAAATACAGAGGAGACCAATAGGGAGGTTGCATGATATAAACAGTAATATGTTCAAAGGGCAGTTTAATGTTTTAAGGTATCTTTAATGATTTGGTAAATCCATTTTTTGTCATGTCATCGAGGCTTTCTTAAAACAAATGATCTATTCAAAGGAAAGTGAACAAAAATAAGTTCTCCATTACACTAATTACAATGTCTAAATATCTACAATGTCCAATGCATTAAGCCAATAACAATGTCTAAATATCTACAATGTCCAATGCATTAAGCCAACTACAATGTCTAAATATCTACAATGTCCAATGCATTAAGCAAACTACAATGTCTAAATATCTACATTGTCCAATGCATTAAGCCAATTACAATGTCTAAATATCTACAATGTCCAATGCATTAAGCCAATTACAATGTCTAAATATCTACAATGTTCAATGCATTAAGCCAATTACAATGTCTAAATATCTACAATGTCCAATGCATTAAGTCAATTACAATGTCTACATATCTACAATGTCCAATGCATTAAGCCAAGTACAATGTCTACATATCTACAATGTCCAATGCATTAAGCCAAGTACAATGTCTACATATCTAAAATGTCCAATGCATTAAGCCAGTTACAATGTCTAAACCTAAACTAGAAATTAACTGCAAATACTAGACCTATACAAGAAACTAATTACGGTTTCACAACCTCTACTACAAAACACTTGCAATGTTTAGACCTTTACTGACGGACAAAAGAAAGTAAACACCTATGTGTGATGCTAGCAATAACTGAAACAAACAAGAGATGGTATTCGGTGGTGATGAATATGATGTGGGTATCACAGTTGCGTTTTGGACCTTAAATTTACAGTTTTTTTGCGGCTGTTTTCAGCCAAGTAACGTTTTCATAACGTTAGTAATTGTTTGATCAAATCCAATTTCAAGTGTATACTTTCGTTTGCCCACCAGTGTTTATTAGTAACTTTGAGCATCTAGTTTTATACAATAAGCTTATTATTACATACTATACTATTATATACTAGAAACTAATGAACTAATTACACTGTTTAGACCCATACTAGAAACTATTTATAATGTCAAAACATATACGAGAAACTGATTACAATGTAACATCTATTCTTTAGCATTGATTAAATGGATTTCGTTTTACTTAATGACATAGTTTTGTCTATGTGTACTTTTCAATGGAACTGTAGTGTTATGGCAATCACATATTACTGAACAATAAAATTGCAAAAGGGAAAAAGTAACCAGAATATATTTTAAGCTGAAGGAAAAAGATAACACATACATTTATAATGCACCTTCTAACAGATACTAATTATTGTGTCATGCCACGGCTCACCTTATTCCGCTCACCTGAATGTTCTATAGCGTGTGACGTCACTGTTGCAAAATGACAAGGGCTGCAGAGACTGAGGTTACTGTTCACATCACTGAGGAGAATGACGTGCCAGCACGTGCTGAAGGTGTATTGTAAAAGTAATTGGGCATTTCTTTCTTTTGTTAAAATATTGACTTTTAAATCATTATATTTTCAAACCATTTCTCTTCTCTCCCACATAACGTATACAGGACGAGCAGTTCTTGTAAACTTCCAGGATAAGAGGTCGACCATTTTTCTCCAAAACTTCTTGAAAAAAATAATTAGGCTTGCAATGTATTTTTTTGAAACAAAAACTGGGCTCACAGTTTTAATTTTAAAAATATCTGTTTTTGCAGCTGTTTCTTAAAAATAATATCTGGTCACAATACACAAAATACACAGAATGTCAAATGGTCCGTCCTCTTTGTATGCATCTTTAAATAGCCAACGTTATCATTCATGGCTATTGTTTTTGAGGAAACGAGCGCATCTTGAAGTTGACTGGCATCTTTTTTCTGAATAAACGTTCGATTCAAGCATGTTTCGTTTGATCTTATTTTGAGATTAATAAATATGGCACGCTTACTAAACAGAACAGTACAGGTTTCAGATAAGACTGAAGGAAGAGATGAACCAAGACCATTTATTCACGAAAGATTCATACCAGGTCTTCCCTGGACGTGTGTGTAATTTTTGCCTATTGATAAGAAAAGTCTTTGCAGGTTATTATCTAAAGATATTGTTTATTATTTATTTCCCTCCCCGTCTGAAGATGTCGGGCATCAAACACAAGGTGCTGATGGGTATCATCCGCTACGTGTAGAATCATGGTAACATCAACGCAGTGCAAATACTTTAAAATTAACGTATACGGACTGACGTCAAGAGCAACGGCGCTCGTCATTAACTGAAGGTGTATATAACGTTATAAGTGAGTTAGTATCTGAATTAGGTCTTATTAAATCATTAGGATGCCGTATGCTTTATTGTTGTTGCAGTTGATTCTGAGTAAGGAATTTACTGACCATTCTGAACATGTATTTTAAAAACTAAAACTCACGCAACTACAGTTCATTGTGCCCAATTACAGAGATATTATAAATCAACCATAACATGGTTTCTGTCAGAGAAATCACTCGAACCTGGTGGTTTCTCCATTACATCATGATACCGAAAAATATGTACGGCTGACCTTGCACTTTCATTACTAATTCAATATACACATTTGGCGGGTAGTGTTTGGACATGAACAAAATTAGCATGCACATTTTTATATGTGTTATGAATGTGTTTATTGGGTACGTCCATCTTGTATTTAAACAGACATGAGGTGAGGTGAAATTGAGTTTAACGTCGCGTCCAAGATTATTGCACTTATATAGCGACGTGCATGCACGTGTATGTGTGTGTGTGGCTGCTTGTACTAGTCCGGACTGATGCCGATTTATAGTGCTAGCTCACTGAGATACCATGCCGCAGTTTAACATGAATACCCCACTCAGACACAGTATACTGACTCCGAGCCGACCAGTCCTTGTTTTAGCCCCTTAATGCCGAGCGCCAGACAGGGTAACAACAAGTACAATCTTTTAACGTCTTTTTGTATGACGCGGCCCGGGATCGAACCCTGGACCTTCCGCTCTCCGGGCGGACGCTCTACCACAAGACCACGGAGGCGGTTAAACAGACATGAACATCGCGACAACCCCTTGTTCACTCATGGTGATGCGGAGTAAAATGTAAACTCACTCAATCTAACGTGGTACGCGGATCTGGTATACACACACGGGGCTTTTGACATACAATCTGAAAAATATGTTTTTATAACTGACATGTGTAAATATTAGTCCTGCATTTGTACATCTTATTCTGTTTTTTACATGTATTTTTTTTATGTCACAGCATTTCTACGTGGTCGCCACATTAAAAAAAACCCATAAACCCTGTTTTACTGAAAACAAATGCCTCGCATTGTAGGAAAGGAATAATGAGCCAGTCTCCATACCAGTGTCCAAAGTATAAATTTCGTTATTTTTTATATTGTAACCAAAATAATCGAACACCTGTTAATGTTAATTGAAAGATACCTGAGCTCTTAAAATAGAAAAAGCTGGTCTCATACCCAAATCTCCACCTTACCTAAAACATCTCGGACCAACACTCGGTCACTCGCACCGAAGGGGTCCCGGCTGTGCAATATAAATGGTTCGGTTTTATTGATCTATCAGCTGAATTAATATCATGTCCGTACCATTTTGGAAGGGGGAATCAGAGCGCTCGGCAAAGACGTTTATGTTAACTGTACGACCCTATACTGAAGACGTGAAAATCAACTTAAGTCTGCTTGCATGTCAGTGACAAGCTTCGAACGAAGGGCAAGAACACCATCTTGATAAGACAACCGTGATCTATACTCACAGCGTTTTACGCTAGAGATCAATATGGAATGTTATTGTTCTCATTTAGAATGTTTGGGCCCACAAAATCAGAAGTTAGGCCCACTTCCACGTAGTTTTCGAATGATTTGTATCAAAACTGCTCCCTTTGAGTGATGTGTTTCTGCAGTCGTGTGTGTTCATTCATGAATAAACACCTTCGGAAGCTGTGCGACAAAATACGCTTCAAAGGGAACACTGATGACACAACCGGAGCACCCAACGTAACCCTTTACGTCAAATCAAATTGAAAGTGGCGAAATCGCTTATAGGGACCCTCCATCTATCGGTAGCTAAGTCGTACAAATGGTTATAGCTCGATACAATTTCTGCTATAGCTCTATGCATAGCTAATATGGTGTCAACGTGTATGTTGACCGGGACATTAGCTCAGATTGAAGACGAAAATACGCTGAGTACAAACTTCTTTAGTCGGCAATAAAACAAACAAATACTAATAGAAATATGTCGGGCGGAGATTCCAACTCAACTACTACAAGTCAAGTCCAGCAAGCAGGCATATCCTACTTGCTGCTGTACATACAGGTGATGTCGGAATACCAGACTAACAGTAAAGATGTAAACATACATATACACTATTGGACAACAATAGACAGACGAAGAGACATGGCGTTGCCCTGGACATGGGAATTATTGATGTGATTACAGACACGGCTCAGGGGGAAATGGATTAAGACTATAAATGTCACAATGTGAAATGCTGTGTCAGACAATGGTACAACTGACCGCTGTTACGCATAGATTTTCTGAACGATATGTACTCAACACTGTACAAAAATGAAGTAGTTCAGAAGCTATAATTCTTTAAATATAATGCGTTGTCCAGAGTGTTATTAAGTCACTCTGTGACAATAGAATGCAAAGCAAATTTGATTCGTGTTACTATAATAGTATATGTGAAATACTGGACATGCTCATTGATAACATCTACGTAAGATTTGGGTGAGGTGAGGTGAAATTGGGTTTAACGTCGCGTCCCGTAAGATTTGGGGGTAAGACATTCAGGCAAGAAGTAGGCATCCATGGGCACCATTGTGCTCCCCTTCTTGTGGATCAGTTTTATTATGTATATGAATCGGAATTTCTGCTCGGATTGGCAAAGTCAGAACAAGGTAATTTGGCCAAGGAGTGTAACTTAAGCTTCAGGTATACGTTGATCGGATATCGTTCAATAACAATCACATAGCCAATTCCCTTCCACTGATTTACCAGCCTGAACTAGAAACAAAGGAGAGTTGCGTCCCTCGGGCACGCCAGAAACCTATGATTGTGGGTTCGAATCCCGCTTCGCCCTGATTATGTTTCTAGGTTTGTCAGCACCATACCCGTGCTCGTGGCTTTCACCGGAGTGGTAAACGTCTGAGACCTGCATCACTTCGGGCTTTCCTCCCACATTAAGCTGACAAGCCGTGATATAACTGGAATACTGTTAAACCAAACTCACTCATTCACTCACTCACTCTTTTTCTGATTAAACTGGCGATTAAGTAAGTATTGTGAACTTTGGTGGTGCTATCTCGACGGAATTATAGAATTTAGTTCGACCGAGGCTTAATGATATAGACTTTTATTACTGATGTTTGGTGTGAAGAATAATAGTTTACCAGTTGCTGGTATGCCACGAATGTATACGTTGTAGTTGTGAGTAGATAAGGGTAGGTGAATACCAGTTGTAGATACAGATAAAGGTATAAACGCTGAAAATGTGTTTGCCTCACTCAAAGTTCAATAATTTTATAAATGCTGTGAATTTCCAAGGGACAGGGTTTTTTTAAATTTACTTTTATATGTCTTGCGGTATTAACGCAAAGAAGTATTTTTTTATGAATAAATAATTTAAATACACATATGTAGGCAACGATACGAAAACAGTGACATTGATCAGCACAATAATACGAGAACAAAATCGCCAATTTTATCATCAGCCAATCAGCAAATAGTATTCCGCAAGTGGGCGTGGTCTATATGTTTTTAGGTAAATATTCCTTGGTTAACCAATTAAATGCCAGGGATTCACTTTGAATAATTACGCTATAATTTTTACAATCACCCAAGAGAGTGAGTTAAAGATTTACATCGCAGCGGCCATATTGCCATGTCGCGATGAGACCCAAGAGTGTGGCCACAGTATAAACATACAGGGTTGGTTGTGTGACGTCATTCCTGCAGGAGGTGTGAAACTAGGTCAGATCACTTCGGTGACACGGGGATTTTATATATTGGACATTGGAGAGGGGACAGCCGACAGGCTGTAGGTACACAGGGGCGATGGACTTCGGATTAAATTGTCTCATTCTGTTTCTTTTAGCAGACATTTTACCTTAAGTATGATAAATCTATATAAACATTATAAAAGTTAATTTATTTTGATTGTGTATAGCAACTTAGATAGGAAGGAAGGTATTAACTGACACGACGCTTATATTTTAAAAATGCTGAAAATATAGTTCAGGCTACTAAAGATCAAGGGGTAAAGTGATTTGCATATCATGGAACCACAGGAACTCGGTGATAGCGTGTATAGCATAATATATTCGTACAAAGTGAAAAAACGTCACATCTGGAAGTTAATTTTAGGTACCGACGTTTACTACAATATCTGAAAAAAAACATTGGACCTACTCCAGTCAAAGTTGGTATGAGATTATTAAACAGTCATACATAACTGGATATTACATTTAAAGACACTCGGTGCATGAATAAAAAATCTGTCTATTTAGCTATCACTATATTTCATCAACAACCAGACCTGTTCATCACAGGTGGAACGAGCATTCATTGTAACAGCCATCTGTATAATGCTACCCCTGCGTCACAGGGACACAGTTGAACCAATCAACACAACTCGAAAGGTTGCACGGGAATCACGCGCGCACGAATACGGTGTTAGCGTTAGATTTCATGATGTCTCAGCGCAAGCATCATTCCGCTGATGCGAAAGGTTTCGTTGTTAAAATATTTGAATACTTTAAGGCTGAAAGTGAAAGACGTTCGCCCTTCTTTGACATTTCAAAGTACATGAAAAGAACAATTCATGTGTTACAGCTTCCCAAACAAACCGTAGTTAAGATTTTGAACTCTCATAAAAACACATGCTCCCCTGCACATCCCTTAGGGGGCATCTCAAAACAGGATAGGAAATTAAAGTTAGATTCCTTTGATAAGAAAGTTGTCAGGGACGTGATGCGGCGGTTAACACGAGAAAACGAATTTATTTCAACACGAAAACTAAAACAAATTCTCCTTACAGAGCATGACACGGTCACGAAGTGCTTAGACTTCCACCTTACCATTGTGACTTGAATCCCATCGAACTAATCTGGGGTGATTTGAAAAATATGGTCGCACGGCAAAATAAGACCTTCAAGCTTGCCGACGTCAAGCACATTGTCTTGAAAGGGATGGGAGAAATTGCAGATGTACGTTGGGCAAACTGTGTCCAACATGTTATCAAAGTTGAGGAAGAGTATTGGAAACAAGTCCAGCCTGTTGATGTTCATTTAGGTGACAGCACTGACTCCGAATCTGACGACGAGGGCATTTCGTGGGACCAAGAATAGTGCAATACATATACCCCCGTTTCACTACGACATGTAATAGCCCGAATTACCACGGATATGAACATATTCTTAACCATTTCTTAAGAATCTTAAATATATCTTATTTGATTCCCAAACATTCTTGTAGTTCGTGGGATTCGTGAGAAAAAATGTGTTTATCAAAGAATTTCTAGGAATCGTCTACGAATTTCAGGTTCGTGCTTTGTAGTACATGTCGTAATCGGATCTTGTCCACTTTGTGCAATTCTTGGCTCAAAATTTGATTCTCTTTCACCCGAAACAGCCCCGAAAGTCTCGAATCATCTACGAAAATATTAAAATATTTTCTTCGAAACCATAAAAAATGATTTGTCTAAATGAATAATTACGTATGATATATTACACCGAATAACATGATGCATGAAATATAATAATGTGGCAAGTAATGATACATTCAAGTCAATAACACTGACCTGAAGAAAATGCAAAAATAATTGGATAAATAGAGGATTCATCACGAGTGTTTTTTAATATGAGAAATATCAACCGAGTCTTTAGTTAATCGGTATTTGCCGAGCCTTTGGCGAGGCAAATACCGATTAACGGGACGAGGTTGATATTTCCCATATTAAAAAACACGAGTGATGAATTCTATTTATCATTTTCACATTGTTGCTTCCAAATTAAGGGATAATTGCATTAAACATTAACATCAGCAACTTGTCGAAATCTTACGTATAGATCGTGCGTAGTGATACATGTTTTCCATAGCCATGTAAACCAAAATAAACAATTCGCTGAGAAAAAAAGTTCCTCGGATTATTTTAAACAAAATACTTGAACAGACTTTTGCAGAATAATTGAAACTTTAATAACGGTAACAACAACGATTCTGTGTAATCTGATTATATCTCTGGTGTAACTTCACTTATAATATATAGTTTCAAATCAACCGCTCGCTCTTCCGGTTATCTAATTTGCATATCTAATTTGCATACTTATGTCATTGGGGTATGACATACATGTTTTTATGTCATAAGCTTATGTCATGGATAAATGCTTAAGTTAAATGATAAATATTATTAAATAACTGCTTGAGACGATCCAACGCTAACACCGTATTCGTGCGTGCGTGCTTCCCGTGCAACGGTCATATGGCCCTGTGACGCAGGAGTAGCATTATGCAGATGGCTGTTACAATGAATGCTCGTTCCACCCGTGACGAACAGGTCTGGTTGTTGATGAAATATAGTGATAGCTAAATAGACAGATTTTTTATTCATGCACCGATTGCCTTTAAATGTAATATCCAGTTATGTATGACTGTTTAATAATCTCATACCAACTTTGACTAGAGTAGGTCCAATGGTTTTTCAGATATTGTAGTAAACGTCGGTACCTTAAATTAACTTCCAGACTGTATATACATGTACATAGAGACAAGGGGTGACACCCGCCATCTTGGTTCTTATATTCAAGATTTCGCACGCGGTTCAAATCATAGCTCATTATCGCATGAAATATGAATGTCACTTATTTCAACCTATTGGAACTTGATAAACAAACATCAGGCAACACAATCGTGTTTATCTGTGGTCACCTTACCTCGTATTTATTTTAAAACAACCATCAAATCTCAACCCTAAGCTTCGCCGCCGAGTTAAACAAGAAAAAGGTGGCCGGAAACAACGGCGCTTCACGGGCTTGAACTCGCCAAACGTTTCTGATTGGCTAAAATAAAAAATAGTGGATCGAAATATTAGCACACAGTGAAAGGAGGGAAATTCAAAACCGTCAATGGTAGGCCTGCTTGCATAATGTTGGGGTTGACAAGGAAATCTACAGCATAATTAAACATTTCGAAGCAGATTATCATTGGCGGTCTTGAATTTCCCTCCCTTCACCATGTGCTAATATTGTGATACACATTTTAACCAATCAGAAACGTTTGCTGAGTTCAAGCGCCGTAATTTCCGGCCACCTTTTTCTTGTTTACCTCAGCGGCGCAGCATAGAGCTGACATTTGATTGTTGTTTTAAAATGAATACGAGGTAAGGTGACCACAGATGAACATGATTGTATAGCCTATGGTTTGTTTAGCAGGTGCCAATAGGTTGAAATAAGTGACATTCATATTTCATGCGATATCGAGCTATGATTCGAACCGAGTGCGAAATCTTGAATAAGAACCAAGATGGCGGGTGTCACTCCTTGTCTCTATGTACATCGTGCCGACACATCAATCCGTGGTACTCACCAATCCGTGGTATTCTTTTATGACGTCATTTCTCGCGCACCTCGCACGGATTTGCGCCCCCTAGCGATTGTTTACATTGACAACTCGATCGTGACAGCTCCGAGCGAAAAATGTTCAGAATTGCATCTATTTGCGTAAGTACAGCTTTATATTACGATAAACTAACTAAAACTAACCTTCTGTACGTAATGCACTTTTTGTACCATTATAAAAAATGAGATCGTAAAAAATATTCAACTCGTAAGTTCAGCAAGAGAAGTTCGTCTGCTAGCTGATGTAAACAGTAATGTGTATCACGTGACTACTAAGGGGAATACCCGCTCAATTTTTAAAACTATGGAAGCTGAGTAGGGCCATATCTTATATCGTTTATCGTGGTTTGTAGGATAATCCTGCGAGACGCAAACGACAGTACCGGCCTTATAGTCCAACACAACTGAAAGGAGCATATCATGAAGTAGTTGAACGAGGTTCTTCTGTCTACAAAGCAGCCAGGAAGTACTCTGTGCCTGACCAGACTCTGAGGGACAGAACTAAAGGCATTACTTCCCCAGAATGTTTGACCTCTGGACCAGGGCCATTATTTTCCCAAGAAGAAGAAGCACGCCTTGTCGACCACATAAAGCTTATGGCCTCAGTAGGGTATGGATATACCAGGGCGCAGGTTATCTGTCTTGGAACTGACTATGCCATAAATCTCAAGAAACGTAGTAATGATTCCAAATCACTATCACTGCAGTGGTTTTATGGGTTGATGGGAAGATGGCCTGAACTGAAGTTGCGACGACCAAGGGGATTGTCTCAATTACGAGCCACTGCCACATCTGAGGAGAGCATTAACAAGTATTTTTCTCAACTTGAAGCAGTTCTTGACAGGTATGACCTAAAGTCAAGCC
Source organism: Haliotis rufescens (assembly GCF_023055435.1). Lineage (NCBI taxonomy): Eukaryota > Metazoa > Mollusca > Gastropoda > Lepetellida > Haliotidae > Haliotis > Haliotis rufescens. The sequence goes on from NW_025963779.1 coordinate 28,789,405, forward strand.
CAGAGCTGATCTACAACGTCGATGAGAAGGGAATTAATCTCACACATTCTTCACCGCAAATCGTTGGATCTGCAGAGGAAGTTCCAATTGAAATCTGCCCAGAGAAATCCTCTACAGTTACTGTTTTGGGATGCGGCAATGCATTGGGTCAGAAGATTCCACCTTTTTTCATTTTTCCTGGTTCACGCATGCGCGATGACCTCTTAGATGGTTCGACAGTTGGAACTTGTGGAACTGTTAGCGAGACGGGATGGTCCAATACAGACATATTTCAGCGATGGTTGACAGGCCATTTTGTGAAATATGCCAAAGTCGGAGGTGACAAGAAAGCTCTGCTGCTATATGACGGCCACAGGTCTCACATCACCCCTCATCTGATAGATTACGCTGTTGACCAGGGGATAATCCTGTTTGTTCTACCACCTCACACAAGCCATGTTCTCCAGCCGATGGATGTTGGGTGCTTTGGGCCTTTCACCAAGATTTTCAGTTCAGAATGTAGGAAATGGCAGCGGTCAAATTCTGGAACAGTTAACCGATATAGCGTCTGTTCTTTGGCCTGTAAGACATACGAGATTTCTCTGTCTGCCAGTAACTTGCACAGTGCTTTCAGGAAATGTGGTATTTATCCATTTGACCCAACGGCAATTGACAAGTCATTCCTGAAGCCATCTACGTTTGCCAATCAACAGTTGGAAAAAGCTGCAGAAATTTCAGTTACATGTCCTGACATCGTTGAACAGCCCTCAGATTCAAGATTTTTTGAAGATCATCTTCCTGTTATTACCATAACAAAATCGAAGCCCAGACGTTCTATCCATAAGATCGTTGGTGGACAAGCAATTACGGAACCAGATATATCATGTCAAATCACGGCTTACATCAACCAGTCCAAACAGTCAACAAACGGAGGAAGCAAGGCATCAAAATCAACTGTGAAGCCAAAGACAACTAAACCAACTACCAAGTCTACTAGCAAGGATAAGCAGGACAGTATGTCATCCCAACAACCTGGACCATCTGGGATTGATAAGCTCCTTATCTCAAGCGACGATCAATCAGATTCTGAATCTATCAACGATGTTGACGACAAGTGTTGTGTATGCGGAAAGTTTCAGCCAGTTGAACTGAGGCGATGTCAACATGTTGAATTCACTAAGTGGGGACAGTGCATGCATGGGAATTGTGAACACTGGGTGCATTTAAAATACTGTTGTGACATCTCCTTTCTTCGTCGACATGATGTGTTTTTCTGTCCGTGTCACGGTCTACCTTGCAGACACCAAGAAGAATAACGACATTTGTGATGATCATGATCATAAACTGTAAATAATCTGAAAATTTGTGTTCAAGTGACAGTTATTTCATATTTCATAATTCAGTACAGTGTTATCTGTATTTTGTTACGTTTGGAAGTGCCTTGGGAACATTACTTTCGATTCCAAAGAACTTTGACATTGTGGCGTGTGCTAACCACCCGTAGCTTGACCCGATGAACTTTACCACGGAAACATATGACGTCACTACATGTTGTGTAAAAATGGCCGCTATTGTACAGCAGCCGATACGGAGGCATTTGTGGACAAAATGATGTTTCCTTGTTATTAAATGGTGTAAAGGTGAGTGTTCTAACGATTTATTTCACATTTATTGCTTGTCGAAGTCAGCGGGTTGGTTTATCGTAATGCTATTCTTAATACCACGGAAACACGTGTCGCGAGGGTATAGAGGGGTGTGATTTTTTTCTTTACGAATATATTATGTTATACACGCAATCATCGAGTTCCTGTGCATCGAACCCAGATGCCACATGCTTTCATTCAACCTTGAACAGGCTCGATTATTATTAACACGCCGCTGTGATTCACCTGGAATACCATCATCCAATGCCTCAACTTACATGAATCATAAGATAAGAATTATTAGAGACAACTTATCATAAAATTCGCTCAGTTATGCTGTAAGGATGACACAGTAAAATGTTATCCATATAAAAGATGTTTTCTACGATTAAGAATTAAAAAGCAGACTTTGTCACACACAGGCATCATTGAATTTAAAACAAAGTTTGTCGATATCAGGTTCATCTAAAAGATTCTTAGATTTAACAACACATTCAGTATAAAGAGGTACTGTCGTTCCGAGTCAGTAACCGGCTTTCACCTTTAACGGGTCTTTCACGGAGGTGAATGGGCAGTATGTTTTTTCGATTTAACACTTGTATTTCTATTGTCATGTCCGGGGGCACGGGTGGCCCAATCGTCTAAGACCTTTGACACATCGTCACTTTCGGGTCTTTTAACGCAGGAGAATGGGCAGTATATCGTTTCGCTTTAACAGCTATATGTCTATTGTCATGTCCTGAAATATGTTACTTGACCTTGTGATACCTCGTCACGTGAATGGCCACGTGTGTATTTGTTGCAATAGACATACTCTTGATGGTCGTCTTTTTCAGGTAGCTTTGTTTTCCTTTTGCAGTGGGTGTTTATAGAGTTATTTTTGATGTTTGAATTCCACACCTTTAAACATCACATATATATGTGTTTGTTATATATGTCATCTATATTTGTTTGTTGTAGACCTCCTCCGTGGTCTAGTGGTAGAGCGTCCGGGGTTCGATTCCCGGCCGCGTCATACCAAAAGACGTTTAAATATGGTACTTGTTGTTACCCTGTCTGGCGCTCGGCATTAAGGGGCTAAAACAAGGACTGGTCGGCTCGGAGTCAGTATACTGTGTCTGAGTGGGGTATTCATGTTAAACTGCGGCATGGTATCTCAGTGAGCTAGCACTATAAATCGGCATCAGTCCAGACTAGTACAAGCAGCCACACAAACACACACACGTACATGCACGTCTGTATTTAAGGGCAATAATCTTGGACGCGACGTTAAACCCCATTTCACCTCACCTTAAGCTTGTTTGTTGTAAACTGTGCGTTTAAACACAGTGCATGTTATCAACACCCGTTAGCCCCTGTTATTGAGTTATATTTCATAACATACAATTAACTTGCAATATATTTCACAAGTTCAAAGAAAAACTGACATAATGGACGTAGTCAGTTACCACCTGGGTATGAGCACACTGTGACATCAATGAAGTTATGACGTCACCAAAACGGGATGACGAATGAAGTGACAACATACACATATAAGGTCAAGGTATATTTCACTGCTGTTTAAAGCCATATTCCAGGAACATGATGGCGAGGGATACCATCATGAGATTCAGACATTGTACTCAGTTGGGAATCGATCCCGGGACTGCTAGTAAGGTGTGACGAGAAAAAAGCCTTATCCGCTTGGCTATCCTACAGTCCATCTACTGATGGAAAATAATAAGGGTACCCATTTTGAAGATTGCTATTTTCTGCAGGGGTCAGTAAAATTGCTTCTAATCAAGTGAGTGAGTATGGTTTTACGCCGCTTTTAGCAATATTCCAGCAATATCGCGGCGGGGGACACCAGAAATGGGCTTCACACATTGTACCCATGTCGGGAATCGATCCCGGGTCTTCGGCGTGACGAGCGAACGCTTCAACCACTAGGCTACCCGGCCGCCCTCTTCTTATCAAGACAATAAGTCAATGTTGTGTCAGATGTAATCGGGCGGTGGGGCAGCCTAGTGGTTAAAGCGTTCGCTCGTCACGCCGAAGGCCTGGGTTCGATTCCCCACATGGGTACAATGTGTGAAGCCGATTTCAGATATTGCTGGAATATTGCTAAAAGCGGCGTAAAACCATACTCACTCACTCAGATGTAATCGTTATGATCGTTTTTGATTGGACATATACACAGTTCCACCAAATGTGTTGTTTTACTTTCAGCAAGATGGGCGTAGGAAGACGGGTGGTGTTGCTGTACCGCTTGCTGGGAATAATACTCCAGCTCTGCTTCCACCTTGTATCCACCATCTTCAGACGGGTTTTCATGAAACCTAAACGATCCGTTGTTCTCGCAAAAACCACGAGAGAGGGAGCCACCAGTGAAGACCTTGCCAAAGACTACGATCGTTCTGTTCTAACGCTGAGCCACTACAAAGCTTTGTTCCGTGCAGCGTATCTTGACTTGTACAAGGACGCTTCCCTCCACAATCTTGCCCCCAATCCTCAGTTGCACTCTCTTAAAGGAAACCAGATCTATCGTCTGCTGGATTTTCAGAGACAAGGGCGCCCTCTGGTGGTCAACTTTGGGAGCTGCACCTGACGACCGTTCATGAGCAAATTCAAGCGCTACAACGCTGTGGCGTCAGAATTTGCCAGCATCGCAGATTTTTTGATCATTTATATAGAAGAGGCGCATGCTTCCGATGGTTGGCGCTTCGAGTACAATGTTCAGATTGCCTCTCATAAGACGCTGGAAGACCGCCGCAAGGCTGCAATGATTTTGGCTGAGAAGAATCCGGTCTGCCCTGTCGTCGTGGATAATATTGAAAACACCGCCAACATCCAGTATGGCGGCTACTTTGAGCGGCTGTACATAATCCAAGATGGCGTCATAGTGTATGAGGGAGGAAGAGGGCCAGAGTTCTACAAGTTAGAGGAAGTAGAGCAGTGGTTGGCGTCATACAGAGGCTCCACAGATAAACAGTGCTGAAGTTAGAACAATTTATGCTTTTCTAATATATCATTAAAGGAACCTCACTCGTCTACTATAATCGCAACGCTGGCAACCCTACTACGCGCATAAATGATACAATGATCACTTATTGAAAGTAGACGTATTAATGTTTCGAAGGTGTGTTTAAAAAGAAAGTAGTTAATGTCTTTGCCACTGAACATAAGAACCCATCAGATAATGTTAACCTGTTAACTTCTTTTGTAAAAGACGACTTATGCATACTCAGAGAACACCTTCATGTCGTCACCGATTCTCAGTGATCCATTCATATTATTTTCAACGCTATTTTGCCTTTTACGCTCAATGGAATCTGTTTCAAGACTGGTCATTATCTGGAGTCGTTTATATGCATGTCGTCGTCATAGTGCCATTGAGGCTGAAATATGTGAGTGAAATATCAATTATAAGTTTTCAGAATGACAAGCAAGTATATACGGGTAGTTTACATGCGATTCGGGGGCACGGGTGGCCCAGTCGTCTAAGGCGCCGCGATTCGCTGTGCAAGAACCTATGATTGTGGGTTCGAATCCCTGTTTGCCCCGATTATGTTTTGTTTATTAGGGATCTTATTGAACATCATGATAAATTATTCCGTGTTTTATCCCTATGAGTCATGCCTGTATGACGTCACTGCAGAAAAACCTGTGCATCTGCAGTGACTGATGCAATAGGCTGACGTCATATGGGTTGAAACAGATTGAAGAATTTTCATGATGTGTACATTGTAATCAGTTTCGACATTGTATATGTGTCCTCAATAAAACCAATGTATTGCTCATAAAGAGATGTTTATTTGTTATGGATTTTTATAACGGTCATTACAATTATAAGATTTTTATTTAGTTATTACACAAAGACATGTCCGTTTTTGTATGATCAAATTGAAGCATGCCCCGTAAATGCGTTATTGTTCGAAAGTGTCCTAAAGGAAGGATTTACTGTTTCAGCGCATATTGGCGGTTATTGATGTTGGGCGCAATATCGTTTAATGTATGGAAGTATATACACATTCCAGCGTTTATGGAACTAATAGACATTTCGCTACAGACCCGTGAAGATCCGGGGTAGAATAGGTCGTCAGAACCCATGCTTGCCCTTAGAGGCGACTTTGCTTGTCGTAAGAGACGACTAACGGGATTCGGGTGGTCAGGCTCGCTGACTTGGTTGATGCATGTCATCGTATCCCAAACGCGTGGATCGATGCTCATGATGTCAATCACTGGATTGTCTGATCCAGACTCGATTATTTACAGACCGCCGCCATATAGCTTGAATATTGCTGAGCGAGGCGTTAAACAAATAAACAAACAAACATATCCCTACAACAATGACAGGAGAATACGTTTCATGAATATCTTTTAAAAATACGCATCCCCATTTACCGGATTCTTACCAGAAGCGACCCTTGATGATCCTTGTTACAATAGGTCTTCAGCAACCAATGCTTGCCGTAAGAGGCAACTATGCATGTCGTAAGTGGCAACTAACGGGAGCAGTTGGTCAGGATCGCTGACTTGTTAAATGTGTGTCATCGTATTGCGTAGATCGATGCTCATGGTATCAATCACTGGATTGTCTGGTCCAGACTCGATTATAGATGGACCACCGTCATAAAGTTGGAGTGCGGCGTTAAACAATAAAGAAACAAAACAGAACAAACAAAACTTACCCGAAGCATCGTCAGTTCTGTTCTCGAATTTGTGCAAAAGTCTCAGGGAGCACACTCAGGGACCACACTCAGGGGCCACACTCAGGGGCCACACTCAGAGGCCACACTCAGGGACCACACTCAGGGGCCACACTCAGGGACCACACTCAAGGACCACACTCAGGGACCACACTCAGGGGCCACACTCAGGGACCACACTAAGGGGCCACACTCAGGGACCACACTCAGGGACCACACTCAGGGACCACACTCAGGGGCCACACTCAGGGACCACACTCAGGGACCACACTCAGGGGCCACAATAAGGGACCACACTCAGGGACCACACTCAGGGACCACACTCAGGGACCACACTCAGGGACCACACTCAGGGGCCACACTCAGGGACTACACTCAGGGACCACACTCAAGGACCACACTCAGGGACCACACTCAGGGCCCACACTAAGGGACCACACTCAAGGACCACACTCAGGGGCCACACTAAGGGACCACACTCAAGGACCACACTCAGGGGCCACACTAAGGGACCACACTCAAGGACCACACTCAGGGGCCACACTCAGGGACCACACTCAAGGACCACACTCAGGGGCCACACTAAGGGACCACACTCAGGGGCCACACTCAGGGACCACACTCAGGGACCACACTCAGGGACCACACTCAGGGGCCACACTAATGGACCACACTCAGGGGCCACACTCAGGGACCACACTCAGGGGCCACACTCAGGGGCCATTCAAACATCGTCCTGACGGTTACGGATATATCTCTTAAATAAATTTTAAAATACGGTTATCAAAAAAATGTTTTAGACAATTTAGGTATCAAGGTTCTTTGAATAACAGCCATGGTTTACTCTCCACAAAACTGTATCAACTTTCCCTTTATGTCGAGCAATATTTTATAACACTTCAGTGTCTACATTTCACAACTTTCTTGGTACAATCGAGCATCCTCTTTCTACCAAATTTCCAAAAGTGTCATACGACTCTTGCTCAGAAGTTGTTTGAATAAAATTTCAGAATTCAAGGCTTCGGTTAAGCTTTCAAAAGGTTTTATGGTAGACATGTGGGGGACATTTCCAAATTTGACCCAACAGTGACAACAATTATGTCCGATACAATTCCCTATTTTGCCTTGTTCCATATGTGCCCGTGTTATATCAGGTGAGCAGTGGCTTGCCTTTGCATGTGTGGGGCAGGATACGCTCAAGTTTTCGCGAACACCTGGTATCATCACTATTTGCTAGTGATTCATAAACACATGATCTTGATATACTCGGAATCGTACAATTGGGATATCTTATGAATATGGAAAGGGTTTTGTCACTTTTAACTAGATAGGTAAGACCACTCGATGACATTGTGTCTAATACTTAACATTGTTGGTTAGCAGCATCCCCGGCGGTTGGTACAGGTAGGGCAGGACAGGCTTACCCTTTCTGCGAGGTGAGGTGAAATGGGGTTTAACGTCGCGTCCAAGATTATTACACTTATATAGCGACGTGCATGTACGTGTGTGTGTTTGTGTGGCTGCTTGCACTAGTCCGGACTGATGCCGATTTATAGTGCTAGCTCACTGAGATACCATGCCGCAGTTTAACATGAATACCCCACTCAGACACAGTATACTGACTCCGAGCCGACCAGTCCTTGTTTTAGCCCCTTAATGCCGAGCGCCAGACAGGGTAACAACAAGTACCATCTTTTAACGTCTTTTGACGTATGACGCGGCCGGGGATCAAACCCCGGACCTTCCGCTCTCCGGGCGGACGCTCTACCACCAGACCACGGAGGCGGTCCACCCTTTCTGCGAACACTTGATGCCATCACTGATATTCAGTGATCCATGCACATAGTATTTACCACCGCTATTTTGTTTTCACGCCCAATGTTGGTTTGTTTATTGCATCTATATGACGGCGGTCTGTAAATAATCGAGTCTGAACCAGACAGTCTAGTGATTGATATCATGAGCATCGATCTACGCAATTGGGATCTGCATCAACCAAGTCAGCGAGCCTGACCACCCGATCCCGTTAGTCGCCTCTTACGACAAGCAAAGTCGCCTTTTACGGCAAGCATCGGTTGGTGAAGACCTATTCTACCCCGGATCTTCACGGGTCACGCCCAATGGAATCTGTTTCGTCTGGTTATCGTGACTGATTATTCTCTGACGTTTTACATTTACGTCCGATTAGTGGAAGGACTGTTGGGTACCGAGTACGAGAGTATAACATGCCACCACGAACCACTTGCACAAAGCGATCTTAGTGCTAAGACTATTGTAAGCATATGTTAAAGTATGGGAGTTATGATCATCTTAGCGCTAAGATCGCTTTGTGCAAGTGGGCCAACGACGTTTTGCTGTACGTCCAGCTTTGCTGCCACGTCATCGAACTGCACGCCTGCATCTGAGGTTTAGGTTGTAGGACTGAAGGTTAGTCCTCTTCACAGATATGTCAAGGCTTCATCTTGACATCACTGATGTCCGTCAGCGTGTTTATCGACGTCCTTTGGGCTGCAGTTTCCTTAGGTTGTCGCCCTTTGACCATTTGTGGGATAAAATGAAACGTCTCTTACACGGACTTCCAAACCAACAGATAGTGTTGGTCCAGTTGCAACAGTCTATGGTCTAGGATGATCGTAACACTCATACTTTAACATAGGCTTAAGATAGTCTTAGCGCTAAGATCGCTTTGTGCAAGTGGGCCCAAATCTGGAATGACATCCCGCAAGCCTTCCTCAGTCAATAAGGCTCGTTGTCAAGGGAGTGTCACAGCTAATTGTGGTTGTACACGATGCTGAATTCTTCGTTCTTTGTTTGCGTTTTTGTTTATTTTGTCCTCATGATAGTCAGTGATGCACCGGAACCTGATTCCACTAGTGACTTTAGGATAAAAACTTTTAAAAAAGTAACAAGGCGCATATAAGAGTGCATAAAAAGTTAATGCACCTCAGAAATGTACATCCGCGAGCGTGTTATTGCAGGGGCCTGCTCACTGCATGGCCACACGTTGCCCCATTTCCCACAGTCATCTTTGCGGTTAAGGAAAGGGATGGGGTTGCCGATTGGGGTCAAGCATGCTTAATATGGGTCAAGGTGTTGACCGTGAATATGTACAAAGCGGATGTGTGAATGCCTCGTCAGGAAATCTGTGTAAGGTCATGTCATTATCGTGCACACCTTGATATGTCCCTCACATACTGGTCATTGTGAACTTTGAATACTGACAGTTACGCTCCAAGCTCACTAAATAAAAGCGACAAAATCCTTTCCATAATCACACCGCATTGTTGTGACGTCACTTTATTGTTCTGAACGTGGTTTATTTCTCCACAAACAATTTCAGCCAAATAGCTGAAACACCATATCAATATGAACCTTTCCATTTGTTCACCTCGTACAAGTATTGTCACCGTGACATGTCGGACTGCACGTGCAACCGCTTGTTTCGTTTCCACACAGGTGTAGATGGTTGTGTTTGCGGGTTGGTTCCTCGTCAGCGTGGAATTATTAATGTCAAATTAAGACCTCAAAAGGGTGTATTCGTGAAAATAACACACTGCCACGCGTTTCCGTTCTTTCTTCATGGCAAAAGTAATATTTTTCTACGATTCCGACAATATCATATCTTATCATAAGCATGTGTTTTGGAGTCACTATCAAATAGTGATGATATCGACAATAACCTTAATACCCTTGTTCAAGGTCTTCAAAGATAACACAAATGCACCTTGATTTTGCACAGACTGATCTGTGCCGTGTATTAACATACCACTGATAAACAGGGATAGGTCGTTGTGCAAAAAAAAGGACCCGAGGACCCGAGGACACGAGGACCCGAGGACCCGACCCCTCCTGGTCTTCCAGCTGTCCCTGTGATCGATCTTCAGAAACATCGGGGACTGTGTATTGGCAGCCGTAGACGCCATATTGATTACGTGACTGGTCACTTTTGTTTGTTTATTTGTTGTTTAACGCCGCACTCAGCAATATTCCAGCTGAAACTGTAATTTAAACAAATCTGGACCACACAATCCGGTGATTGACATCATGCGCATCGATCTACGCAACTGGAATACGATGATATCTATCAACCAAGTCAGCGAGCCTGACCACCCTATCCCGTCAGTCTTCTCTTACGACAAACATAGTCGCCTTTTACGGCAAGCATGGGTTGTAGAAGATCTATTCTAACTCAGTTTTCCAGGTCACTGGAGAGTGAGTTTGGTTTAACGCCGCTTTCAGCGCTATTTCAGCTATATGACGACGTGTCAGTTAATTTGTGGTAGGATGCGATGCAGGTCTCAGACGTTTACAACTTTGGTGAAACCCACGAGCACGGGTATGGTGCTGACAAACCTAGAAACATAATCCACAGACATATATAGGTTCCTGGCGTACCCAAAGAAGGTGAGGTGGGGTGAAATGGGGTTTAACGTCGCGTCCAAGATTATTGCACTTATATAGCGACGTGCATGTACGTGTGTGTGTTTGTGTGGCTGCTTGTACTAGTCCGGACTGATGCCGATTTATAGTGCTAGCTCACTGACATACCATGCCGCAGTTTAACATGAATATCCCACTCAGACACAGTATACTGACTCCGAGCCGACTAGACCTTGTTTTAGCCCCTTAATGCCGAGCGCCAGACGGGGTAACAACAAGTACCATCTTTTAACGTCTTTTGGTATGACGCGGCCGGGGATCAAACCCCGGACCTTCCGCTCTCCGGGCGGACGCTCTACCATTAGACCACGGAGGCGGTCTCGTACCCAAAGAACGCAACTCTGTGAAGTGACTTGCGGTGACCTGGACGACTGCCCCCCGTTCCCCCTAGGTCACATAACTGAAACATGATCAGGTCAATATCGAACACACACTCACACACACACACACACACACACACACACACACACACACACACACACTGTGTGCGTGTTCATGTTGACAAGACGAATTAAACACTCAAATCTGCATTATTTCTGGAGGTATGGGGAATTGATAGACTACCAACAGAGTTACTAGTCTTACTTGGAGAGTTTGGCCAACATTGTGGTTTGTCAATTCCGGACATAAGTTTCTTTTTTAAATAAATGTGTTCGTCATTATTCCCATTTTTATTCCCGGTGGCAAGATCTTTAATGGACGAGACATTATACATGCGCTTTGGACTTTCAACATGGATTTTTTTCTAGTGGGACAAAGTCTCTTCCTATGTCTTGCCCATTTTGAGTGAGTGAGTGAGTGAGTATGGTTTTACGCCGCTTTTAGCAATATTCCAGCAATATCACGGCGGGGGACACCAGAAAAGGGCTTCACACATTGTACCCATGTCGGGAATCGAACCCGGGTCTTCGGCGTGACGAGCGAACGCTTTAACCACTAGGCTACCCGACCGCCCCTTGCCCATTTTGAAATATACCAGTTATATAAGCGCTCCTGCGTAAAGAAACACATCGACAGTATCTTGACCTAAATCAGCATTTACATAAGATTGATAACGGGAGAACGTGTGTGGAGTTTGAGCGACACAAATTACCTGTACAACAAGAGGCAGATTGTTGTGTCCTCACAGTCATCTCTCTACCAGCAACACAACATGAAGATCGAAGGCTCCGTTGCTTTTATCACGGGTGCGGCCATGGGGGTTGGAAAGAACGTGGCAGAAGCCCTTCTCAAAGAAGGAGCTAAGGTTGGGTCAATACATTTTCCTTGCGAGATTAATGTTTTATCCAATTAAGTAAAATTCTTTTATGATAATTCAGTGTTTGATCCCAAGTAAAATTAATTTTCGTTACTAAACGAAAGTTAATAATCACTGATCTTCTAGTATTATGTAAGAATTAATTATGAATCGGTTTCCTTGATTTATCACATTTTGTTAAAGTGGTGAATGTATGGTTCATATTGTTAACAGCTACCTCGTTATTATATTGGCAATACAGTAAACTACGGTTATAACGAACTCAAAGGGACTACTAATTATAGTTCGTTATAACCGTAGTTCGATAGCATATATACAGCATAACCGCAGCAAATAGTCGGGACTAAAAAGTAAGTTCGTTATATCCGTCAGTTCGTTATAAGCGTGTTCGTTATAACCGAAGCTTACTGTAAAACATATCACCAACTGGTATTTATAATTATAATTATGTTGTTAAAGACACTGAGATCAGCGTTCAATTGTGATCTTACTTTTCATCACTAGTTTGTCTTTTACGCCCATTGGAATCTGTCTCGGCAGATAATTAAGAAAGATTATTCTTTGGCTTTGACGTTTTATATTCATCATCACTTTTGTTCAAGCCGAAGCACAAAATAGAAATTAAATTTCTTACACCCTTGAAGTTGGCCCAGCGGTCATATCGCCGTTGCTTCCCTTTGCGGGCTGATAGTACTAAACATGGTACGCATTAAGCACCTATACGAGCTACGTCAAAATGGTGAGGTGGGGTGAAATTGGGTTTAACGTCGCGTCTAAGATTATCTCACTTATATGGAGACGTGCATGCACGTGTGTAGCTGCTTTTACATGTCCGGACTGATGCCGATTTATAGTGCTAGCTCACTGAGATACCATGCCGCAGTTTAACATGAATACCCCACTCAGACACAGTATACTGACTCCGAGCCGACCAGTCCTTGTTAAAACAATGCCGAGCGCCAGACAGGGTAACAACAAGTACAGTTTTTTAACGTCTTTTGGTATGATCGAACCCCAGACCATGGAGGCGGTCTCGTCAAAATGGATTTTGACACCGCTATAAACAGTATTTTATATATATCACGGCGGGAGAGAGTATTGTGGAAAGAAAGCCCGGAATTATGCAGGACTCCGACCCACCATAATGACAAACCAAGAATCATAGTGAAGATGAAGACTGTGACCCGGTAGGATTCTGGGTTATCTCGGCGAAGCAACTCTGCGGCGATTTGCGCCGTTTTAAAAGACTGGGTGACACTTATCCTCTGTATGTACGGTTATACAGTGATGCTTAATGGTACAAGAATTAGTCCATGGCTTTTTACCGTAGTTTATTCTTCTGTGGGTGGCCATGACTATTTCCTCAGAAGAATCCCTCTGAATCTTCTGTTACATTTTGATTCCTAACAAACAATCACGAGCAAGTATTGAACATAAATATCTGACTTAAAAATTGTAAACATGTAAATACTTAAAGAAAAGACATCAAGGAGACGTCGACGCGCTTTATGACTAAAGTGAAAACTTTTTTGGTTTTTTTTGGTTTTTTTTTGTTAAATGTATACACCATGAAGTTCATGTACTGTGTAACTACCGTCGAACAGGTTGCCTTAGCTGACGTCGCCGTGGAGCAAGGGGAGGCAACTGCGGGGGACTTCAAAAAGGCGTACGGAGACGGCAGGGTATTCTTTGTCAAATGTAACGTTGCCGACGAACAGTCTTTTAAAGGTAGGTATGGTGTTAACTTGCACTTACTGTAACGACATGCGTCAAATCATAGGCTCAGCTGCATGCATGTTGATAAAATGATAACCTTTGCCATATACAGGCGTTTAATCTTAGTGATCGCGACCATGGCCCCATTCGCTGACATGGTTTGACACAACGCTATATTTATATTCACAAAGAAACAAATCAGCAACAAGGGAAGCGCAATTTGTGCCCAGGGTGATGCCTACGTCGCGACCCGTGACGATCCGGGGTAGAATAGGTCTTCAGCAACCCATGCTTGTCGTAAGAGGCGACTAACAGGATCGGGCGGTCAGGCTCGCGGACTTGGTTGAAGCATGTCATCGATCCCAATTGCGTGGATCGATGCTCATGTCTTTGGAATATTGCTGAGTGCAGCGTAAAACAAACAAACCAACAAACCAACCAAGCCTACGTCGCGTAAAAGTCATCGTTTACAAACGATGTTATGCAAAGACACAAAGTAAACCGCGTGTTCTGTTGGTTTACGTTCTGCCTTTGTAGAATGAATTCTGAGGTGTGCTTTGAAATTTGTGTTAAATATTAGTCGTGATTTAGGGGTGAGTATATGAGACTCAGAGTGAAAAATTAGATGGCATTCAAAATCCAGGGGATAGGGGGTGGCATCCTCATAAAGAGATACGGCTTTACAGAAGTCTTTTCAGCTGACATTCTCACACACTCTCTCTATCCGTATCTACTACAGTAGGTGTCTCTGCCGCTCTAACTATGTAACAGTGCCCCCCCCCCCCCCCCCCCCCCCCCCACTCCCAACTCTCATACAGCCCGTGCAGCACCCATGTCACCAGCGTTCACCATGCGTTCTCAACGCGTGGAAGGGGAATACACGTCTCGGCAGTGGTGTGGGTGTCCCACAATCATTCTCTCTCACTGGAACTGTCACGCTCTCTCTTTCTCTCTCTCTCTCTCTCACTCTCTATGTGTGTGTGTCTCTCTCTCTCTCTGTGTGTCTCTCTCTCTGTGCCTCTCTCTGATTCTCTCTCTTTGACCTGTCGTCGGGTAATCCCATTGCAAACACCCTTCAATGGTTTGCTGGTACAAGAGTCTGTGTGTACTTAGACTTTATCTGTGTTAGTTAAACAAGTCCTACCAACCACCCTGATATAAAGGCTATGTGTACTTTAAGCCTAACCACGAATCTGCCCAAACACATTTTCAAATAAGTTTCGAAAAAATCCGATTTTAGTCCGCATAGTGCCTGGACCATACCTTTTCATAGATCTACCACACTTTAACATAGACTTGATCGCTAGAGCGAAAGTATTCTTTACCGAAACCAACAACGGTATTTGTGTGAATGTGTTCATAATACCAGTGACTTCCAGAGATTCACTCATAGGAAAGTACATACCTCATATGACTTAGATTACAGTAGTCCGCGCCGTGCAAATGAAATAACACCCCTAAAGTGTAGAGATATGCTTTGAGGTCGATCTTTACAGGGCCATTTGTCTACATGCGAATGAAAAAAACGTAAGACCACGGTGTCTTTGTGCTAGATAATGTTTGAAAAGTGCGTTCCAAACAAAAAGCTATGTTCAATATATCAATTATCTTTGTTCAGCTTTTCTTTTCCTCCCTCACCCATAATAAAACAAAATAAAATATTAAATGCAAAACCAATTAATGTTTTATTATGATTTAGGACGGAATGTATATTGACAATTATTATATGAGAGAGTTCCGAATGGATAATGGTTATTAAATCCCTGTGTTATTGGAAGGACTACGGTAAGGTCGAGGTGGGCGTCAGATTGATTACATATGATTGTCGCATCACACCAGCCCTATGAAATCTGATAACTGTGACAAAGGTCGACTGGTGACCTCGAATACGTAAGTAGATAGGTGGATGACTCGTCAATACCTCGTCACGAGTCTATTCACACTAAGTCACACCAAGACACCAACACAAGAAGCTATTCTGAAATAGAAAATAGAACTTGCTCAATATACTTACTTCTATGAAATTCATTTTATAATTTATAAAATGTATCTCTGTTTCGTAAATGATAATATTTGATGGCTGTTTATCTTGGCACGTGGGTGAGTGAGTGAATGCTATTCACCAGCTATATCACAACGGTCTGTAGCTATTCGACTCTGTGTCGGTCAGACTTGTGGTTGATGACCTATCTACGCCACCATGTTGCGAAAACATACTGTCAGCTATCACCATATTCCACATAATACGTTGACCCGTGAAAATCCGGGCTAGAATAGGTCTTCAGCAACCCATGCTTGCCGGAAAAGGCGACTATGCTTGTCGGAAGAGGCGACTAACGGGATCGGGTGGTCAGGCTCGCTGACTTGGTTGATGATGCATGTCATCGTATCCCAGTTATGGTGATCGATGCTCATGATGTCAATCACTGGACTGTCTGGTCCAGACTATAATTTACAGACCGCCATCATATAGCTGGAATAGTACTGAGTGCGGCGTTAAACAACAAACAAACAAAACAAAAAACGTTACACATCTTGGTGGGTATTACATGGTAAGAAATATGCATGGGTTGATAACAGGCTGATTATGTAATCGTATTGCAATGTGTGGGAGCGCTGAAAAACTCCCCAAATTTGGCATTCACATGTTACAGGTGATTTGATATGAACAATGAAACATCTCATTTGATATTCTGGAGGGGTTGTGGGTTGTTGTTGGGCTAGGATTTTGTATGGAGGCAAGATATGTTTTAGCTATAGCTGCAAAACCATATGTCTTTTTATCAAAACTATTAGCCTGAATATATTAGTTTACAAAAACATTTCGCAGCAACGTATTTTTGTAGCAGATATTTTTTTCCTCAACCGCCTGTAGAATGTGTTTTCAAGAATTTTCTGGGACAATTTATTTTTTTCCTTCTCACCTCCTCAGACAAACAAATGGTCAGTCCCTATATTTATGGATGTAAAGTCAAAATCGATTTGGACACCAATATAAAGATGGAATGAATGATTTGTCGTGATTACAGATGCCTTCGCGAGCGCCGTGTCTCACTATGGTCACATAGATCTGATGTTGAACAACGCTGGGCTGGTCAACGAGCAGAGATGGAAGATGATGTGCTCTGTCAATATTGTAAGGGTCGCTGGTGTTTTCATTTATTCAGCGAGTGTAATTGGTGTATCGCCGCTTCATCACTCAGTTCGCTTCTGAATTGTCAAGATGAACATGTTTTTCATGCATAGTAAGTCTAAGAACTATTCTTCCCCTGGAAGGGGAACAGGTGGTCTCAGGCGCCGCAATTCGCTTTGCAGAGTTGCGTCCCTTGGGCACGCCAGAAACCTATGATTGTGGGTTCGAATCCCGGTTCGCCCCGATTATGTTTCTAGGTTTATCAGCACAATACCCATGCTCGTGGGTTTCACCGAAGTGGTAAACGTCTAAGACATGCATCACTTGGGGCTTTCCTCCCACATTAAGCTGACACGCCGTGATATGACTGCAACACTGTTAACATCGGCGTTACACACAACTCACTCACTCACTCTTCCCCTAGAAGCTGGATTCAAGATACAGCAAAAGTTGTATTAGCGATAGTCTTCTGTATTTTGTTTGGTATCTGTGGAAGTATTCTGAATGCTGTGTGGTATCTGTGAAGGTCGCCTGTATGTGGTATACTATCTATACTCCAGGACGGGGTGGTGATTGGAACCCAACTAGCCGTGGAGCACATGCGCAAGGACAAGGGGGGTCGTGGTGGCGTCATCATCAACACCGCCTCCATGGTCGGTAAGGATAGAACAGGGGCAAATGGATCGAGTTGAACATTTAATTGACGAGTTGTGCTCCTTCGGATAGATCGGAGTGAGTATGGTTTTACGCCGCTTTCAGCACTTTTCCAGCAATATCACGGCGAGGGACACTAGAAATGGTAATTCCAGTAAATGACCCTGAAAAAGAGCGTTGAATGGCAATTCACCAGTAATGGTCGTCAATATTGCCAGCTGGTCAGCGGTCATGGTTTGTCCCAGCTTCAGAGATAAGGGACTTACCGAGACCTTAAAGGGGGCACGAGTGGCCCAGTCGTCTAAGGCGCCGCGATTCGCTTAGCAGAGTTGCGTCCCTTTGGCACGCCAGAAACCTATGATTGTGGGTTCGAATCCCGGTTCGCCCTATTTTTGTTTCTAGGTTTGTCAGCACCATACCCGTGCTCGTAGGTTTCACCGAAGTGGTAAACGTCTTAGACCTGCATCACTTCGGGCTTTCCTCCCACATTAAGCTGACACGCCGTGATAAAACTGGAATACTGTTTAAAGCGGCGTTAAACCCTACCCACTCACTCACTCACTCACGAGACCTTACAGGAGACCTGGGATAGAGCAAAATGGCAGTGCCAGCAAGATAGAAGCATGTCGCTCAAACATCAGTCTGTTTGTCTCCTTGTTCACAGTTTATTGTGTCGACCAACTTAGCACTTAATGGTGTCCACACACACGGAGACGCTCAGTTTCACCCAGGCATTCATGGCAACGTCTTCCCTGGAAGTGTCTCCTGGCAATCAAGCATAGTCATCCTTTTCAAGGAGGAACAAGCACTAATATTTTTTTTTAAAAGGGAGGGGTCCAAAAAATCTAAAATCTAAATCCTCCCTCAGTAAATTCTACTGTCTACAACATATTACATTTGGTTTTAAAAAAGTGTGTGTTGAACTCCGAACCCGGGCAGAATGGCAACGACTTGACTTGAAGTTTCTCCTGGCAACCAAGCATACTCATTAGTCAACCTTTTCAAGGAGGAACAAGCATTTTTATTTTTTTTTAAAAGGGAGGGGTCCAAAATATCTCAATCATCTCTCGGTACATGTTCCTGTCTACAACATATTACAGCGCGGCGGTCCCCCTGGAGCCCCCACCCCCATCCCCACCCCCTCTGGATCCGCCTATGCTTTCAAATGCAAATCCAAAATTCGTTATTTGTGAGAACAATGATGTTAATGGTAGCGATCTGATCAGAACATGATCACACTGTTGCAAAAGTAAAGGATGTCCTAATTATGAAAAAGAATGAAACCCAGAAGAACGAGGAATATAAATAGGCTATAGGGCCAACTCAGTTGAATGAAATCGTGAACTATGTACTTGTACTATCACACATTGCAGGCCTCGTCACCAGGTTCGTCTTCCCCGTCTACGTGGCCTCCAAGCATGCTGTCGTCGGCTTTACCAACAGCTGGGCGGTAGGTTATGTAGTCGTAGTCGTAGTAGTTGTGGTGGTGGTAGAGTGGCTCTGTCTTTAGATATTGGTGTGATTTGAGATTTATGAAGGAACAATATTTTTATATCTTTGTGTGTCTGTGTAAGAAATTGTCTGGAGATTGTTTGTTTGTTTGTTGTTTAACGCCAAACTCAGCAATATTCTAGCTGCATGATGGCGGTCTGTAAATAGTCCAGTCTGGACCAGACAATCAAGTGATTGACATCATGGGTATCGGCCTGCGCAGTTGGGGTCTAAGCACCGATCCCGTTTTTCGCCTCTTACGACAGGAATGAGTTTGCTAAAGGTCAAATCTAACCCGTAACTTCATGGGTATCTACAGATTTTAATTTATCATCCAAAACTGGCTCCCACGGGAGATATCGCTTGGGTGAGATCAAGCGATTTATTACTTGCCCGTGAAGAGATCACCCGTTTAATAAACATACAGCTTTATTACACATTGTGTAATACCAAAACGCGTGCTTATGTACTCTCGGAACACGTTTCACGAACAAATATTGAAAGCTCTCAACATCCCTTGGCGTATTCAACGACATTGTGTGTGGAGATGATAGATCACTGGGAGGAGCTTATGCACACTCGATGACCCCAGCAACCTTGTTGCTAGGCTGACGTCACATTGTTTTGACTCGCCGATGGATCTTGCAACAAAATTCAACAAATTACGTCATCGGGTATTGTGACGTCATTGTAAACTTTGAGCTGCAAGGCCCCGTTCCACAAGGCGATCGTACTCTAGCGCAACGAGAGTCTTTAGTCTAAGTTAAATTATGTGAGTTGTGATAGCCTTAGCACTACGATAATTTTGTGGGACGAACGCCTGAATTCTAAAGGTGGACCATTATATAATATATGATATTAAATTCATACGTTTCAACTTTTGACGTGTTTGAAGTATTATTCTGTTAAACTCAATTGGATTATGCCATTGATCGTGTAGGTGTCAGCCTATTTACACTCAACAGTATAATTCTAAAAACATTATAAATGACAAGTAATAAATAAAATACTAAACTCGCTCACGTGTAAAACCAATTTTATGAAACTCGTTTCATAAAATTGGTATTACACGGGAGCTCGTTTAGTATTCTATATATCTACACTGTTGATATCGCTGCAATGAAATTGCATCACAATGCTTTGCAGACCATTGTGACGTCATTGGTTACCATGACGTCACAATCAAATGACATCAATAATGACTCTGCTACTGAAGCTGTTGGCAGTACTTTTTACACTGAAGACACTGCTTATTACTGTCTACAAACTGAAAAAGTTGGAAGAATGATGTTGGATGATAAACAAAATCTCACCATCGTGTCTTTTGATATCAAATATATCAACACTCGTTGATAAATGGGAAAAAATCCTCGGCAAGCCTCGGAGTTTTCCCACTTTTATCAACTCGTGTTGATATATTTGATATCAAAAGACACTCACGTGAGATTCTCTATATTAGTAACTAGGAATGTCAGCAAGTGTGGCTGGTTGTACACACAGAGCATAGACATGAACATTCCTTCGCTAACGTCTTTGTTTCTGCAGGGAAATCCTTACCTTGGGGACATGGGACTCCGGTTTGGAACAGTCTGTCCCACTGCAGTGGACACAGCATTCCAGAAGTTCAAGGACGAACAGTTACTTTATCCAGAAGAGTTCAAGCAGATGCTGAAAGCCATCTCGCTCATGGGGTATGCAGACCCGTTTCGTTTCATTTCATGATGGTATTTGGTGGTGGCATGTACACGTGGTCCTATGTACATCTCACAGGCCACAAATCAGGTGACGTTAGTTGGTTGGTTTGTTGTTTAACGCCGCACTCAGCAATATCCCAGCTATATGACGGCGGTCTGCGAGTCTGGACCAGACAATCCAGTGATTGATATCATGAGTATCGATCCACGCAATTGGGATCGATGACATGCATCAAACAAGTCAGCGAGCCTGACCACCCGATCCCGTTAGTCGCCTTTTACGACAAGCATAGTCGCCTTTTACGACAAGCATGGGTTGCTGAAGAGCTACTCTACCCCGGAGGAGACGTTAACCAGCGTTGGTCAAAGAGAGTAGGTGTATGGGGGACCCCCGAGAGTCTGGGGCTTCGGTCCTGTCCCTAACTGACGCGTTTAGCTATATTCCAGCAATATCATGGCGGGGGACACCAGACATGTGCATCACACACTGAACCAATCTAAGGAATCGAAGCCTCGTGTTTAAAGCGTTCGCTCGTCACGCCGAAGACCCTTCATGGCTCCAATGTGTAAAGCCACACACACACACCCCCCCCCCCCCCCCCCCCTCTCACCCCCCCCCCCCCCCCCCCCCCCGTGATATTGATGGAATATTGCTATAAACGGCTTAAAACAATACTACCGACCAGTTGGCCACATGGGTACAATGTGTGAAGCCTATTTCTGGTGTCTCCGTCCGCCGTGATCTCACTGGAATATTGCATAAAGCGTCGTAAAATCATTCTCACTCGCCCCAGAACGCGAACACCTGTAATCATTTCTATTTGATAGTGATTCATAAACACGTACTCTTGATATAGTTGAAATCGTACAATTTATGCTAACAATGGACATGGCTGATCATTGCTCATGTATACAATCACTGGTATGCTTGATCCACGCCCGGGGCGCAACTCTGTTATTTTTAAGTATAAGCAAAACCAAAGAACCATGCAGGTTTCCTCCAGAGCTTTTTAAAGTTACATGCTCTTACCCTAGTTTGGACCCTGCACGCCGCTGTCATAGCTAGGACACTGCTGACTGTAGCGTGAAACACTCACTCACTCACCCATTCACTCACTCACTCACCCACCTACTCTCACATTTTTGTCTATTTCGTTATTTCAGCGTAGACCAAGCAGTTGAGGGCTTCCTGACTATAATCAAAGACGACGGCAGTAACGGCCGAAATTTGGCCATCACCAAGGACGGCTCAAAGTACGCCCATAACCAACTGGTCGACGGCTAGAGACTGGTTCATGGCTGGCTGAATACCCTTGAAACACCACATTCGAGCATCCGGCGGAAGTTGTGATGAGGATAGAGAGTTATCTGCCCGTGAATGGCGATGGCTGCAAGAAGAGCGCCTCCATTACTTGATATCCAGGGCTCGGATGATCAGACAGCGAGTACAATGTGTCGTAAAGGGCGTCGAGCAGCCTAGTTTTATTATTTTCTAAATGATACGTTTACGTAATTCAGTAAACACACACACCTTTTTTGACGATACTTTGGGAACAAGCATACGATAATGGAAACATATATGAAATATCTACAGCAACTGTGTAAAAATGTATATTAAAATAAACAGAATGTCATGTTTCACTGGTGTTTTGTTGTTGGTACTTCATGTTAGAACAGGTCCCCAAGGTCGTAAGGGGCAACTTAATGGATCGGGTGATGGGGATGGGGGAATTCCTTGATTACGTCATCCGACGTCGTGAATCATTGATTGTAATATAAGTCACTGGCTATTATTATCATGAACTAGTGAGTGAGATGGGTTTAACACCGCTGTGAAAATGTGAAGCAAGTCAAACCCACAATCATGGGTATGATGCTAACAAAAACGGAACATTGGATCCTGACATGCCCAAGGGACGTAACTCTGAACAGCGAATCGACCTTTCGAAGACTGGATCACCGATACCCGTTCATATTTCAGACTGCCTCTGTGGTCTAGTGGAAGAGCGTCCACCCGGAGAGCGGAAGGTCCGGGGTTCGAAACACGGGCGCGTCATACCAAAAGACGTTAAAATATGGTATTTGTTGTTACCCTGTCTGGCGCTCGGCATTAAGGGGCTAAAACAAGGACTGGTCGGCTCGGAGTCAGTATAGTGTGTCTGAGTGGGGTATTCATGTTAAACTGCGACATGGAATCTAAGTGAGTTCGCACCATAAATCGGCATCAGTCCGGACTAGTACATCCACACACACACACACACACACACACACACACACACACACACACACACACGTGCATGCACGTCGCTATATTAGTGCAATAATCTTGGACGCGACACTAAACCCAATTTCACCTCACCTCACCGCTCATATTACAAGAAATACCATTACTTTAGCCGCCAACGGCAAGGTCACAATAACCACTGAATCAACACAATATCTTCGCTCTTTTCGCCTTGAAATTGCATTGCTCATAGTGAAACGGTAATAATTTACAATTATAATATTTTTTTTACATACGAAAGACCTACTTAAACAACACCCGGGACTATCCGGGTCAGAATAGGTCTTCTGCAACCCATGCTTGCCGTTAAAGGTGACTGTCCTTCTTGTAAGAGGCGACTAACAGGATGGAGTGGTCAGGCTCGCTGACTTGGTTGATGCACGTCATTGTATTCCAAATTGAGTAGATCGATGCTCATGATGTCAACGATGACCACCCGATCTAGTTGGTGGGGTGGGGTGGGGGTGGGGTACGTTTGCTATGCACATAGGAAGAGGGAAACCTGGGTAGAAACAAATTAATGTAAATTTAATAGCTCCTCTTTCACAACAGATTTTACGGAAGCATCGAACATATTTGTCGGTAGAGTCGCCTTTTACGGCAAGCAGGGGTTGCTAAAGACATATTCTATCCCGGATCTTCATGGGTTTCGTAACACATTAACTGAAATACTGTCCAGAGTGGCGTGAGTTGTGCTGAACGCAACTTTGGACAGTATTTCAGTTAATGTATCACGTTTCAGTTATCAGTGATATCAGTGATGACCACCCGATCTAGTTGGTGGGGTGGGGTGGGGGTGGGGTACGTTTGCTATGCACATAGGAAGAGGGAAACCTGGGTAGAAATAAATTATTGTAAATTTAATAGCTCCTCTTTCACAACAGATTTTACGAAAGCATCGAACATATTTGTCGGTAGAGTCGCCTTTTACGGCAAGCAGGGGTTGCTAAGGACATATTCTATCCCGGATCTTCACGGGTTTCGTAACACATTAACTGAAATACTGTCCAAAGTGGCGTGAGTTGTGCTGAACGCCACTTTGGACAGTATTTCAGTTAATGTATCACGTTTCAGTTATCAGTGATACATTAACTGAAATACTCTTCAAAGTGGCGTTAAACCCAACTCACTCACCAACCACGTGTTATATGTGACCGGTTATCTAGTCCCTTGTAACGTCTGTGATAAAACGAGACTCTGTCCTGTGTAATGTAGGCACGCGATCAATGAACACTAGTTAGATAATAGTGCCCAAACTCATACAGTGAAACCCTGTTAATCCGAAACCTGTTCTTCCGAACATACTGCTTACCGGAAAGTTACTACGAGGAAAATCTACATACAGTAGAACATGGATATAACGAACTACAAGGGACCAGAGAAATCAGTTCGTTATATCCGTTGTTCGTTATATACGTTTTCGCTCGGAAACGTCCGCAATCTTCAACAAACAAAACACAATACACGTAATTGCAGCAATGACTTGTATAGAAGATAAATCGGGGATTTTTTAACAGTTCGTTGTATCCGTTTGTTCGCTATACCCGTGTTCGTTATATCCTTGTTCTACTGTATACACATTTAGGACGCTACTCCCCAACGTAAGTTTTTTTTAATAATAATCTTGAAAGTTAATCCCGACAACTTCACTGGGAATGGTACCGTTTCTATGAACGCCATTACTTTAAGAAAAATATTCCTGGAACAGCTCATACCTCAGATAACATCAGATTCCTTGTACGTACAAGTAGTTCAAAGAAAGAGAAACACGTCGAACAGCTATTTGTGTATTGATTTCTTCAACAAGACATAAGTAACGAAATATATACATGTAGATCATGTGTATATGTGAATAAATCTACATGATAATGACAATGCAACAATACCAATATAATAAACTTTTATCACAGATGTGTTGGTTTTGATGTACCTTACCTTATAATACCTTAAATAAATACTTCATCGGATCAATAAAAACAAAAGTTTCGTACTATTCTTTCAGTAAGAGACACCAAGCATGCAGGGAATTGAACTGGGGCCCTGTAAGTCACTAGCGAACGCATAAACCACTGGGCTACCCAACACATGATGTGTGGGAGAAACCAATGTCAGCCTCCATGTACCCTTTCACTTCAGAAGCGCGATGTACAGAATACAACACTTATCCCTGACAGACCACCGCTGTAGTGAAGTGGATAGAGCGTCTGCCCGGAGAGCATAAGGTCGGTGTTCGATCCCCTGCCGCGTCTTTACAGACGTTACAATATGGTACTTGTTGTTGCCCTGCACGGTGCTCGGCAGTAACGCGATAACACACGGACTGGACGGCACGGAGTTTGTTTCTGAGTTTCTCAGTTGGGGTAATAATGTTGAACTGAGGCATGGTATCTAAGTGGGCCAGCACTGTAAAACCGAAATGTCAGGTCTAGTACAAGCACACACGCACACACACACACCCGCACGCGCGCACACACCCGCACGCACGCACGCACTCACACACACACACACACACACACACACACACACACACACACACACACACACACACACACACACACACACACACACACGCGCGCACGCACGCACACGCACACACACACACACACACACACACACACACACACACACAACCATATGCACGACGTAGGTCGCTACATAAGTGTAACAATCTTTAACGGGACATAAACCCCATGTCACCTCACCTATTCCTGACAACGAGTCAGTTTTTAATGTATGATCAGCTCCCTGAGGAGTACACAATGACATCGAAGGTGATTTCGTGAACTGTGACGCAAAGCGTGGAAACACGTGAATGCGCAGGTCCCTGCATATTTAATATCAGTGTCGAACTAGCCTATTATGCTGCTGCTTTCATCACTCATCATCTTCATCCTCATCTTCATCCTCTTCCTTTGGCGGAGTCAAGGCTTCCACCACGATGTTAGAGCTCTGAAATTGTAAGACGTCAACCATGAGAAAGTCGCTGAAACTGACAACTAATTCCAATTATCCCGAGTGAGTGAGTTGGGTTTAACGCCGCTTTTAACAGTATTCCAGTTATATCACGGCGTGTCAGCTTAATGTGGGAGGAAAGCCCGAAGTGATGCAGGTCTCAGACGTTTACCACTTCGGTGAAACCCACGAGCACGGGTATGGTGCTGACAAACCTAGAAACATAATCGGGGCGAACCGGGATTCGAACCCAACACCATAGGTTTCTGGCTTGCCCAAGGGACGCGACTCTGCACCGCGAATTGCGGCGCCTTAGACGACTGGGCCACCCGTGCCCCCCAATTATCCCGAAATAAGACCTTCACTAACATCTATATAAAGTTGACTGGTTGGTTGGTTTGTTGTTTAACGCCGCACTCAGCAATATTCCAGCTTTATAACGGCGGTCTGTAAATAATCGAGTCTGGACCAGACAATCCAGCAATTGATATCATGAGCATCGACCTAACAGCATCCCACAACCTCACCAGAATGTCAAATGGGATGTTTCATTGTGTTCATACAAAATCACCTGTAACATGTGTATGCCCAATTTGAGGAGTTTTGTCAACGCTCCCACACATTGCAATACGATAACATAACCAGCCTGTTATCAATCCATGCATATTTCTTACCATTTAATACCCACCAAGATGTATAACGTTTTATGTTTTCTTTTGTTGTTGTTTAAAGCCGCACTCAGTACTATTCCAGCTATATGATGGCGGTCTGTAAATAATTGTCTAGACCAGACAGTCCAGTGATTGACACCATGAGCATCGATCACCATAATTGGGATACGATTAACCAAGTCAGCGAGCATGACCACCTGATCCCGTTAGTCGCCTCTAACGACAAGCATAGTCGCCTTTTACGGCAAGCATGGGTTGCTGAAGACCTATTCTACCCTGGATCTTCACCGGTCCCATCTATATAATGTTCAACCTCATAATCGATTGGTATATATTATGAAACTTGCCCAGTTGGAAGACGACCAAATCTGTCCTATAAATGTTTTCCGGGTAGTACATCTTCATAGAATTTCTTGAGATCTAGTGGGCAATTTAACGATATCTTGAGATCTGATATATCGCCATGAGACTTAACATCTTGATATCTGTTGTAAAGCTTGGCGTCACGTTGGGTAGCAACATCTTAACGCCACATCGACTTTTGACCATGTTATAGTCACCGTACAATGGACACTGCTTTTAGCAAATAACACCTCTGAATATGGAACGATCCATATGTTGGGTATATTTGTCAAACTAGGCCTGACAGTAATGTCCTTGCCGACAGAAAAGGGTAAAACTGTTGTTGTTTTTTCTGTTCCATCTGATTTGACACAAGAACAAAATATTCTATAACGTTACCGCCATGTTTTCCTACTGACCTTGACCTTAATTTCACATTCAGGTTGACATTTACCGAATCATAAAATAAATAGAAGAATTAAAGTAGGTCAATCAAACGTCTACCCAACAACTGACAATAATAGTTTGACAACCTCGGTTTCCAAGTTCACTGAATTTAGGTATCCAGAACAAATAGTGATGACAGGTGTCCGAGCTACGTACCCACACATAGAAGGCGGCCGCCCCCGCACTGACCACTCGGACACCGTCCACGGTATATCTATCCAACAACCGCTTGGCCTGTTTGGCACGCCATGTACTGAGATCTCCAACGTTGAAGTTTTTGATGCGGATGATGATGCCCCTTCTACCAGGGAGACGAAGCATCGTCTGTACTCGCTGCCATATCTGAATCAATACAAACATCCTTATTTGAAATGCAAAATGTTTAGTTTGGATTCTTATACTTTCAAAATACCCATACACCATTCATGCCAAAATTTTTTAGCATTGTTGGGGAAAAAAATAAAATTTGTATTTAGAAGATAATCCACGCTAAAAACTTCAGAAGCGACGAACATTTTGCAGGAGATGTGTACCGATTGAAGTCTTATAACAAAATGTCCCATCATAAGAACACTATTTTAAAATACCAAATTTCAGTAATTGAAAAATGAACTTCATTAAGTGGTGCATGTCATCATATCCCAATTTTATAGGTCGATGCTCATGGTGTCAGACCCGTGATGATCCGGGGTATAATAGGTTTTCAGCAACCCATGGTCGTAAGAGGCGACTAATGGGATCGGATGGTCAGGCTCGCTGATTTGGTTGATGCATGTCATCGTATCCCAATGGCGTGGATCGATACTCATGATGTCAATCACTGGAAAGTCTGGTCCAGACTCGATTATTTACAGACCGCAGTCATATTGCAGGATTATTGCTTAGTGCGGCGTTAAACAACACACACTCACACACAAAAATCATGATGTCAATCACTGGATTGTCTGGACCAGACTCGATTATTTACAGACCGTCGTGATACAGATGGAATATTGCGGCGTTAAACAACAAACAAACAAACAAGTAGCAAAACTATATTTCAAAGAGATGCCTAAAAAACATTGTTTCTGCAGTTCTTTTTAACTGAGACCACCGACACAAAGGTTTCGAAAACAAAATCTGTAAAATAATACAAAAAAACAACTTTAGCTGCCTTCCTTGTCCCACCTGGAGATCTGCCTTCTTCTCGCCCAGCAGTATATAGGTCGCCATGACGGAGTCGTGGCTGTGCACGGTGGGGTGGTTGTAGCGGTGGATCTCCGACACGGTGGATGGCTTGAGTTCCAGGACGACACTCAGATACTTCTGAAGCCTCTTCTGCTGGTACAGGTAGCGCTCGGCTCGCATCATCACCTCTGAGTCATCGAGTTCAGGGGCCACGGGTGACTTCCGGGAGCGATTCAGCAGTCGCTCAACTTCCTTCACATCATTCTCCTTCATCGCTTTCTCTGCCGCTGTGGAAAAAACGTGCATAACTATAGGATGATATATTCTTTTGCGTTGGTCATAATCTTGATACATTGACATGTGGTATATTTTGATCTTTCATAAAATGTAAATAGGGGATATCGTTTTGGTGAGATCACGCGTTATTCCGAGGACACCCCAAAATCAGCCGTGGATTAGAAAAAAACGGACAAAGAAATGGTCGACACACTTTTCTCTGATCAGCGATATGTTCGTCTTTGACATCAATGGAGACCCGTAAAGATCCGGGGTAGAATAGGTCTTCAGCAACCAATGCTTGCCGGAAAAAGCGACTATGCTTGTCGTAAGAGGCGACACACGGATCGGGTGGTCAGGCTCGCTGACTTGGCTGATGATTGTCATCGTATCCCATTGTCGTGGATCGATGCTCATGACGTCAATCACTGGATTGTCTGGTCCAGACTCGATTTTTTACAGACCGCCGTCATATAGCTGGAATATTGCTGAGTGCGGCGTTAAACAACAAACAAACTATCAGGTGCCCTCCTTCAAAGAATAAAACAGTAAATGGAAATACCCTTTTCATAAAGTTTGACGAGGCGTTTCCTCGCCTTTATGACATCTTCGTGGTCCTGAAGCCCGTTTGCTTCACACTCAATTATGGCTTTCTCCAACTCTTCCAGGTTCTTGTCGCCCATGGCTTTCTTCAAGTTCGCCAACAACTGGTCTGGGTCCACGTCATCTGTGCGAATGGAACAGGAACTTTGTTGATGAGTGATGGCACCTTACTTACGAAAGGTGACCTGTAACCTAAAATATATACTAATGTATTTGAACCCATTTCATGACGAGGACCGCCTCCGTGGTCTGGTGGTACAGCGCCTGCCCGGAGAGCGCAAGGTAGTGGGTTCGATCCCCGATCGCATCATACCAAAAGACGTTAAATGACAGCACTTGTTACCGTGCCTAGTGCTCGGCATTTAGGGGCTAAAACAAGGACTGGTCGGCTCGGAGTCTAGCTAGCAACGCTGTTCACATAAGAGGACTTGTGTATTCATATTAACAGTGGCTATATAGCATTGTATTACTAGTATTCAACGTATCAGTGAATGAATGAATATTCCGTGGTACCAGTGTATTATAGAAATCCGTGAAGTACACTCCCACGAACGCCAGGCTATTGTTACTGTTAGATCGATGCTCGTGATATCAATCACTGGATTGTCTGGTCCAGACTCGATTATTTACAGACCGCCGTCTTATGGCTTGAATATTGCAGAATGCGGCGTTAAACAACAAACAAACAAAATGTTACTGCGAGTAGGTAGTCATACCATCACTTCCTTTTCTCAGCCGTTTGAGCTTCCTCTTGGCGGTGGCAAGGTCATCGTCATCATCAGACAGGTCCGCCTTCTCAAACTCCTCTATTGCCTTCTCCAGTTCGTCCAGATCTTCATGCTTTAATGCCTCTTTCAGTTGCTTCCGAATTCGCTTCTGAAGCAAGCGACAGTTTAAGCGCTAATTAATATTAAAAATGAGTTTTACGGGCGTATCCCGATTACATGCAATATACCTAACAATTAAATCAAGGTAGCCAACCGACCAGAGCCATTCACAATCACCAGCAGACGCCGGTACCTGCATGAACACTTCCTATCCTATCTGTACAGTTGGTATGCTCTCTTCCTTACCTGCAGGGGCGGTCGGGTAGCCTAGTGGTTAAAGCATTCGCTCGTCACGCCGCAGACCCGGGTTCGATTCCCGACATGGGTACAATGTGCGAAGCCCATTTCTGGTGTCCCCCTCCGTGATATTACTGGAATATTGCTAAAAGCGGCGTAAAGCCTCACTCACTCCTTACATGCATCTAATAGTATTGATAATGTTTTAATAATACATAAACAGTGGTCATTCCGGGTTTGAATAGATCGCCAGCAACATACGCTGTTCGCCAGGGGCGACTAAATGCACAGGTGGTCAGACTCGGTGACTGGGTTGATGGCATGCCATTGTATCCAACAGCGCGGACCGTTGTTCACAATAGGAATCACTGGATTTGATGGTCCAGACTCGATAATTTACAGATCGCCGTCATATAGCTGGACTATTCATGCACCCAGCGTTAAACAACAAACAAATAAGATACACAACAATACCCTGACATTTTACGCTGCCGGGCCCGAGGATAATGTATTCCATTGTGAGTAGCACAACCTCCTATGAAGACTTGATGTTATGATAATAGATTCATTGCTGAGACACCAACAAAAGAAACGTTTGACTAACCAGAGACTAAAATTTGAAACTGACACCCACTGTGCTGCAAAACGAATATATTTCTTCAACGTTTTTCTTTACTTATCAGCAGCAGAATATCTGCACTTGTACACAGCATACATAATTCAACTAAATCTGTAAATGCACTGTCGTGTCACTGGATGTTCTGGTTCAACGATCACTTGATTGTCTAGTTTGTTTACATTGCACTGCTGTGTGGCGTCAGGCAATACACACATTCTTTTTTATGCAAACTGAGAGCATGATAGGTGTTATCGGTAGGACAGGATATGCTTACTTTTTTCGCAAACACCTGACGTCATCACTGATTTTCATTGGTCCATTCATATAAATTCCCCAGCTCCTTTGCCCTTAACGCCGAAATGAATTTGTTTCGGCGGAAAATCTAGACTGGTTATATTTTGCATTGTGAATATATATATAATTATATATGATATAATGGAAGACCCAGGGATAATTTTCTGTGGTGTCCGTCGTAGAGGAATATGTGAACATAATGTCCTACATCGTGTAATCGTTTTGAACTACGCTCTCTACTGAAAAAAAGATTGACATTCAAGCAGATATGTAGGTGGTAGCTGTCAACTGACACTGATAAAAATAGAATGGTGGGTTGGTTGTTTAACCCCCCCCCCCCCCCCCACACACACACACACACACACACACACACACTTCAAATCAATCTGACACATCCGAAACCAGTTTGCCTGTAATACAGTAAGGGGCGGTCGGGTAGCCCAGTGGTAAAGCGTTCGCTCGTCACGCCGAAAACCCGGGTTCGATGTGTGAAGCCCATTTCTGGTGTCCCCCGCCGTGATATTGCTGGAATATTGCTAAAAGCGGCGTAAAACAATACTCACTCACTATTACATTAACCTACTGAGGACTCTGCTTTCAGAAGAGATTTCTTATATTTATGGTCCAGTTTGTGGAGTTATCACATATTTTGAAAATAACATTATGTTATAATTACAAATATCAAAGAGATAATCACGATTAAGAGAGAAAATGGATGTCAACTGCTATTTCTTGAGGAACAACGTTTCGGAGTACTAGTATACTCCTTCATCAGGTGAATGGATGCTAGGATGCAGAGAGCAGATATATCTACATGTAAAAAAAACAAAAGTAATAAGATGACAAAGGCGGAAATATTGACAAGGGAAGCCAACAGTTAATTAACACTGATTGGTGATTAGCAAGGGACAAATAGAATACCATTTAAAAACATAATCGGGGTAGAATAGGTCTTCAATAACCCATGCTTGCCGTAAAAGGCAACTATTCTTGTCGTAGGAGGCGACTAACGGGATCGGGTTGTCAGGGTCGCTGACGTGGTTGATGCATGTCATCGGTCCCAATTGCGCGTATCGATGCGCATGGTGTCAATCACTGGATTGTCTGGTCCAGACTGGATTATTTTACAGACCGCCGTCATATAGCTGGAGTATTGCTGAGTGCGGCGTTCAACAACAAACCAACAAACATACTGAAATCGACGCTGAGAAATATAAACATATTACCGCGTAGAAATGCAATGCAAGGGAACACGATCGGTAACACTTGCCCGTTTGAAAAGAGAACATGACTTTTCATGAAAGGGCAAAACATTTCAACGCTTCATACGCTGTTGAGGAACAAAGATCATTCAGGTGGAAGGTATAGAACTGTGACCTGCGTACTCAGCTCACACAACAAACCTCCCTCACACATATGGACGAATAAGCGAGGTGTTTGTATAGCTCAATGAAACCATTGGACTTTTACTTGGAAGTGGGTAGGTGCTGCCTTCGCATTACCTAGAAGAACCACGATCGATATAGACAGTCATGGGGTTGTTAAGAACATATCATCGCCCTTTTGACGAATAGATGTCCATTGGTGTGAAGCTTTATTTAATAGGCGTCCTCGTCGTTCATGTTGACATATGTCCTACACCTCTACATAATGAGCGGCCTACCATGTGACATTTGTAGGGTGTGGTGAGCATGGTATATGTGTTTCTTAAACAATATTTTGTTCCAGAATATATTTGAAAATGACGTCTATTTATAGTCTAAAAATAAAAGCCTGACCACACACCTCTTTCGACAAGACATAGTCACCTTTTACGGCACGCATGGATTACTGAAGACCTATTCTACCCCGGATCTTCACGGGTCGGTTTCCGTACGTACAGGGCCTTACAGTACCAGCTTCGTACCTTTATACTAGACGAAGTTAAAAGGATGCCATACATGTGTATTGGGCCATGTATTAGTGTGAACATGAGACAACGCAGTGCAGTTTCCATAACGTTATATTGGCGATTGTAAACGAATCTATCCAGTATATATCTAAATAATGTGTTAAAACTGTATTGCAAACAGAAGCTTTAATATATATCAGAGTTTTTAATTTCCTCCAAGTTTCAGGCCATTAGCTTTAATATATACTAATGGAAAATGTGTCTACCAACTTGAAATATTTTCAGAGATATATATCTGCATATATCGATTTCACATATATTGTTTATCCATTTAAAAGGTTTTATGTAAGACATATCCAAATTTGAAAGCATCAAAGACAAACATTATGTCTGATGCAATTTCCTATTTCCTAAATTGAATTTGGAACCGTACGCGCAGCGTGGGGTTTCAAATGTTACATTTAG
The DNA here is from genome assembly GCF_023055435.1 of Haliotis rufescens. Classification (NCBI taxonomy): domain Eukaryota; kingdom Metazoa; phylum Mollusca; class Gastropoda; order Lepetellida; family Haliotidae; genus Haliotis; species Haliotis rufescens. The sequence continues at coordinate 28,823,176 of NW_025963779.1, forward strand.
TGCGGTTAAATCTACAGACAACTAGCTCTACATTGAAAACACAGTTTGTGTACATGCATGTCCATTCTACCATGACTAAATAAAACGCGAACTCTTTGGTGTTAGCAAATATATTGAGTGAAGCGACATGGGTTGAGTACAATGTGTTCAGTGGGTTGTCGATCTGAATTACGGAATCACCGACGGCAGCCTTTAACGAAATACAGCGCTCTCCATGCTCAAGCAGTTTGTTCACACCGTATTACGTCATTCGAACATATGACAGAAGCAATGAAGTCATGATAGAACACTGTTTTATCGTGAAATAAACCACACTTCGTTCTTCATTTTTCTTTGCGATTTATCGCGTAGCTATCTTATAGTTGTAGATATAATTATTTAAATATGCCCACCGACAATGACTGAAAAAAGGACCATTCTATGAATATAAGCTTCCGATGTGATTGTTTCAATCAGAGGGGGTTTATTGTGATTTGAAAACCTCTGATTGAGTAATTTCCAAATTCATTGTAGAATTGTACTATATGTTTTTGTGTTATTATAGGTCAAAGGTTGACTTCACAAACACATGTTAAGGGTTCCACCGGTGGGGCAGGATATGTAATAATGTATAGTTATATATAGGGCAATACACAGTAATATGGCTATAATTCCGATATTGTGGTAATATGGATCCAAATGTAACACAATAGATCTTTTCTCAACATGACTTGTACAACAATACACTCTTGCTATGGTGAAAGCAAAGACTTACCTCATCATCAGACCCGAAATCCCCCTTGTTGTTGGTCAAGAGATAGTTGACGACATTGACCTTTCCCTTGCTGTCCTGACCATAGATCTGCAGTGCAAATTCGCCATTGTCCACGTCTTCCGGTACGGTGACCTTGAATGTGACCTTGTCATCTTTCGTCTCCTTCTCGACACATTGCTGTAATTTCCCTGGTTCAAGGTCATTATGTCGGAGATTAGCCTCAAGCTGTTTATCCTCACTGAGCTTAAAGTGGAATTCACATGGTTTGTTTTTAACAGTTTCAACAATTGCTTCGGACTCAGAGAGCGATTGTAGACCAAAGACTTTAGCCGGACGACCAAAGCCGAACCCGATGTCAGGATTGATTGGGAATAGGTTTTTATTCTGTGACACCTCTTTGCAGTCAATCATGAATGCAACTATTGGTAATTTTGATTTTCCGCCGATATAAATAACAGTTTTATAGATACCAACAACATGGAAACGATAATAAAGTTTCTTTTGTTCCTCTGTTGATTCAAACAAAACGCAGCGGGGGAGTTTAACACTGTCCGGTAAGGTACCCTCAGAACGTTTTTCGTCAAAAAACAACTCGTAAGTGATGTCCGATTTGCATTCGGTATCATGCTCAAAGGCAATAACTGTTCGACCTCCGTCAGAAACAAGAACAGACTTGTGGTCACTAGTGAGAGTCATATCAGAACTGGTGAAATATGGATGTCTAAAATAAGGCACATCCATGAACTTGTCAACTGTCCAGGGCTTGCCCAACAGCTGCCATTCTTGACGGTCAGCAAGACAGAAGTACACAAACTGGTCAGGATCGGTCAAGAACCAAAACTCTTTGATTCCAGAAACTTGTTTCCCTTTCGATGCTGGCTGTTTCTCTCGCTTTTGTTGACCTTGGGCTTCGATCTTCATCCATCGTCCAGCATCGTAGCCCATGATGCCAGTGTAGGACCACAGCGCATGTACCAGCCTCCACTCCCCGTCCACATAAACAGCGTTCCAGTCACTGTAGAGGTCACTGGGATCCTTGTCCCCCACCTCATAGTTCACGCTCTTCCCCTTGCCGTGGACAATCACGCATGGCAAGCCAGCAGCCCTGGAATTAGGATTGATTTGAAAGTACAGGACTTTGTTTCTTGAACAATATTTACATTTCCTGTAATCGTTGTCTCTGTAATTTTTTCTTCACACAATCATGGTCTGTGCAAGACTTGAAAAGAATCACTCGTAATGATGATGTGAATATTTTAATTCCCTAGCGGTGCATTATAAGATATATTAATGTTTAAAATGCTAAGAAAATTCGTGCTGCAGTCCGAATCCCTTTAGATGCTTAAATATGATCATTGGATATTTGACCCTGTTTGAGGAACTCCACACGGATGTGAAGATACCCACAACACTTAATAGTATAATATAGCGCACTACAAAACAGGTTTCTGACTAGCCATATGTTTCTATGTTTTAACACACGGACCGGCTACGTGGTCTAGTGGAAGAGCGGAAGGTCCGTGGTTCGATCCCCGGCCGCGTCTAACCAAAAGACGTTAAAAGATGGAACTTCTTGTTACCCTGCTTGGCGATCGACGTTAATTGGCTAAAACAAGGACTGGTCGGTTCGGAGTAAGTATATTGTGTCTGATGGAGGTAATCATGTTAAACTGCGGCATGGCAGGCATTGGGGGCTAGCACTATAAATCGGCATCAGTCCGACCTAGTACAAGCAGTCACACCCATAAACAAACGTGCATGCACGTCGCAACATAAGTGCAGTAATCTTGGACGCGACGGGGGCGGTCTGGTAGCCTAGTGGTTAAAGCGGTCGCTCGTCACGCCGAAGACCCGGGTTCGATTCCCGACATGGGTACAATGTGCGAAGCCCATTTCTGGTGTCCCCCGCCGTGATATTGCTGGAATATTGCTAAAAGCGGCGTAAAACCATACTCACTCACTCACTAAACCCCATTTCATCTCACCTTACCTTTTAAAATACAACGCTACGCGAGCAGGGAGCAGTCATTGGTTCACCTTTCACATCAAGAAGAATGGCAATGGTGGCTACATTCACCTACCTACAAAGTAGGGCAAAGAAGTCCGTGTACCACCCCTTCCTCAACTTGATGAGTTTCATGTGGCCACGAGGGGTGTGGGGGTCGGTCACGCCCTTGTAGAATTGTTTCTCGATATTCAGGCTCCCAACGAGGTAGAATATGGCTCGGAGCTTCTGCAGATCTGTCTTTAAGTCTTTCGTCAACGTCGTCAGGAGCTCCTCATAGGTTGTATCGTCCTTAATAATAATCTGTAACGTTGAAGCAGACTTTAGGGCACGGTCATGGTTGTTAAGGAATGTTCGTTAATTCACACACAAAAGCTACCATGCGTTTCTTTTTAATATAAAAGGTCAAGGAACCCTATGAAGGTAATCAGTTGAATTTAAAAGGCGATTTTAATACAATTTCAGTTATATCACGATTTGATATGGGACGAAATTCCAAAGTAACTGAGGTAGTGGACGTCAGGTTGAACCCACGCGATCTGGTGTGGTGCTGACATATCTAGAATCATTACTGATACGAATCTGAGACTCGAACACCCATCACCAATGAGAAAGGGACACAAAACTGCACAGCGAAATGCCTTGGCCATCTGTGTCCCTTTAGTCAGAGAAGAGATTTGTTTTGTAGATATGATCAAACATGGATACGGTGCGTGTATACAGGAAGAGCATGTACCGCGGATTACAAAGTAAAATCATATCCTAACATAATAAACTACTCCAGACAGAGAATTACGAAAACATTAGTAACAACAATAAATATCTTTGGTTACTTTGGAAGCATTTTGGTCAATTTCCTTATAATCCTCCGCGTCGAATATATCTTTCTTCTTTGATGTTGGTGGTTTTGGTTTTGGGTATCCATCCTCTGAATCTGGAACTTCGATCTGTAATAAAGTCATCAGGGTCAGATGCAGATTCACTATGCTGCACTGCACTGTTAACGGTGTATGTCTTGATGTTGGGTTTAGTGTCTTGTGTGAAACCCGTAAAGCCACCATGTACTGTTACGTGTACAATCATATAGTATCGTTACGTACTATTAGTAACACTTTAATTAGCATTCAAACAAAGCTACCTTTTGAACGGATTAAAACACAGTTCCTGGGGCTGTCACTTCGCCTGTCCACTTTTAAATTTAAACCCAGACAAAAACCGCCGGGCGAAAGAGTGAGTGGGTGAGTATGGTTTTACGCCGCTTTTAGCAATATTCCAGCAATATCACGGCGGGGCACACCAGAAATGGGCTTCACACATTGTACCCATGTCGGGAATCGAACGCGGGTCTTCGGCGTGACGAGCCAACGCTTTAACCACTAGGCTACCCGACCGCCCGGGCGAAAGACATGTACGCCTGAAAATTGGATCTGACTAAAAAACTAGGCTGAAAACAGTTGTCGAAACACTTCAAACGCAAGACCACAAAACACAACTGTGATACCCGTATCAAATACATCACCATTGAATAAGCATTTCATGTTTGTCTCTTTTTAGCTACCATCAAACATGGTTGTATTCTTTCTTTTGCTGGCAGTTTATTTTGATACCTATTTAACTGATCAAACCATTGCTAAGCTGAACATAAAAATACCGTTAAAACATGTTTGACCATGTGTGACATGTCCACGTGTAACAGGATTACAAAGATCCTTCTAACTATTAATGTTTCAGTATCTGATGGCTGGGTGTATGAACCTACCTCGGATATGTCCGGATCATCCGTCAAGGCGTTGCTGGATCCACACCCCATGATGGAGACCAACACACGGCGATCCTCAAGCCGTTAACATGGACCCGCTGAAATGCAGTTTACTGTGTACATAATAAAGAGGTTACTATAAACACTCTATATGAATCGGCAACAGCAGTTCAATTGATTCATGCATGCAGTGCCCCGACACAATGTTGTCTCTGTTGCCAGTGCATGTATTACTGCTGTAATAGCAGGTCGTCCGACACGCACTCTACCGTATAGACAGATTAGGATTTTCTAGTCATCCTAGTGCTAGCGTGCCGTCAAGGTACTGAGTTTCTTTTCCAACAAATTGACGTAAAATTGTTCAGACACGAATCAACGTTATCAAGTGGATATATGACTTTGATCAGGACATTGTAACTAAATATGACAGTTTGTTTATGAGTGCTTGTATGTTGGTTGCCTATAATACCAGAAATAAACGACTAAAGGTTTGATAGAATATTCTGAGCGTCCAGGTGAGGACTGAATGTCACTAATTGCTTGGATATGTTTTCATGCGAGCAGTATTCGCTGTTGTCAAGGCACTGATGCGTATGGAAGTTAAATAAACACAAGTACACAGTTTAATAAGTCGTTATTCAGTTTTGTAACATCATGTAATAACTTACTAGCCCTACACATAATTGAGCAGTATATATTGGTGAATTGCATGGCGGAAGGCAGTTGTGCTTGTGATTTATTTCAACCATGAAACATGTGATACCGTTCCGTTAAATGGTAACGAAAGATATGTTCAAATAAGTATTTCGACCTTGACCTTCACTCATGGTGGATTTTTCCGGGAGGGCAGGAGTGGCAACCCGCTGGGGGAAGACCTGGTGCCCTCACTGTAACGGTATGGTTACAGCCAATGTGGGTTCTGAAAAGTGGGGACTTAGTCCATACTTCTTGTGAGTGAGTGAGTATAGTTTTACGCCGCTTTTAGCAATATTCCCGCAATATCACGGCGGGGGACACCTGAAATGGGCTTCACAAATGTCGGGAATAGAACCCGGTTCTTCGGCGTGACGAGCGAACGCTTTAACCACTAGGCTACCCGACCGCCCCCATACTTCTTGTGACAGAGATAGGTATATAAACAGCCCTATAACACTGACGTTATCAATCTAGGATAGGTTACTTGTACTTGGAATATTAAACCGACATCATTAACACAAGGTTGAAATTACACACGACAGCAAAACAAATTAAACAACCTTCACATACAGTGGAGTCTGTCCAGTTCGAACTCGGACGGACCGGTCCGGTTTGCGGCGAGATCCGGATTACACAAAGTACAAAAGGTTAGACGGAAGACGAAACGAAAAGCAACGACCATTCATCTTTATTCGCGTACACATACATTGTACATGACATATTGACACGAGCTGGCATTACATACACATTAAAACATTTTTAACTTGAAAAATTTACTCAAAAGTCATTGAGAACGGACTGCTTATGTTTCTGAAGATTGATTTTCAAAATCGTGTCCTAAGTCCTCGTTTTGAGGTGAAGTAAGTGGTTCCCATCGTGGGATCATTCACTGTGGCAAAATGACGAATTGGCCTTAACATCTTAAGAAAGCGTGGCGCTTTCCTTGAACTTGTCTCTTGTTTTCAGGATTAAATGTCTCCTTGAACTGCTGCTGATAGTCTAATTATAAGTTGTACATCTAAATATTTATAATGACAATCATGGCACCAAGTGTCAGGCAAACAGACAGTTTATTAAGGCGCGCTCGGGGATAAACCTGGGTACAGTATGATATGCACCATAAAGCAATACAGAGCTGTAACTATGTATTTCAACATTGTGAGTGTAATTTATAACGTATCGTGTAGTAGGCTGATTTCAAGGCTATTTGTAAATTTTCAGTAACGACACGGTTTAAGTTTTGGTCCATTGCTATGAGATTGTTCTTTTCTTGTTTCCACCCAGCCGACGTGATTGCTGACGAATTTTCAGACCCTGAACAAAATATACTAAAAACACCCAATTTACCTATTTGTAAAAACACCTTTAAGAAACATTATTATTTTTATTATGTCCCTACGTCTGGGGTGTTTGAGGCGGATTTCCTTATAGACAGTAACTACTAACAGAGTCCTCGCTAGCAGCAATGAGATAAAGACGTCAACTTGGTGATATCAACTCAACGCCTGGATACGGGCGTGTCAAGTATGACAGGCTAAGTGCGTCCAAAACAGATTGGGTTTACAGAAGTCGATGTTGAAGTGGGGACTATGGATCACGATTAGTTTCAAGTACAATCTCTTTCAAATTTAATTCCTCTCTTCACCTTTGCGCTAAAACTTTTGACTTTGCATTGCGTGTGTAACGTCGCCTTGCCTACCGTTTCAACAGTTTCTATTTCCCGCTAATTCGAACCCATAATTCTTATTAAGTCTCCATCACTAAAGAGCTTGCCCAATTTGCACTTAACTCGCAATATTGATTGCGCACGTTCACTCGTTCAGTATAGGTTGGTTTGCGATAAGTAGTTCAGTGTTGTGTTTCCTGTTGGTTATCGTATTTAGTCCATCCCATTTCTGAAGACTATATGGCACAGATTTATAAACAACATGGTATATCCTACTTGGATATACCCAATAATATGATAATACAAAAGAGAACAAAGGAAAGCTCAGATAATATTCTAAATTGAAACCCTTTAATTTGAGATAAAAAGATAGTTTAGATCAAAGAGGAAGGTTCTGTTGTTCACTGGCTGCTCTGACAAACGGGAGGTGTTCCTGTCTCCTGGTCATACGTCTAATGAGTGAGTGAGTGAGTGAGTGGATGGATGTGAGTGAGTTGGGTTTAACGCCGCTTTGAACAGTATTCCTGTTATCGCCGCGTGTCAGCTTTATGCAGGAAGAAAGTCCGAAGTGATGCATGTCTCAGACGTTGACCATTTTGGTGAAACCCACGAGCACGAGCTGACTCACCTAGACACATAATCGGGGAGAACCTGGATTCAAACCCACGATCATAGGTTTCTGGCGTGCCCAAGGGACGCAACTTTGCACAGCGAATTGCGGCGCCTTAGACGACTGTGCCATCCGTACCGCTAGAAAGTTCATGAGCAACATGTTTGGCAAAAAGTATTCCTGGAGGCAGATAGACTCCCATTGCTACAAACTATCACCAAGTTGTTCTGAAAATTGTGAGACAGAGTGTAACGCATGGCCTAACTACAATCAGATCCCTTTTTGCAAAATTCTGTAAATATCCGTTCTGTAAACTTCGGTTCCCATCATGGTACAATGTATGAATCCAATTCATTTTGTCTCCAGCAATAACATTCCTGAAATATAGCTTAAAGCGGGGTAAAACCACACTCACTCACTCACTCATTTTTTTCGGAATTCCCCACCAGACATTTTCTGTAATCTGTAGCATACGGTATCTAAACATGTATGACTTACCCTCTGTGTTTCATGTAACTTCCAACGAGATAACGCTGCTGCACACCCCTGTACGTTCACACACATGGACATTAAACAGTAAACACCACACCGTGCCAGGCAGCTGAATAGCTGGGTCTCGTAGCTACAACTATAACAAGGAGACTCGCGACGGAACTACCGTAAACTATCTGGTCCGTCTGGTGGCTGGCTTCACATTGTCCTGGTACGACTATGAACACTTTCTGATTCGACAAAGGAGTCAGTTACGTAGTATCATTACTATCGATTCATAGTGAGTGAGTGGGTGAGTGAGTGAGTATGGTTTTACGCCGCTTTTAGCAATATTCCAGCAATATCACGGCGGGGAACACCAGAAATGGGCTATTGATTCATAAACTCATGCACATGATATAGTCGGAATCGTACAATCGTCTCTGCTTAATGCAGATATTTCTATTGGATTAGAAATGGTTTTGTCGCTTTATTATTTTGTTTCGTTTCGTTTCGTTTCGTTTCGTTTCGTTTCGTTTCGTTTCGTTTCATTTCATTTTATTTTATTTATTTATTTATTTATTTATTTATTTATTCATTTATTTATTATTTTTTAAATTATTATTTCATTGTTTATGTGTTGGGGTGGCCTTGCGGTTAATGCCTTCGAACAGTTTGTTTGTTGTACTCGGTTTCAATTCTTCACTTGGAAAGATTGTGTTTCGTTAATGGTATCCTTAAGTCGTGATACTGCTGATAGATTGATAAAAAGGACTCATAAGACCATACTCAAAGTAAGAGATATAATATACTCACTCACTATTTCCCACCACCCATGCACGCACTCACCTGACCATCCACCCATTAGGTCACCAACTCAGTCACCCACCCTCTCACACACTCTGTGGTCTAGTGGTAGAGCGTCCGCCCGGAGAGCGGAATGTCTGGGGTTAGATCCGTGGCCACGTCAGCCAAAAGACGTTAAAAGATGGTACGTGTTGTTACCTTACCTGGCGCCCGGCATTAAGGGTCAGTATACTGTGTCTGATTGGGTTATCCATGTTAAACTGCGGCATGCTATCTCAGTGGGCTAGCACTATAAAATCGGCATCAGTCCGGACTAGTACAAGCAGCCACACACACACAAACATGCACACACACACACGCACACACACATTCGTGCATGCACGTCGTTATAATCTTGGACGCGACATATACCCCATTTCACCTCACCTCACCTCACCTCACCTCACCTCACCTCACCTCACCTCACCTCACCTTAACCCACCCCACCTCACCCCACCACCTCACCTCACCTCATCTCACCTCATCTCACCTCACCTCACCTCATCTCACCTCACCTCACCTCACCTCACCTCACCTTTACCCACCCCACCCCACCCCACCCCACCCCACCTCACCTCACCCCCCCACCTCACCTCACCTCACCTCATCTCATCTCACCTCACCTCACCTTAACCCACCCCACCCCAGCCCACCCCACCTCACCTCACCCCACAACCTCACCTCACCTCACCTCACCTCACCTCACCTTAACCCACCCCACCCCAGCCCACCCCACCTCACCTCACCCCACAACCTCACCTCACCTCACCTCACCTCACCTCATCTCATCTCACCTCACCTCACCACACCTCACTCTGCCAGAAATACCTGTGCGTCACATTTACTCAGTACAAAGGCGAGCCCGTTATGTTTATTCGTCATTGCCTGCGCTATATGTTTTATTCAAAAGGCAACCATAATAACCGTACGCATAACCGGAGAGGCAAGTTTGACATTCTTGTTACAGAATAGGCAATGTTTAGATAACTGTGTATGACTGTAGTCAAGGTGTAATGCCTTGTTGACCGAATACAATCAATTATCAACTCCTTTTTAACAGCCCATAACCGGCATTCACCACTGTGTCGGTCTAAGGCACGCCCAGTAAAGACCCATTGCGACCGAGACATGAACAAACTCTTACGAATCTTAAGTACCAGGTAGTCAAGTGATTTATGTTGTGCAAAGAGTTATAATTCAGAAAACTTGCAAATAACACATTAAGCATATTCAGATCAATAAATAAATGAAAGTATCTCCATGTTCAAGTGAATTGGTTGTAGATGTACGTTTTTGTACGGTAGAGGGTGTGGGTGTGGGTGTGGGGGCGGGGGCGGGGGTGGGGGTGGGGGTGGGGGTGGGGGTGGGGGTGGGGCAGACACTCGGGGCTTTTAGCGGGGATCAGGCCCAAGGAAAATGAGTGAGAGTGAGTGAGTGGGTGAGTGAGTGGTGGGTGGATGGGTGTCTGAGTGCGGGCGTGCGTGCGTGCGTGCGTGCGTGCGTGCGTGCGTGCGTGCGTGAGTGAGTGAGTGGGGAGGGACCTAGTATGCCCAATCCAAGGTATTGGCATAGGTAACACACGATCCCCTTTTCCGTTACCCCGGAGTCAGCCTTATGGCAGGTATCAGCTGCTGGGGAAATGTCCTGTCCTGGAATGCCAGCTGTAGAATGAATTTGTGTGTAATTGACTATCAAATACTTATTGGTGGATATTTTTAAAGTCAGTCTTTTTTTGGACACACGGCAGCGGGGGATCCCTGCCGCGAGTGGTATTGATACATTGATGCGACGTGTGTGTGTGTGCGTGTGCGTGTGCGAGCGCGCGTGTGTGTGTATTGTAAGAGAGGAAAGAAATGTACATTGTGTAAAAATTTGATATGTGATGAAATGCACTTTTTATTAGAATGTCCAAAACTCTCAGAAATTAGAAACAAGTTTTTGCCTCAATACTACTGTATGTATCATTCTGCCATAAAATTCTCACATTTGATGTCCATTACTTATAAGCCAATTCTATTAAAACTGGCGAGTTATATAAGATCATGTATGGAAATGTTCCACTGACATGTTTTCTCCTATTGTATCTAATTCCTGTGTCCAATTACATCTCTGTATCACTGTCGTGATTTACGAGAATAAACATCATTCATTCATGTTGTAGTCGTCCGTGCTTGATTCATAGTACAGACATCAGGCATAAGGAAATACAAAGAAACGGCTCTTTCCCTTCACATTATTTAATGTTCAGATAGAAACATATCACAGTCACAGCATATGAGTGGTATCACAGTGAAGCTGGAGTTTACACAGGCTATACAAGCAGTAAGTAGGACATGATATCACCGTATACCAGGAACCGCCATACGATCTGTATGTAGTTCAATGCGTGCTCAGTGTCCACTGTCCAGAGTCCTCCTTTAATAGAAGTAACATTTTTATAAAAGCAATTAAAATATGAATGTTAGATATCGATATAACATGGTACATAAAAGTTCTTGATTGAGTGTGTAATTGGTGTTGATTGGGTGTGTAAATGTTTTTGATGGGGTTCATGTTCTTGATGGGGTGTGTAAATGTTCTTGATGGGTGTGTAGCTAGTGTTGATGGAGTATGTAAATGTCATTGCTGGAGTGTGTAATTGTTCTTGATGGGTGTGTAACTGGTGTTGGTAGGGTGTGTAATTGTTCTTGATGGGTGTGTAACTGGTGTTGGTGGGGTGTGTAATTGTTCTTGATGGGTGTGTAACTGGTGTTGGTAGGGTGTGTAAGTGTTCTTGATGTAGTGTGTAACTGGTGTTGGTAGTGTGTGTGATTGTTCTTGATGGGTGTGTAACTGGTGTTGGTGGGGTGTGTAAATGTTCTTGATGGGTGTGTAACTGGTGTTGATGGAGTATTTAAATTTCATTGCTGGAGTGTGTAATTGCTCTTGACGGGTGTGTAGCTGGTGTTGGTGGGGTGTGTAATTGTTCTTGATGGGTGTGTAACTGGTGTTGGTAGGGTGTGTAACTGGTGTTGATAGAGTATGTAAATGTCATTGCTGGAGTGTGTAATTGCTCTTGACGGTTGTGTAACTGGTGTTGGTAGGGTGTGTAAGTGTTCTTGATGTAGTGTGTAACTGGTGTTGGTAGGGTGTGTAAGTGTTCTTGATGTAGTGTGTAACTGGTGTTGGTGGGGTGTGTAATTGTTCTTGACGGGTGTGTAACTGGTGTTGGTGGTGTGTGTAATTGTTCTTGATGTAGTGTGTAACTGGTGTTGGTGGGGTGCGTAATTGTTCTTGATGGGTGTGTAACTGGTGTTGGTGGGGGGTGTAATTGTTCTTGATGGGTGTGTAACTGGTGTTGGCAGGGTGTGTAAGTGTTCTTGATGTAGTGTGTAACTGGTGTTGGTAGTGTGTGTAATTGTTCTTGATGTAGTGTGTAACTGGTGTTGGTAGGGTGTGTAAGTGTTCTTGATGTAGTGTGTAACTGGTGTTGGTGGGGTGTGTAAGTGTTCTTGATGGGTTGTGTAACTGGTGTTGGTGGTGTGTGTAAGTGTTCTTGATGTAGTGTGTAACTTGTGATGAATGAGCGTGTAAGTGTTCTTGGTGGTGTGTGTTAATATTAAAGTTTTTGATGGGGGTTGTTAATGTCCTTGACTGGGTCTGTAACTGGTGTTGATCGGGTGTGTAAATGTTCTTAATGGGGTGTGTATATGTTGTTGACTGCTTGTGTAACACAGTATACTGACTCCGAGCCGACCACTCCTCGTTTTAATGGATAGCGCCAGGCGGGGTAAGAAGAGGTACCATCTGTTACGTCTGTTGGTATGACGAGGCCGGGGATCGAACCCCCGACCTTTCCCTCTAGGAGCACACGCCCTATCCACAAGACCACGGGGGCGGTTGTACAGAGAGCCAGCCTGTCATGAAGGGGTTTAAGTCTCATTTCACAATGATTCTTTTAAGAGAGCATGTCACCTCACTAATTTGAATCCAGAACAGCACTGGTGTCCATTGTTGCAGAGGAATTATCAGGTCCATTGCTGCACAGAGCAGCCTGGCGAGCAGTTGTCCATGTTTGTCGGTGATAGTATACGGATTATAAAGAATATTTACAGAAATATACTACGCTAACAGGTTCCCACTTCTTCAAGGCCTCATTTCATATAACTTAGTGCTACGACTATCATGACTCTTAAGCTTTAACAGAGTCACGTTGTGTTAAGATGCTTTGTGGGACGGGGCTCTGGGACTGACCAAGATGTGTAGGGTTGATATATCGTATAATATAGTGTTGTGCCGGTGTGGACGTTTTTCGATCTCTGTCACTAGTCTTGGTCGTGTCTCACCGTGGCCATGAGGTGTAGGATTGATATAACGTGGTAATATAGTGTTGTGCTGGTGTTGACGTCGTTTCATCTCTGTCACTAGTCTTGGTTGTGTCTCACCGTGGTCATGAGGTGTAGGGTTGATATAACGTGGTAATATAGTGTTGTGCTGGTGTTGACGTCGTTTCAACTCTGTCACTAGTCTTGGTTGTGTCTCGCCGTGGCCATGCGGTGTAGGGTTGATATAACGAGGTAATATAGTGTTGTGCCGGTGTGGACGTCATTCCATCTCTGTCACTAGTCTTGGTCGTGTATCACGGTGGTCATGAGGTGTAGGGTTGATATATCGTATAATATAGTGTTGTGCCGGCGTGGACGTCATTCCATCTCTGTCACTAGTCTTGGTCGTGTCTCGCCGTGGACATGAGGTGTAGGGCTGATGTAACGTGGTAATATAGTGTTGTGCCGGTGTGGACGTCATTCCATCTCTGTCACTAGTCTTGGTCGTGTCTCGCCGGGGCTTCCTGAAGTATGCTGTTGCACTGAAAAGAAAAGATGCCGCAACATGATCTGGTGTTCTACAACTGTTTGAATGGTATTACATCCTTTGCTTATTATCATGGATATAGTGGTGTTGTAAACGGTGTGTATTGCATCCTTGGTTTATTATCATGGATATAGTGGTGTTGTAAACGGTGTGTATTACATCCTTGGTTTATTATCATGAATATAGTGGTTGTGTAAACGGTGTGTATTACATCCTTGGTTTATTATCATGGATATAGCGGTGTTGTAAACGGTGTGTATTACATCCTTGGTTTATTCTCATGGATATAGTGGTGTTGTAAACGGTGTGTATTGCATCCTTGGTTTATTATCATGGATATAGTGGTGTTGTAAACGGTGTGTATTACATCCTTGGTTTATTATCATGAATATAGTGGTTGTGTAAACGGTGTGTATTACATCCTTGGTTTATTATCATGGATATAGCGGTGTTGTAAACGGTGTGTATTACATCCTTGGTTTATTCTCATGGATATAGCGGTGTTGTAAATGGTGTGTATTACATCCTTGGTTTATTATCATGGATATCGTGGTGTTGTAAATGGTGTGTTTTGCATCATTGGTTACATTGTCTTCTTGTGGTATTGGCCAGGTTTTGTATCTGAATAAAATGTTCTCGAAGAAGTATGCACCTTTAGAAAGGTCAAAGAATTGGATAGCTTTAACTACTAATCATAAACAGAATGAGCTCTGGTGAAACCATACAGAGCAAACATACAGCTTAGGTGAACGGTTCGTGAACTTATAGATTATGAAAATGTATCACCATATTTCTTATGTATAAGACTACCCACCCATTTGTAGAAAGTGGCCAGCCCTGCGCTGACCTCCCTGACGTCATCAGTGGTGTACTTATCAAGCAGCTTCCGGGCTCTGTCCGCGGTCCGGAAATGCAGTGACTCCAGGTTGAAGGCTTTAATCCGTTGAAGTATTTTTAAACTTGGCGTTAGATGTTTTTGAATCGCGCTCCAACTCTTAAACAAATAAGTGTAATATTATAGCAGACAGTGAACTCATGCAACCGATACATATTATATGAATAGAGTCAGAATACATCTCTGATTTTTTTCACAGGCAGCAATAGCAGTAATGCACGTATTGGAGGATCCCCAAAGAAATATTTAAACCTTCAATGTTCTGAAGACTAAATATACATCAACAGGTGATTCATATTACTGAACTGAACGGCACATGTTTGTCGGGTTTCATGGCATCGCGGCCACTGATTATTTTGACATCCCATAAAATAGATGGTAAATTGGTAAAATGTATATTAACCAGAATATCCAGGAATCTTGGAGGAATCGAAAACATATATATATAGCTGAGATACCTCCAGTTCATTCTGACTTTCTCCCAATGTAATGAACGTGGCTTTCATAACGTCGACGATCAGTGGGTTGGTGTCTCTGTAGCCATGGATCTCTGCAACAGTCCCATTCTTCATTAACAGGATTGGACTAAGGAACCCTTTGAGCCTCTTCTGTTGCTGCAGGAATCTCTGAGCCTTCTGAATCACCTGCGAGTTCCTGAGCTCCTGCTCAACAACGCTGTCTTCAATACCATTCAGGGCTGCCTCCAGACGTTTGAGGTTCTGCTTGGACATTTCCTTCTCAACAGCTGCAGTGATTGGAATTGGGATAAATGATTAATATAACGGCAATAATTCCACGTATATTAAATTTCACAACCAAACTTATAGATAGCTTGTAACATATACGAACGAGATATTTGGTGGGTAATAACAAAGGCGGAATGTAACATTTTCGGCCATACAGAACCCTGCTATGGGAATTGCATTACATCTGAATTGAGCATTACTTTGGTCACTTCGGAAGTTCTCTAATGCTGTTTTTCAGGTATCATTTCTGTTGTCATAACAACGCTGTGTACCTTCCTCGTAGAGTTGTTGCAGGACTGTTCTGGCTTCTGTCAAATCGCCCCTGTCCGGTAGGTTGGCCTCCTGGAAAGACGCTATTGCAGCTTCTAGACCTTTCTTCTTCCTGGCCTTTGTGGCACTGATTAACTGGTCTCGGATGTCAGATGCCTTCTGCCCATCGATTTCTGTGGACATGACAGTGAGTGAGTGAGTATGGTTGTACGCCGCTTTGACCAATATTCCAGCAATATCACGGCGGGGGACACCAGAAATGGGCTGCACACACTCACTGACATGCCAATGAGTGACCATTGATAATGTACACATCCATGGTTGAGAGTGTATTTCAGTAAGTGTTCCCTCGAAGTGAAGTTCCCGTTTACCTGTCTTGTGTTTGAGCGGTAATCCCAGACCCTTCATATACCCCACTCACCCCACCACCCTCTACTCTAACCCAGTAGTCACCAACATTCACTAACCCTCCTGTTCCAAGTCCACGGCCATGGCCTTGGCTGTCAACAACAGTTCTTCCAGGTCTGGGTGACCTGAACGTTCCGCGTCAGCAATCGCCTTCTCCAAATCCGTCAGGCTGCGATGTTTCAGTGCTTTCTTTAAATTCCGTTTCAGTGAGTTTATCTCCTCTTCCTTTCTCTCTGGAAGAAAGGTCAATATTCCGTGTCACCAATATACATAATCGAGTCTGGGCCATACAGTGATTGACACCATGAGTACTGTATTGATCTAAGCAATTTAGATACCATGACATGCATCAATCAAATCAGCGAGCCTAACCAAACGATCCCGTTAGTCGCCTCTTACGACTAGCATGGTTTTTGCTGAAGGCCATTTCTAACCCGGAGTTATATGTAAACTCAGAACTGTGCAATACCAATGAAGCAAATATCAATTCTTGTTTAACTCATGTATACATGGATGACGTTTAGATGCATTAACTTAGGCAACGATCATCTCACGTTCTTTCCTAAGTTTTTCCATCTTCAGCTTTGCTTTCCGCAGATAGCCATTTGTATCTTTGAGTTTTGCTACTTCAAAGTCTTTGATGGCTTTCTCCAGTCTGCTGATCCTGTGGCCCCCAAGGGCTATCTGTAGGTTCTTCCTGACTTTGTCCTTGGAACACAAATAAAACAGTTGTCGTAATACTTGTGAGAGGAACTGCATTTGAATAAGAGGAATGCACTGGGACTATGTCTTAACCGCATGAATATTATAAATATATCACAAATATCAAATGGATTTGTTTTGTTGGTTCTACAGGATAGATTACTTGTGAAACCTCCATAAGGCTTGGGGCTCGTGTCCTTGAAATATATTAGAAGAAAGTTTATAGAAACACCTACCTCCTGTATCTTCTCGAAATCCTCTTTTCTACTTGTCAGCAAATAGTTGACGACGTTGTTGTCTTTGCTCTCTTCTCCTGTGTAAATCTGGAGAGCATACTCTTCAATGTCGCCATCATCTGGCATAGTGACCTTGACCTTAACGTTTTCGTCCTTGACCTCCTGTTCCACATATTGGTCCAGTTCCTCCGATTGCATTTTGTTGTGGCGCAGTCGGGCGACAACCTGCATCCTCGTGGTCATCCGGAAGTTAAAGGTCTGCATCGTGCGTTTCTCCATCACAACCACCCCTGATTTGTGGGAAGGGGCCGCCAAACCTTTAACCTTGGCTGTCTGACCAAAACCAAATCCAATAGGAGGATTCACTGGAAACATGTTTTTGTTTTCCGACCTTTCACTCACCTCCAGCTTGAAGGCAGCCATGGGTACAGATATAATCCCCAGGATGTTGTATTTGATAGACAGTTTATATATCCCTGCCACATGGAATCGAACAATTAGTCTCAGGTGTTTCCCGTTGGTTTCAAGGAAAACACACCGTGGCAGTTCAATTCCTTCTGGCAATTTATCTTTGGACAGTGCTTCATCAAAATACAGGTCGTATGCAAGATGTGTTTTGGTGTCTCTCTTTTCTTCGAATTCCAGCTCACATTTTCCATTTTCAGAGAGAAGAATAGATTTGTGTTCCCGTATAAGTTTGTAACCTGACGTGAAGTATCTGAACTCAAAACGAGGTACGTTGCAAAATGTATGAAGGTCCCATGTGTCACTGACAAGCTGCCATTCTCTTTTCTCGGCCATGCAGGTATAGATAAACTCCTCTGGGTGTGGGAGGAAGAAATCTTCATCCAGGTCTTTGATGCTGATTCCTTGTCTGGCTTGACCTTTTTCCCTCGTCCCTTTGCCATCTGCCTCTATTTTGACCCATCTTCCACTGTCATGGCCGATGACTCCGGTGAAGGCCCACAATGGATGGACAATCTGCCACGACCCATCAACGTGGACGATGTTCCAGTTTCCGATCAATCTTGTGACGTCCTGATCTCCGACCTCATATCCCAGGCTTTTGACGTGACCTCTGACTATCACACACTGTAGGTTTGCAGCTCTGAGGAAATTCACATTGACGAAAATCTTAGCTGACATATTAATACTGACGATATTAATACTGTTTGCTTGCTTGTTGTTTAACGCCGCACGCAGTATTATTCCAGCTAAATGACGGCGGTCTGTAAAAAATTGATTTTGGAGCAGGCGACCCAGTGATTGATATCATGTGCATCGACCAACGCAATTGGGATACGATGACATGCATCAACCAAGTCAGCGAGCCTGACTACCCGATCCCATTAGTCGCCTCTTACGACAAGCATAGTCGCCTTTTACGGCAAGCATGGGTTGCTGAAGACCTTTTCTATCCCGGATCTTCACGGGTAACTGATGATCATGACCTCCTGTGTCAGATCTACATACTCTACCTGTGCAAAGATGACCCTCTGACTAGAGGTTTGATATTCAAGTAGAAGTTTTGTCTGTATGGAAATGAATTTGGAGTCTAAAATTCACATTTTTTTATTATTCGAATTGAAGAATAATTCGAAATATATCCTTAAAATTTCAGCCTTGTTCAAATAAAATATATCTTGTAACGGCATGACATCACTTTCATGTGAAGCAAATACAGATGAACAAACTTATGCTTGAAAATTGACAGAAGCCCTTCACTATCCAACAACTACTCCGATTCTGATATACGGCAACAACGGATGGATGGGTTCATAACTCCAGCAATATATACTGAACCGCAAAAGAAACGTCACCATGGATAGATATATGAGAAACTTTATTTGTCCAAACACTGTAAACATGATACTTTGAGACATATTAAAAAGATGAAACTTGGCAAAACTGATCATGAAGGTTGAAATTAAAGTGTCAAATGTTCTTAAAGAGAAACACAACACTAGTCTCTGAGAAAATGGCATCACAAGTCAGTATCTCGTGTGTCCGCCATGTGCATTGATGACTGCCGTGCAACGTCGATACGTGGAATAGTTGAGGCGATTGATGAAGGCCATAGGCACTTGAGCCCACACTCTGAGGAACGCCTGAAGCAGTTCAGCTCCAGTTGTCGGCCTTGGTCGGACGTTATTCAACCGTCTTTGAATCTCGTCCCACAGGTGCTCAATGGGATTTAAATCGGGAATGAGGGCAGGCCAGTGCATGGTTCTGATGCCATTCTGCTGGATGAAGTCTCTTGTTACTCTCGCAGTGTGGGCACGGGCGTTATCATGGTGAAACTCGTGGTTGCGGCGACGTGCCAAATGAGGTATGGCGTGTGGTCTCAAGACTTGATCAATGTACCGAGCTGCTGTGAGCTGCACTAATGTGTCGCTGGTGTGTCCCCATGGTCTGTCGAGCAGTTTCCGCAGCAGTAACGAAGCGATCTTGAAGATGCTGTCGCACAATCTGACGATCCTGACGTCGGGTCGTGACCCTTGGTCATCCACTACGTGGTCGGTCATCTGTAGTGTTGGTGGTCTGGTACCGTTGCTGGAGCCTTTTTGCTATGGTCCTTACGTGGACTTGAAATGCATTGGCTACTTGCATGGCGGTTTGTCCAGCTTGCAATCGTCCAAGGGCTTGGTGTCGCTGATTTCTTGTCAATCCTGGCATGTGGTAACAATTCAATAACGAATGAATGATATCCGATTGTGGTGGATTTATAGGGCAAGAAATAGGGGAACGCATGTGCATTTCAATTTGCAAGAAACTCACGTGCATCGGTTTACCATGGCCGTTGCCGTGATGCGTTTAGGCGATCGGTTTTATTGTCATCTGCTTTGGTTTTTTATCATCAAATTTCATTTTCCCGGACAAGGAAATGTTAAATTTTAGAAACTTTGACAAAAATTACACAGATATTTAAATGACAACTTTTCATGCAATGTTACTTTGGGTGACGTTTCTTTTGCGGTTCAGTATATAAACAGTTCATCTATCCTAATTGTGCTTGGAAATGGACCATCCTGTGTCTCATAGAATTCCTCTCACTTCATTAACAATAGCAATCATAATGTCAGTGATATTAAGGAGTAACAGGAGGCAGTGATGATTATATCTAAAACACGTTTTGGAATCCGTAGCTTACTCGACTATAAAGAAGATTTTAACATTCAGGAAGAAAGATGCAGTTTGTAAAATATGATGTTACCAGGACAACGAACTATCTCGGTACAGAGAGACTTGCTGTATACCAGCACAGTGGTCTTTAAATGGGTGCATATGTGACCAAATAAACTTTCTGACTCAAAATCGATGCACATTATAACAACTGGCATATCAATCGTTGACGTCAAGGTATTGTGACTGGGTAACGCCATGGAAATAAACGGAAAGTCTTCTTACATGCCTCACAGTAGCTACATATTAGGTAGATCTTTGATGACGATGATGAACAGGCAACCATTATGATGATGTTGGTGGCTTTCTATTTATATATTTTTTTTAATGTATCCAATGTTATAATTGTGTCGTGGAACTATATGTTCTGCTCCTCGTCCTTTTAGTCAAACGACTATTCTCTAAAATACGTACCGACACAAAAGGGCAAAGAAGGAGGAGTAGGACCCTTTGTGTAGCTTCATCAGCTTCATGTATCCCCGGGGTGTCCGACCGTCGGTGACCCCTGGGTAGAACTGCTTCTCGATGTCCTGGTGACCCAGCCAGATAAACAAGGCCCGGACTCTCTCCAGGTCAGTGCTGAGATCACGAGTCAGATCAGAAGCCAGTGCTTCAAATGTTGTGTCGTCCGTAACTGTCACCTGCAAGTCAGTTTACATCATCCATTAATATAATCATGAAAACAGATTTTTTCCTGGAAAGCTTGTTTTCAAAATGCGGCGCTTTCACCGAGATTCTGACTGGCGAACATGATGGAACATGTATATGACATGGCGGTAGATAGCTCTTCCCTTGAGACCTTGTCATTCATGAAACTGATTTGAAAACCAACAATAGAAACGTCATTTCATGTCATATAGTTCAAAGCTCGGACACTGTATAACTATTGTGAAATATCAAATACAATACAGATTATAATGATGTTATACGGCTATGCATAAAGTATGCAACGCACTGATATTTATGAGTGAGTAATGAGATGTATATAAAATATTACAGAAATGAGCATATCTGGTGTTATAACTCTGCATTACGGCCTTGAACTTTTGAAAACGATTAAGAACAAAAGGAGAGAGAGAGAGAGAGAGAGAGAGAGAGAGAGAGAGAGAGAGAGAGAGAGAGAGAGAGCGAAAGAGAGAGAGAGAGAGAGAGAGAGATTCAGCGATTCCTATAAAATAAAGTGCGCATAATTTTCCGAAAGACTCAAATTTAGATTTTAGGCACTACATTATAATAAGTTCAAGAATGAAAGAAATCTTCGACGGTGAACTCTATGTCCAACCTGTCTTGCTCGGCTGTCAAGTTCTTTACTCTTTTTCACATCGAACACGTCTCTCTTTTTCCACTTGGGGGGTGAAGGTGGTCTATACCCTTTCACTGTATCAGGGACGGTGATCTGTAAATAGGAAGCGTCACGGGTTCTGTAGCTCACCTGGTCTCGTCTTCATACTAATATCTGAAGTGTAGTAATGTAGCAGCTCACACGGGTAAGACAAACTGTACATTTCAGTGAAGTCTTGCCCAGTGTTGCCCAAAGTCATACCCGGGAAGCAACCCTGGGTACCGTTCCACAAAGCGAACTTAGTGGTGGAACACTGCGAGACTATGTGTTAATAAAAGCGACAAAACCCTTTCCATAATAAGAAGAAGCCTCTGCTACAAGCAGAATCCATTGTATGATTCCGACTATAGCATAAGCATGTGTTTATGAATCATTGAATCAATGTGAATATGCATACATGCAAATATGAAACAGACGATGCGGCTTCACTGGTCTCCTATATTTCTATTTCAGGTCGGGGCAAGGATGGCCCAGACGTCCAAAGCGCAGCCATTTGTTGTGCAGAAGTGGGTCCCTTGGGCACGCCAGAGACCTATGATCTTGGGTTCGAATCCCGGTTCGCCCAATTTTTGTTTCTTGGTTTGTCAGCACCATACCCGTTCTCTTGGGTTTCACCAAACGGTAAATGTCTGAGACCAGTATCACTTCGGGCTGTCGTCCAACATCAAATGACACCGTGACGTAACTGGAATACTGTTAAAAGCGGCGTTAAATCCAACTCACTCACTTTAGTTCAGGTGGGTATATCAAGGCTACGAGAGCGATTCCAAATTCAATTTAGCGCGGTTAAATCTTTAGTTACAGCTCTACATTGAAAACACAGTATGTTATCTCCTACATGACCTTTCCCGAACCTGTCATCCCTGGCTGTAAAATAAGAGACAGGACCGTTAATACAGAACACGAACGTCAATCGTGCTGATACTTCGTCGCCAAGCCGTACGATAAGCTTGTTGAGAGTTACCGAGATGGCAGGGCCTCCTTTACTAACACTTCCTGGTTTAAATTATCACCAATGGCAACGTATATACAAATGTCAACATGCCCATGAACAAGACTGATATTGACAATTGTTGACAGCAATTTCAAGGCATCAAAGGCTCTTGGTGTATGCTTCTACACTGTCAAGATGCCTGGTAGACCTGTCTTTATTCAATGCTCACATGTTTGTCAGCCCATGATTCAAACAAGGGCGCTCCATGCACACACTCCTGACGTGAGCCTGACTCCCCAGTACGACAGAAAGGAGAATGCCGAGCTGTGTGTAGTTGTGACTGCCCAACAAGTTTTTAAAGTAATTTCAACGTAAAACGTACTGTTTCGTTGATAGTAAGATAAGTATATATCACAAAATGAGAATTAAAGGAGATAATGTAATGACGAAGTTTGCTATTAGTTTTGATTTTCCCAAATAATTCAGCGATCTCCATAAATAGTTCGCTGAGTGTTCTGGTATGCATGCGGGAAGTGATGCGGCTGTATGTTTCCTTTTTGCATATATCCATACGCGCACATTGCTCTTATTATCAGGACAAATAGACATGGCGTCTTTGTTCATAATTGATCAAAAAACATCGTTGGTAGTAGTAGTAGTTTGACATTTCATAGACTAGAGTACCCTCAATTTGATAAAGGGCAATTACATTCCAGGAACAAATGCACTGTTTAGAGTTGAAGAATGACTTTATTTAACAAAGAGACTATCACGCTTAAGTATTTTAGGATGGTAAATATCCTGGATTACTAATAGACTCTATGCAATTAGCTCACTGAGGCTCTCTAAATAAAATGTACACTCTTCAAAAAGAAGAAACGCAAAGGTAGATTTTTAGGAAATGTGCCTAATAAAGTCGATATATTTAATTTAATATCATAGATACAAATATGAAATTTTGGAGCTCGATAGTCACATGTTGTCGTTGCACAAAGGCATTGAAACTTGATCATTGTCATGTCACATAAGGCAACAAGGTTGCGCTGAACTCGTATCTCGTGTGACCGCCCCGGGCAGCAATCACGGCTCTGCATCTCCTCGTCACTGACTGGATAAGTGTACGAATTCTGTCCAGCGGAATTCTGCGTCATTCTGCTTGTAACGCGTTGGCCAGTTGTGGGAGTGTCTGCGGCGTGTTCTGACGTTGACGTACACGTCGATCGAGTTCATCCTAGAGGTGGTCGATTGGTTTGAGATCTGGAGATCTCGACACCCAGGGCAAGGCGTTGATGTTGGCATATGAAGATAGTCTACCGTGACACGAGCTGTGTGCGGTTGGGCGTTGTCCTGTTGAAACATTTCCCTCTGGAGGTCAACGATTGGAAGAAGGTGAGGTTGAAGAATATGATTTATGTAGCGATTTGCTGTCAAATGTCCCTGAACCACAGCCAAGTCAGATCTCGTGATGTAGGATATGGCCCCCCACACCATGACACTACCGCTACCGAATTTGTCGAATTCACGTACACAATGTGGGGCAAAACGCTCGTTTCGACGACGGTAAACACGTGTCTTCCATCTCGCCGGTTAAGAAGAAATCATGATTCATCGCTAAACCACACTCGTCTCCAGTTTCTCAAATTCCAAGGCTGTAAGGTTTGGCACGAAGGCAAGCATCGTTGTCGATGGATCTGTTGCAAAACAGGGACGATAACTGGTCTTCTGGGTCGGATTCCAGCATCGCGAAGATGGTTCCTGACAGTTTGGTCCAATATCCTCCTCAACCAGGGCATTCCGTAGCTGTGGCATTGCGATGACGTAGGTGGAACAGTCGAATGTAGCGATCCTATGCAGGGGTGGTAACTCTTGGTCGGCCGGTTCTCGGACGGTCTGCAGTGGAATTGAACTGTGTGTATCGGTCACAAAGGCGGCAAATGGTGCTGTGGTGGACGTTGAACCGGCGTGCAACAGAAGACTGCGATTCCCCTCTTTGGATACGTCCTGTGGCGCTGTTCCGATCGCCAGCGCTGAGTCTCGGCATTTTCGAACTTGAAAAATGTTGACAATTGAATGACAAATTATTGGCTTATGCTTGCCTTTTTATGGCCACTACCACGAGTTACGAATGCCATAACTTGCACGTGCATTTTGCTTTACTGTTTTCCTCCATTTTTAACAAGTGTGAAAACAATGCCGTTTAGAACATTGCAAATCGACAATGGCTGCGTTTTGACGCACCGTTTGTCGACTATGGCCACCAACATTTTCCAATTATATAACAAGTATTCAATTTATATACCGGATTTGTGTAGTCAGGTTCAATTAACTACATACAGCCTGTGCGTTTCTATTTTTGAAGAGTGTATATGTCTAATACAGGATATTTACCATCCTAAAACTACAACTACTACTACTACTACTACTACTACTACTACTACTACGACTACGACTACTTCTACTACGACTACTTCTACTACGACTACTACTAATGTACACAACATAAAAGCCATATGTCCTTTCTCTCGAAGATAAAGGTTGTCATTTACATAAATGAAAAAATCAATTTTGTCAGGACACTGAGATAAAAAAATCCATGTTATTTGACAAGAAAATACAAACAGCTCATAAATATATAATCCTGAGACCAAGATGAATGTTGACGCAGGTTGGTTGCCTTGTCAGCGTGATTCTGCCTCAGTAAACTGCTGCTTCAGCAAACAAAGGTAGCTAGCTAATAAAGACACGTTTTTATATATTTTTAAAATTAAGTTTGCTCTCCCCCTATGCGCCCCTCATGGTTTATTCTCCCTGCAGTGTTTTATTTAAGAAATAAACGAAGAGTGGGAGTTGTTTATCGTACAATAAAACACTGCAGGGAGAATAAACAATGAGGGGCGTAGGAGGATGATAAAAATTACAAGCTTTAAAAATATTTACACGTATTTAAATAATGATGACTCCCTGAAGACATACCGACATCGGCAATGTCGGACAAGTCAAGTGGGGTAACTTTGGTATTTCTAGCATATTCTCCCAATCTTCGCATCGATTTGTCTGTACCTTATTTCCAATACCTATTGTCATATTTCTCCCACTTTTGGATGCGATCGTTCGGCCACTGCGTTTATCTGCGTTGCTCAGCTAAGTCTCAACTCACTAGACGCTTCCTTCTCAAAAGTACCGTCGTCCAATACACGAAGTTATCATGTTGCGAGCGCGGGTTCGAATCTCTAGAAATTATGTTTCATCGTGAAATAGACCACGCTCTCTTCATTGTTCTTTGCAGTGTATCGCGCAGCTATCTTATTTTAAAGAAACTGACTTTCATTTTGTGTGAGTTCATTGGAGTATGAACCTTCACAGAGTGAGGGCCAAACTGTATGGAAGTCGGAGCTTGGTAATTTCAACAGCGCCATGATGTCAGTCTATTATGACGTAACTAAAAAAATGTACTTTATCGCAGGATAAAGTACAGTCGACGCCTTTGATCTTTTAGCGAAGCATCTTCGGCATATATCAATTTATAGTGTTTGAGCGTTGAGCGTCGTGGAGTAACTTGATATTCATATCGCTTTCACACCTTAAGGCGTTACATTCTCTTTAAGACTAACGTATTCATTAAGCTTCTTGTCAACTGATTCAAGATATCATCTCAGGTACAAGATGTAGTTATATAAGACAGCTACGCGATAAATCGCAAAAAACAATGAAGAACGAAGTGTGGTTTGATTCACGATACAACATTGTTCTATAATGAAGTCATTTCTGGAGATTCGAACATGCGCTCGCAACTTGACGTTGTATATTTTTTGGACGTTATTTTTAAGAGGAGAGTGTCTAGTGAGTTGTTCCCCATAGATGTAGCTAGGCAACGTAGATAAACACTTTGGCCGGACGATCGCATCTAAACGCGGGAGAAATATGACATTCGGTATTGGGAGAAAAAGTACACTCAAGTAATCGACGTGAGAATATGTGGGAAATACCCACCTTTGCATAAAGTGGAGTTGTCCGACATTGCCGAGGTCGGATTCTATTGAGGGAGTCATCATAATTAAAATACAGATAAATATTTTGAAAGCTTGTTCGTTTTAGCATCATCCTTAAAGAGGCTACACGTAATGTTGATATCTCACATAAGAAATAAACGACTCGTGGTCGTTGTTTGTCGTACAATAAAACACTGCAGAGATAATAAACCACTCGGGGCTGCACTCTCATTGTTTATTCTCCCTGCAGTGTTTTACTGTACGATAGACAACTCCCGCTCGTCGTTCATTTCTTAATAACTGTACCACATATATACAAGTGAGTGAGTGGGTCATAATGCAACGGCTACTTACTGGGTCTATATCTGGATCATCCGTTAGTACCTTGCTGCTGCTGGTGCCACTACCCATTCTGAGCTCATCCAAGGATGTATACCCTCAATCTAAACACATTCACACAGTTTTAGAATAAATATATCACATCCTTTTTTAGGGATTGTCAAAAACATCTTCGCCGTCGTTTGACGTTGATATTTCAAACCATCTTCGCATTCATTTGACGTTGACATTTTCAAAACATATTCGCATTCGTTTGACGTTTGACGTTGACATTGTCCAAACATATTCGCATTCGTTTGACGTTGACATTTTCAAAACATATTCGCATTCGTTTGACGTTTGACGTTGTCAAGGCCACATACGGGAACAATTACGTATTCACATCGAATCAAAGTTTGAAATAAAACTTGCATAATCCGTCCTCCTCTCATACACTTATTCGATGTATGATACGTGACTAACAGCATAGATGCACGTATTAATACTTACGTGTGAAAATTGGCAGCTTTCTTCATAAAGTAATTTACTTTTTGAGTTAACAAAAAGTATCCCCAATTCGCAGCAGCTAGGTACCTATAAAGACACTTTAAGAAACTTGATCTAAAACACAACAAACATCTGAGCTATGTTCTTGCAATGTCGACACGGAACCTACAGCACATGTTGTCAATCTCACTGCCTCCCAGCAACTAAACAGGTTCACCACTGCACAGGTTCTTGCCGTCGCTGCGAGTGGGTTTGACGGTTAAATTCCAAGCATTTCACTGTCTCAAACGTAAGGGAACTTTTTGTTGTTAAGGACAAATTGTTGTTTGAATTGTTGTTTCTTTAGTACGTGTACTCAGCGATTAAGGCATTGCAGTGTTGATCAGGAAGTCCGCCCCATGCAGTGAGTCTACTCTTAGCTGAACTACCTATATCATATATCAGTTCAAAGAAAGCCATGTTTGAGGGTGCCAACCCCCTTTTGGTGAGCTGTATTCGGGGGTCGATTGAGCGGATATTCGGGACGCAAACATAATCATATTTGGTACAGATTCCACATTTAAAACAAAACATGGTGTACGTTAAAGTTACCTTCAAAATCGTTTATTTTTTTCGCTATTTTCTCAGGGATTTAACTTCAAAACGCATCTCTTTGCAATGCTTTTAAGATTGAGATTCGTGTCAAGTGGTATTCGAGGTTTAGGGATACGCAATGAGACGGAGTGAAAAAATAGATTCGGGATTCGGGATTCGGGATTCGGGGAGGTAGGGGTTGGTACCCTCATGTTTAGGCGACACACGGCAGGGTGAAGACACGGGCGGGGCGAGGACCTGGGATGACCCCTTCTTTGAAGACGGGAGGCTCTGAACTATTTTGCCATCGTTGTGTTGTTATGTTGTGTTGTAGCTACCTACTATATAAAATACCCGTCAGTGGAGTAAAATCTTTTACGCAATAGGCTTATATTATAGTGGGCATGTGATTAGACCTTGTACCGCTGAAATGTCCTATCACAAACGTAGGCAAACAGGAGGGATACATTTATTTACCTTCCTTTTTTATGTTAGTGTCGAGATAAGTTTGTTATTCTTGATATATTGCTTTGGAGTATTGTTGTCAATAGATAAAAAATAGATAACAGAATGAATAAAACAGGAAGCATGTGAACCATCATGTTTTATTCCCCGGGTGTTATTACCAGATTGACATTCATGTCCGTCTGCTGGGCCATTAGTGTGCACTGCTGAAGTTTTCAGTTTGTCTTCACGAAACGTTGCCTACATATCAATCTAGTCCTGCAGTGTTCCATTTTGCTACGCATTTTCCTTTTTAACTTCAAATTGTTAATGCATAAAGGGAGTTAGAATAAAACTCGAACGTTGATTTTCTGAATCAGGTATAAATTACAACCAATAGTTCTTAATGAAACAAGGGGTTTTCGGGTAGCCTAGTGGTTAAAGCGTTCGCTCGTCACGCTGAAGACCTGGGTTTGATTTCCCACAATGGTACAACGTGTCAAGCCCATTTCTGGTGATATTGCTGGAATATATTGAGAGCGGCGTAAAACCATACTCAATCACTCTTTTTGAAACATACAAGGGTTGATTGATAAGTTCCAAGCCGCACACTAAAGGAATTGCGTAATAATGAAAGATTTGGTGTGTGACATTTCATGATGCCATAGAGGTATATCCACAAATACACGAGTCGGTGGAGGAAATTGTTTAGCTCTGACAAGACAGTAAAAAAGTTAAGGAACTGTGACCCAAGGAAAATGGGCACTGCTCAGGGATACGGACTTCTCCGTCAAACCTCGTACATCTAACTGAAAAGGAGCTGATGCGTTTTACGAATTATATATTTTGAAATTGTCTTAATTGTTTCAAGTGTTTCGTGATATTAATGAAAAAACAGACTGTGGGAGTTAATCTTAAACGTAACCCGAACCTGTTTTGGTTGGTTTGGTTTGGTTTGTTGTTTAAACAATCTCCAGTATTTCACACAAGCACTATGCTTCAACGAGAGGGGTGGGGTGGGAGTTGGCATCTTGCACGTTGGTTGGTTGGTTGTTTAACGCCACACTCAGCAATATTCCAGCTATATGATGGCGGTCTGTTAATAATCGAGTCTAGACCAGACCACCCAGTGATTGACATCATGAGCATCGATCCAAGCAATTGGGATCGATGACATGTATCAACCAAGTCAGCGAGCCTGAGCTCCCGATCCCGTTAGTCGCCTTTTACGACAAGCATAGTCGCCTTTTACGGCAAGCATGGGTTGCTGAAGACCTATTCTAACCCGGAATCTTCACGGGTCTCCTTGCACGTACGAGGCAATATCTACGAGTGAAGGAGTATGTGTGAGTGTATGTGTGTTCGAGTGAGCGTGTGTGACTGTGGTTGTGGGTGTGGGTGTGTGGTTTGCACTGCTATCAAAAAACACTGGACAACCTTGGATTTCCGGGAGTGAGTGAGTGAGTTGGGTTTAACGCCGCTTTTAACAGTATGCCAATTATATCGCGGCGTGTCAGCTTAATGTGGGAGGAAAGCCCTAAGTGATGCAGGTCTCAGACGTTTACCACTTCAGTGAAACCCACGAGCACGGGTGTGGTGCTGACAAACCTAGAAACATAATCGGGGCGAACGGGGATTCGAACCCACAACCATAGGTTTCTGGCGTGCCCAAGGGACGCAACTCTGCACAGCGAATCGCGGCGCCTTAGACGACTGGGCCACCCGTGCCCCCGGATTTCCTGTCGTAAGGTACGTGTACAACTTCTATAATGATATTGTGTGTACTCCAGACCAGTCGTTGTGTCGTCCACAACAGTGAAGGCGGTCTTGTTCACGCTTATGCCACCCTATAACCGTATGAGCATGCTGAACAGCCGCCACGTCATCAAATCTCTCATCAGAGAAAACCACACACCTGTGAACACCACATGTTAAATGTTGTCTTGCCCATTGCAGTCCCAAGGGATTTTGGCTTGAGATTAGCGATATTTCTAATGTTTAGGAGAGCAATTTCTTTTGTATTTTATACTTCTCGATATTTTAATACACAACGTCTGCAAGAAGTGGGAACATTATGTTTTTCCTGCGACGCAGATGTATTCTATTTTCGGTAAAAAAATAGAAAAATTCTATGTATGTTTATCATTTATCAATGTTACTATTATTTTAATGTTTCATATTTAAACTATTGTCCGCTGTCTATATATATGTTATAGAAATGGCGCTGAAAGTTGGACAGCGTTTGCACAATCCATTTGACCTTTAAATGTCAATAAAACAAAACAGAAATTGTCAAACGTTTTAAGAGTCGTTACGTTTCCATTGGTTACACTCCACTGGGAAGTGATGAAAACAACTATAGACACAAATCTCACCTCACTCACTCGGCTCGGCTTAACTCGGATAAGTGTAGATTACAGATAAACAGAGGTGACAGCCATGGTCTGTATAAATATTCTCATAGCAGATCACATATACACCTTTGCCCTTTTCGCTTCAACGTCAGATTCGAGGGATCAACCTCTTCATTGTCGTTGAAATTTATGTAAGAAATCGAAACATAATTGTTGCCGAAAATAGTTTGGTACGCGGATTCATAATTATACATATTACTGTTGTTGGGTCCGAACTGAGGTGTCCCATTGAATGAATAAATAAGCAATAGTATCATGGAAAAGAGCTTCAGACAGATAGGCAAGTAGGTCAATGTTCTATACTAGATGTAGGGCGGTCGGGTAGCCTAGTGGTTAAAGCGTTCGCTCGTCACGCCGAAGACCCGGGTTCGATTCCCGACATGGGTACAATGTGTGAAGCCCATTTCTGGTGCCCCCCGCCGTGATATTGCTGGAATAATGCTAAAAGCGGCGTAAAATCAAACTCACTCACTCACACTATATTAGATGTACTGTAAAACATGCAATTATATTCGACCCCAACAGGTTTTCTTCAGCGATGTCGGGAACTACATTTACTGTGCATGACTTTGGTGAACATCTCATCTTCATCCCTCAACCTCGGAGATGAGGTGAACTGGGGTTTAACGTTGCTTCCACGACTTTTGCACTTATTTAGCAACGTGTGTGTGTGCATGCCTGCGTGCGTGTCTGCTTGTACTTGTCCGACTAATGCCGATTCTATTGTACCAGCCAACTGAGATGCCATGCCGCAGTTTAACATGAATTCCCACTTACAGTATACTCCGAGCCGACCAGTTTTTTTTATTATCCCCTTAATAACGAGCGCCAGGCAGGGTAACAACAAGGACCATATTTTAACGTCTTTTGGTATGATGCGGCCAGGGATCGAACCCCGGACCTTCCGCTCTCAGGGCGCCACGTTAGCGGTCTTTTCATGCACTGAGCAAGGAATCAAGTTGACGTTTGTAATCCAAAGAATATATGATCTGAAAAGACAAGTGCTGGTTATCAGTTTTTTGAAAGGGGTCCGTACCATATACCTTTATCATACAGCTTGCTCTACAAAATATGGAACTTGGCCTTTGATGTAGGTTGGTAATGTGCGTGTTTCAGTGAGAAAGTGAAGTCGTCATGTAGTTGATCCCGGCAAACCATGAATTCCGATGGCTCAATGGAATGTTTGTTTGTTTGTTTGTTGTTTAGCGACGCACTCAGCAATATTCCAGCTATATGACGTGGTCAGTAAATAATCGAGTCTTGACCAGACAATCCAGTGATTAATATCATGAGCATCGAGCCACGAAATTGGGATCGATGACATGCATCAACCAAGTCAGCGAGCTTGACCACCCAATCCCGTTAGTCGCCTCTTACAAGCATAGTCGCTTTTTACGGCAAGCATGGGTTGTTGAAGACCAATTCTCCCCGGATCTTCACGAACCCCAATGGAAAGTTAACTGTTTATCTCAGAGTTGTATTTGTCACTAGGATTAAAAAAAAATAGGTTACTTGTTTAAAAAGATGTCAAAAGTTGAGATTGAAATATTTTTTTATGAATGACAAAAAGCTGTTCTTCGGAAGAACGATAAATCGTTTGATATATGCAGTAAATTATACGTATGTATGCTGTCAATATACACTTATGGTTTTGATATCAAAGTTAAACAATAAAACTTCTCGCCTTCACAAACAACTAAAGAACGCCAACCCGCGTCAACAGAACGATCTCTCTCGTCGCAAAAAACGATCTCTTACCTATAGTAAATCTTTCATTAAGGACATATTGATGTCCTGAATGAGATCAATGATACATTCCAGTGTTGATACGAACACTCGTCTCATGTCCGTGATATAAGCTCGGCAACACGAGATGGAATTCGAGCCCTGCATGTACATTACATACTGTAAGAGTAAAGTCTTTATGATATACCTGCACAGGTCATGTGCGAACTGAGTCGGATCAATTCTAAGGCAAGTGAGGGGCAAGGCTCCAGCAAGTAACCTAGATAGGTTTCTCAGAAGATCAAGAATTTGTTTGGTATTTGTGAAGGAAAAATGGCAGCGGGAGATTACCTTCTTTTTTTAAAAAATACTGTAAGTAGAGGTAAATGTCCGAATGACTTTCCATTCCTTAAAATAACGGAACGTTTAAACAATAGACTGACGTCACTGATGTTATAATTGAAAAACTAATCATTTGATTGGCAGATGCTGTTATGGTATAACGACCACTGGTGGTTATACTAGGAGGAATGCTGCATACTGCATTCTTGTGCATGTTCTCATTTCTGCTGGTAAACAGAGAAATTAGATAGTAATTTATTTTCTTTTGTGTTGGTGCTTCTTATCTTTCACTAAAGCCTTGTTGTAGAGGCATTGTGGGTCATCTCGTAAACTACTGGGATAAATAAACAGAAGACGACTTAGGAATCGGTGTGAACAGGTGCGTACGTGCCCATTTCTTATGTATATAAATATACTTGTTATATTGCCGATTGCTCACCGACAGTCAATGTGTACTACGTTTATCTGGCTCAACTTCTAATGCTTATGACCTGGGGAAGTTGCAAATTCAGGTGAGTCTGTTGACATCATTTATCCGTGTATTATACCATGAATTTGGAAATTCTGATTGATCAGTCAGAGGTTGTCAATTCACAATAAACGCCCTCTGAAACAGCCGATTTGACGGCCATAGACCTAAAAAGTACGTCTGAGGTGAAATAATATATTTTACATGTTTTTCTTTTCATTTCTTCACAAATACATTGCGCAAGAGCAAACCAGGTATCCCTCTCCAATACGCTTCAGTTAACCTTCTTGTATATATCAAAAATCGTTTGCTGAAACCACTTAAGTATAAGTTTGTACATCCTTCTTCACCGAATGACCTTTATTTCTAGTTTCAGGTCACAGCAATAGCACTATTCCTGCTCTACCCCCTAAATAATGCATTCTGAGGAAGGTTACCATGGTTGTTAGTAGGGGCGAAACGTTACCGCAAGGTCACCATACCATAAATACATATCGCGATAAGGGGCGGTCGGATAGCCAAGTGGTTAAAGCGTTCGTTCGCCACGCCGAAAACCTGGGTTCGATTCTCGACATGGGTACAATGTGTGAAGCCCTTTTCTGGTGTCCCCCGCCATGATACTGCTGGAATATTGCTATTTAAAAAATATTGCATATTTATTTATGGAATAAAGTCATACTCACTCACTCACATATCACGATACACATATTAAATTGCGTGGATACGTCTTGACTATAATTATTTCGGAGCATGTTCTTAAGGAAAAGCTAGCCGTAGTCATGTTCCTAGCTGCTATTTTTAGTTGTGAACTTGGAACGCTAATTACAACACAATTTGAGATATTTAACTGACAAAATTAATTGGGGTAATTAAACTAAATTAATATTTTTTAGCAAGTTTGTTTGTTTGTTGTTAACGCCACACTCATTATACAATATTCCAGCTATATGACCGTCAGTCTGTAAATAATCGAGTCTGGACCAGACGATCCAGTGATTGATATCATCAGCATCGACCAACGCAATTGGGATACGATGACATCAACCAAGTCAGCGAGTCCGACCACCCGATCCGTTAGTTGCCTCTTACAAGCATAGTCGCCTTTTACGGTTTTAGCAAGTGAAACGTCTATATGGATACAGAAGAAAACGTATCGTGTATCGTAAGGCTGCATGAAAACTTATGATTCACCGATGTACAGTTTAACACCTAATTGTCAGCAGCTTTATTTCCCACACCTTGGGTAGATGGCAGTCTCCATGATCAGTGTTACAGAGCCGGACCACCTGAGCCCCGTACCTGTGGGGTAGATGACACAGTCTCCATCATCACTGTTACAGAGCCGGACCACCTGAACCCCATACCTGTGGGGTAGATGGCAGTCTCCATCTTCACTGTTACAGAGCCGGACCACCTAAACCCCGTACCTGTGGGGTAGATGGCAGTCTCCATCTTCACTGTTACAGAGCCGGACCACCTAAACCCCGTACCTGTGGGGTAGATGGCAGTCTCCATCATCACTGTTACAGAGCCGGACCACCTGAGCCCCGTACCTGTGGGGTAGACGACACAGTCTCCATCATCACTGTTACAGAGCCGGACCACCTGAGCCCCATACCTGTGGGGTAGATGACACAGTCTCCATCATCACTGTTACAGAGCCGGACCACCTGAGCCCCATACCTGTGGGGTAGATGACACAGTCTCTATCATCACTGTTACAGAGCCGGACCACCTGAACCCCATACCTGTGGGGTAGACGACACAGTCTCCATCATCACTGTTACAGAGCCGGACCTCCTAAACCCCATACCTGTGGGGTAGATGACACAGTCTCCATCATCACTGTTACAGAGCCGGACCACCTGAACCCCGTACCTGTGGGTAAGACGACTGTCTCCATGAGACAGGTAGGTCAGTAGTCAGGCAGGTAGCTTACTAGTCAGGCAGGTAGGTCATTAGTCAGGCAGCACAGGCCACAGGTCAGGCAGGTAGATCACTAGTCAGGCAGGTAGGTCACTAGTCAGGCAGGTAGGTCACTAGTCAGGCAGGTAGGTCACTAGTAAGGAAGGTAGCTAACTAGTCAGGCAGGTAGATACCTAGTCAGGCAGGTAGGTCACTAGTCAGGCAGGTAGGTCACTAGTCAGGCAGATCAATAGTCAGGCAGGTAGGTCACTATTCAGGCAGGTAGGTCACTAGTCAGGCAGGTAGGTCACTTGTCAGGCAGATCACTAGTCAGGCAGATCACTAGTCAGGCAGATCACTAGTCCGGCAGATGGGTCACTAGTCAGGCAGGTTGGTCACTAGTCAGACAAATAGGTCACTAGTCAAGCAGGTAGGTCACTAGTCAGGCAGATAGGTCACTAGTCAGGCAGGTTGGTCATTAGTCAGGCAGATAGGTCACTAGTCAGGCAGGTAGGTCACTAGTCAGGCAGATAGGTCACTAGTCAAGCAGGTAGGTCACTAGTCAGGCAGATAGGTCACTAGTCAGGCAGGTTGGTCATTAGTCAGGCAGATAGGTCACTAGTCAGGTAGGTCACTAGTCAGGCAGATAGTTCAGGCAGGTAGGTCACTAGTCAGGCAGATCACTAGTCCGGCAGATGGGTCACTAGTCAGGCAGGTTGGTCATTAGTCAGGGAGGTAGGTCACTAGTCTGGCAGATAGGTCACTAGTCAGGCAGATAGGTCACTAGTCAGGGAGGTAGGTCACTAGTCTGGCAGATAGGTCACTAGTCAGGCAGATAGGTCGGTCACTAGTCAGGGAGGTAGGTCACTAGTAAGACAGGTAGGTCACTAGTAAGACAGGTAGGTCACTAGTAAGGCAGGTAGGTCACTAGTCAGGCAGGTAGGACACTAGTCAGGCAGATAGGTCACTAGTCAGGCAGGTAGGTCACTAGTCAGGCAGATAGGTCACTAGTCAGGCAGATAGGACACTAGTCAGGGAGGTAGGTCACTAGTCAGGCAGATAGGTCACTAGTCAGGCAGATAGGTCACTAGTCAGGGAGGTAGGTCACTAGTGAGACAGGTAGGTCACTAGTAAGGCAGGTAGGTCACTAGTCAGACAGGTAGGTCACTAGTCAGGCAGGTAGGTCATTTGGCACATTGGTGAAACCCACATGCACAACCAGCATCATAAACAGGGTGATTCTGGAATTCTAAGCCACATCCTGTCATGAGTAAGGAGTGGAACTCTGCATAGTGAATTGCCTCGCTTTAGGATGACAGGGACCC
This sequence comes from Haliotis rufescens, assembly GCF_023055435.1. Taxonomy (NCBI): domain Eukaryota; kingdom Metazoa; phylum Mollusca; class Gastropoda; order Lepetellida; family Haliotidae; genus Haliotis; species Haliotis rufescens. Next base: position 28,859,561 of record NW_025963779.1, read on the forward strand.
AAGCCCCTCACCAGGAAACAGTAATCCAATAACAACCAGCATAAGAAACTCTGAGGAAGAACCAAACATAAACAATAATAACAAGCACAGCAAACAACAGTGTGATTTCTTGGGTTTATTATATACATATGTACACTGCAGTCACTGGAGCTGTGGTCAAACAGCCTGAGCTGACGTGGATGGTGTGAGGTCGATGTTGGGGGTGGTGGCTGTGTCGTTGCTGGGAGTAGCGAGGGGTGTGGCGGCCGAGAACAGAGTGTCCATGGCCCCCATCAGCTCCAGCAGGTCCTTCATGTACAGCATCTCGTAGCCCAGCACCTCCTTCAGCTGATCCAGCTGGTGGTCCAGCTCCGTCCCTTGACCAATCTGGTCAGAGTACAAGTCTGCAACACCAGCGGAACACATGCAAGTTAGGAATTGTGAGTGATTGAGTGGGAAGAGAGAGAGAGAGAGAGAGAGAGAGAGTTCTTTGAAAACAATTTCAGTTATATCACTTTGGTGAAACCCACAGGCATGGGTTATTTAAAACAATAACAATCTTGGTTCTCAGGCATCATCAGTAAATCCCCTTTGAGAAGACACATTTTCACACAAGATTAGGAAATGGCTTTAAAATGTTCTCGTGGGTGTATTTTTACAGCTTTATGTAAAGTATTCCTACAGCAACCACCACAGGCTGGCCTGCAGTCAAGACTTACCAATGAGGAGATTGGCGACATCCGTGAGTGTGTGGGCAAACCTCTGGTCTGTGATGTGTCTGTAACAGATCAGTACAGTAAGTGGTGAAGTGCAGTCTTGCCCGAACTGGGTTGCGATGGTGGTTCTTTTTGGTAACAATAACTTCCAAGCCTACTTAATACTATAAATAGATCCATGTAACAGGTTCATTGTATCTATGAACATGCTACACTGTAGCCATCTTTGCCACTTGGCGAGGTACCTTCTCCTATAGTTCAAAAGACGCAACAACAAAATTGTCTGCAAAACTGTCTCGAAATGTTTTATGTTATTGATTATTATAAGTGAGTGAGTGAGTTGGGTTTAACGCCACTTTTAACAGTATTCCAGTTATATCACAGCCTGTCAGCTTAATGTGGGAGGAAAGCCCGAAGTGATGCAGGTCTCAGACATTTACCACTTTGGTGAAACCCACGAGCACAGGTATGGTGCTGACACACCTAGAAACAATAGGGGCAAACCGGGATTCGAACCCACAATCATAGTTTTCTGGCGTACCCAAGGGACGCAACTCTGCACAGCGACTCGTGGCGCCTTAGACGACTGGGCCACCCATGCCCCCGATTTTATACAAATAATAACACTCGACAAGGTCAATATGCGAAAAGAGGAGCCCTCAGACCAAACCCATAAGGTGGTCTGATTGCTGAAGAAATCGGGTCCGAGAGTCTTAGTTTCTGTGTATTGATCTTGTCAAGAGTAATCATTTGTTTATGAAGCCTCAAAACTGTCCTCTGTTTCATTACAGTATCTTAGCGGCGAACTGTCAAATGTTAGTACCAGACACTATCTTGTTTTCTAGCAGATGAGTAAATATCCATGACATGACAGGTCAATACTGATCATGTAACAAGTCAATACTCGAGGTCAGTGTCAGACAGGTGATATGGGGGTCTACATCGAAATGCATTGTCTTGTCACATCGTAAGGGTTAACCAATGGAATTGCAAGATTTTTGATGGAGTTATAACAATTTCTCTTATTGAACACATAGTGTTACCTCCTGATGAACTTCATGATAATCTTGAGGTAGGAGTGAGGTCGACCTGCCAGTGCTGCACGCAGCGCTCCACGACGGATCAGCTCCTGGATCACGCTCACTGTGATCTCCGGCCTGTTAAACAGCGTCAGCTTTGGCTGCAACAATACCGCTGAACTTCAACATCCATAATTCATCATAACAATGATTATCACAGGAGCTATATTAAAGCCTAAGTTTAGACAACCAAATCCCAGATAAACATGAAGTGTGATCAAACAAAATGACATAGGGGCCTCACTGGACGTCAGTCTGGCAATCAATCCTTTCAGTCCTTTCATGGCTGTTGTTTTCAATACATATTTGTTCTTAGAAAGTTAATACTCAATTCATTAGAAGTAGTTTTCTGTTGTTCATCTGATATTTTAGAAAAAAGCCTCTTTAACAAAGTCAAGGGGATTGTTAGATGACACGTAGTCATGGCCCTTGTCTCCAGTATACTCACATTGAAAGCTGTGTCCAGGGCTTTAGAATACTGGAACTTCCTGAAGTAGACGTCATACTTGGCCAGGTGCTCCCTCCTCTTGTGTTCCACCACTAGGTCGCCCTGCACACAACATCACAATGTAAGGCTCTGTATGTGCACAACATTACAATGCAAGGCTCCGTATGTACACAACATCACAATGTAAGGCACTGTATGTACACAACATCACAATGTAAGGCTCCGTATGTACACAACATCACAATGTAAGGCTCTGTATGTACACAACATCACAATGCAAGGCTCTGTATGTACACAACATCACAATGCAAGGCTCTGTACGTACACAACATCACAATGTAAGGCTCCGTATGTACACAACATCACAATGTAAGGCTCTGTATGTACACAACATCACATTGTAAGGCTCTGTATGTACACAACATCACATTGTAAGGCTCTGTATGTACACAACATCACAATGTAAGGCTCCGTATGTACACAACATCACAATGTAAGGCTCTGTATGTACACAACATCACAATGTAAGGCTCTGTATGTACACAACATCACAATGTAAGGCTCTGTATGTACACAACATCACAATGTAAGGCTCTGTATGTACACAACATCACAATGTAAGGCTCTGTATGTGCACAACATCACAATGTAAGGCTCTGTATGTGCACAACATCACAATGTAAGGCTCCGTATGTTACACTGGTTACGGGATATACCTGATATCATAAACTTGTCACAGGATATACCTGATACAGGTTACAGGACATACCTGATATCATGCACTGGTTACAGGATATACCTGATACAGGTTACAGAATATACCAGATACCATGCACTAGTTACAGGATATACCTGATGTCATGCACTGGTTACAGGATATACCTGATACAGGTTACAGAATATACCTGATATCATGCACTGGTTACAGAATATACCTGATACCATGCACTAGTTACAGGATATACCTGATGTCATGCACTGGTTACAGGATATACCTGATACAGGGTACAGAATTTACCTGATATCATGCACTGGTTACAGAATATACCTGATATCATGCACTGGTTACAGGATATACCTGATACAGGTTACAGGTTACAGGATATACCTGATATACTCTGGTGACAAGATATACCTGATTTCATGCACTGGTTACAGGATATACCTGATATTATACACTGGTTACAGGATATGCCTGATACAGGTTACAGGATATACCTGATACAGGTTACAGGTTACAGGATATACCTGATATACTCTGGTGACAAGATATACCTGATTTCATGCACTGGTTACAGGATATACCTGATATTATACACTGGTTACAGGATATGCCTGATATCATGCACTGGTTACAGGATATGCCTGATATCATGCACTGGTTACAGGATACACCTGATACAGGTTACAGGATATACCGGTACCTCATATACTGGTTTATAGGTTCTACAGTTCTCAGGCTAGATCGGTACCCGACCACATGGAAGATGTAAAGAGATTTTACTACACTTCTAACACTAAATTAGGACAAGGAATGTTTGAAGCCATCTTCACATTAACATAAACATGAAAAAAGAACCATTATCACTTGATTACCTCCACAGCTTCATTACCCTCAAGCAGACATAAGATAACCTGATTCTATAAATCAGAATCAGTCATTCAGGAACTACCGCGAGCACAGGTTCATCCCCTCTGATCACAGCCAGCTACATGGAAGGTGAGGTGAGGTGAGGTGAGGTGAGGTGAGGTGAGGTGAGGTGAGGTTGGGTTTAACGTCGCGTCCAAGATTATTGCACTTCTATACGGACGTGCATGCACGTGTGTGTGTGTGTCTGCTTGTACTAGTCCAGACTGATGCCGATTTATAGTGCTAGCCCACTGAGATACCATGCCGCAGTTTAACATGAATACCCCACCCAGAAACAGTATACTGACTCCGAGCCGACCAGTTCTTGTTTAAGCCCCTTAATGCCGAGCGCCAGACAGGGTAACAACAAGTACCATCTTTAAACATCTTTTGGAATGACGCGCTACATGGAAGGAATGTCTACACACACTCATCACACACACACTGTGTGTAACAACAGTCAAGTGTCAAAGATCAACAGCTATGGGTCTTTTCTTTGTTGTAATACGCCAGTCAGCAATAATCCAATATTCACGGCAGTCTAACATGTTTAAATAACTGAGTCTGGGCCAAGCAAACCAGTGGTTGATATTGTGAGCACCATCTCATGACATGAGGGTATGTTGGCACACAATCAACCAAGTCAGCGACCCTGAAGAGTTCATCTAATTTAGTCATCTAGCAATAAAAATTCTGCTCGGGACCACGTCTAATGCAGGTCCCCATGTGGCCTCACAGATACATAAATAGTTACTGCAAAGATACTGATGATCTCATATATTCAACACATCAAACAAGATTACTGAACTACAAATTGTTGAAATCTTACCACATAAAGCTTTAAATTTGTGATCTCATAATCCACATTAATATCTACAAAAATATACCTTAATACGTTCATATTTCACTCATTAAGGTAATTGGTGTATAGAGTGTATTCCCAGTTTATTGTCATTAAATATCACTAACTGATATATATATCTGATTACTGGAACACATGTCCTAAAACATTTATAGTAGTAGCTCTTCATAAAATCCTTTTCCAGAACTTCTGCTCTTGCTGATGACACAGTGCAAGAACAGAGTTGTCTCCCATGGACTACTGACTGGTGTTGACAAGGCTTTGTTCTTGACGATGTTCTGCTGGTGCAAACACATCTAATGCATTACAGCTTCAGCAAACATGTTACCAAGAGGTTCATCTTTTAGTGGCTCACAAAGTGAAAATGAAAGGGCTTATATTATTTTCCTTTTTTTGTGTCCAAAAGTTTGATTAAAGGGCAGAATAACTTTCGAATGCAACAACTTCAACAAAAAAGAAGATTCTATTTTAAGCTCAACCATGGAAGCTTTGTCTTTACCAGAATTTTTACCAATATTATTAAATATTAATATTTTGCCAATGTCAGAACTTTCTTCACCATCATTTAACTTGAAGCGTAATTTCAGGGAAACCACATTACGTTTGTTGCCCTAACCTAGGAAATCTCTACCAAAGACTAGTGCGTGTAGTCTTCTGCCACAGCCACATGTCAGAAATTGAGTGGAATTGATAAACCGATATGTCCTAGAAACAAGACCAGCACTTAATCTGTGAATGAATGGAGATGTTGGTGCTTTGTTCAGTGTGTTGTTTAGGTACATGATTAACATGCATGAGTTGGTTGTACAGTCATTGCTACATAATTTCTCTGATGTGCACGTGCACACGCAAACAGCTCAGGGAACATGTGTACCGTGCATCACTCATGGGCGACTCACACAGTGTCCTCACGGTAAACCACAGAGTTCTTGCATATCGCCTTATATACAAATCTTTGAATGGCATTTCGAAGAGATACACACAAGGAAGAGAATTTATGAATGTCAATTTCTATATAATGAGGAATGCAAAGATTAGAGTATATACTTACTCCTTCATCAGGGTTTTATAGATGTGATCTTCTTTATTATGAGGAGTATATACTTACTCCTTCATCACTCTGAAATATTGTGTTCCTCATAATAAAGAAGTTGACATCCATAAATTCTCTTCCTTATCTTATATACAGAAAATAAAACAAGGTTGTTGAACCATGGGTGCTTAGGTTTGTGTGAAAAATATCGATAGTTTTCATAGGAAAGTGCACTCAGACCCAAGAGTAACCATTGAAATGGATCAACTCTGAACACGGGGAGGTCGGGTAGTCTCGTGGTTAAAGCGTTCGCTCGATACGCCGAAGACCCGGGTTCGATTCCCAACATGGGTACAATGTGTGAAGCCCATTTCTGGTGTCCCCCGCCGTGAGATTGCTGGAATATTGCTAAAAGCGGCGTAAAACCATACTCACTCACTCACTCACTGAACAGTCTTTTGCACCTCAAGCCTCAGACTAGACAACCATTTCAACAAATAAACACAGGACTACATTTCACTTCTGATGGTTTGATGTACAACGAAAACATGAAAAGGGAGAGATAAGTTACAGTGAGCTCCCAGGATGCAATAGATACGAAATGGCCTGATCATCCCAAGTAATAGATCACGTCATGAAGTGCCAAGTTCATCCCTTCACTCCTCTGAAGAAGAGTTTCAACAAAGATCAATGCCAAGAACTCAGTTGTCCTGTCAATCCTGATGAAATTGAAATACTCACACTCTGGTTAAGTAAACTCCGTTTTCTATACGTAATCACTGAGATTTTGTTGCACATAAAGAATGTAAAAAAAATATTCAATGATACGATGTAGTTCATGAAAAACTGCATTCCACGAGAGCAGGAATACAACCACTCAAGATGACAAAAAAAAAAGTTTTCTGTTTTCCTTTCTATTTGTTTTGTGTGAAGCAAGCCAGTGCCAAGGAAACGCTTCAGTGACAAACAATTAACACTCATACATTCTGCACAGTGCTTCCTGAACGTAAACCCATCTGAGAACAGTTTCTCACCGGCTTGTGCAGCTTCCTGATTTCCAAAAATCAAGCTGTTATCCTTTCAATAAACTCTGATCACCTCCAACCCAAATACTCCTACCATCCTTTAGATACCTCATTCGGAATGAGGTCGTACAAAATACGCTATTTGAAGGGGGCGCTGCCTAAATGCAAATGTCCGATTGGGATTTTAAATTTTCCGGACCCCTGCTCATTCCCATTGTACAATTTGACAACACTGTATCACCTTCTATCTCTAACATCGACATGATCAAGGGGATCCGTGTTATTCTGTTGTTTGTATAAACACCAATTCCCATGCACCGTGCTGTTTCCGGTTATCAAATTTGCATACATATGTCACTGCGGTATGACACACGTTTTATGTCATGAGCTTATGTCATGGGTACATGCTTAAGCAAAACGATAACAGGCTGCAATATGTTTCAAAAAGGGGAGGTTTGCACCCCTGCACCCTTCCTCCTGATCTGCAACGCCCATGTCCAATGATGTGTATTTTCAACTACTGATACCTTCTGTTCTGGTTTGTTGTGAAGATGTGATTTCCCACACGTATTATGACAAAATAATTTCCTGTTTTTGTGTAATCACTTTTCAACAGCTAGTGAATTCTATATTTCGTACGGATGTAGGCATCTGCTACTGATGTGTTAAACCATTTCACTGGCTGGTTACTTCAGAGTATACTGTTTAGATAATGTACTATGCGCCGATGGCCTACATCTGTTCTACATAAAAAATTGAACAGTCTGAACAACAAATGTACTGTCACATGACACTCAGATCAAACTCTGATTATGTTAAACTGAACACAACTAACCTAATGGCATGTTTGAGTCAACAACCACAACGAAATGCACAGAATAGCCAATGTTTGCCCCGATGGAGGTCAAACCAAGGACATGACTACCACATGCACCACACGATCGACAGTTCTCAAGGCAACAACGTCCACATCAACTTCTACGTTTCAACTACACTGTGATACCGCAACATCATGCATGTTTTAGCCATCATCACATCAAAGATGGATTACCCTTTGTTCCAAAATTAAACATCTGACAATGATGACAATGATTTACACTGTCATTAATCACTTTCTTCTAATTATGTCATTTCCCATTAGGTAACACTAAACACAAATCTATTTCTGCATCCCATAAAAACAATACCATTTCCCGGGGTAAAAGCCATCTTAGAAGCTGTAGTATCAATGAAGCGAGAATTGTTGTATGGATTTCAACTTCTTTATTCTCTCAATGCTATTTTGTGCTACATCTTCCCGAGGCAAGGGCGTTAAAAGTTCAGTGCCCACCCTTGCCGAATTAAACTGGAATTTTGGGGTTCAATCGGGTTTTTGGGTTCCAGTGGCTAATATGAGTAATGTCCCTTCTATGTCCTTCATATTGACCAATCAGATTCTACCTCTGATATCACTTGCATTTGCTTCAAACAAAATATCGGTGCCCTGTCAAGATGATCTGATCGATAATCAAGATCTATGTTGTAATAAAACAGGTTTTACCCCGCGAAAATATTTGTTGACGGCAATTAAGTTGGCCATACACATGGTTTGCAAATCCTGCAGTTGACCTAAATCTGCACGTTGAAATCAACATTGTCTACGAACCGGGTGTGTTTTTTGTTACGCGATTTTGATTGGACTATGCATAAACTCATAAATCCAACCAAACTCCGGAATTCCAGCCTAGTTCTGCAAAGGTGGAAACTGGACTTTTATTGCCTCGGGAAGATGATTGCACTACAGATGCTAGTACCTCTATGAAATAAGTGACCAACACCAGGGTAGGAGAGGGTCACTGAAGGCTCCATCCCTTCATCATCTGCCTCCCTGTGAGTTGTTCTCGTTAATCTCTGAGTATATGAAATCTTAGGTATATAACCATGTTGTACCCAGAGACTCCCCATTCTGCATGACAAGTGCATGTATTGCTGGCCTAAGACTTACCATTCTGCATGACAAGTGCATGTATTACTGGGCCCAAGACTCCCCACTCTGCATGACAAGTGCACGTATTACTGGGCGCAAGACTTACCATTCTGCATGACAAGTGCATGTATTGCTGGGCCCAAGACTCCCCATTCTGCATGACAAGTGCATATATTACTGGGCCCAAGACACCCCACTCTGCATGACAAGTGCATGACAACATAAACCCAAGAGCAACAATTCCGTACTAAGAACTTCCCACTGACCCCCAGGAAAACACTGTACTTAGGCTTGTCACAGTTTTAACAGTACATGACATATTTGTGTCCCGCAATGTTCAACCCTGATTTCTAGTCACTGCACCAACAACTCCTTAATTCAAACACAAATGACAAAACTGTGTATGTCAGCAAGACTGACTGAACCATGACCCACAATACCAAGCAGACTACATCCTTGAGAAAGATGGGATGTTTTATATACATTCCTCCCTCAATATCATCTACTGTACGCATACACTGTGGGAATAAATCTACAGTTTCATTTGATAAGGCCGTTCAAGTTGTTCTTCATTTCAAAGACCTCAAATAAATAACGTGCGCATTATGACAGCATGAGAAACTAGCACAAAATATGTCCATCATTTCATAATTTTCCAGCTTCTGTCACAATCATTGCTTTCTGTAGATACTATCACATCTGACAATGTGTTTCTAATTTCAAGGTCTATGTGCAGAAGTCGCTATCAGCACCCAACACGCAACAATACCAATGTATTTAATACAAGTGTATGTCAAATATTTCAGATTATTTGCAGAAAAGCAAACACGTAAGTCTTAATATGCAACCTATGTTGCACCATATAGAGAACCATTGGGAAAAAGAGCCATTTAACATTGTTTGGGCGTTGTGATCAATCATGTAGAACCATTTAAGATTTTTGGGATAGCCAAAGGAGCTGCACCTGAAACACCGGTCTGTTTCATGAAATGACTATTTGCAAAAAGTACAGATTCTTGCCCATTCCTGGCACCATTACCATTTCATTATGGTGCTAATAACGTGCTTGACATGTCGAGCATGTCACCTTAATCCTCTTTCCTACAAATTACAACAAAGTAATTTACAGAGTTTGCTGTGCTTTGATGCCAGTGTAATTTGCTCAGTGAAACCTTTTAATAATGTAATCTAGAGCATCACTGAATGATTCAATTTAAACAATTTTGACACACAGTGTGTTATAAGGGGTTGTGTGAATGACGGGACGTAGGTCACCTGACCTGAGACACAAGCAGAGTGACACAGAGCTAGCTCCAGGGCAGGAGACACCAATTATTGTTGTCCATTGTGACAATGTGAGAGTGAGCGAATTTTATTTACATTTCTTTATAAGATTATTTCATTACATCACAAAGTGTCGGCTAAAAATGGGAGGAAAGAAGTTATACACTTGACGCCCATGAGTATGAGTGTGGTGCTGACAAACCAGGGATTAAAGTCAGGGATTCAAACCAGCAACCATCAGAATGAAGAACCACATACTACGGCGGACAAGGCCTGAATGTGTAAGTCTCAGTGGACAGGGTCTGAATGTGATCACCTGCAAGAATAAGAAAGAGATGTAGCTCACCTGGTGTGGCATGTGGGTTTTCCCAGCCAGTGTGTAGCGGAATGAGGCTTTCTTCTTCTTCTTGACCAACACTTCCCCTTCATCTTTCTTCCTCTTTTTGATAGAGAGAAGACCATCAGCCATCCCAACCACCAGCAGGCTGTCATCAGGCTGTGGAGACAACAGACACATTAATCCATACAGGCAACAGACACATTAGTCCATACAGGCAACAGACTCATTAATCCATACCGACAACAGACACATTAATCCATACCCACAACAGACACATTAATCCATTGTCAACAGACACATTAATCCATACAGGCAACAGACTCATTAGTCCATACCTACAACAGATACATTAATCCGTACCGACAGACACATTTCTCTGTACAGTTGACAGACACATTAATCCATAGTCAACAGACACATTTCTCTGTACAGTTGACAGACACATTTATCCATACCGACAACACAAGCATTTCCTTGTACAGTTGACAGACACATTAATCCATTGTCAACAGACACATTAATCCATACTGACAACAGACAAATTTCATTGTACAGTTGACAGACACATTAATACATACCGACAACAGACTCATTAATCCATACCGACAACAGACACATTAATCCATACCCACAACAGACACATTAATCCATTGTCAACAGACACATTAATCCATTGTCAACAGACACATTAATCCATACCCACAACAGACACATTAATCCATACCCACAACAGACACATTAATCCATACCCACAACAGACACATTAATCCATACCCACAACAGGCACACTAATCCATACCCACAACAGACACATTAATCCATACCCACAACAGACACATTTCCCTGTACAGTTGACAGACACATTAATCCATACCCATAACAGACACATTAATCCATACCCACAACAAACACATTAATCCATACCCACAACAGACACATTAATCCTTTGTCAACAGACACATTAATCCATACCCACAACAGACACATTAATCCATACCCACAACAGACAGACACATTAATCCATACCCACAACAGACACATTTCCCTGTACAGTTGACAGACACATTAATCCACACCCACAACAGACACATTAATCCATACCCACAACAGACACATTAATCCATACCCACAACAGACACATTAATCCATACCCACAACAGACAGACACATTAATCCATACCCACAACAGACAAATTTCCCTGTACAGTTGACAGACACATTAATCCATACCCACAACAGACACATTAATCCATACCCACAACAGACACATTAATCCATACCCACAACAGACACATTAATCCATACCCACAACAGACACATTAAGCCATACCCACAACAAACACATTAATCCATACCCACAACAGACACATTAATCCATTGTCAACAGACACATTAATCCATACCCACAACAGACACACTAATCCATACCCACAACAGACACATTAATCCATACCCACAACAGACAGACACATTATTCCATACCCACAACAGACACATTAATTCATTGTCAACAGACACATTAATCAATACCGACAACAAACACATTAATCCATACCAACAACAGACACATTAATCCATACCCACAACAGACACATTTCCCTGTACAGTTGACAGACACATTAATCCATACCCACAACAGACACATTAATCCATACCCACAACAGACACATTAATCCATTGTCAACAGACACATTAATCCATTGTCAACAGACATAAATCCATTGTCAACAGACACATTAATCCATTGTCAACAGACACATTAATCCATTGTCAACAGACACATTAATCCATTGTCAACAGACACATTAATCCATTGTCAACAGACACAATTCACAGTACAGTTTTAAAGACACATTAATGCATACCCACAACATACACACTACACTATACATATCCACCAAAGATATGGCATCTTTGGGAGTTCAAAGAATGAGGTAATGTATTGGGTTTGACAAAGTAACCTCGAATCCCCAACATTTTTTAAAAGAGCTCCTGCCGAGACTTCACTGAAATGAAACAATGCATTTTTTTCTGTTTTTGACCAATGTTCACTTATTATTAACAAAGCATTAGTTGACAACATGAGCTCACGAATACCCACACTGTAAGGTTTATATTAGGATATTTGGGGCTACAACAATGATGTTGTTTCTACAGAATGAGATGTTTGTTTCCTGGAGTGTGTTGACACACCTGCCACACATAGATAACAACAGTCTTCCCTAGCTCTCACTCACAGGTAATACATCATGTCCTGTTCCCAATGCTCTGAACTTCCATAAATACATTTAGTTACATACATGTATAATTGTTGGATGCTTGCATAGGTACAGCAAGGCAAGAGCCCTTTGCAGACAGGGATCTACTATTGTAAATGTGATCTTTTCACCTGCAACTACAGGTGATAACATGCCTTGTACAAGTGTTTGTTTGTTTGTTGTTCAACGCTGCACTCAGCAATATTCCAGTTATATGCAGCGGTCTGTAAATAATTATATCTGGACCAGACAATCCAGTGATTGACATCAGGAGCATCGATCCACGCAATTGGGATACGATGACAAGCATTAACCAAATCAGCGAGCCTGACCACCCGATCCCATTAGTTGCCTCTTACAACAAGCATGGTCGCCTTTTCCGGCAAGCATGAGTTGCTGAAGACCTATTCTACCCCGGATCTTCACGGGTCCTTTGTACAAGTGGGAAATGAAAATATTTTTGCAATGTAGAAAAATGCCATCAATTTTTCCTCATAGGTGATCTTGTTAATCTATTCATAGCAAGACAATTTATCAATTAATGTTTTACTAATTACAATATATTTATTGCTCACAATTATAGTAATCTAAAAGTCATTTGCTGAGGGTAAAAGAATTCAAGATAAGGAATTTTACTTTCTGTTTTAGCTTCAAGCTTACAATATTTCTAGAAATATCTCATCACCCTCTTTGTACAAACTAGTCAAAGGAAACTAGAATCAGTTTTATTTTAACACTTATGAAAGAAATTCCATTCTCTGTGAACAATATATAGAAAGGTATCGAAATGTTCTGATCATGAACTCATTTCAGAACACATTCATATGATAATCATCATTTTTTAAAGTGAAAATCTTGCACAAATTAAATAAAACCATGAGTATCACTGCTAATAACGAACAACCCCAAGTTGTGTCACATCCACCTCTAACAACCTAATTCTATCCCTGGATCGTCACAAGACATCACTCACACAAATATCTCTTTCCAGCATCCCAATCTGTCAAATACTGCTGAATCTTTTTTCAAAAATATGTAAACTAACTGTAAACAAGACAAAAAATCTTCCTAATGATGGAGTGAAAATTTTACCCCAAAAACGACTTCCCTAATTTCTGTCACACAGCAATAAACATCAACTTCTGTATAATTACTTTCAAATTGGTATTTTATTTTGAAAAAAAAGGATAAAATTCTACGTAAATGAACTGTGAAGGCACAAACAGCTAATTATTTCCCAATATCACACGAGTAGTAGCAATGAAGCACTGAGATAATGAACAGATCTGCAAGAAACATTGCCACCATAAATTAACTTTTCCAGGAGGAAGCATCATGGCGACTACAAGTATGTTTTGACATTGGAGGCGTGGCACAAGCCAGCTTTTTGCCACCATGATGGAGTGGGCCAAGACTTCAAGTTACCCTTGGACTCTATTTACTGACAAATAATTCCACTAGGTGTCTTCTACACACAACAAAAGACAGCTGGCGCTGCACGTTCATACAAATAAGGAAGCTACTGAAATTTGACAAACGTCTTACCCTCCCCTCCATATAAACATGGCATACTCAACGAAATTGGATATTGTAAATTTTATTGAAAAATATATGCTAAATTGTAGATAAGCAATAAATATGAATTAGTGGAGAAAAACATGAATGTGTGATAAAAGGTCTGGCAATAACGTATTCAGTTTCAAATGAATCAAATTTAATGTGTTATTTATTGAAGAATACTATTAGAGTATGATAATCCACATTACTTTACATCAACTTTATTCATTCATGATTGTAAGCTAGACATGACCCATGATACAATGGCAATTAATACAGGAAGTCGGAGACTCAGAGTGCCAGTTGGCTTATTATCCTGTTTTCTCTATGTGTACAGAGGTTTTTAGTGTATTCATCAGAGGACACCATTATTACATTAAATTTATGTTGGCTTCTTAAACATTTTTCTATTTGTGTACATAGTTTTTTTAGTGTATTCGTTAGAGGACGCCATTAATACATTATACTTATGTCGATTCTTAAACATTTTTCTATTTGTGTACATAGTTTTTTAGTGTATTCATCAGAGGACACCATTAATACATTATATTTATGTGGCTTCTTATCCTGTTTTCTCTATGTGTACAGAGGTTTTTAGTGTATTCGTTTGTCTGGCAGTCTAGATCAAATATGTTGGTGCTATACATTGTGCTCCAAGATCATGTTTTACACTTCAAAATATAACAAATTACTTTCTAAAGAAGTTGTGTTGTTTCCTGGTCCAAGCTTCCTGTTTCAAAATGACCTGGAAGGTATGTGAGGTATTTGTCCCTTTCAGTAATCTTACCATTTGTCAAAGAAGAATCAGTCCTCAACATCCACTACATTTCTTGTATTTAGATGACACCTAATGATAATCAGAAGTTTAGAAACAATTTAGAGATATTCCACATTACACACAAATGTTTCAGTCCGCAGAAACTGTAGAGTGAGGAGTTCAGTGACAGGATGTTGACCCTTGTTTACAATATATGTAAGTTATCTTAATTTGGAACATAAATCATACAAATAAAAATCATGAAACATCTTTTGCTGGAAAAAAGGCAAATATTTACAAATGAATTCCAGGAATTCAGCAAGAGCATCCCCACTGAGTATGTACCACTTGTCAATTTTTAATTTGGGACCAACAGAAAGAGCATGGGTTGCACACAAGTTTTGATATTCATTGGAACACTTAAAGGAAGAGTGAGTGATGGAGACTGGATAGTATTTCAGCTACAGTTGCAAAACCAGATATTTTATAAAAAAATTAAACCTATGGGCTGAAAACACATCTTGTAACAACGTTTTTTTTATGGTAGAAAATGTCTCTTTTTTTCAGCAATCTGAAGCATAATTATTTTTTTCAAGCATTATCTGAGGGGCATAAAATCCCAGGTGCCACCCACCCAGTTTTCGAAGTAGGCCCATGGTAGGTAGATCTTGTGCCGGGCCTGTAGTTTGATATTTGTATTGGTCCTTATTATTGATGGGTATTAGCCTGAATTTTGTATTGTAATTTATTCCAATAACGATTATAAATACTGCCCCTGCACATTTTTGACAACTTCGTATTCATATTTTATAGGATGTTGTGATGATCAGAACAGGTGAGTGAGTGAGTGAGTGAGTGAGTGAGTGAGTGAGTGAGTGAGTGAGTGTGGCTTTAATCCGCTTTTAGCAATATTCCAGCAATATCACGGCGCGGCACACCAGAAATGGCCTTCACACATTGTACCCATGTCGGGAATCTAACACAAAAGAGGAAGTAACAGGCACATTATACACAGTAAACTGGTCACAAATAGTTTCACTTTTTGGATCACAGGATGATTTCATAATCTTAATTTGGCTTGTCCAATGTTGTCACTTTGTAGACTTTCCCAACAAGATGAAGATATGCATGATTTTGAAAAACGCAATACACCGGTATTATGCTACGTATTCATCAGTGTCACATATCACGGTGTTCCTGTAATACTGCGTACCCCTAGTCCTCATGGCCCCCAGTAACATTACATGGCTACTTATTTGTCACAATTAACTGCAGTTTCTTAAAGGTTTTAGGTTCCTTTTTTTTATTAGAAATCGGAGACGTTTACGGGAATGACAAATTGAAAAAGAAACCGGATCAGAGATCATTGAGTGAGTGAGTGAGTGAGTGAGTGAGTGAGTGAGTGAGTGAGTGAGTGAGTGAGTGAGTGAGTGAGTGAGTGAGTGAGTATGGTCTTTACGACGTTTTAGCAATATTCCAGCAATATCATGGCAGGGGACACCAGAAATGGGCTTCACACATTGTACCCATGTCGGGAATCGAACCCGGGTCTTCGGCGTGACGAGCGAACGCTTCAACCACTAGGCTACCCGACCACCCCGGATCAGAGATGAAGTTTGTCACTATTGGTTTCATTCAACTTTGACTCTAATATTGATGACCCGAAGTGTTTAGTCAGGGTTAGTTGGTTAGTTGGTTGGTTGGTTGTTTAACGCCGCACTCAGTAATATTCCAGTTATATGACTGAGGTCTGTAAATAATTGAGCCCGGACCAGACAATCCAGTGATTAATGTCATAAGCATTGATCCACGCAATTGGGATCGATGACATGCATCAACCAAGTCAGCGAGCTTGACCACCCGATCCCGGCAGGCATGGGTTGCTGAAGGGCCTGCAACTTACAAAGTGTGTGGGCTGTGATGGCAGCCAGGCAATTTTATTTATTTCAAACACGCCCCCAACCCTGAGATGGTTACAATATTTGATGTGTATCATCGTACTCCAACGTAGTGGATTGTTGCTTAGGCTATCACCCACTGAACTGCCTGGCCCAGATTCGACTATTTACTGACAACAGATATATCTGGAACATTGTGGACTATGGCATAAAACAACATACACTCCCTCCATCTCCAAAGATTCATGACAAACATACAGTATCAACACTCCTTCATCTACATAAACTACACCCTCCCAGCTACCCTAGCCTGAGTCAGGCCAGCGTCTGATGGCTGAAACAGACAGCTGGATGGCCAGCCACCCATGCTAGCATCTCTCCTCCCATATCATAAATAACTCATTTCAAAAACTAATTTCCTTGCTTTAATTGCAAAGCATTATGGTAATTGGTCTAACAAGAGCTGAAATCCCATGAAATCCCAATCAAGGCACCCACACAGCGATACCCTTAATGTAAATCTGCTGTTAACTGTGTAATATTTGCTAAATAGCATGTTCAAAACTGAAAAAAGCATCACCAATGCAGTAAGCAGAACTTTGTGATTAATTATTCAATAATTGTGTTTATAAGTTAGCGTAATGTAAACATGTCGCGCGGAGGAGTTGGAGAGGGAAGCGAGTATTGGTATCCCGACCACATTCCTCCTCCCAAGCCACTTCTTACCACTCAAACACGTTTGTTATGCTTACACACAGACTTATTTTCAAACTAGTCCCAATTTCTTCAACACTTTCTGTTTTAATAATATCTGCCAAGACTCTCCATAACACACATTATGTTAATTACTAGCAAATGTTCCCCTCATATTCTCCATGGCTTTTTCTCAATCGTAAAGCTATGTCGAGAATTCAAATCACCTGTTTATTTCAAAAATAAATTTGTAATCATTCTCAGGATGAAGTGCGGAACAGTTTAAAAAGTTTAATGGAACTTTTAATTACATAATCAAGAAAGCTCAAGTAATACCCTGTGTGCTACTTTTGGTTTTAATGGAAAAATAATAAACAAAATTGCAACAAAATGTTCTATATTTACAGTATCTAGGCTATCGGACATTCTGTTTAAGTTATTTCCAAGAAAACTACCAGCAATTATAAAGCCATTAATGTAAGCCCTAGGGAAAAACTAATTCTCAAGTCTTGCTTTATGAGCTTGAAAACCATACCCCAAGCTGTGAGAATGCTTAGGGATGAATTACACCTCTTCTAACTAATATGCCATTTTCTTTCATGAAAACATCTTTTTATCCTAAGTACAAATGATTTTAACAGAGGTATTATGGGTAGTGAAAAAAAAACCGCCAATGTATGATTTCTAGCCCTATTTCTGTTCAATGTCAGTGCGAATATTTCATTTTCGAGTTAATGACCGATTTTTTACCCCTCATCATATAAGCAGTAATATCAAGCAGACTGTTAAAATCCTTATAAATGACTTATTGCTTCCAACACCTTCCATATACCCAAACGAGCAAATTTGACATTTTTTTCTTGAAGTCAAATGATTTTTCCACAGGGATTGAGGCGCGCGCAAGCGAGATATACGATTCCTAAAGTATCAACGAACGCTCAATTAGTGTTAAGGGATTGTCACAAAGCCATCCTTGCATCCATAAAGAATAAATCAACCGTATCTCGACCTAGCGATCGCATCATTAACACTGCAAGAACACAAGAATACTTTTGTTTATTAGAGAAAATGCAAACAAAAATGGAAAATTGATCACGGGAAGCCTTTGTCAACCCTGAGATTTTGAAAATATAATTTCCGAGGGGTTAAAAACAAACAAACTAGGCGGTAATTTCATGGAGGCGATGGAAAAAACTGCATCTTCAAATGTAATTTAGTTGATGTTGGGATGCTGCTATCAAATTTGCGACCACAAAGACGCGAGGATCCCCCATCATGTTGGGGTTTGATATATAAAAGGGGATGGAAAAAGCGTCAATGGCTTCACATGGCCGTGCAAATAGTTCCGCTCGTGTGGAACAATGAACACAATACAAACAAACACCAGAAACATAACTATGGCAACAGTTGTACAGAGCATTCATTTACTTCGCATCTTAAAGATGAACATTTTCAGATACACAAACAATTCCTACGAAAATAGTTTTTTTTCATGTTGATTCACTGGGGCTAGGCAATGCCTTTTAAACAATAAGTTCTGAAAGCAAACCTGATACAAAGGATAATATACCGTAACTGGTTTTCAAGGAATCTAAATTCCTTGTTTCAGCTTGGTTTTGATAAATACCATATTTACTTGTGTATACTGCACACTGTTTCCCCTAAATACAGCTGTAAAGGGGGGGTGGGGGGTCATTTTAAACATGCACATAATGAGTTGGGGTTTTTTCCCCTAAAGCAAAAACATAACTGCTAGCATATAACCCAAGAAATAGCAGGTCTTACTTTTGAAAATATATCTTAAAGTAATCTTACTTTTGAGACACATATCTTATCATGGACTTACTATCTAAATATATCTCATTATATGAGGTCTTTGAAAGGCATTTAGAAGTGATTCACATAAGGAAGAGACTATATGGATGTCAACTTCTTTATTATGAGGAACACAACGTTTCGGAGTATATGCTCACTCCTTCATCATTATATGGTTTCACAGACTTACAATCGAGATATACTCCATGAAAAAAAGTTCAAATAGCTCAAATGACACATTTTCATGTCTGGAGTAATTGTACGACTTCCCAAGTGTGGAACTCTAACAAGCAATCTGTTCTAATGACACAGTACATGATAAATGAAAATATGTGCATAAAATACACAATGCCGTTTAGAAAGTGGTCATACGTAACATATCTTACATTTGGGATAACTCTTTCTTGCTGTGACTACATAATGCCTTATAGAAAGTAGTCCAAAGCAACAAATGTTATATTTTGGAGAAAACTTCCCTTGTAAAGTACAAAAGGGTTTGGGTTGAGTCCCCTCCAGGATTCGAACCCACACTCTTATAAGAGGCGACTAACGGGATCGGGTGGTCAGGCTCGCTGACATAGTTGAAGCAGGTCATCGACCCCAATGGTGTGGATCGATGCTCATGATATCAATCACTGGATTGTCTGGTCCAGACTAGATTATTTACAGACCGCCGTCATATAGCTGGAATATTGCTCAGTGAGGCGTAAAACCACAAACCAATCTTACAGTGAGGCACCTAATTGCCATCACACAAAGTCGGCGATCTAACCCACTCAGCCACCGAGTACTGTACAAACATGTGACATCATGACTGACCCAGCATAATCAGCTGTTCATGAATAAGTCTTTGATGTGCATTTTGAAAGAACATGAATCTTTGCAACTTTTTATGGATCGATGAAGAAGTTGTTATCCATAAAAGGTTTCAAGTCGTCACATTTTTTAATGCCTTCAAACTGATTGTGTTCTTTATATGCTTTCTCTTCCTTCCAGTCAAGTGAACTAGTAATGGCATTTTTCAATAAACAGAACTTTCCATTCAGAAATAGTTGATACTATTAATGACATATACTGTAAGGGATCATAAAATATTTTCCGTATATCACTGTGTATAAGGCCAGTTTTTTGTACCTAGAATTAGAGGGTTCCAAGGGGGAGGGTCGTCTTATACACAGGGTTGAAGAGTTTTGATGTTGTTTTCCCCAACACAAAGACATTACTGTGAACACGTAACACCGAAAATACCATGTCAACAAATCCGTACTGAGGTACGCAAATTAATCATGTAATTACACTGTCTGGTTATAAAAAGTGTTCATTGTATATTGCGGGTGATAAGTCAAATGGTTCCATACGAAAAAATATCTGGCAATAGCAATCAGCTGTACCAAAGTGCTACGCTTATGGTAATTAATGGTTTAATCGGTAAA
The DNA here is from genome assembly GCF_023055435.1 of Haliotis rufescens. NCBI lineage: Eukaryota > Metazoa > Mollusca > Gastropoda > Lepetellida > Haliotidae > Haliotis > Haliotis rufescens. The sequence goes on from NW_025963779.1 coordinate 28,880,334, forward strand.
TCATCATGTCTAGTGATGTTTTATCTCAAATTTCAAATTTGTATAGACCAAGTTTCATTGTTATAATCTGTTCGTTTCCCTGAATTCGCTGAAGGGATACAATGTAATTTCTTTCTGCAGAAGACAAACACGTTTTTATTGCAAATGTAGGGATTGTGTATGCGTTGGTGATGTGCTTCATTCCGATTTGCTTTACAGACGGGATATAGAAATTACCATCAATTTTGAAGGTTTGTACAGGGGGGTCGCTTCATAGGTTGGGTTGCTTTATAGATGGTGATATATGGTATATATACCATACACATTTTAAGAAAACCAGTCTCCCCTATAAAAAATATCCCCCGCAGTATTCATGATCCTTAAGATTTTTTGCTCAGTATAGTATTATAAATCCTATATAATATTTCCATAACAAGAAAGAAAGAAGATTTGTACGCAATTCAATAATTGACGTATACGCCGTAAAATTTCACAAGGAAATATCGAATATATGTGATCCAGAAAAGAACCCTACCTCATTTAAACCTAGTCGTAACAAGTCCGATAAACTTGCAATGTTTCATGGAACAAAAATGAAAGGTTTATTATTTTCAAACGGAAACAATCCTTACCTATATATAACAAATCTTGAAATGCTGCCACAGCACTGTAGCTGGATATATAGTCAACAGTCTAACGTGTCAACAAAGACAGGTGGCCACAAAGACAGTTGCTGCAGCATTGATATTCAAATAATTTATGTATACTGAGAACTAAAATAATTTCAGAGAAGGACTTCACAGAGCCAAATACGCATTTTGAGAGAATTTATGACATGTTAAAAACATGGTCAAAATTTTAAATATCACAAAAAATGACATATGGGTTGAGTCTCACTACTAACTAAACCGGGGCTGTGGTGTCTCTCACGGTGATATTGCTGGAATACTCATCCTCCTACTTATCAGGGCACAAAAATGAGGATGTTCCGAAGCTTTGGTTACTGGTTAAACCCCATCTTCCAGAGGCAAGGCTGTTAACTGACTCCAACAGTCCAGTGTCCAGCCCTTGCCGAACTAGCCTGGAATTATGGAGGGTTTTTTTTGCTGGACTAACGAATCTATGCATAGTCCAATCAAATCGCGTAATGAAATCGATATCTGGTATGTAAACTGCCGTTCAGATTTCGGTCAATTGCAGGATTTGCAAAGCAAGTGTATACTGTCAACAGTTATTTTCCAAATCTTTTCCTGTTTTTAATCAAGGTGCTCAAGTGATCTGATGCACTTCGCTACGTAAGACCTGTTTTATTACAACATAGATCATGATCATAGATCAGAATGTCTTCACTGAGCCTTGCCATTTCGTCTGAAGCAAATACAAGTGGTATGAGAGATGGAATCTGATTGGTCAATAGAAGGGATATAGAAGGGAAATAACTTGTAATAGCCACTGGTGGCACAACGATTGAGCCCAGAAATTCCAGCCTAGTTTGATAAGGGTGGAAAATGGACTATTACAGTCAGTTAATTCCTTTGCCTCAGGAAGATGGTTAACCCTTGATACACAGGAGTTGAAATGAGGGACTTGTGCCAAGACTTTTTTCCTTAAATGATCAACGATGGCTATTTAATATATGTTTTCTTGGCCAGAGAGGCTACCAGAATCGAAGTGTTCTAAGCAAACACACAATATACGCGACTCAGGTGTAGGGCAAGTGATCAACAGAAAACATTGGCTGCAGAACGCATATCGGTGCTCCAGGTGAGACAACTCAAGAAGCTGTGAGATCATTGTGAGAGTGTATGTACACCAATCCCATAGGGGAACGGGGAACGGGGAACACATGTTGTCTAAGGCATACAAGTCACTGTGCAGAGTTGTGTCCCTTAGGTGCGCCAGGAACCTATGATCAAGAGTTCGAATAGGATCATGTTGCTTAAAATACTTATCAAAAGAGCATAGCAAGCAGTTATTGAGTGCAATTTGTTATTGGGATGAGTGAGTGAGTGGATATTGTTATCGGCAATAGTGTGCTGGGGGCCTGTTGTCTCTGGAGCCTCACAGAGTGTAGTATCTGCTGTCGTGGGTCGTTAATCAGTGTAGATGCTCAAGTACATTGGGAAAATTTAGACACTCTACAGGTTTCCTACATTGTATTTAATATGACAAACTGACTAATCAACACAGACAAATCTGCTTGACAAATTGGATAATTTACTTTCTGCTTTCTTCTTCAGACACTCGCTGAATTTATGAATCATGAAATTAAAAATATCTGGCCACCTGACAAACTTGGGAGTAAATTCCAAGCTGAGAGTGATAAAATGCTGCTGACAAGAGCAGTTGTTTTATATCATGCAGTTGTTTTTTTATCATGGTCGCTATATGGCTGAAATAATGCCAATGCGACATTAAATTTTAACTCGCTCACTTTTTTATCATGTGTCAAAATCCATCAACATCATAAAAGAAAGTATAGCTATTACTTTCAATATAGCTATTACTTTCAATACTTTTCAATATCGAGCTGTTATGAAGTTAATGCCCTAATATTTTTTCAATTGGCTACTTTTGCATACAATCTACATTTCTTCATCAATATGAAGATGGTGAACTTAATTCCTGGAGAAACGTCAATCAGATTAAGCTGTTTATAGTACCATGTGTATAATTGCTAACAATATCGTCATATGTGGCACTTGTTATCCCAATAATTCCCACTAGTTTCTTGGACGGCTACAACAGAGTGACAAAAGACACTAGAAAATGTTAGTTCAAATACCAGACTTTTCCCCTTTTTTGAAGCATAAATTACAACAGTGACGATTGTCAGTGTCTTCCGGGAAATGACTGTCATCATTGCTGTGACTGTCTTGAAGCACGAAGGATATCAGGAAAGCATCACCGCTTGTGCAAATACTTGCACACATCACACAGCCATCAGATAATGCGAACTAATTGAAACTGGCTGTTCTAGCAATCTGTTACACACAATCAAACACTTGGCAAAAGTATTCCCCAAATTTCCTCCATTCTTTCACGTGGTGAAGAAGGCATGTTTCCCGTGGTGCATGAAAGAGACAAATATTTCATTGTTTATTTCCCTGCTGAATGTTTGTAATAGTGCACATATTGGCGAGCCATCATCGCATATATTTCTTGTAATGTACTGGAGTAGCATCACATCTTATCAGATTTCTGGAAACATATTTTTTTCATCCCTGTGTTGTAAATTTATTAATAAGCCATACATCAAATTCATCTGATGACAGATTAATTACTCTCGGGTCAGGATCCAGGTCACAGGGAATACAAAAAATGTTTTGCAAAACAGCAGTTCCAACTTAATGGCATCAGTGCCTCATAAACCTTCGCTCAGAATTTGGTCATTCATCATCCGTCTGCCAAAGGTTAAACTTTTGATTGATGCAGTATTTAGAAATAGACATGTCAGTAATACATGACCTGTTCATTTGGAAAATGTTGCAGATATTTCTACAATTGAAATCAACTTTTCCAGTGAGTGAGTGAGTGAGTGAGTGAGTGAGTGAGTGAGTGAGTGAGTGAGTGAGTGAGTGAGTGAGTGAGTGAGTGAGCAAGAGAGAGCAGTCAGGGTTATTTCAGCCCTAGCTTAGTGAGTGAGTGAGTGAGTGAGCGTGCGAGAGAGAGCAGTCAGGGATATTTCAGCCCTAGCTTCCTATAAATAACTGAGCCTCTATCAGACAAGCCAGTGGTTGATATTATGAGCAACACCTAAAGCCTTCAGGGTATAATGACTCATAGGTTACAAGGGATCAATGCAAACCCAGAATACCCCAAATACAGTGTTCTCTCGCTTTTGTGCCCTTCAGTTTAGTGAAACTAGGTCATAGCGTGTGGTAACGCATGGCTCCCAAAATTTACTTACATTTTTAATAAACTCAAGGTTTACACTGACACGATGTTTTTCCCCTATCTCAAAAAACATTGTCAGCTGCTCACCGCGAGCATGTAACACCGGAAATACCAGTCAGCGAATCCAAACTAAAGTACACAATTTAATCCTATTACACCATCTGGTCATAAAATCGTGTTCATTGTATATCTGGACTTATGTATGTAATATATTTTATGAGTTTAATTTAAAATTTCATTCAATATTGTTAACATGTATTTTGGCGAAATCGTGTGTGAAGTGATCAGTAGATAGCACAACTCACCGTCACTCACTGTCAGATTAGCGATATTTACGCCTTGAAACGAACTTCAGTTGCCAGAGAATGGATACATATATCATTAATGTCATACTTTGGTTTGTTAAAAATCATATTTGTGGCAGTAAACTATTATATGTCGACATGACGTTTTCGCAATCGAAATACATATAGCACAGGAAGTCCCTACCGTGACTGGTCATATTGTGCCATAAGTAAAAATATCCTGCAATAGCAAACAGCTGAACCAAAGTGCTACGCTTATAGTTCTTATAATTTTAAATGTATATAGCAAAAGCTGCTACTAAAATAACACAATATAATATTCCTGATAACATAATAATTTTAGATACAATTTCTTCCGATCGCATAGCATAAAAATTTGTTGTATTTTTTTAAAAGCTCATAACACTCGATAAATCTTTTGTTTACACTCTGAGTCATTAACAACTACTATTCTAATCTTTTTTTGAACTCTTAAACGTGCATCGTAGATCGTGTTAGGTGGGCACAGCATGTGCTGTTGTGTTGCTCATCTACCCCCTACGACTCCACCTTGGTTTTTAACCACTGATCATCTGTAACGCTCTTCAATTATTTGGACCCCAAAGTTTGCGTTGTAGCGAGGGATCACTAAAGTACATTTTGACACTTTAAAGAGTGAGTGAGTTAGTTTTACGCCGCTTCCGACATTGTACCTATTTATGGAATCGAACCAAGGTCTTGGCATGACAAACAAATGCCTTAACCACGTGACTTCACTATCTCCCCACAAACACTTGAATGAATTCATAATGACACATATTTCTAAAATCAGAAAAAGACTTCAATAAATCCCTTCCTTCAAAGCAAATCAAACACTGATGGTTTTTTGTGTGTTTTGGGTGTTTTTTTTAACGCCACGCTCAGCACTTCTCCAGTTATATGACAGTGGTATACAAATAATCGAGTCTGGACCAGACAATCCAATGATTGACATAATGAGCATCGATCCACGCAATTGGGATATGATGACATGCATCAACCAAGTTGAGCAAGTCTGACCACCCGATCCCGTTAGTTGCCTCAAACGACAAGCATAGTCGCTTTTTACGGCAAGCATGGGTTGCGGATGACTATTTACACAGATGTAGATCAGTGTAGCCATACAATGACACAGTGAAGGTTGCTGAAGTCAGACTGAACCCGTACCTGGAAGTGACATTTGCTGCACAATAATTCACACTTTCTCAGTGTCGAGGTAAGCCAACAGAATGTATGCAACGAATACAGTGAGGTTCCCACAAGTTAACCTTGTAATACATTACAGCTTAAACTACCGGTAACAAAAAAGTGTTGACATCAATTTGACCTGTTTTTCACACCTGGCCTTATGGAGGTGATAATGTCTAAGTAGGAGATACGTACTGCAACTGCTAAGCTGAGGATGGCGCCGGGGTAGTCGAGTGTGTGGACCACTTGATATGATGCCACGTCATAAATCTTCACATGCCTGGAAAAAACCACACACATCAATTAGTTAATATGTTAATTAGTGGGAGTGATAATTATCAAGCAGATGGTTAAGCACGTGCTTTCAAGCGTAGCATGTATCTGCAACAACATACACAAGCAGCTTGTTGATTTAAGACGAAGCTGGATTAGTGATACTGATTGCAGTCCACTTGCACACTGCATAACACTCCCCCAAAATATAGTGAGTGAGTGTGTGGGTTTAACGCCACTTCGTACAGTAATTCAGTTAGAGCACACTGTGTCAGCTTAGTGTGGGAGGGAAGCCCAAAGTGATGCTGGGCTCAGACTTCTTCACTTCAGTGAAACACAAGCACGTGTATGGTGCTGACAAACCTAGAAACATAATCAGAGCGAACTAGGATTCGAATCATAGGATCATAGGTGTCTGGTGTGCTTAAAAGAAGCAACTGTGCACAGCAAATTGCAACACCTTTGACGATTGGGTCATCCGTGCTCCCCCGACCTCGAAACATAAGTGAGTGAGGGGTGTTATGCCGTTTTCAGCAATATTCCAGCAAGGCGACCCGTGAAGATCCGGGTATAGAATAGGTCTTCAGCAACCCATGCTTGCTGTCAGAGGCAACTATGCTTGTTGTAAGAAGCAACCAATAGGATCGGGTGTTCAGGCTCGCTGACTCGGTTTATGCATGTCATAGTATTCCAATTGTCTAGATCGATGCTCATGATGTCAATCACTGGAATGTCTGGTCCAGACTTGATTATTTGCAGGCTGCCATCATGTAGCTGGAATATTGCTGATTGTGATGTTAAACAACAAACAAACAAATAACAAATCCAGCAAAGGACATGTCAAATAAAGTATAAATGGATTTCAGACAAGCTCCCATGGTGGGAATTAAACCAAAGTTTCAGCTTGTTGAGCAAATGCTTTAACATTAGGCTTCCCCACCTACCTCACACAATGAAAAACAATATTAAAAAAATATATCAAATTATCGAGAGGTATCATGATAGTATTGATTATCTTGGATGTGACATGTCAGGCCCGTGAAGTTCCGGGGTAGAATAGGTCTTCAGCAACCCATGCTTGCCGTAAAAGGTGACTATGCTTGTCGTAGGAGGCGACTAACGGGATCGGGTGGTCAGGCTCGCTGACTTGGTTGATGCATGTCATCGATGCCAATTGCGTGGATCGATGCTCATGATGTCAATCACTGGATTGTCAGGTCCAGACTCGATTATTTTACAGACCGCCATCATATAGCTGGAATATTGCTGAGTGTGGTGTTAAACAACAAACAAACAAAAATATGACAAGTCAGGACAAATGGTTTGCGAAATTTCATGGAAGCATACATAAAATGTCTTTGAGTGTTTTACACAAAAAGGTTAGTTAACAACTACACAGATCACAAGTGAAGAATCTCACTGTATGAAAAGCACACAAAACAGATCGATATCGACATGCTATCGACGGTGTGTGGCTGACGTGATAATGACAAAGCAGTACATGCAGATTAAGCCATTAGGGCAAGAAGTTGGAGGGACTACCACTGCAATTTATATCCACCCTTGACAGATATTGACAAGGGTTGTCCATGTCAAGCGTATCTGACACTGACAGCAATGAATCACGGTGTCCACAGTCAGCTGAAGTACAACAACAAAACAGAAATTGCCTGTCAGTGACAGTTGCAGATTTATCATCCCCGTCCTAGTTTTTTTTGTGCTTTTCATTAAAGGGTGATAAAACCGAGCACAAAGCTAAATAGAGGGAAATGGGGAATTCCGTGAGTGCTGACAAGAGAAAATGATATAATAGAGCCAGGGTTGTAGATATGCGTGCAATCAACGAGACATTCACACACAGCAGTAACTTAACGCTGCTTTTAAATTTCACTTCCGGTGTTGAATTTTATCTTTGATGCTTTTTGTATCTTTTTGAAAATTTGAAGATTTCTGGTTATTTCAACACATAAACATGGCCCCCTATAATGTATTCCACGTGCTGACGGAGTTTTTGTGCTTGGGTAGATACCATCTGTCATGCCTGTGAGAGAAGAGGGGCCGACAGAAGGGGCACCGCGACCCTGGTGTGTCCTAACCTACCCCCATCCCCGTTCATCCCACCCTGACCATCAGCCTAGTGCTTCTTCCCACCCAACTGACTCCATAATGTTGCTTCCTACCCTGACCCCACTCCCAATGCTTCCCACCCTGACTCCCAACATAGTGCTTCCCACATCCACCCCTACAATAGTGCTTCCCACACCATCGCCTACCCTAGTGCTTCCCACCTCGACCCCCCCTAGTGCTTCCCACACCCACCGCAGTGCTTCCCATCCCACCCTACCCCATCCTCAATCCCAGTGCATCCCACCCCATCCTATATCCTGCTGATTCCCATCCCCCATCCTCAATCCTGCTGCATCCCACCCCATCCTCAATCCCAGTGCATCCCACCCCATCCTTTATCCTGCTGCATCCCATCCCATCCTCAATCCCAGTGCATCCCACCCCATCCTCAATCCTGCTGCATCCCACCCCATCCTCAATCCTGCTGCTACCACCCCATCCTCAATCCTGTTGCTTCCCAACCCATCCTCAATCCTGCTGCATCCCACCCCATCCTCAATCCTGCTGCTACCACCCCATCCTCAATCCTGCTGCATCCCACCCCATCCTCAATCCTGCTGATTCCCACCCCATCCTCAATCCTGCTGCATCCCACCCCATCCTCAATCCTGCTGCATCCCACCCCATCCTCAATCCTGCTGCTTCCCACCCCATCCTCAATCCCAGTGTATCCCACCCCATCCTCAATCCTGCTGCTTCCCACCCCATCCTCAATCCTGCTGCATCCCACCCCATCCTCAATCATGCTGCTTCCCACCCCATCCTCAATCCCAGTGCATCCCACCCCATCCTCAATCCTGCTGCTTCCCACCCCATCCTCAATCATGATGCTTCCCACCCCATCCTCAATCCCAGTGTATCCCATCCCATTCTCAATCCCAGTGCATCCCACCCCATCCTCAATCCTGCTGCTTCCCACCCCATCCTCAATCATGCTGCTTCCCAACCCATCCTCAATCCCAGTGCATCCCATCCCATTCTCAATCCCAGTGCTTCCCACCCCATCCTCAATCCTGCTGCTTCCCACCCCATCCTCAATCCTGCTGCTTCCCACCCCATCCTCAATCCCAGTGCATCCCACCCCATTTTCAATCCCAGTGCATCCCACCCAATTCTCAATCATGCTGCTTCCCACCCCATCCTCTATCCCAGTGCATCCCAACCCATCCTCAATCCTGCTGCTTCCCACCCCATCCTCAATCCCAGTGCATCCCACCCCATTCTCAATCCCAGTGCACCCCACCCCATTCTCAATCATGCTGCTTCCCACCCCATCCTCTATCCCAGTGCATCCCAACCCATCCTCAATCCTGGTGCTTCTCACCCCATCCTCAATCCTGCTGCTTCCCACCCCATTCTCAATCCCAGTGCATCCCACCCCATTCTCAATCATGCTGCTTCCCACCCCATCCTCTATCCCAGTGCATCCCAACCCATCCTCAATCCTGGTGCTTCTCACCCCATCCTCAATCATGCTGCTTCCCACCCCATCCTCTATCCCAGTGCATCCCAACCAATCCTCAATCCCAGTGCTTCCCACCCCATCCTCAAACCTTGTAATTCTATTCCCAACCAACATCCTGGTGTTTCACATCCTGACCATGACCCCCACCACAGTGCTTCCAAACCCTACTCTGGTGTTTCCACCCTGACCCCCACCCTAGTGCTTCCCACTCTGAACCCCATCCTTTCCAATCCTACCAAACAGTGGTGCATCCCATCCTTGTGCTAACCCATCCCATCCCTATCATAGTGCACCCAATCCTACCACCCCTGCCCCCATGCATCCCACACTACCCACACCCTTGTGTTCCCACCCTACCCCTACCGTGATGCATCCTGGCCTAACCACACCCCTCAAATCCCGCCCCTGTGACATTTCCATGAACAGTTCTTGAACTGCTCATGAAAAGTTCATGGGCAGTTTGCGAAAGTTACAATTTACACACAGGCACATGCACAGGCACATGCACAGGCACACGCACGCGCACGCACGCACCAGGATATATATACATGGATACAAAATTCATAATTTGTAGAATTTGTTGAGTATGCAAACATTTCGACCTTCATTTTACTTATGAATTTTTCATGAACTACTGAACTTATTTTTGCACATGATTTGTTCTTCATATTTGTCATGAACTTTTCATGAACTACTGTGTCTAATATTCGTCTAATATTCATCTGTTCTTCAAGTGTTCTTGAACAAGTCCATGAACTTGCAATATGGACATTTAATGAACAGTTCATGATGTTCATGAAGAACTCACTTTCAGAGGGGCCCCCTAATGATTAAATACCTAAACATAAATGATAAAACTCCATACAATCTTTAAGCTCCATCAGACAGTACAGTGTAGCAGATAGAACATCAAACACCACTGCACCTGCTGTACTGGTTTAACAGAGTTGTTTGTTCTTTCCAAACTATACTACTCAAAAAAAGTTAAAGAACACACATTTCTTTCATATGACTATAGCTAATCTGTCATGGCATGATAGATTAACTATTGCAACATGAAAGAACATGTTCTTATTAATAGCATCTACACTTGAGCTCAATTCAGCAGTCAAAGAGTAACGGTCAAATTTATAATTAGTTAACTGCCAACGAGGGACAAAACACAATTTGACATGCCAAACGCCAATTAAGTTTTAAATGAGCCAAACTAGAGCAACTAAATCAATTCCACACAATCAGTCCTCTGAGTGTTGCCCCCTTTGGTCAAGGGAGTGACACAGTAGTCTTATGGGTGAAGTGTTTGTTCAGTATGCCAAGGATCCCGGTTTGATTCTGTACAATGTATTCAGACCATTTTATCATCCTGTCTCTCACCCCCAAACTCACAAAAGCATAGCTCACACAAAATAGAAATAAACAAAACTGTAAATGTTTTTGTACAAATACACATTCACAAGTTAACTTTAAATGACATTTTAGGTATATATTTGAAATACCTACCCTTAGCATATCTCAATGTCATCAAGGGCAAAGTCGTTTTTCATCTTAAGTTTCTCACTCATTTGTAATTACATAACACAAATAAAAGCAATGGGAATGCGCAAACGTCGGGACAAAAACTAAATCTAGTTTTTGCTTGTACTCATGTTTGTTTCAATCTGTAAACAGTGTTTGAGCAAAGTGATACCTTGCCATGCAGTTAAAAGTCTTGTTAACAATAAAGCCTCAGTTTTTCATTTGTCTCCAGATTGCAAATTAAGAAGGAAAAAGTTCAGAAGGATAGCAGTGACAAACATCAATGGCTGCTAGAACAGGCACAAGTGGAGGAAATCCCAGTCGAAATCCTCAACAGAGCATTCCAACAGTTGCACATTTCAACAAAGATATATCAATTAGCCAGTCAGAGTACAACATCATCAATCGGCGATCTACACATGGCTGGCCGAATCTTTGAAGCAATCTTGAATTTCTAACAGCAAATGTTGAGAAATGAATACTCTGCTAACGAATTGAAAGAGAGTAGTGAGAGTGGCAGCATTGTGATCAAGCTCATCCTGCGAAGTGTACGCCACTGAAATCTACGCTACTGAAACGAACATCGAAATGTACGTCAACGAAACCTACGCTGGTGAAATGTACAAGAAATGGATGCCATGAAATGTACATGCCCTAGCTGCCACTTTACCAGCAGCATCTGGCAATGGAAGAAACCAGATCAACTTGTTTATCTCGCACTACAAATGTATCTCCCACATCACACTACATCTCTACTTTGTTTTCTGTCTTGTCTTCTAAACATTAACACACACGTCAAGCTGCGAATACTAGTCTACTACAACATCAACATTAAAAGACGACCCAAACTTTCTTTTGTCATGCCGATGGTATCAAGACCCTACATATGTTGACTTAAAGAAGCATCAGTAATGGTGTCCTCTTTCACTCGTCTCACCATCTGCTGGTTTACATTCCAAATCCAGGTCAAATCTAATGATTAGTTTTTGGTTCATCAACCTGTTTTATTATCAGATTTCCACTTTTTTCCATTATTATATATTAAACAAAAAAGGTATGGGGTCATAACATTTTGGGGGAATCTTTTTTGTTGTGAAGACTAAGCACACAAACTTCATCAAAATATCCCCAACAATATTCATGATCCCATACTTGTTTTGTTCAGTATACATGCTTTTGTTGTCTCTGCGGCGAAGTGCTGAGCTTACTGCAGTGATATAGTTTCTCACTATGAATACAGTGTCATGTCAGTTGTAGTGAGTGAGTGTGTGTGTGTAGTTTTACACACTTGTCATCTAAAGTACAGCATAAGCCATCTGTGAACATTTAAGTTGCATCAGACTAGTGCTTGTTCAGTTCGCAATACACTTACTTCACGATACACCTACTTCACAACACTTAGTTCACAATACACTTAGTTCACGATACACTTAGTTCACAATACACTTAGTTCATCATACACTTAGTTCATCATACACCTACTTCACGATACACCTACTTCACGACACACCTAATTCTCGATGCACCTACTTCACGACACACCTAATTCTCGATGCACCTACTTCACGTCACACCTTATTCACGACACACCTAATTCTCGATGCACCTACTTCACGACACACCTAATTCTCGATGCACCTACTTCACGACACACCTAATTCAAGACACACCTAATTCTCGATGCACCTACTTCACGACACACCTAATTCTCGATGCACCTACTTCACGTCACACCTTATTCACGACACACCTAATTCTCGATGCACCTACTTCACGACACACCTAATTCTCGATGCACCTACTTCACGACACACCTAATTCTTGATGCACCTACTTCACGACACACCTAATTCTCGATGCACCTACTTCACGTCACACCTTATTCACGACACACCTAATTCTCGATGCACCTACTTCACGACACACCTAATTCTCGATGCACCTACTTCACGACACACCTAATTCACGACACACCTAATTCTCGATGCACCCACTTCACGACACACCTAATTCTCGATGCATCTACTTCACGACACACCTAATTCTCGATGCACCTACTTTACGACACACCTAATTCTCGATGCACCCACTTCACGACACACCTAATTCTCGATGCACCTACTTCACGACACACCTAATTCTCGATGCACCTACTTCATGACACACCTAATTGTCGATGCACCTACTTTACGACACACTTAATTCTCGATGCACCATCCTCACAACACACCTAATTCTCGAGGCACCCGTTTCTCAAGGCACCTCCTACTTGATTCACAATATGTTGTAGCAACTGATAGCTGAGTCCTCTGATCGGTCTGTCTGACAGACCCTGATACAAATATTTCAAATACAGCCCATGCAAGTCTATAATGTTTGGCAAGTCTCAATTACTGCAGTATCTGAAAATGAAGAGAGTCTCTGGGCTCCTTCTTATATAGTCTATCCCCTGAGGGATCACAACTTCTGTGCAGAGTTGTGTCTCTAAGGCAGGCCACAATATTATGGTCATGGTTTCAGTCACCCTGAAGTCAAACTTCCACCACTTCATTCATATTTCTATTACTTGTTATGCTGCAAACTCATCCAAACAACCCAAAGCGTTCAATGTGTTTCCATCAACATGATCGAGTTGGGTGTTGGATCATGCACCAATGTTAGAATTAGGGTTGGGACGAGTCCAAATTTACTGCCGGGTACCCGACCCCCTATTACCCAACTCTACCCGGGTACCCACTGTAAGTCTCAAGGTACAAAATGTTCAATTGGGAATTGTTTTACTGGAGCCCTGGCAAAAAGTGTTTAGATATGGTATAAAACGATCTGATCATGCATACATTAAAGTTGACTGAAGCTTTGTCTTTACTCAAACATATAAAAGTCAGAAGGAATGTGTGCATGGTCCGAAAGAAATGCAAACATTAACGACTTGTACTAGTGTAACCACGGAATTTTATTTTTACTCAGGACCCACCCGACCCGAGGACCCGAGCTACCCGTCCCAGCCCTAGTTAAGCATCCTTCCAGCTGCCACTTCAGGAACACCAACAATGGGCTTTACATACTGTTACCACCTAGGGATTCAAACCAGGTCTTTGGTGTGATGAGCAAGCACTTTCTCCACTGGACTATCCTGGTGTCCCCATCATGATAATGACCAACCCATGAGCCAATACCAAGACGTAACATACACAGCTGAATAATGGCAGCAATCGTCTCTTCACAAGCTAAAAAAAATAACCTAAAACACACCATTCCAGGAATGAAAATAGTCTTAACCTCACAAGAAATATTTTGAGTACGAGTACGGCCAATAAACTTTGTGTCTACTTCTAATTCAGAAAACACCAAGTTTATTTTGATATCCAACAAATTACATTGGTTGATGTAAAATGACTAGCAGTGTATTAACTTTGTGAGTGTAGGTATTGGTTGAGGCTGAAATGTACACTGCCAGATGGCATTCTTCTTCTGAGGGCTGTCAGTCAAGGCTGAAAGTGACAAGCCTGCAGACACTGGAGAGAAGGTCTCCCTCCCTAATCTACAGATAGGGCCCATGCTTTGTTGTTGCATCTTTTTATTATCAAGATTGTATTTCTGATCCAACATCTGTTGGACCGACTTTCTCACCAGTGTGTCACAGCACTGTAGAGAAGGCAATGTTCAACATGGCCAGGTACTGACGGAGTACTCTAAACATTCAAAAACAACTAGTCTGCTGAGTCTGTCCAGGAATAAATACCATATCAGCATTTATCACATTTAATTCTTAAAATTCATTTTTCTTAAATTGAAATATATCTATAGATCAGTAACCACTGTGATTCATCGAACATTACAATCCTCAGCTCTTGTAATTACAAGCTGCATTGTATAGTACATTTCTCTTATTGTCACAACACTTGGCTTTTCAAATAGTATTGATGTCATTGAATTACTATCTGTCACCCTTTCAGTCGAAAACAGCAGTAACATCAAAACTCCTTGCAAGGCTAGTTGTCTTCTCATTCTACCTGCTGGGATACTAACTTCTCTCGGTTTGACACACCTGTATCACAAGAGACTGTGCGTGTGAGCTATGATGGTAATAATGACATCACAGATGGGTCCAAGGCAAAAAAGGCCTGAGACAAGGAGAGTCAGATTCGAAGGAAAACATTCATCCTGAGAAGACAACAGTCTCACATTACTGAGGATCTCTTTTGTGAAATAAGAACAGTTTGGTCTTGATTAGGTTCTTTCTCAGGTTAAAAACTCTGATGTGAAAGTAACTTATATTGAGGAGGTTTTGTGTGATGAGGCAACACAAGCTTTGACCTTGATGAGAGGAAAAAAATCTGATCTGGACTGGGAGCTTCACAAGAAAACAGCAATCTGATCTGGAATGGGAACTCCATGGGAATACAACAATCTCATCTTGATTCAGAACTCTACAAGAAGACAACAATCTGATATGGACTTGGAACTTCATGAGAAGACAACAATCTGACCTCGACTGGGAACTTCACAAGAAGACAACAATCTGATCTGTACGGGGAACACCACGAGAAGGCAACAATCTGATCTGGATTGGGAGCTTCACAAGACAACAATATGATCTGGACTGAGAGGTTCACGAGAAGACAATCTGATCTGGATTGAAAGGTTCATGAGAAAAGAACAATCTGATCTGAATCTGTAGGTTTACGAGAAGATGATCTGATCTGGATTGGGAGCTTCATGTGAAAACAACAATCTGATATGGTCTGGGAGCTTCACACGAAAGAGACAATAATCAGATCTGGATTGGGAGGTTCTCGAGAAGACGACCATCTGATTTGTACTGGGAACACCACAAGAAGGCAACAATCTCATCTGGATTGGGAGGTTCACGAGAAGACAACAATCTGATCTTGATTGGGACTTCATGTGAAGACAACAATCTGATCTGAATTGGGAGGTTCACGAGAAGACAACAATCAGATCTGGATTGGGAGCTTTATGATAAGACAACAATCTGATCTGAATTTGGAACTCCACAAGAAGACAATCTGATATGGACTTGGAGCTTCACGAGTAGAGACAACAATCTGATCTGGATTGGGATCTCCACGAGAAGACAACAATCTGATCTGGACTGGGATCTCCATGAGAAGACAACAATCTGACCTGGTCTGGCATCTCCACGACAAGACAACAATCTGATATGGATTTGGAACTCCACAAGAAGACAATCTGATATGGATTGGGAGCTTCACGAGAAGACAACAATCTGATCTGGGTTAGGAGCTTCACGAGAAGACAACAATCTGATCTGGATTGGGATCAGCACGGGAAGACAACAATCTGATCTGGACTAAGAGGTTCACGAGAAGACAATCTGATCTGGATTGGGAGGTTCATGAGAAAAGAACAATCTGATCTGGATTGGGAACTGTTTTTGTTCTTGAGAAAATATTTTTCAGATATTTCACTGATCTCACCTGTGGGGTAATACAGACAGTGATGTAACAGACTCACCTGTCCAGAGACGCAGACAGGAGGCGCTGGTACTTGCTGCAGAAGGCGAGTGCTGTGACTGTCTTGTGGTGGTTGGTGAGTGTGGCCAGGAGCCTCCCTCCAGCCAGGGCATCCCACACCTTGATGACATTACCACCTACAACACAGCAAAACAGTGCTCATACTTGCGTCTGTAAGTTGTTGCGGGAATATATCACAAATCATAAGGTTGTGCCATTTCTTAATTTCCTACTTATTATTTCTAATCGAAAAAGAAACCAAGTAACCATCACAAGCTAATTTCTTGACTTGAAACATGATTAATGATTTTCAGCAAACAGGGGACATGACATTTCATGTCTCAAACTTTCATGTCTCCTGTTTAGTTAAGCTTCTATCTCAGCCAATTCTGATAATTGTGAGTCGGAGTCGAACTCAGTCTTTAGGCTTTTTCAAAAACACCTTGTGTCATCTCTGATTTTCAGTGATACATTCATAACATTTTCACCGTTATTTTGCCTTTCACACCCAATGGTATATGTTTCAGATGACAATCAGCATTGGTTATTCTCTAATGTTAACTTTTATCGGCATGCGTTGCCTAAGTTAACATGTATACAGACTCCAATTTCTTGGATAATTAAATGGGACAGGAACTTATTTTCCTTGTGTAAAATGCATACTTGCTTACCGCTACAGCCAGGCATAATTGGGTACAAACAAAACAAAAACACATTTTTCCCATACACAATCACAATATGAAAGCAGTAATTCATACATTTTAACTACATTTTTTGTAATGTGAAAACACACGGAAAACATTTATCATATCACAGCCTTGGCTTTAAGTTTTATGACCTAATGTTATGAAAACTATACTGACAAAATTGTATAGAATCACCCATCTTTGACTACATGCCCTCTTATGGGAATCACAGATTCCTATCTAACATACTCAACAACATGTCTGGGTGATAAAAAAAAACACTTTCAAACTTCAAAACTGGAGAAGCATTATCCTGACAAACTATGGTCTATTGAAATCTTAACCTACACTATTGATATTTTTACACCAATTTCAAGTTCGGGATGCGTATCCAAGGTATGCATACTATTGTACTTGTGATGCGTGGTGGTGTATTTTTGGCAAACAGTCAAACAAAAGGAAGCTCATTTGTACATTCAAAGAATTACTCCTGGCAAAAAGTGTGAAATGAAAACATTAAATCTGCAACCTAGTCTACAAAACAGCTGATATCCACATCAAGAAGGTTGTAGATTACACACGCCATGAGTATGATAGATGGCGGAGATTTCAATCAATATTAGGTAACATTCATTCCCATACTTCTGAGACAAGACAGGATTCAGGTCTTCACCTACTTCGAAAGAAAACTCAACACGTGTGCAAAATGTGAAATAAATCCACGCTTATTTCACAGTACAAAGTTGTTCATTACTTGTTAATTTCAGTCAAGAGGAAGTACTTGTCTGGTAGTGCTTTCCTAACAGCAACTTGTGAAAATGTCTTATGTCTAATTATTGAAGTAAAAAAACATCATTATGATACTGAATAGTTTGGTACTATTTCAATTTAGAAAAATGACATATGGATCCAATAATGATGTATTTCGGTTTGTGGATCATTGCCAAGAGTTGCTTTCGCAAATCTCCAAGAGTCGCTTGATGACGACTTGATGAGATCTATAAATATATTACTTATAACAGTACCAGGAACATGAAATTGGCACCATTTCATACTCAAGCTGACGAATTTATAGCAATAAATCATGAAGTGGAATTTCCAATATGGCTGCCATATGTCTATCCCTTCCTCATACCTTGTTTAACTGAGAGTAAGGTTACAGCTCTGGGCACTGCCTAGCATATAAAAACACCTCACTCACCCATGTCATGGAAGTTGGGAAAATTTGATGCAACATGATTGTTTGTTTGTTAAGTAACGCCGCACTCAGCAATATTCCAGCTGTATGACGGGTCTGTAAATAATCGAGTCTGGACCCGACAATCCAGCGATTGATATCATGAACATCAATCCACGCAATTGGGATCGATGACATGTATCAACAAGTCAGCAAGCCTGACCACCCGATCCCGTAAGTTGCCTCTCCTGACAAGCATAGTCACCTTTTACGACAAGCATGGGTTGCTGAAGACCTATTCCATCCCGGATCTTCACGGGTCTTGATGCAACATGTAAGAATATCGGCTTGTATGTTTTCGTGTTCTCTGGGCAACTCAAGCTGCTGTGCTTCAAAGCTAACTGGTTACATGAGGATTGTTTGGCATTATCAATGAACAATTGCTGACATTAGAAACTGAGGGAAGTGCTTAACATTGCAAGATGTTATCTCTCTACTAAAAATATTACTCAAAAGGTGTTCTTTCATATTACTATAGTTAATCAGTTGTGCAATGAGTAGAATATAAGCAAATTCAGGAACAATAATGTTTTCCTAAAGAATAGAGTTTCATCTATATATGGGAAACATTAATAATGGTATTTGTAAACAAAAAGGTTTAAATTGTGAGTTTTGTGCGTCTAGCAGAATGAACAGTGACATTCAGATAAAAAATATGTTTTAAATAAAAAAAAAATCAGAAAAAGTTGCTCTTCATACAGAAGAGACAATCTTCATCAGACTTTCAGTCATATGACTCATCAACATGAGGTACATGAGCAATCACAGCAGGACAAACTCTTCCGTAAGGATTTGAACACTGTCTTTATGTGCAACAAACAAGAGCACTCACCAGAGGACCACTCACCCTCAACTCAGTTGTTCTGGAGTGTATCTACTGGACAAAGTGACCAAGTTTCACAATGAGTGAATAAGTGAGTTGGCTTTAACGCCGTTTATAACAGTATTCCAGTTATACCATGACATGTCAGCTTGACGTGAAGGGAAAGCCCTTGAAAATGAGTGAGTGTGTGAGTTGGGTATAACACAGCTTTTAACAGTATTCCAGTTACATCCTGACATGTCAGCCTGACATGGAGGGAAAGATCTTGAAAATGAGTGAGTGAGTGAGTTAAACAATATTCCAGTTATATAATGGCTTGTCAGCTTGACGTGGAGGGAAAGCCCTTGACAATGAGTGAGTGAGTGAGTTAAACAATATTCCAGTTATATAATGGCTTGTCAGCTTGACGTGGAGGGAAAGCCCTTGACAATGAGTGAGTGAGTGAGTTAAACAATATTCCAGTTATATAATGGCTTGTCAGCTTGATGTTGAGGGAAAGCCCTTGACAATGAGTGAGTGTGTGAGTTGGGTATAACACAGCTTTTAACAGTATTCCAGTTACATCCTGACATGTCAGCCTGACATGGAGGGAAAGCCCTTGAAAATGAGTGAGTGAGTGAGTTAAACAATATTCCAGTTATATAATGGCTTGTCAGCTTGACGTGGAGGGAAAGCCCTTGTCAATGAGTGAGTGAGTGAGTTAAACAATATTCCAGTTATATAATGGCTTGTCAGCTTGATGTGGAGGGAAAGCCCTTGTCAATAAGTGAGTGAGTGAGTTAAACAATATTCCAGTTATATAACGGCTTGTCAGCCTGACATGGAGGGAAAGCCCTTGACAATGAGTGAGTGAGTGAGTTAAACAATATTCCAGTTATATAACGGCATGTCAGCCTGACGTGGAGGGAAAGATCTTGAAAATAAGTGAGTGAGTGAGTTAAACAATATTCCAGTTATATAATGGCTTGTCAGCTTGACGTGGAGGGAAAGCCCTTGACAATGAGTGAGTGAGTGAGTTAAACAATATTCCAGTTATATAACGGCGTGTCAGCCTGACATGGAGGGAAAGCCCTTGACAATGAGTGAGTGAGTGAGTTAAACAATATTCCAGTTATATAATGGCTTGTCAGCTTGACGTGGAGGGAAAGACCTTTACAATGAGTGAGTGAGTGAGTTAAACAGTATTCCAGTTATATAATGGCATGTCAGCTTGACGTGGAAGGAAAGCCCTTGTCAATGAGTGAGTGAGTGAGTTAAACAATATTCCAGTTATATAATGGCGTGTCAGCCTGACATGGAGGGAAAACCCTTGTCATTGAGTGAGTGAGTGAGTTGGGTATAACACAGCTTTTAACAGTATTCCAGTTACATCCTGACATGTCAGCCTGACATGGAGGGAAAGCCCTTGAAAATGAGTGAGTGAGTGAGTTAAACAATATTCCAGTTATATAATGGCTTGTCAGCTTGACGTGGCGGGAAAGCCCTTGACAATGAGTGAGTGAGTGAGTTAAACAATATTCCAGTTATATAATGGCTTGTCAGCTTGATGTGGAGGGAAAGCCCTTGACAATGAGTGAGTGAGTGAGTTAAACAATATTCCAGTTATATAATGGCGTGTCAGCCTGACATGGAGGGAAAGCCCTTGTCATTGAGTGAGTGAGTGAGTTAAACAGTATTCCAGTTATATAATGGCGTGTCAGCTTGACGTGGAGGGAAAGCCCTTGTCAATGAGTGAGTGAGTGAGTTAAACAGTATTCCAGTTATATAATGGCGTGTCAGCTTGACGTGGAGGGAAAGCCCTTGTCAATGAGTGAGTGAGTGAGTTAAACAGTATTCCAGTTATATAATGGCGTGTCAGCTTGATGTGGAGGGAAATCTCCACTAGTTGTATGATTACATGCACTGATGACAAAACCACATGCTCAGGGGAAACTCGATCTACTAAAACATAACAAATTCATATAATGGTAAGAATTTCAATTTTTTGGCACTGCTTCCTTTTTTACAACATCACAATCATCACAAGCATGTGTAGCAGAAGCTATTCTAACGCAAAGACAAACAGCATATGAAAACATGTTGATTGAGAAATCAAATTCATAAAATACACAAAGTGGATGTTATGTGACCATAAACAGCTGTACCAGTTGGGGAGGGGAAACAGTTGGGGTGGGTGGTAACAATAGGAATGGGTGGGGGGTGGGGGGTGGGGAGGCAAGGCAAGGGGGTGCAGCTCACCATGGCCACACCGCCACTGCTTCTTGAAATGAGAAGTTTGCTCCAGAATGAGGTGAGGTAGGGATATGAGAAAGTAATTTTTGGCAGATTAATGGAACCTCATGTTGGAATGTAGGTTTAACTGAAGAGATGCCAGTGCCCATCCACCACCATTCTTTAATGACAGAGAGATGTTATTGTAGAGTATCCATTTCCATCTGATGCCACTGTTTCCCCGCCTGATTGAAATGAAAGATGGAAGTGCTAAATTCAGATGGGTAAATGCTTTCCAACCTCACCCAGCCGTTTTTTGCCCTCAGAAAACATGATTTATAAAGTTATTTGGTATTATTGTCTCGCCCTCTATCATCGCAAACAGGCCCCATCTGGGGCTAAAGGATTGCCATTTATTTCCCAGCATATTGCCAAACACGGGTGATTAAATGGACGGATTCCAACTCTGACAAATAGTACAGAGGTCTGAAATTCAAAGCAGATGCTGACTACATCCCAGATCATGAAATAAATTCTCATCATGGCAAAAGAAGAACACAAATTTTGAAGTTTGTTGCGACTTCCTCGAGTGACGACAGCTGAGCCTGGGGGATTGATTGATCATCGAAATCTATCTGGTCATTCCGAGATCATCAACATTTATTTCCTTCACATTGCGATTTCTCCAGAATCCGACAGTCTGATTTCCCCATTATGTTCTTTTAATGTACGGCAAAAAAAAGCAGCTGCCTGTATCTAAATATTTAATCTAAATAGCATATTGTACGGTGGTTTAGATTTCACTGAGTCTACACCATCACCCCTCTACTGAGATCTCTGGCTTGCTCTCTGATAGGGCCTTTCTTTCCTAGCTCACCTTCAAACAGCTGTAAAAAAATTTCCTTTTGATCAGGAGGCTCATTTTGAGGAATCCCTCAATCTCTCACTAATGAGGCATCTCGTGCTAGTCACTGCACAACTCACAAAAACACAGCCCCACATTGGCGCGGCGACGCTGGTTACCTATGCTCAGGTAAAACACAAACTGTTGTCCACTGATTCCATTACCAGGAAGTGATGGTGCTGCAGATGCCGACACATTTGTGTACACATGCACCACTGGTTAGGGGACAGGTTCCTCGCAGGTCTGCTTGTTGTGGGAGGTCATCCTGGAGCAACTCCTACTTGAGTCCTGGGAGTAAAAGTGATGGCTTCGACCCTGTCTGACAGATGCAGATGAAATTGTCAAATTGGTGTGTGAACTTACACACTACGCAGCCTTCCAGAGAGAGAATTTGCTGGAAGTAGCTGTGGGAGTGCTGAGTTCGGAGGAAGCTTTTTTGCAGTCACGAGGCCAATTATACTGTTATCTTCTGGATGATCTTACGATTTGCTTGTTTCATGTTTAATGATGCACTCGGCAATATTCCAGCTATATGCTTATGACCTGTAAATAATCAAGTCTGGAACAGTCAATCCAGTGATTGACATCATGAGCATTGATCTATGAAATTGGGATACAATGACATGCAAGCCGAACCACCGGACCACCCAATCCCATTAGGTTTCTCTAACGACAAGCATGGGTTGCTGAAGATCAATTCTAACCCGTATCTTCATGGGGGAAGATTCAATATTGTCTGAGTTTATACTTCACCTGGAGTCTATAGGTTTCTACATGAAGGTGGTATGTCCCTCATCTCAGACTACATCTCCATCCTGATTGTAAAACGTACACCATGCGTGTTCGGTTGGATGGTTGGTTGACGCCGCACTCAGCAATATGACAGCAGTCTGTAAATAATCGAGTCTGGACCCGACAATCCAGCGACTGATATCATGAGCATCGATCCACGCAATTGGGATCGATGACATGCATCAACCAAGTCAGCAAGCCTGACCACCCGATCCCGTCAGTCGCCTCTTACGACAAGCATAGTCGCCTTTTACGACAAGCATGGGTTGCTGAAGACCTATTCTACCCCGGATCTTCATGGGTAATTCAGGCACCTTGGTAACTTAATGTTGATGGAAATAAATAATAAATGAACAATGATGGTCTTGATATGTAGTAACAAGAAAAATTGGGAGAAATCCATAATGTTTTTCATAAGTTCATTAATTGAAACCACATTGGCAAAACCTGTCTGTGCAAGAAGTGTGAAATTTCTACGACATGTACAGATGTAACTAGGATCACAGACAGATCTTAAATGCATCCTGGCTTTTTACCTGGATACTAAGTAGCCATGGCTACAAGACAACAGGCAGATTGAAACAATCTTTAAGTTCGCTACATTCACATCTTGGTGTACTCAGAAACAGCCAGCCAGCTTTAAGTGAACTGATGGATAGTAGGTGAGATGTTCGCCTCATCACAACAGCATCAGTCGTGTTCCTGACACACGTGTGACATCGTGTCAATATCTAGCAGTTGTGATATGTAAATGTCTAGGAATAGTGGAATATCATGTTAATGTCTTGCAGCTGTGTGATATCATGTCAAGGACAGTGGGGTAGCCTAGTGGTTAAAGCGTTTGCTCATCACTCTGAAGGCCCGGGTTTGATTCCCCCCAGGGGTACAATGTGTGAAGCTCATTTCTGGTGTCCTCCGGCATGATATAGCTGGAATGTTGCTAAAAGACAATACTCACTCACTGCTATCATGTCAGTGTCGAACAACTGTGTGTCATCAAGCAATATCTAGTAGTTGTGACATAATGCACATGTCTAGGAACTGAGCAGTATCATGTCAATATCTAGCAGTTGTGATAAGGAAATGACTGGCAATAGTGGGATATCATTGTCTAGTAACTGTGGTATATCATTGTCTAGCAATAGTAGTATATCATTGTCTAGCAACTGTGGTTTATCATTGTCTAGCTACTGTGGGGTATAATTGTCTAGCAACTGTGGTATATAAGTGTCTAGCAATAGTGGTATATCATTGTCTAGCAACTGTGGTATATAATTGTCTAGCAACTGTGGTGTATAAATGTCTAGCAACTGTGGTATATAAGTGTCAAGCAATAGTGGGATATCATTGTCTAGTAACTATGGTTTATCATTGTCTAGCAACTTTGGTATATAATTGTCTAGCAACTGTGGTATATAAGTGTCCAGCAACTGTGGGGTTTAATTGTCTAGCAACTGTGGTATATAATTGTCAAGTAACTGTTGTATATAAGTATCGAGCAACTGTGGTATATAATTGTCTAGCAACTGCAGTATATAAGTGTCGAGCAACTGTGGTATATAATTGTCTAGCAACTGCAGTATATAATTGTCCAGCAACTGTGGTATATAATTGTCTAGCAACTGCAGTATATAAGTGTCCAGCAACTGAAGTATAAAAGTGTTCAGCAACTGAAGTATATAAGTGTCCAGCAACTGTGGTATATAATTGTCTAGCAACTGTGTGATATAATTGTCTAGCAACGGTGAAATATAATTGTCAAGCAACTGTAGTATATAAGTGTCTGGCAACTGCAGTATATAAGTGTCTAGCAACTGTGTGACATCATGCAAATGTCTGGCAACTGTGACATCATATCGATGACCAGCAACTGTGTGATATAACGCCAGTATGTGGCAGCTGTATGAAAACATGCCAGTGCCTAAGCTCAAGGTTGTTAACATGGTTAAACATACATCTCACGCTTGAAATAATAAATATCATAAAATTACAATTATAAACTTAACACCATTTTCAACTTATCTGTACTTCTGCAGTTGTTTTTATCCCCAAATAACTGCTACAAGAGACGTGGCATCACGTTATCCAACACATCCGGTTGTGAAAAGAAATAGCTTTTGTTTTTTGAATAGCCAAGGACATGTAAGCCTAGCCACGACCTGCAACTGCAAAATATATGAATGAACAATACCTCTTAACCTCACACAATTATCTCCAAAAAACTGTTTTCACTCATTTTTTAAGCGACTGGATAGGAATGACATGTGATACAAAATTGTTCATCCAATACCAAATTTCATTCACAAACGAATTTCATTGGAACAAAAAATGCTGCACTTCCAGCCCTGAGTCCAGATAAAATCAACAAATAAACCCCAAACGCATCGGTTTAATTGTCAACACAAATATTTGCCGTTATCGGTTTCCCTGATTGGAGGATAAGGGCAATATTAAAGTGGGGAAAAAGCCAGCGCTATTAAGGAATGCCAGTGACCCGCTACATTAGCATAGCCCAGTGCTGAGGGAAAACAATACTACTGTAGCTATGGGTGTGATTGCAACTGTTGAGTATTATGATTTGGCTACTTTTTCCTCCACACAAACATTCCTGGGTCTACCTGAGTCGCGGGAGACAGCTGGGTAACCAATTCAACACATTTATCACGTTTTTTACCTGTCAACTTGCAATAAGTGTAATTGAAACAAGCATAACAACCCTCTGTCTACATCCGTTTTTTCATTGCCAACTTTCAAACTCAAATTAAAGGCCAAGAGGGCACAGAGGAAACAAAGTCTAGACATATATTCGGATAGACTGTCATGAGCCGATTTGATTTAAGTCACTTTCAACACCAATAACTTCTTTATTGTTTACGAATCAAATGTGTTGGCCAATAAACATGAAAACTATGGGTCTCTGAGACTTGATTCAAATCACAAAAACAATATTTACTTAAAAACTGTTTTCATTTACAAAATACATTTCAGTCCTGAAATGTCAAGCACGTAAACTTATGTTGAAAAAAATGTAGAATTTATTGTTCTTTATTCAAGAATCTTGATGTACCTAATTTACAAAAACATTTCTACATGGCCTCATCTTTACCCAAATCATTTCCTGACTTCACATGTGTGTTAGATTCAAAACGAACTGAAATTACAACAAAGAGAAAAAAGGCAGTTTTAAACTAATGGCATAAAACTGAAATAGTATTAACTGATTTATTGTAAGATAAACCATTAAACCAAACAATAAAGAGCACTATCACACACACAGCACAAAGATGTAATTTCAAATCTTTTTTTTTTCCCCGAGACAGTAGGTTACTTTTCAAAGGAATACCAGTGAAGCATTGGATATAAATATCTCTCTGTCTCCTATGTCTTTTTATCAACTATATCTTAGCTCTGTCTGTAATCAAAGAAATTGAGCTATGCTCACTTCCTGATATTAGGATAGACACAAAACAATAAAGCTGATTACATGATGCAAGGCAGCCACATGCTACCTTCAGTCTTCACTAGTGAGATGATGTCAGACTGTCTGAATGTGTCTTCATCCCCTTATGTTGATTTCACTTCTTGTACATAGCAACTGTGTCCCATCCATGCTGATCACATCATATCAAGGCGCCGTGTTGATTTCACTCCTTGTACACAGCAACTGTGTCCAATCCATGCTGATCACATCATATCAAGGCGCCGTGTTGATTTCACTCCTTGTACACAGCAACTGTGTCCCATCCATGCTGATCACATGATATCAAGGCGCCGTGTTGATTTCACTCCTTGTACACAGCAACTGTGTTCCATCCATGCTGATCACATGATATCAAGGCGCCATGTTGATTTCACTCCTTGTACATAGCAACTGTGCCAGGCAACATGCCGCATCTATGCAGATCACATGATATCAAGGCGCCATGTTGATTTCACTCCTTGTACATAGCAACTGTGCCAGACAACATGTCCCATCCATGATGATCACATCATATCAAGGCGCCGTGTTGATTTCACTCCTTGTACATAGCAACTGTGTCCCATCCATGCTGATCACATCATATCAAGGCGCCATGTTGATTTCACTCCTTGTACATAGCAACTGTGCCAGGCAACATGCCGCATCTATGCAGATCACAAGATATCAAGGCGCCATGTTGATTTCACTCCTTGTACATAGCAACTGTGACAGACAGCATGTCCCATCCATGATGATCACATCATATCAAGGCGCCGTGTTGATTTCACTCCTTGTACATAGCAACTGTGTCCCATCCATGATGATCACATCATATCAAGGCGCCATGTTGATTTCACTTCTTGTACATAGCAACTGTGCCAGGCAACATTGCCATACATCTCAGGTCTCAGACGTTTACCACTTCGGTGAAACCCACGAGCACGGGTATGGTGCTGACAAACCTAGAAACATAATCAGGGTGAACCGGGATTCGAACCCACAATCATAGGTTTCTGGTGTGCCCAAGGGACGCAACTCTGCACAGCAAATAGCGCCCACCCACCCCCCCCCACCCCACCCAACAAATCTGAAGATCTCTAGATAGATTGCCAGTATATTGTAAATAAGCAAGCCATATAACTAATACTCCACTGACTTCTAGTTTTATTTCAACATATCAGAACTGAGCACATTCCATCCAAACAATAAACATCAATACTCTGATACTAAATCATTATGAAATATGTAAGGAGTAAGTTAAGTGATATCTGGTTTGACAGGTGTGATAAACAACAATTGAGGTCCTTAGCAGCCAGTTAGCACTTCCACACACAATGCCATAGATTAGTGAATAATTATAACCTGAAGCCTCGCTGCCAACTACATTTGACACAAATTAGCACAAGTAACCATCATGATGTAATGAGAGTATCACAAGAGTCGAAACAAAGTATATCGTTGGGTGCACAACTAAAGTCTCACAACTCCCATCTTTGCAGGAGTACAATTCTATAGTTGTTTATCTGGCATGTACAATCCATTAGGTTGCCATTTCAATTCTAATTTACTGCTTGGACAAAAGAAACTTGATGTTAAAAATCCATCAATTCCCTGGGGACCAAACACTTTTTAAGTCTGTCTGTCTGTTTAAGTGCTGTCAGGAAAGCAATCACAATTTTCAGTTGATTATTTTTTTACCTACAAAATCGGAGGAGATAGAACAAAATACAACATGCATGGGAATGAGTGAGTGAGTTGGGTCTAACGCCGCTTTGAACAGTATTCCAATTACATCACAGCATGTTAGCTTAATGCATAAAGTGTCAGATATTTACCACTTTGGGTTGAAACCCATGCACATGGGTATGGTGCTGACAAACCTAGAAACATAACCGGGGCAAACCACGATTCGAAGCCACAATGATAGGTTTCCGATGTCCCCAAGGGATGCAACTCTGCACAGAGAATTGTGGCGACTTAGACCCCTGGTCCACCTCGGCCCACAGCATGGGAAAGAAACATTTCTGCATGTGTTTTAGAATTTCCCAATGTACTTTGCTGCACCAAATGACAATCTATGAACCAACCAAATCTACAAAACACAACAAAAGTCACCTACAAATCCCAGCTTATATGTTACCTGGAACACAAGAAACTCTGGCCTTATACAACTACTTCGTTGTACATTATTATGCAGTGGAAGAAACTAACACTTTCAGGCCACCAGTCCTCATAATGATAACATATATCAAAACCCTAAAAAAATGGCAAATTTCTACTAGTCCTTATGATACCTTAACTATATGCAGTTTGGCAAGGACTGCAGGACTAGTGTCAATTTCTAACGCTGCCATATAAATACATTTGATTGGTTCCATTTAGTTTGTACTGAAATTACTTATAACTCTGAAATTTACTGTTTAAAAAAGCTCAAGGTCCACCTGCTTCTTTAATGTTATTTTAGTTAACATGTAGTTGACTGTAAGCCATGACTGATTAACTATAGTAATATGAAACAATTGGGTGGTCTGTAACATTTTTTAGTTTTGTTTGTTTGTTTGTTTGTTGTATAATGCTGCACTCAGCAATAGTCCAGCTGCATGATGGTGGTCTGTAAATAATCAAGTCTGGACCAAACAATCAAGTAATTAACCTCATGAGCATTGATCCATGCAATTGGGATACGATGACATGCATCAACCAAGTCAGCAAGCCTGACCACCCGATCCCATTAGTCGCCTCTTACGACAAGCATAGTCGCCTTTTAGGCAAGCACGGTTGCTGAAGACCTGTTCTACCCCGGATCTTCACGGGGACCATTTTTAAGTATTGTAATGACAAGGTCAAGTCAGATGAAACCCAAGTCGGCAGCAACTGGTGATGTAATTACACTCAAGCACTGCATGATCCATCTCAATCTGCGCCTATTTATCCAACTATATACTTGGTTGGCATTATTACCCAATTCTATCTTTTTATTACATAGAATACTGACAGATCCTATGATAGTATTTTCATTGTGGATCACAGAAATCTCAGCAATGTTTTTTATCCAAATAAAATTAAACTGACTGTACTCCCACATGGTCTGTCCGTCAACATGAATCTACCAACTTGAGAAACCATTCTGTTGTTCTTCAATTATCTTTGCAACATTTCACATGTTTTTTCAATTTCAAAAATAGTTTCCCGACATTTTTTATGTGAACTGTAGTTTTTAGGTAAGACAAATGTTCCCTCTCCAAACAGACATTAAATTTTCTCAGTCCTACCGATTCAATCTGTTTGATTTGACATGACAAGATCCCTTGTTCACACCTTTCAGGGTATCTTCTCAAATAACCCAACTTCTTTCTACAATCTAGATGCAAAGCAATTCGAGACTACGCAACGAAAAACAATCCCTCTCCGGCACTAATTTCTTAAGGGTCCAAGTTACAACCTAAATCAAATAAAAGGGATCGGGTATAAATTAGAATGAGAGAAAAAGTCAGGCAAACGCCAAGTTTGTCAGCTGGGGAAGTTGACAAACTTGAAATCATTATTGGGTAGACGTGTCCCCTGACGATATGAAGGAGCCGCCTTTATCTGGTGTTGATACCCCTTAGAACCCCATCAAATAGGCAGGCTACAGGGCCCCCTAGGCCCTGAGGAATCCGGCAGAGAGAGGCTAGGAAACTCTAGAATTATTAGCCGTACATCTTGTATAGCGTTGATGGACAAACACGTCAGATAATTGCAAACTAGTCCTAATTGAGGCGGAAAAATTTTGTTTCTTGGTGAAGTTTGGGTATCTTACATCTGTTTTGTTACAAGATGTGAATCTCGAGGGAAGGCTATTTCAGGAGAAGGACCCAGTATTTATCGAGATGCGACTCGCAAACAAGTACCTTTGTTAAGACACAGGAGAATTCTCACTGAAAAAAAAGCGTCTTAATGTGTATCATTTTGCCAGGAAAAAAACAAGGTATCAAAAGATTTAAGATTGCAAGCTGAAGGCATTTTGACAGACTGAATGTTGATGAAGTTACCTTTGATAAAAAACACATGACCTGCCGAAACAAAGCAGTAACCACTGGTATGGGAAGGGAATTCAAAATATATGTTATCATCAAAAAGCCCAGTTTGAGATGGAGTTGGGCACAGGCTTGACTAATCTTTAACTAACACATTGGTGATAGGGTCTTCATACACCAGTCACAATATGGCATTCTCTTGGTAATATGTAGGAATCAGTCTTACTGTTGCCATTATCGCTGGTATGTTGCAGTGAAGGAATGAGTGATAGTGAAGAATGACAACCTGCCCTGTGGTTTTTAGCTTGTGTAGGAGAAAATGGAACATGTTCATACAACTGAATTTGTTTACCTCGACTGACATTACAATGTTCCCTTGAATTTTGTTTGAGTTTGAAGTTAAAACTCATCTTAATTGTTCTGAATAAAAAAATATTTTAATAAAAAAATGTGCAAATTACACCTTAAACAAGTAATAGAACAAAATCCTAAAATTCATATGATACAATTGTGATGCCACTATAATACACAAAAATACGGAGACATTTTAATGAATTGCATATTTATTGATGTTAAAGATATACAAAGCATTTACTCTTAATGTTTGTGTTTTATTATGTTTTACTTTGTTTAATCTTTATAATCATTTCTGACTGCACCAAAAGTTGTTTTTCATGACAATAATATGAGGAATGTTTGATCTCAAAACAGTTTCCTAAGATGTCGCACCCCACAATGACATTTGACTTTCCCTGTCCTGTTTCATGGATACTGTAGGTCAAGACACAGCAGGCAAATTTAAAAAGATAATATGGACTAGGACTGTATCCAGTTAATTTATGAAGAAATCACTTTATTTTATTTATTATTTTTTCTCAATATATTTTGAAAAAAAAAGTTCATTAAAATACAAACTTTTTCAGATAACAACTCTCAATCATTCAACAGATGAAGAGACAAGACGTAGCCCTGGCACATTACAAACAAAACTTCGTTTCTTGACTTCAGTTTCTTCATACATTTGTACTTGACTATCAAAGACTTGTTGATCATAACTTTCATTTCCCTCAAATAGAGTCATGAATCAAAACAAGAACAGATGGGATGGATGTTTGACATAAGCAGACTTATTCCACACACCATTCAGATTTCATTTCTTGTACCTTTTTATTCATGCACAATTTCGGTTAGGT
This sequence comes from Haliotis rufescens, assembly GCF_023055435.1. NCBI lineage: Eukaryota > Metazoa > Mollusca > Gastropoda > Lepetellida > Haliotidae > Haliotis > Haliotis rufescens. The sequence continues at coordinate 28,911,921 of NW_025963779.1, forward strand.
TCATGTGTAGAATAAATCTTTTATTTTTTTTTTCATATTCTGAGCACATTCGTCCTGTATTACAAGAAAACTATCATCAAATATGGCGACGGCATTTCCATGCCGCCTAACAATGTGGCGAGATGTAAAGAGTTTGGTTATCTTGCAATCTCTAGCTGTATGTTAGGTATATGAGGGAAAAATGTGGCAAAGTCCCAATACAAATGAGACGAAGCTCGAGGAGAGTAATTTATTTGATTGAATACTGAACATATAGCATGACATAAACGCTCCCATCAATGTTATGATAAACCCAGAGTACTGCAGATTGCATCTCTTCATTTCTCACATCATCACAAAGAAAAATCTACACAAAACAAGAGCCACACAAAGAAATGATCCCATGTTTGTTATTAAAAGCAGCTTTGTCTGCCACTGGGAACTGCCTGACACCCCTGCCTGTAATGTAGGTGTAATGTACGAGTGATGGGCGGCTATAGACAAGTCGTACATCTCACCAGTGTGTCAGATGTCTTCAGTTCCTCCTGGTATCATGTCTATAGCAGTAACAAACACTTGATAACATCTATATACAACATCTATACACCACAAAACACATCAACATGTAGTCTCTTGACATGCCTAACACTACAAGCTTTCTTTGTGCAGTTATAGATAGTATTCCCTTCGTGCTACCAAAATTCTCACTTTTGAAAAAGATGTGTAAAGTTGGTGACAGAAATATGTTAGTTTAGGCATTGTAATTTTTTCAAAATGCTTCAAACAAGCTTGGTCTTTTTTTATTTACATTCTGAAGTGACTATTTTGTTACTATTTGTTATTGTAGCAGACTAACATCTTGTCTCTGAAATGAACATATCAGCTGTTAAATTATCTTAATAAAAATATAATAAAAAGGAGCCCAGAGACTCTCTTCATTTTGAGATATTGGTGAGTAATTAAGACTTGGCCATTAATATAGGGGGCGGTCGGGTAGCCTACCGGTAGTGGTTAAAGCATTCACTCGTCACGCCGAAAATCCGGGTTGGATTCCTGACATGGGTACAATGTGTGGAGCCCATTTCAGGTGTCCCCCGCCATGATATTGCTGGAATATTGCTTAAAGCGGCGTAAAACCATACTCACTCACTCACTCACTCACTCACTCACTCACTCACTAATATAGACTTGCATGGGCTTTTTTGGATATTATTGTAGCAATGGACAGAATTTTAGCATTGTTTTATTTGTATTTACCAAATTTGACAACAAAGTGACCTGCATATTACAATATGAGAATCAACTATTAATATGTTCATTTTGTGATATCAATGATTGCAATAAAATGACTGAGGAAATAAAATGTCTTCAATTTCTATGATCGATATAACAAAGCAGCGTTTGACACCATGTCCTAACCGATATAAAGATATAGGGGGTCCCAAGATGCACCAAGTAAGACTGCCAGAACCCAGCACCACCTATGACTGTGAACACTGTCAAGCAGGTATTAAAACACTTAATTCTCTATAACTGTATCAAAATATATTAAGTGTCACGATTTCAATAGCAAAATGATAAAATGTCTATGAATGCTATGCTGGCCACTCTACACTGCATGAGGGGCTGTACAAAGAGAGGCCGGCCTCATGGTGTGAAGTGTGCACAGCCCCAGTCTGACATATTACACGCACATGTGCAGCAGGCAAAAAAAACAATGACAACAGTGTGCAGTCGTGTGCAGTCATGTGCAGGCAGCGAGAAGATTTCCCAACCATTGCCTGACAATAAAAGCTGACACAAGGACTATTTACACAATCGTTTATCCTTTATGATGACTCCTTTAATATTTTTCTTATTCATTCCTGACAGTTATTTCCTAAAGAGGCACATATGACACCATGCTGTTACAACCATATCTCCCTCCCACAGCAGCTGGTGGTGCCACTTTCACGACGACTGCCACAGCAACTCACCACTACTTCTACCACCACCATAACCACTACTACCACCACCAGAACCATTAGTACTACCACCACCACCACTACTACCACTACTACTACCCACATCTACCGCTCAACTACCCACTCCACTACCGTTAAGCCTCTCACTACCACTTCAGCTCCCACTACCATTCCACTACTCCTCCACCGCCTCCCACTCCATCCCCAAATACCACTCCGCCGCCCTATCACTCCACCTCACACTACCACTCCATTACTGCTCAGTTCCCAGTACTGCTCGGCCTCCCACTACCACTCCACTACCACTCTGCTTCCCACTACCCCTCTGCCACAACTCCACTTCCGCTCCACTTCCGCTCAACTACCCACTCCACTACCCTTCCGACCCTCACTACCACTCCACCTCCCACTACCACTGAACTTCTCCGACGACTACATCTCTACTTAACCCCTCCCACTCCACTGCCCACTAACACTATGGGGATTTCGAGGTTAGAACTGGTCCCCAGCAACTATGCTAGTCATAAGTGGTGAGTTGGTCGACAGGGCGTCATCATGCATTGACAGTGTTAACTAATACTCATAATATCAATCACTGGTTTGTCTGGTCCAGCCTCAATTATTTACAGGTTCCTGTGATACCTCTGGATTACTGCTGAGTGCAGCAAAAACAACAACAGAACAACACTACTAAATACAGCTGACCCTATTACTCCGTCGCTACTGTCACCAAAATGTTGTGATGTTCAATGTCATTAAAATCATATCTTAGTTCTCGCTACCGCTAAACAAAGATCTGAGGACATCCCATTACGGGTCACATCAGACCGACCTTGCGCGAACTTTGACCGACCAATTGAATGACCAATCAGAAGGCAGCTTTCTCGTGCTTTACGGCACTAATTTCAAATTACGCTGCGAAACATATTTTGACAAATTCTTGATTACAAATTTGAAACCTGAACAAAAGAACATTTTGGAATGGCTAATAGATGGTCTAGATTGTATGGATACAGTCGTTAAACCCGTAACTATCGTTCGGAAGTAAAGTTTTCGAGGCTGCATGATCAGAAATCACATTCCGACTGTCACTTTCATAATCTGGTAAGCAATGCTCTGATTGGTCATATGAAAGGTCGTTCTGACGTGACCCGTAATGGGATGTCCTCAGATCTTCGTTTAGCCGTAGCGAGAACTAAGGTCTGATTTTAATGAGATTGTTGTGATGTTATACCACTGTCACAAGTCAATTTATCCATCCCCATTTTAACAACTTCACACAAGCGTCTGAAATCAATCTGTGATCACTAACCTATCACCATCCCAATCTCCCCATCTACCATGACATCCGACGTAGATGCTGCTGCAGCAACAGCAGCAGCAGCACAGGTGACCCTCATTGCCATGTGTGCAGTCTCACTGATAGGGACCACCCTTGTATAAAACCTCATATTGTTTTACCAGAGCCCCCCTTTCTTTATTGGAGTAAATGTTGGCCAATATGTCGCTCCTCCGAGTGATGTGTTTTGAGGGGATTCTCCCTGCTGTTGCATCTTGAGAAATAAACAATTAAATGTGAAATAGATCCAAGATCAAGTTTTTTCAAGGCCTCTGTAGATGTTGGAATCAAAACGCAATCACCATACCATATACACAACCACACGCATTACAGAACAGCATGCAGCCTCGTAAAATGATTCACATTTCAAATACATGTTATATACATTTAAGATAATGGCACTGAAGTTCATGTATATTTGATAACTTTGAAATATAACTCTCCCTGATAATGACAGATTGTCCCACTAATGGCCCTTATTGGACATTAAGGTATGAAAAAAGACTTTGTATAACCATAATGCTGTCTATAGCTTCCGTACCAAAAAAGATGAGGCGGAAAAAACTGAAATATCATCATGTGGGCATTATCAGCCACATAGTTGAGTTTCCAGGGAACACGGCAGTAAAAGACGAACTGATGGAAATAGCTATCTGTTTCTTAAAAAGAATAATCGTCATTTCCTCTATATTAAACTACCACCCAGGATAAGATGATAGAACATTAATGTTAAATGAAAAGCTGCAATCTACAGACATATCAAAATGAAAAGTTCCTTCTAACATTTACGTTTCCATCAGGGAAGAATCATTTTTCCGATATGCATCAAAATAAAACGAGATTAACTTGATATCCTGACGTACTGTTTCCATATCAGCCTGTTAAATGTCCCATCACATTTCACTACGTGGTTTGGCCATTAGGCATTTATTAATTATTAGGCTTCTATTTAGATGTCTGCAGTGCTGGGGAAGATGGTAATATGAAGCAAGAGAGGCATAAGCCTCAGATGACATGCTATGTGAAAGGGTGAGATGGTTAGATAAGCTGTATTGGGTGAGATGGTTACAGAAAGCTGTATTGGGTGAGATGTTACATACATTTGTCTTGGGTGAGATGGTTACAAAAAGCTGTATTGGGTGAGATGTTACATACATTTGTATTGGGTGAGATGGTTACATAAAGCTGTATTGGGTGAAATGTTACATACATTTGTATTGGGTGAGATGGTTACATAAAGCTGTATTGGGTGAGATGTTACATACATTTGTCTTGGGTGAGATGGTTACATAAAGCTGTATTGGGTGAGATGTTACATACATTTGTATTGGGTGAGATGGTTACATAAAGCTGTATTGGGTGAAATGTTACATACATTTGTCTTGGGTGAGATTGTTACATGAGGCTGTGTTGGGTGAAATGTTACATACATATGTATTGGGTGAGATGGTTACATAAAGCTGTATTGGGTGAAATGTTACATACATTTGTATTGGGTGAGATGGTTACATAAAGCTGTATTGGGTGAAATGTTACATACATTTGTCTTGGGTGAGATTGTTACATGAGGCTGTGTTGGGTGAAATGTTACATACATTTGTATTGGGTGAGATGGTTACATAAAGCTGTATTGGGTGAAATGTTACATACCTTTGTATTGGGTGAGATGGTTACATAAAGCTGTATTGGGTGAAATGTTACATACATTTGTCTTGGGTGAGATGGTTAGATAAGATGTATTGGGTGAAATGTTACATACATTTGTATTGGGTGAAATGTTACATACATTTGTATTGGGTGAGATGTTACATAGAGCTGTATTGGGTGAGATGGTTACATAAAGCTGTATTGGGCAAGATAGTTACATAAAGCTGTGTTGGGTGAGATGGTTACATAAAGCTGTATTGGGTGAGATAGTTACATAAAGCTGTGTTGGGTGGGATAGTTACATACAGCTGTGTTGGGTGAGATAGTTACATACAGCTGTGTTGGACGAGATGCTATGTGAAAGGGAGAGATGGTGATATAAGGCTGATGTAGTATGATGGGTGAGATGTAGTATGATGGGTGAGATGTAGTATAATGGGTGAGATGTAGTATAATGGGTGAGATGTAGGATGGGTGAGATGTAGTATCATGGGTCAGGTGTAGTATCATGGGTGAGATGTAGTACGACGGGTGAGATATAGTACGACTGGTGAGATGTAGTATGATGGGTGAGATGTAGGACGACGGGTGAGATGAAGGATGGGTGAGATGTAGTACGACAGTTGAGATGTAGTACGACGGGTGAGATGTAATATGATGGGTGAGATGTAGTATGATGGGTGAGATGTAGTATGATGGATGAGATGTAGCACGACGGGTGAGATGTATAATGGGTGAGATGTAGTATGACGGGTGAGATGTATGATGGGTGAGATGTAGTATGATGGGTGAGATGTAGTATGACAGTTGAGATGTAGTACGGCGGGTGAGATGTATGATGGGTGAGATGTATTATGATGGGTAAGATGTAGTATGATGGGTAAGATGTAGTATGACAGGTGAGATGTAGTATGACAGGTGAGATGTAGTATGATGGGTAAGATGTAGTATGACGGGTGAGATGCGTTATGATAGGTGAGATGTACGATGGGTGAGATGTAGTATGATGGGTAAGATGTAGTATGACGGGTAAGATGCGTTATGATTGGTTAGATGTAGTATGATCGGTTAGATGTAGTATGACGGGTAAGATGTAGTATGATAGGTGAGATGTAGTACGATGGGTGAGATGTATGATGGGTGAGATGTAGTATGATTGGTAAGATGTAGTATGATGGGTGAGATGTAGTATGAGGGGTGAGATGTAGTATGACGGGTGAGATGTAGTATGATGGTTGAAATGTAGTATGATGGGTAAGATGTAGTATGACGGGTTAGATGTAGTATGATAGGTGAGATGTAGTACGATGGGTGAGATGTATGATGGGTGAGATGTAGTATGATTGGTAAGATGTAGTATGACGGGTGAGATGTAGTATGATGGGTGAGATGTAGTACGATGGGTCAGATGTATGATGGGTGAGATGTAGTATGATGGGTAAGATGTAGTATGATGGGTAAGATGTAGTATGATAGGTGAGATGTAGTATGATAGGTGAGATGCGTTATGATAGGTGAGATGTATGATGGGTGAGATGTAGTATGATGGGTGAGATGTAGTACGATGGGTGAGATGTATGATGGGTGAGATGTAGTATGATGGGTAAGATGTAGTATGATGGGTAAGATGTAGTATGATAGGTGAGATGTAGTATGTCGGGTGAAATGTAGTATGATGGGTGAGATGCGTTATGATAGGTGAGATGTATGATGGGTGAGATGTAGTATGATGGGTAAGATGTGGTATGATGGGTGAGATGTAGTATGATGGGTAAGATGTAGTATGATTGGTAAGATGTAGTATGATGGGTGAGATGTAGTATGATGGGTAAGATGTAGTATGATGGGTGAGATGTAGTATGATGGGTAAGATGTAGTATGATGGGTGAGATGTAGTATGATGGGTAAGATGTAGTATGATGGGTGAGATGTAGTATGATGGGTAAGATGTAGTATGATGGGTAAGATGTAGTATGATGGGTAAGATGTAGTATGACGGGTGAGATGTAGTATGATGGGTAAGATGTAGTATGATGGGTAAGATGTAGTATGATGGGTAAGATGTAGTATGATGGGTGAGATGTAGTATGATGGGTAAGATGTAGTATGATGGGTAAGATGTAGTATGATGGGTAAGATGTAGTATGATGGGTAAGATGTAGTATGACGGGTGAGATGTAGTACGACGGGTGAGATGTATGATGGGTGAGATACAGTATGAAACCAGTGGAAAACCTAAATCTAGTGTAAAGCTAAATCTTGTGAAAACTGAAATCTAGTGTACTATGAATAAACACACTACCCACTGGGCTACCCAACCACCCCTACCAGTGACTAACTACATTAATAAGGAGAACACATCACAAGAAATGTGGTCACATCCAAAGCCTCTGACACATGTGAGGCAGCCAATGTTGAGGGTCCACCAACACTGCAGCCACAAGTATTTAGGTGGTAAAGGGGTCGAGATACTTACAGGGAAATGGGGGTGTAAGGAGTGGCATGGGGGAGGGGGGGTATTGGAAAGACAAAGAGAAAAGTCTTGCAGGACAGGCAGAGAGCTCACTAATGCCCATTACCTCTGCATTTTGATAGAATGGCTGTGGTATGCATTAGGCAGGAGAGATGTACATAAAGCCCGCTTGGTAGCAATTATGTACATACTAGTGCTATCATCTTTCACTGCCTCTCCTAAACACTGAAGCCCCCATGTACAACACAGTGTTAACTCCCTGGCCCTCCGCATGCCTCTGATATCAAATCATTGGCAGGAATTGGATGCCAGGAACCAGTTGCCCTCGGAAACCCAGGCTTGTTTGGACAGAAAACAAAAGCAGGAGAAGAATTAGCCTCCAATCTGACTCCAGCAATCTCTGTCATGTCAAGAAAGAACTCTACACCAAATGTTGTGCAAAATACAAATTATAGGAGTTTGTTGAGAAGGGGGGCAGAGGCAGGAGCCGGGGGGGGGGGGGGGGGGGGGGGGGGGCCTGGGTGGGGGAACCTGGGGATGTGGGGCTTATCTGACATCCAATCACTAATCAGGGAAGTAGAGAAATTTGTCTGGAACATGTGTACAGCAGTGACAGGCTACAAGAATGTATTTGTTAGCAAAATCTGATAGATGCAATTTTCCTCATCAAACAGGGAGCAAATATCCTGAGTTGCTTCATAGGGGTGTAAATAAGCTAGTATGGTTGTCAAGAATGCAAGGCTTTCATCGTAAATTGCACTTTTTAACTTGGAGTTCCTCATCAACGCTGCATTAATCTGATGTTTGGCAAAAGAAGAAATATAAATTAGTCTTTCACAGAATACTTAACATAGCAGGAAGCTGGGGTGGGGGCTGCAGCCATCACGGGGCTCAATAAAAACACTATCTTCCACAATTATTGGCTGATGAAGAAGATTTAATCAGCCATCACAAGCGATCCAGTTACACTTCAGTTGGGACACAATGACAATTTCAAGCCTTTAAGTTAGTTTTGTAGGATGAAATTTTTCAATTCAAGGAAGCTCTGTTAAAGTTCTAATTGAGTAAATAATTTAATTATCATACCAGCAGTATTCATGATTTATAACTGAATTTATTGGAGTTAGAGTAAAGATTCATCTCCTCGAAACCATAATTACTACAGAGGTGCCAAAAATGTTGATGAATACCCTGCAACAAATCACAAGGATGAATCTTTCGCACGGACCTCAGTTCTACATTATCCATTAGAAAGAGAAATATATTCTCTCATTCCGTCATAATTACCCATGCTCCAGTCACTAAAATAAAACTTTTTGAATAACATGAATTAGTCCTGGTTTAAAAGTCCCCTGCTGACTGAGTAACCTTACCATCAAGATGATGGACGCATAGAGATACAAGCATGATGATGGAGCTTGCTGCTCATAGTGTCCTTGATGCAGCAGGCCAGTGATACAGGTCAAAGACCTAATAGGTCTTTCAAAGTTCATAAATGGTACATTTCAAAGCAATGCTGGAACATCAGCCACATTGCGATCCTTGTATTAATTTGGTAATTATAAGTAGTAGCATGTACATACAAGAATTCTCCATTTCCATTTCCTGGGGCTGTCTCGTGGTGAGTATTTACAGCCTGTATGTGCCCTCCAGGGGGAACCGCTTGATGAACCTCCTCAGGGTAAGTGTGGGTATTACCATCACACATATGTAGAAGGTTAATGTCAAACACTAGTGATTATATTCAACATGTCTCATGTGTGTCAAGTTCAACAATTTTCTTACCATCTTATATGTCTCACAAAGAGATGAAGGTCTCAAATGTCTTGGGTCTCATGTAGACTTTTGTGCCATGTACCTCATATCAACGCTGTCTATTTTAAGATGCAGGCATTGTCTCTCATTTCCTAGGTGTCTCAGGATGAGATGGCTCCATGTCCAAGGTGTCTCAGGATGAGATGGCTCCATGTCTCTCATGTCGAAGGTGCCTCAGGTAGAGATGGCTCCATGTCTCTCATGTCCAAGGTGTCTCAGGATGGATGGCTCCATGTCTCTCATGTCCAAGGTGTCTCAGGAAGAGATGGCTCCATGTCTCTCATGTCCGAGGTGTCTCAGGTAGAGATGGCTCCATGTCTTTCATGTCCAAGGTGTCTCAGGCAGAGATGGCTCCATGTCTCTCATGTCCAAGGTGTCTCAGGTTAAGATGGCTGTGTCTCACATCCAAGGTGACTTTGTTTGAGATGGCTCAATGTCTCTCATTTCCAAGGTGTCTCAGGTAGAGATGGCTCCATGTCTATCATGTCCAAGGTGTCTCAGGCTGAGATGGCTCCATGTCTCCCATGTCCAAGGTGTCTCAGGCTGAGATGGCTCCATGTCTCTCACGTCCAAGGTGTCTCAGGGAGAGATGGCTCCATGTCTCTCATGTCCAAGGTGTCTCAGGTTAAGATGGCTGTGTCTCACATCCAAGGTGGTTTTGTTTGAGATGGTTCAATGTCTCTCATTTCCAAGGTGTCTCAGATAGAGATGGCTCCACGTCTATCATGTCCAAGGTGTATTGTGCTGAGATGACTGTCTCCCATGTCCAAGGTGTCTCAGGCTGAGATGGCTCCATCTCTCCCATGTCCAAGGTGTCTCAGGTAGAGATGGCTCCATGTCTCCCATGTCCAAGGTGTCTCAGGATGAGATGGCTCCATGTCTCTCATGTCCAAGGTGTCTCAGGCTGAGATGGCTCCATGTCTCCCATGTCCAAGGTGCCTCAGGTAGAGATGGCTCCATGTCTCCCATGTCAGAGGTGTCTCAGGTAGAGATGGCTCCATGTCTCTCATGTCCAAGGTGTCTCAGGATGAAATGGCTCCATGTCTCCCATGTCCAATGTGTCTCAGGATGAGATCGCACCATGTCTCCCATGTCCAAGGTGTCTCAGGATGGGATGGCTCCACATCTCTCATATCCAAGGTGTCTCAGGTAGAGATGGCTCCATGGCTCTCATGTCCAAGGTGTCTCAGGTTGAGATGGCTCCATGTCTCTCATGTCCAAGGTGTCTCAGGATGGGATGGCCCCACATCTCTCATATCCAAGGAGTCTCAGGTAGAGATGGCTCCATGTCTCCCATGTCCAAGGTGTATCAGGCTGATATGAGTGTCTCCCATGTCCAAGGTGTCTCAGGATGAGATGGCTCCATGTCTCTCCTGGATGTCTGACATGCACATTGCTGCTGCTGGTGCTGCTGGTGGAGGAGAAAGTGATGTTCCTCCGGGGTAATGAAGCAGAGGATGTTTCACCTTCTTGCAGCTTCAGACCTTACCAGATGGCTTCACAATCCAGTCATCAATTACGACAGCTACATAGAAAGATGACAGCTGAGTGACAATTGAACCTATAGTATTTACATCAAGGCCCTTGACTTTCATGTGTATGCCAAACACTGTTCATGCTTGTGTGGCAATATATGCTGTTACAATGCATCAGTCATCAGATGATACGTAGCCTCATTCTTCAGGTTGCATCATAGTCAAGGATGCATGTCCAGGCAATTTTACAATTAACCAGTAATTACACACCAAATAAGAACACCTGTCAATCACAAAACAATATGCACTTCACTCCTCATCCCAACCAAGCTTCCGAATTATAATAAGCTAATTCAATTGAAACTTGATATCCAGGATTTCCTGAAAATGTAACCCTCAGTTCCCGATGACAAATCCATACAGTTATTTCATTTCTCCAACCGCACTGGAAATTGAAGTAACTAGTCCCCACACCTGCAGCTAGTTGTCTGAATTATTCGAGATGTATGGTGTATTAAATGGGGGCAGAGATTCTACTTCTACCAAGCTGATGACACCCCTTAATGAAATCCCCCTGGCTTCCTTGTGCCTCTCAAGTCCTGATGAAATCTCCACGGAATTAGTGCCGCACATGTAACAATTCATTCCTGCAATAGGCGAACATCAGTGACGATGACATATACCACTGATTTACAACATTTGCCACATAATACAACATAGCGGCAGATTACACCAAGTGCCATAATCACAGCTCAATGCTATTCTGGTACACATTGATTAGTGGAATTAATAAATGTCAGCACTTTTCCGATTTCATTGTCACTACAAATAGGGTGAAGATCAACGTGCGATCTCCGATAGCTTTCCTTGAATGCTGGCACAGTGGTGCCAGGTTGACTGAGGACATGAGATGATATGAAGGGAGAGAACATCTTCATTCTCATGTAATACTTGGAGAAGCACTGAATCCCTGCGGAACGAATACTGGCCTGAGCAGCAAAGGGTGTGTCATGGGTTTAAAATGAAGGCATAGTGGTAGCATAGCTTCCATATTGGAACCGAATGCATTCATTATGCGAATGAAAGACTTTCAGATTTGAAAGCGGAATCTTGGTCAAATGCAGCATATTAACTTTGGCTGTATCCCTCAAAAAACGATCGTAGTTAATTGACAACACCTTTCCCGGAAAACAGTGTTCGAGTAATGGCAGCACTAAACAAATAATCGACAAGCAAATTAATTTCTTTGGGTTCATCTTGACTTGAAATCTTGACTTTAAAGCATAAAACTATGGGATAGAGCACCTAGAAATCATATGTTATCTTAAGTGGGAGATGTGTTTTCTTGTATCAGTTATCGCAAATAAAGAGGCAGTATGGTCTCCGAACACGCTGAAGATGTCTGACATCTCGCCCATCCACCCACCAGATCCCAGCAATCTTGGCAACTGTTTGGTAGCCAAAACACACATATCGGGATCTGGTAATGGTATATGTTAATATAATACAGATATATTAATATGATTGTTAAAGTGCCGCTCAGCCACCGACGAATTCCTTACGGTTGACATTGACTGACAGAATTGTTGATTAGCCCTGTCAATAATGAATACAAAATACATTTTTGCTGAAAATAATAATCTGTATTGATGGGGAATCATAAATTATGTTCAATGCGAATGAACTTCTTAATTAGAATTACATTCCCTTGAACTAAGCATTGATTAAGACACTTCCCTGTTTCCCTTCTCAGCTACTGACAGCCATGTTTTGCACGCTGTGGCGACAGTAAGCATTGTAGTAGTTGGGCGAAATGCAGAATTTAACGGATATGACCGAATGTGTTGAGTTGCCAATGTTGTCGGTTCCAATAGCGGCTTTGTGGTGATTCCAATGAGAACCGCTGTTACGACGATGGTTACTTCACATATATTGCATTTGAAGCTATTCTTTCAAACTTGGTAGCTATACACACAATATTGTTCACATTAATTCCGATAATGCTTCTTTTCATTCAAATAGACAGGAGGTCCAGATCATGTGTGTTCAAGAACTGATGGTGGGTTTGGGAACAGAGTTTTTGCTGGGTAGGAAAGAGATATGGGGCTGGGTAGGAGATGACCTGTAGTGTTTGTGGCGCGGGAGGGAGGGGGTGATGGGATTGTGAAGTAGAGTAAAGTAGAGTAAAACATGGTGAGTAGCTAAAGGGGTGCAGGGTAGAGCTGCTAGGGGTGGTGGGTAGAGTAAGGGGTGGGGGTAGAGTAAGGGGTGGTGGGTAGAGTAAGGGGTGGTGGGTAGAGTAAGGGGTGGTGGGTAGAGTAAGGGGTGGGGGTAGAGTAAGGGGTGGAGGGTAGAGTAAGGGGTGGTGGGTAGAGTAAGGGGTGGTGGGTAGAGTAAGGGTGGTGGGTAGAGTAAGGGGTGCAGGGTAGAGTAAGGGGTAGAGGGTAGAGTAAGGGGTGGTGGGTAGAGTAAGGGGTGGTGGGTAGAGTAAGGGGTGGGGGTAGAGTAAGGGGTGGTGGATAGAGCTAGGGGTGGTGGATAGAGCTAGGGGTGGTGGGTAGAGTAAGGGGTGGTGGGTAGAGTAAGGGGTGGTGGGTAGGGTACAGGGTGGGTGTAGGGTACAGGGTGGGGGTAGAGTAAGGGGTGGTGGATAGAGCTAGGGTTGGGGGGTACAGTAAGGGGTGGGGGGTAGAGTAAGGGGTGGGGGTAGAGTAAGGGTGGGGGTAGAGTAAGGGTGGTGGGTAGAGTAAGGGTGGAGGGTAGAGTAAGGGTGGTGGGTAGAGTAAGGGGTGGAGGGTAGAGTAAGGGTGGTGGGTAGAGTAAGGGGTGGAGGGTAGAGTAAGGGGTGGAGGGTAGAGTAAGGGGTGGTGGGTAGAGTAAGGGGTAGTGGATAGAGCTAGGGGTGGTGGGTAGAGTAAGGGGTTGGGGGTAGAGTAAGGGGTGGTGGGTAGAGTAGGGGGTGGAGGGTAGAGTAAGGGGTGGAGGGTAGAGTAAGGGGTGGTGGATAGAGCTAGGGGTGGTGGGTAGAGTAAGGGGTTGGGGGTAGAGTAAGGGGTGGTGGGTAGAGTAAGGGGTGGAGGGTAGAGTAAGGGGTGGTGGGTAGAGTAAGGGGTGGTGGGTAGAGTAAGGGGTGGAGGGTAGAGTAAGGGGTTGGGGGTAGAGTAAGGGGTGGAGGGTAGAGTAAGGGGTGGTGGGTAGAGTAAGGGGTGGTGGGTAGAGTAAGGGGTGGAGGGTAGAGCTAGGAATGGGGTTCTACGTAAGGGGTGGTGGGTAGAGTAAGGGGTGGTGGATAGAGCTAGGGGTGGTGGGTAGAGTAAGGGGTGGAGGGTAGAGTAAGGGGTGGTGGGTAGAGTAAGGGTGGTGGGTAGAGTAAGGGGTGGTGGTAGAGTAAGGGGTGGTGGATAGAGCTAGGGGTGGTGGGTAGAGTAAGGGGTTGGGGGTAGAGTAAGGGGTGGTGGGTAGAGTAAGGGGTGGAGGGTAGAGTAAGGGGTTGGGGGTAGAGTAAGGGGTGGTGGGTAGAGTAAGGGGTGGAGGGTAGAGTAAGGGGTGGTGGGTAGAGTAAGGGGTGGTGGGTAGAGTAAGGGGTGGAGGGTAGAGCTAGGAATGGGGTTCTACGTAAGGGGTGGTGGGTAGAGAAAGGGGTGGTGGGTAAAGTAAGGGGTGGTGGGTAGAGTAAGGGGTGGTGGGTAGAGTAAGGGGTTGGGGGGGTAGAGTAAGGGGCGGGGGTAGAGTAAGGGGTGGTGGGTAGAGTAAGGGGTGGTGGGTAGAGTAAGGGATGGTGGGTAGAGTAAGGGGTAGTGGGTAGAGTAAGGGGTGGTGGGTAGAGTAAGGGGTGGTGGGTAGAGTAAGGGATGGTGGGTAGAGTAAGGGGTAGTGGGTAGAGTAAGGGGTGGTGGGTAGAGTAAGGGGTGGTGGGTAGAGTAAGGGATGGTGGGTAGAGTAAGGGGTGGGGGGTAGAGTAAGGGAGGTAGAGTAAGGGAGGTAGAGTAAGGGGTAGTGGGTAGAGTAAGGGGTGGTGGGTAGAGTAAGGGGTGGTGGGTAGAGTAAGGGATGGTGGGTAGAGTAAGGGGTGGTGGGTAGGGCCATGGGGTGGGGGTAGAGTAAGGGGTGGTGGGTAGGGCCATGGGGTGGGGGTAGAGTAAGGGGTGGTGGGTAGAGTAAGGGGTGGGGGGTAGAGTAAGGGAGGTAGAGTAAGGGAGGTAGAGTAAGGGGTGGTGGGTAGGGTACGGGGTGGGGGTAGAGTAAGGGAGGTAGAGTAAGGGGTGGGGGGTAGAGTAAGGGGTGGTGGGTAGAGTAAGGGAGGTAGAGTAAGGGAGGTAGAGTAAGGGGTGGTGGGTAGGGTACGGGGTGGGGGTAGAGTAAGGGAGGTAGAGTAAGGGGTGGGGGGTAGAGTAAGGGGTGGTGGGTAGGGTACAGGATGGGGGTAGAGCAAGGGGTGGTGGGTAGAGTAAGGGGTGGTGGGTAGGGTACAGGGTGGGGGGTAGAGTAAGGGATGAAGCGTAGAGTAAGGGGTAGGGATAAACATTGATGGTATAGGTACTACGATGGGTGAAGATGGTAGTACCAGTACTTCAGTCATAATAGGTCGGGAGGAAAGCCTGATGTGATATTGGTCTTAGATATTTGCTACTTGTGAAACCCAAGAACACAAGCATGGTGCTGACAGACCAGGGCTCAGAATCAGGACACATCTGGGATTCAAACCGATGACCATCAGACACTGGCAATTCCACAGTGAATAATGGTGCCTCAGACAACTGGGCCAACCGAGTCAACAGAGTCATTGGAAAAAGGGACTGGACCTTGCAGTAAATTCAAATAAGGCAGTTATTGATTTGAGGCTGTTGTGTCTTCATGATAGAAGTTGTTACTTTCTTATGGAAAGGAATTGGCTTGAAGTCTGACAACATTGGACAGGTTTTGAAGCAATTCTTGAAAAGATGATTAAAACCCCACCAACTGCTGCTTTCAAACTGTCATGTCAAATATGCATTTCTGTTAGGAACACTGATACAAATTTGAAAAGACACTGGTTTGAAACTTCACTTAGATCAAAGACAACTTAAACAAGAATTTCCACATGACACATCCGTTAGGACACACAGGACACAGCACTGAGGGGGAGAGAAAAGAATATAGGTGGAGGGCTTACAGGGAGGGGGTGGGGTGTTGTGGGACAGGGCCCTGAGTCTGTGGGGGATACACTAGTAGAAGGAGGGGACAAGTACACGAGTCTGTAGGGGGGGGGGGGGGGGGCATACACCCATAGGGAGAGGTCGCAGGGCCCTGAGTCTGTGGGTGGAGGGAAGTAGGGAGATGCACAAGTAGAAGGAGGGAATGGGGTGTTGTGGGACAGGGCCAGTGTCTGTGGGGGATAGACTAGTAGGAGGAGGGGACAGGGCCCTGAGTCTGTGGGTGGAGGGAAGTAGGGAGATGCACAAGTAGAAGGAGGGAATGGGGTGTTGTGGGACAGGGCCAGTGTCTGTGGGGGATAGACTAGTAGGAGGAGGGGACAGGGCCCTGAGCCTGTGGGTGGAGGGAAGTAGGGAGATGCACAAGTAGAGGGAGGGGGGTGGGGTGTTGTGGGACAGGGCCAGTGTCTGTGGGGGATAGACTAGTAGAAGGAGGGGACAGGGCCCTGAGTCTGTGGGTGGTGGGAAGTAGGGAGATGCACAAGTAGAAGGAGGGGATGGGGTGTTGTGGGACAGGGCCAGTGTCTGTGGGGGATAGACTAGTAGAAGGAGGGGACAGGGCCCTGAGTCTGTGGGTGGTGGGAAGTAGGGAGATGCACAAGTAGAAGGAGGGAATGGGGTGTTATGGGACAAGGCCAGTGTCTGTGGGGGATAGACTAGTAGGGGGGTTAGGGTCCTGAGCCTGTGGGTGGAGGGAAGTAAGGGGATACACCAGTGGGGGAGGTGACAGATTGAGGGGCCAGGAGAAGAGACCAACAGATGCCCCCAAGAGGAACACATTTAATATGAGTGGTATGCTATGATGTTTATCAGGATAACAACAGGCACATAAGAAGAAAGCTTCAATCATAGCTACTCCATGAAACCCAGCCTAACTGTTCCATCAGCCTCAAATAGCTCAACACAACTAATGTCTTCCACCATCAGCACTGAAGGCAGTATTCCACAGAAGTTGGAGAAAGTGTCACAAACTTCAGCTGGAAAGATATTTGTCTTCCATGTTTTGTCTACCATCCAAAGCTTTGGCTTAAAGTCTGATCATCCATTGCAAAATAAAGTATCCAGACAACGGAAATCTCATTTCGACATGTAAATAGCCCTCCGCGCTGCCTTCTACCTACAGGGGTGTAATCTTGAATCAATTATAGTTCTATTACACACAACATCAGCTTCAATATACACTCTCTGAAACACCATCGAAATATGATCGCTGGAAAAGTCTGTGTCAATTATGAACCTACGTTTTATACGATCTTGAGAGGAAGGAATTAAGCTCGATGTACTTGATATAAGCCCCCAAGGGGGGTCTCATTGGCACAGTTTCAACACACACAAATGTTAATATCATTTCATCAAATGGCAAAACAAAATTACATTCTTCATGCAGACATCCTGAGTTTTATTAAAACCAGTCATCAAAAAGAACTATTTCGGCCCAATGCTGTGAGCAGGTTTATCACAAGCAGTCTAATATCAGAGTTTTTTCAGTGTCCCCTCTGCGTTAGTTGTACCCCCTGGTAACTGGAAGGGTATGATCGCCCCAGGGGGGATAAAGACATATCAAGCTATTTAACATGGGCCAGGCTACAGAAGCAAGATAAGGAGGCAAAGATCCCAGCCTGATTGGACTGTTATTGTTTCCATCTTCAGAAAAATCTTTCAACTTTAATGTTTTACAGCTGTGGTGAGAGGAACCTGTGACCTGAGAGAGATTCAGTAACTTTTCACTTATTGTTTATGACACAATCACAAAAAGGAAGAATCTCAAATTCCTCAATTGTCATACTTCATCTTCCCTGATCTGTCATACAAACCTTTCTAAAAAAAGAGCACAATATCATCTTTCTACTCATGCGAAGTCATTCCCAACTGATCTTCAAATACTATTTGGAACAGATATTTAGACTTGCATAAAATTCGTCCCAGAAGAATTGAGAAGAATTTGACTAGGTACACAAAATCTGGATGCTGGCTTCAGTCATGTAAACAGCTTTGGCATAAAGTGAATATTTAGTACACCAAAATCCCTCTAATTATCTGGAAAAGATGTTTAATATTGAGAAACACATTTTTTCAGTATTAAAAGGCTGCAAGTGGAACGTGGTGAGCCAATGATCAAATATGATGCTAGACATTGTCATAAGGTAGTGCTGTGTTCATGAGTAGCAGAATATGGTTCAATTCAAGACAACTTTTGTGGTAAAGATAGATGATTACAGCAGGCAGTTCAGAAGCTGTCAAATTCAATTTGATCCCTGTTACACTGAAGATGTGCAGAGCAGAGGCATCCATGTTGATTGTTGAATAATGTGGTAAAAGCAGACATCTGTGAATCCCCCCCAAGGTGCTCTTAGCTTACCACCAGACACACACACACACACACACACACACACACACACACACACACACACACACACACACACACACGGAGACTCTGGGTGAGTGAGTAGAAACAACATGAAGCCTTGTTTCAGTCAGGTTACAAGTGATGAGAACAAGGTGAGGTGAGGTGAAATGGGGTTTAACGTCGCGTCCAAGATTATTGCACTTATATAGCGACGTGCATGTCGTGTGTGTTTGTGTGGCTGCTTGTACTAGTCTGGACTGATGCCGAACTATAGTGCTAGCTCACTGAGATACCATGCCGCAGTTTAACATGAATACCCCACTCAGACACAGTATACTGACTCCAAGCCGACCAGTCCTTGTTTTAGCCCCTTAATGCCGAGCGCCAGACAGGGTAACAAGTACCATCTTTTAACGTCTTTTGGTATGACGCGGTCGGGGATCAAACCCCGGGCCTTCCCCTCTCCGGGCGGACGCTCTACCACTAGACCACGGAGGCGGTCTGATGAGAACAAGTTATTGCGATAACAAGCATGAAATATACTACTCAACATCTGATAGGACTACTGAGATTGATCCCCCACTGTGACGAAACATGACGACAACAATTAACTTACTGAACTGTGTATCTATGTTTAAACAACTTGGAATGAAGCTGCACTTGCTTCAGTTCCATGACAATATCAAATACTATCACTAGGACAACATATCCAAGGAATCATACACATTCAGATACCATCTGGATACTCCCGATCAAGGGCTGAATAGTATAAAGGAAAGCTGGACATATCTCACCCTCAAAGACCCCCACCTAACAGCCCTATACATCTATGTAAACTGATCTCACCCTCAAAGACTCCCACCTGACAGCCCTATACATCCATGTAGACTGATTTCACCCTCAAAGACCCCCACCTGACAGCCCTATACATCCATGTAGACTGATCTCACCCTCAAAGACCCCCACCTGACAGCCCTATACATCCATGTAGACTGATCTCACCCTCAAAGACCCCCACCTGACAGCCCTATACATCCATGTAGACTGATCTCACCCTCAAAGACTCCCACCTGACAGCCCTATATATCCATGTAGACTGATCTCACCCTCAAAGACCCCCACCTGACAGCCCTATACATCCATGTAGACTGATCTCACCCTCAAAGACCCCCACCTGACAGTCCTATACATCCATGTAGACTGATCTCACCCTCCAAGACCCCTACCTGACAGTCCTATACATCCATGTAGACTGATCTCACCCTCAAAGACTCCCACCTGACAGTCCTATACATCCATGTAGACTGATCTCACCCTCAAAGACTCCCACCTGACAGTCCTATACATCCATGTAGACTGATCTCACCTGACAGCCCTATACACCCATGTAGACTGATCTCACCCTCAAAGACCCCCACCTGACAGCCCTATACATCTATGTAGACTGATCTCACCCTCAAAGACTTCCCACCTAACAGCCCTATACATCTATGTAGACTGATCTCACCTGACAGCCCTATACATCCATGTAGACTGATCTCACCCTCACAGACCCCCCACCCAACAGCCCTATACATCCATGTAGACTGATCTCACCCTCAAAGACCCCCACCTGACAGCCCTATACATCCATGTAGACTGATCTCACCCTCAAAGACCCCCACCTGACAGCCCCATACCTTCCATGTAAACTGATCTCACCCTCACAGACCCCCCACCCAACAGCCCTATACATCCATGTAGACTGATCTCACCCTCAAAGACCCCCACCTGACAGCCCTATACATCCATGTAGACTGATCTCACCCTCAAAGACTCCCACCTGACAGCCCTATACATCCATGTAGACTGATCTCACCCTCAAAGACACCCACCTGACAGCCCTATACATCCATGTAGACTGATCTCACCCTCAAAGACTCCCACCTGACAGCCCTATACATCCATGTAGACTGATCTCACCCTCAAAGACCCCCACCTGACAGTCCTATACATCCATGTAGACTGATCTCACCCTCCAAGACCCCTACCTGACAGTCCTATACATCCATGTAGACTGATCTCACCCTCCAAGACCCCTACCTGACAGTCCTATACATCCATGTAGACTGACCTCACCCTCCAAGACCCCCACCTGACAGCCCTATACATCCATGTAGACTGATCTCACCCTCAAAGACTCCCACCTGACAGTCCTATACATCCATGTAGACTGATCTCACCTGACAGCCCTATATATCCATGTAGACTGATCTCACCCTCCAAGACCCCCACCTGACAGTCCTATACATCTATGTAGACTGATCTCACCCTCAAAGACTCCCACCTGACAGTCCTATACATCCATGTAGACTGATCTCACCTGACAGCCCTATACATCCATGTAGACTGATCTCACCCTCAAAGACTCCCACCTGACAGTCCTATACATCCATGTAGACTGATCTCACCCTCAAAGACTCCCACCTGACAGTCCTATACATCCATGTAGACTGATCTCACCTGACAGCCCTATACATCCATGTAGACTGATCTCACCCTCAAAGACCCCCACCTGACAGCCCTATACATCCATGTAGACTGATCTCACCCTCAAAGACTCCCACCTGACAGTCCTATACATCCATGTAGACTGATCTCACCCTCAAAGACTTCCCACCTGACAGCCCAATACATCTATGTAGACTGATCTCACCTGACAGCCCTATACATCCATGTAGACTGATCTCACCCTCAAAGACCCCCACCTGACAGCCCTATACATCCATGTAGACTGATCTCACCCTCAAAGACTCCCACCTGACAGTCCTATACATCCATGTAGACTGATCTCACCCTCAAAGACTCCCACCTGACAGTCCTATACATCCATGTAGACTGATCTCACCTGACAGCCCTATACATCCATGTAGACTGATCTCACCCTCACAGACCCCCCACCCAACAGCCCTATACATCCATGTAGACTGATCTCACCCTCAAAGACCCCCACCCAACAGCCCTATACATCCATGTAGACTGATCTCACCCTCCAAGACCCCCACCCAACAGCCCTATACATCCATGTAGACTGATCTCACCCTCAAAGACTCCCCACCCAACAGCCCTATACATCCATGTAGACTCTAGAACTCCTCCATCTGACTCCCAACAACCGCTATCACTCCAATGTAAAATGAACCCTGTGATTCCTACTTATGACGGGTTACCATGTTCTGACTGAATGGCATGCCCAACCCCAAGCCACCTATGTGGACCCCACTCCTTAATTCCATAATAAACAGTTTCCCCTATGAAACCCCCCACCACACACCTATAAGCTGATTAGCCCTTCTCCCCTCTCTTCCAAGCCCCTGTCCCCCCAGCAGGCTCCCCTCCCCCATCTATGTATCAGGTCAGAGGCTGCCACATAGGCCAGGCCTTCATGTCTCATTTAGATTTATGATGTGTGATAGTTCACAGTAAATGCTTTTCCAGGGCCTCTCGCTTTCTCTTTGTTGAATCTAGCCGTAAAGGTGATATAAATTTGCCTATTATAAACTTCTAAGAGCAGCAAAAATGGCAGGGCTGGTGCAATGCGATACTTTGATTTGCCCGAATGATAGACTATATCAACCGCCAGGCCTTTGTGCTGTTTTCACTACATCTATCTATAGATGCATATTGACGGAAGCCTATTTCATCCCTTACACTTTTTCGCCCATGCTTTATGTCCGATAATCATGCTTTTTCTCAATGGGCCACATCTTATGGGCTGCGAAACACATTCGGGGGAGGAAGCATGGCAAATGAATAATATCCCCCTTTAGTCCCTTGTAAATATAAAATAGCCTTTCTACTTAGTATACACTGAATATGTGCAACCTAGACCTCACGATGGGACAAACACATGCTATCAGAAGCCATCATAAAACTCCATCTCATTACTTTCATAAAAGAGAAGCATTTTCCACTACATTTCAGGAAGCAAAGTTCGCCCATAACGTCACATTTTCTTGTAGCACTCTCAATTTTTGCTGATAGGCACATTTATTTTCAAAGTGTGGGTTGGGGTAATTTGATTCGTTACATTTACAACATCAAAGTTGTTTGCTTTTAATTCAAAAATGAAAATAAAATCATACATCAAGATCTTGTGACAATCATAAATCAAGAATGTCAAACTTCAAATAAGGGTGAAATACATAATACATAAGCATCTTAATTCTTACACAAACACATGTTTCCTGAGGACACAACAAAATAAAAATGTGTTTGTCATATCTTTTCCCCATTTAAATTTGAGTGACTTGTATTTTTTCTAAAGACTGAAGGGTTTTGATATGTTTGCATCAACTGGTGGCATATCAAAAACGACATTGTTATTGATAAAACACTTCTTGTTTTCCTACCCCTGAATCTTAGTTAGCTAGCTAGCTAGCTAGCTAGCTACTTCCAGATAATTAAATTCCTTCACACAGTAACATGTGCCTGATCATCAAATCATCCAAAGGAATTGTTGGAAAGAGGCGATGCAGTGCTACAATCAATTATTCTAGTCCTAATTCAGCAGTGAAGTGGGAAGGTTTTCTTCGTTCCATAATTACAAGAGGAAAGATTAGGAGCAAGTAAACTTCCTTGTCAAACCCCAACTTTCAAAATTTTCTGTCTCCAATAATCGCTGCACCAAATGTGATTTTACAGATTTAATGACAAAAGAAGGTAAAGATTTATCATTGCATTGATTTTACTCAATATAAAAGAAAGAAGCTAAAAACTGTTTTTGTCAGTCCAATACAACTATTGATATTGATGAGAACTGGACCAGATACATCGAGATCATTGCCGTTCATCACCTCTTCACATGCCACCCTCACAACATATTCATCAATATTTGAATCCAGGCAAGTTCAAAATTCCTCACATACAAAAACACCATGATAAAAACACTCAGAGTATGAAAAGGTGCCCATTATTTACCCGCAACTTCCTCCTTCACAAGGAATAATTGATGAGATATTTGAAAAGAGCCAGAATCAAGAAGATCATTGTCTTGCCTTAAAAAAGGGATTAACTTTACTATTCTGCTTGAATTGGCCAGGTGAGATTTTGATAATGATAACTTTATTTGAATCATCATGAACCTGACAGGTGGGAGGGGCCCTCAATAGAGAGGAGTGACAGGTGACATACTTGGTCTGACATCAATACAGATACTATCTCCAGCACTAGATTTATCTGGGAAAAGCATAGTCACCTCAAACAAAACTCATAACTGTGTACATAGAAAATTAGCTAAGACAGTAAATTAAAAAAAAATGAATACATAAAATTTAAGTTTATTCTTGCCTAATATTCAGTTTTGGGACAGAAAAAAAAAGAAGAACTTTACTTGAAAATAAAAAATGAACATACATAAAAAAATGTAAATGATACTCTTTGTGCCATGACAAATATGGTAGTTTCATAAATCAAGAAAGAATCATAGCCATGTCAACAGATGAATAACCATGATAATACAAAAAATATCCATATTCCTAACATTTAAACCATACACCGAAAACTGTAAAACAAAATATAAATAATTCTTCAATTCAAAATTTCACGAAACAAATTTCACAAATGTAGTCTCTATTACTGTTCAAAGAAAGCAATCTTGTCTAATCTAGTATTGCAGATACAAAAAAATCAAAAGTTGCTCGAAATCAGAAGCACCAAAGAACTGAAAATACATATCACAAATGCTCAGTTTGAATATTGCTTTCAGATGTTGTGTTGTTATTTTATGAACTGGGAAATTCATTATTCTCCCCAAGATTATTGTATACATGACACTCTGTCAAACAAGGGAATAAAGAAAACTATTGGCATGTAACAGATCTTCCACCATACCAACATCTCTGGGAGCCTAGCAACCGGAGAAACAGTCGTCCAACAGTATCTCTCCGTGTCATTTATACTTTTCCCTTCTACATTACAATTGACATGTCTCAAGAATGGTAAAATTGAGGAATTTTTTTCTTGACATTTTTAAGATTTGAAAAGCCAAAAACTTCCTTTCATCGCAGCCTTTTCTTTATGATTTATCAGATCTGGGTGGATGTCGTTGGTCTGGGAACTAATTGATTTTACATTGCTTGCACTTATCGGACGATCTCCGCTCCATTAAGATTGTGCCCGCATAAATAACTACTGTAACTGTCCAATGGTGGGAGAAGGATGTATTTACAGCAGACAACTGATCATAACAAGCGAGGCAGTAACAGGGATAATCCAATTTATGAGGCATACCATACTGAAGCAAACCTGAAATGTGATCCTGTATATTCCACCTCAGGAAGCGTCAATTGCAATAGATTGATAAGAATGCATATTTCTCCAGATACATCTGGTGTTATAATCTATATTGTCTGTCTTCCGACATTCCATGTCACTCTCTCCTCCCCCCTTCCCCCTCCCCCCCTTCCCTCGGGTCAGGAAGCATTCATCATAGTGCAAACAGTAATAGACTTAATGCAGAGACAGATCGGACTATCATGCATATTTCCCTATCTCTCTGTGGTAATTGTGTAAGTGTCATGCCCTTATCTGATACACGTTTAAACCATACAACACTGTTAAGAGTGACATGTTTACATGTGTTCAAGCTTTGTAATTTGTTTTAAGTTAGGGGATATCGAGTATTAAAAAGTTAGTGAGTTGGGTTTAACGCTGCTTTGAACAGTATTCCAGTTATATCTCATGTGGGAGGAAAGCCCCAAGTGATGCAAAAAAATACTTTTGTCTGGTGCTGACAAACACAGAAACATAATCCAGGAGAACCGGGATTCAAACCCATAATCCTAGGTTTCTGGCAAAGGGATGCAAATCTGCACAGCGAATTGAGGCGCCTTGCCTCCACCTCTCTCAGAACATTATGCAACATTCAGTGATTATCCTTCCCTTTAGATGAGGGGGTGAATAGACTTGTTTCATAGTTCGTCCTTCAGTTTGTCACTCTCCTTTTCAGACTCTTTTCTCCCTTTCTGTTTTTTCTGACAGAAATACAACCCCTTAGGACAGTTTCTGATAAGAAAATTAAGTTCTTTCACCCTTTTCTTTCTTCATCAGAGTGAGTGAGTGAATGAGTGAGTGAGTGAATATGGTTTTACACCGCTTTTAGCAATATTCCAGCAATATCACGGCGGGGGGACACCAGAAATGGGCTTCATACATTGTACCCATCTCGGGAATTGAACCCGGGTCTTCAGCGTGACGAGCCAAGGCTTTAACCACTAGGCTACCCGACCGCCCCTTCTTCATCAGAAGGAAAAAAACAAATTGAAACTCATTAGCATCCATGGGGGTTAAGGTGGCAGATTACTAAATAAAACCTAATAACCAAAGTTGTTCACAAGGCATGTTTGATGTGACCTGCAGGATGACAAGAAGCATTTTTCAGGAAATACTAGTGGCTGATAGCAAGAGCAATGTTCAGTCTCAGGAAATACTAGTGGATGATAGCAAGAACAATGCTCAGTCTTAGAAAATACTAGTGGATGATAGCAAGAACAATGCAAGACCTTTTTTTGCCCAATGTCCTGATGTGAAGTAGCAGGTTAGACCCAATGACCCTTGTACGTGGACTGCACATGTGTTTGATATCTACCATATTGTGCGGACTCCTGGTCAAGCATTATCTCAGCGTCATCTACAACACACAGTCTTTTATGATGTGGTTGTCTCTGTGGTGCTGACTTGCCCTCCATGGCACCATGATTCTCCCACATACTCTGTCACCTCCTCCACAGGTCAGCTTACTCTACTCTACCAGATAGATCTGTGCTTTTTTTGTCACTGATTCAATACATTCTTTTCTCTGTTAGAGCCAAACAATACAATTTTCAAGACATCCTGCTTGTCTAATAAAAGTTAACTCTTTGGGGTGTAATATCTCAGGCAAACGTATCTTTTTCAAAAAACATACCTGGTTCATATATTGCTCTGAAATATACTGAACTTACTTCTCCATTCTGTTCCCCCCAATCCCCCCACACCATTTCCTGTCGAACCTAAACTTTTGATTTCCTGGTTGGTCAGAGTTTGCCAATCCATCCACATCTATATCTGCTTCAATAAGATGTCAGACCCAATCATGTTAACCCCATGCCTTCTTGCCTCAGAGATTAAACCCTATTATCCCACCTACACCTATCAGAGATTAACTCCATCATCTCACTCCACCTACATGTCTCAGAGATTAAACTCCATTATCTCACCCCACCTACATGTCTCAGAGATTAACTCCATTATCTCACTCCACCTACATGTCTCAGAGATTAACTCCATCATCTCACCCCACCTACATGTCTCAGAGATTAACTCCATTATCTCACCCCACCTACATGTCTCAGAGATTAAACTCCATTATCTCACCCCACCTACATGTCTCAGAGATTAACTCCATCATCTCACTCCACCTACATGTCTCAGAGATTAACTCCATTATCTCACTCCACCTACATGTCTCAGAGATTAAACTCCATTATCTCACCCCACCTACATGTCTCAGAGATTAACTCCATTATCTCACCCCACCTACATGTCTCAGAGATTAACTCCATTATCTCACTCCACCTACATGTCTCAGAGATTAACTCCATTATCTCACCCCACCTACATGTCTCAGAGATTAACTCCATCATCTCACTCCACCTACATGTCTCAGAGATTAACTCCATTATCTCACCCCACCTACATGTCTCAGAGATTAACTCCATTATCTCACTCCACCTACATGTCTCAGAGATTAACTCCATTATCTCACTCCACCACATGCCCAGATGATGCCCAAACATTTAACATGTATTTCAAACATACAAATCCTGCTACAAAACAAAATATGAAATAAATATTTCTCACTTTCATACGTTCTTGTGGTATTTTGAAATGAACCATGTTTACATCTAACCAAAAATAATTATCGTCTACATTATGCATCCAATGATCACTGTTTATGACATTTTGGGGAATTATTTCGGGTGTGGATTCAAGTTTCCAAATAATGAGTTTGTATAAATATTGTTTTTACTGCAGAATATATCGCAGTATTTTGTAATTTTAGCTGCAGAATGTTCATCTAGGACTAATGTCTGAGATGTTAAACCCCATTATCTCATTCTACATTCCTCCATTAGAAGACTTAAGCACAGAATCTCACCCCACAACTCCATCGTGAGATCTTGCCCCCCATTATGAGAGTCCTGCAATGAGATCACACCTTGTCCCATCAAGTCCGCCTAACACTCTTCCCCATACACAACCACCAAACACTGCACTCTGCAAAGAACTACATGCACAAGTCAGTGAAAGTTTTACTGCTTATTTGATCAGTATTTCAGGAATTTAATACTATCGAATCAAGAATCAAGAATCAAGAATTTTCATTGTAAAAAAAATTTAAATGCCTATTTGATCAGTATTTCAAGAATTTAATAGTATCGATTCAAGAATCAAGAATTTTAATGTAAAAAAAGTTTAACTGCTTATTTGATCAGTATTTCAGGAATTTAATAGTATAGAATCATGAATCAAGAATTTTTATTGTAAAAAAAGGTTTAAATGCTTATTTGATCAGTATTTCAGGAATTACATAGTATCAAATCAAGAATTTTAATTGTAAAAAAAAGTTAAATGCTTATTTGATCAGTATTTCAGGAATTTAATAGTATAGAATCAAGAATCAAGAATTTTTATTGTAAAAAAAAAGGTTTAAATGCTTATTTGATCAGTATTTCAGGAATTTAATAGTATCAAATCAAGAATTTTAATTGTAAAAAAAAGTTAAATGCTTATTTGATCAGTATTTCAGGAATTTAATAGTATAGAATCAAGAATCAAGAATATTTATTGTACCAAAATCCCCTCTTGGGACCTAGTACAAAAAAAGAGCATGTATATGGTGCAGACTATATCTATTGTACAACTAAATGCAGATCAAAGTCACTATTTCCACTGAAACTGTCCCTGATTCCAAATTCAAGTCCACGTTCCTTCTTCAGGCCCACTACCCTGACTGTACCCAAGTAGCAATCTACATAATTGAATCTACAATACAGATAACATAAAAATAGTTCTCATATTCTCATAGTCCCTAATCCCCATCCAGACACTCCCTCCACACCACCCCCTCCCTCTCCCAGAGGTCAACTAGCATTCATCATAGTACATCTCACAGAAGAGTTAATGTAGAAATATCATATGGCATTCTTTGGGTAATGGCAACAGACATTTAGAAGAGGCAGATTATTTTCAGATAGTCCTGGCAGAGGATCACTTTCATCCGTTTTATCTGGAGCAGTATCAGCACTCACTATAACTTATCCATCACTTTATCATGTGTGTTTACCTTCAAGTCTGTTTATTTCTATTTGTTGTTGCCAAACACTGATGGCTACCATAAAGTCTGTGGCTACATGGTGCTATTGTCTTACCAGGGCCACCCAATACAACATGTGGGATACTCATAGTCAGCTTACTAACTGGCTAGAAAATTGCCAAAATAAAATTGTTTTAGAGAAACGGTATGCAGGTGAGAATGCTGGCATAGCTATTTTATTTTTGAGAGCCGCTTAATGGTGAATACATGCTTTGCTAATGATCTCACAACAAAACATTGAGAACATTTTGAAAATTAACACTCTGTTACGGTAAAAGACTGCATGATTTATGATAAGCAGATTCTCTGTTTAAAGATTAGCCTGTGAGGACTCGTTAAATGATGTACATATTTTTTCAGTAATATATAATCAAGCTCAGCCTAAGTCTGTGAGATTATTTTTAAAACTGCAAAGCTTTCTCTTATTTTTAAAAAATGCTGTTAAGAATACAACCAACCTTGTTATCTTTTAACACCATTAAAACATTTCACAACAGCAATGAGAATGGTAAAAGGATGGAGCCGTTGTGAGAGAAGTAACTAATAACGAGCAAGTAATGTCTTTATAACCTGGTACTTTGGTAAAACAATACTGTATTCACTGTATAAAGCACCCTACTCCCATAAGAACCCAGTGACCAGGTTCAAGACCAACCTGTAAGTAATCATTATGTACACGCCCAACAATCTACATGATTGTGTGTAGATATCTCTGTACAGAAAACACAGCAGTGTAGGGGGCATATAACTGTACAATATTTGATCAAAAAAGTGTGTTTTCTACCACTGGATCTCTGACAACAAATGTTTGTGTATGGGGTGAAGGAAAGCCCCTCCATGTCAATATTGTAAGCACCAAGGCACAGGGTGAATACGGTAGTTGTACTGTATTTCCTTAACCCTTTGACTGCTATATTAATTTGATGATCATCATGAAGTGAAGAGCAACAGTTCATCCAAATAGAGTTCTCTCCTCTGGCTTGTCTCACAGGGTAGCGGGTCCTGTCTTACAAGCACGAGGTAGTGGGTCCTGTCTTACAAGCACGAGGTAGTGGGTCCTGTCTTACAAGCACAGGGTAGTAGGTCCTGTCTTACAAGCACGGGGTAGTGGGTCCTGTCTTACAAGCACAGGGTAGTGGGTCCTGTCTTACAAGCACAGGGTAGTGGGTCCTGTCTTATAAGCACAGGGTAGTGGGTCCTGTCTTACAAGCACGAGGTAGTGGGTCCTGTCTTACAAGCACAGGGTAGTAGGTCCTGTCTTACAAGCACGGGGTAGTGGGTCCTGTCTTACAAGCACAGGGTAGTGGGTCCTGTCTTATAAGCACAGGGTAGCAGGTCCTGTCTTACAAGCACAGGGTAGTGGGTCCTGTCTTACATGCATAGGGTAGTGGGTCCTGTCTTACAAGCACTGGGTAGTGGGTCCTGTCTTACAAGCACAGGGTAGTGGGTCCTGTCTTACAAGCACGGGGTAGTGGGTCCTGTCTTACAAGCAAGGGGTAGCAGGTCCTGTCTTACAAGCAAGGGGTAGCAGGTCCTGTCTTACAAGCAAGGGGTAGCAGGTCCTGTCTTAAAAGCACGGAGCACCAGGTCCTGTCTTACAAGCAAGGGGTAGCAGGTCCTGTCTTACAAGCAAGGGGTAGCAGGTCCTGTCTTACAAGCACGGGGCACCAGGTCCTATCTTACAAGCACAGGGTAGGGGGTCGTGTCATACAAGCACTGGGTAGCACATCCTGTCTTACAAGCACAAGATAGCAAGAGTCACAATCTCTAAAGACTGCTTAGTGGGATGAAGCTCTGTTGGGAATCAACACTTCCTTCACATACATTAATCATCACTTAACGATAGAGTCAGCAATATCCACAAAACAGTGACTGAAAACAATGAATCCACGCTGTTGGGAATGATGTCATGCAAATAGCCAAGTCCGGACCACCCAATCCCCATGTCAATGGAAACTAACAACAAGCATGAGGTACAGGGGGATTCTGAAAGTATTGTCAGGTATATCACAGTTTGTCAGCTTAAAGTGGGGGAAAGGAAGTAACTGAAATATAAGACATTATCGACTTGGCTGAAATCCACAAGCATGGGTTTGGTGCGGAAAATGATCAGGGTGAATCTGGGCTTCCTACCTACGATCATAGGATCGTGGCATGCATAAGGGGGACAACTCTCCACAGTAAATTAGATACAAGGCCAATGTCACTGAATTGTGAAGTGAGTTGGTTTCAACGCTGTTTTGAACAGTATTTCAGTTATATTACAGCTTGCCAGCTAACTGTGGGAGGGAAGCCCGAAGTGATGCAAGTCATTTACCACTTTGGTGAAACCCATGGGCTTGGATAAAGTCCTGAAAAACCTAGAAACATAATTAGGGCAAAACCGAGAATTAAACCTATAATCATAAGTTTGGAGCGTGCAAAGGGACACAACTCTGCACAGCAAATTATGGCACCTTACACAAAGGGACCCCCCACATCCCCCACCCCCACCCCGAAACGTGAAAGCATGAATGAGGTACTTTACTCTATAATACTGGAGGAGGCCACTAGCACACACACTTCAAACACACGCAAACACACACAAACACACGCAAACACAGACAATCCATCACAATCTTACCATGTGTATATCACATTAATGTCAGGGCAGGCTACACTTGGCTCTTCAGTGAGTTATAAATATTTTCCTTTTGTAAATATTTATTAATTTCATGCAAATGTTTCAATTCTACCATTCCCTCCAGCATATTTCCGTCAAGGTGCCTCCAGCCCAATACATGTGTGTGTACACCCATGAACACTCCTCCTGCGTACAGATGTGTATCACACATTTATTTCAGACTGGATCCTGCTACCTGCTACTATCATTATGCATCAAGAGCTGTTAATAAATCATCAACACACTCTCACAGTGATGTTAAATCATACTGGCAATTCCCTGTGGCTTTGTAGCTTTCTGACACAATAAAGAAAAAATCAAATTCAAAAACAACTTTTCAAATCGACAACTTCATAAGCGGGCTGATCAGTAATCAAAGTTCGTTTATTTGTTTACATTACTGGCTGGAGCTGGCCAATTAAAATGTCTTTTTTGATGTTATGTGCAAGGGAAATCATCAAAAAACACTTTCATCGCTTCTTCTCATGGTTAATCTGTCTGTTTTGCTGCATAAGACACGTTAGCACATTAATATTTACATACAGAGCAATATGGCTGCCTCATTTTCACATCATTTGTCATAGTCATATATTGATAATCTTCGCCAACTTTTTCTGCAACAATCATTCAACTTGGAAGAAGTGCGCTCTCTCCGACCCTGCCCAATGTGCTAAACTCATTGGTGACACAATCAAAACCAACGCTCTGGCACACGTGCATGTTAAAAACAAGTTAGTAAAAGTTTTCATCTATAACAGATGACTTTGCCAAAGTTTCCTCATGAAATAAACTTACAAAGTCAAATGGTAGGAAAAAATGTAATTACTACCTATTAAGCTCCCAAGTTTAATCTGAGAGGAGTATTATGAGTTTTTCATAAAAATCTATTTTCAATGAAGGATATTTCTGTTAGACAAATCAGTGTGTGAGGTTGTAATATCGCCAACTGTGCCTGAGCAAATTGTGGCATACATCAATGCATGTCCTGTTATCCATATTACAACACATCAGTCCCACTGCAGATCATTACCCATACCATCGAGGTTTCAAATGTCAACATTCTCAATTGTTTGTTTTAACAAACTTAAAGACAGAATACAAACACTTTTTAAAATTCCTAGAGGTAGATAAAAAGTATAGTGGAATTTTGATCACCAATGCGGTGTTTCATATAAAATGAAATAGTTGTTGGGGAACCATTATGAGTGAGTTGGGATACACTGACATGCATCAACCAAGTCAGCGAGCTTGACTACCCGATCCCATTAGTTGCCTCTTACGACAAGCATGGGTTGCTGAAGATCAATTTTAACCCAGATCTTCACAGATAAGCTTTTAATGGGAAAAGCTCAAAGTGTGTGCTTATCTGGGATCCTGCTATAACTAAGGGAGGCAAATTGGAGGGGGGGGGGGGAGGGGGGGTGTTTATGTGCAGAAGGGGTGTCCTGTGTTGTCACCATTATCAATTGTAAATGTTTCAGATTAATTTCTACAACTGTTTTTTTCTATTCCATGGAATGCTTTGACAGAATAATATTAACGTTGTGCATGAACAACAGAGGTACAACCAACTCAGCCTTACAATTACACAAAATTCGACCCACCACGCTGATCTAAATTTGTAATTTGAAAAACTTAATTAACATCACAACTTGCTTAAGATGTTGCATTTTCATGGTACAATTAAAAAAAATCTTTTCCATACAGTGGCACTGCTAATTAAAGTTTGAGGGGTACCGTATTCGACGTAATAAGCGCCCAGGGCGCTCTCAAAATTAGAAACAGGGGGCTCTTATTAGAATATTATTTTGGATGAAAAAAAAGAGTTGAAAGATAAATTTCGTGGTTTATGCTGACGGTCCGAACTGTTTATATACGACAGATATATTTTTCCCGAATTTTATTGCCCATAATTAAGGGTGCATATAACACACGCGTGCATATTATACACGAATATATAAGTCTTGTGTACATTGATCAATCGGAAGGGGTGCTAATTGGGATTGTTCACTTATATATATTATAATATATATTATCAAATATCGCCGTGGGCGCTTATTAGAGCGGGACGCTTATTACGTCGAATACGGTAAATATGTTGCTGAAGACAATATGTCGGCTTGTCCTGGCATCAATAACGCCACTTCCTCCAGGAGCCAAAGACTCCATTCTAACGTGGCGATGGAGATAGTGATTGTCTAGATTCACATACTTGTTCAATTCTGAATTCCAGTTTTGATTGCTGAGTGAGTTCAGTGATTACAAAGAGGAGATGATTCATCTAGGTGGAACCATCCGCTGACTGACTCTCAGTGGTGTTGGCTTGGAGATATTTCATAATTATAGTATAACGTTCATATGTGTTTGACGAAAAGAATTGCTCATATTTGTTTGGAAGTGCCATAATGTTTTGGACATACTATAATAATGCCAAATATCACCATCCCAGTTGTCTCCAAACCAGGAGCATTCTATTTATTAAAAAAAAAGAAAAATTTTAATTATGTTTTTAATGATAAACTAAGTGCATTTTTCAATGACATCATCATAGTTGTCTTTTACGGCAAGCATGGGTTGCTGAAGGCCTATTCAGCCCCGGATCTTCATGTGTGTGTGTGTGTGTGTGTGTGTGTGTGTGTGTGTGTGTGTGTGTGTGTGTGTGTGTGTGTGTGTGTGTGTGTGTGTGTGTGTGAGTGAGTGAGTGAGTGAGTGAGTGAGTGAGTGAGTGAGTGAGTGAGTGAGTGAGTGACTGAGTGAGTGAGTGACTGAGTGAGTTTTATTGGATACAACAACCCAATTAACCAGGTCACACATCACAACCACCCAATCCTCATTTCAGGTGGAACTGTGCTCCCCGACAACCACGTGTACCACCCACCTGCTGACATGAAGATGCTGCCATGGGGGAACATGACAAGGCTCTCTACCGGGTACCCATGGTCGACTGTCATGGCGCTTCCCTTCACCCGAGTGTCAAACATCCGAACAGTGTGATCATAAGAACCTGTAGAAAACACACACTGTTAGTAGCTCGATCTACTCACAAGGGAAGAGAAAATCATTATTTTTGTTCACCACGTATGAAGATCTGACAGAACACTTAACACAAAAAGCAGCTATGGCAGATACTGACTACACATATAATATATTTCTTTTCAGAAGGAATTTGACTCTAACTTGTTTTATTTGTCATAATGTATTTCCCTGATTTTTCCTGTATATTTTGAACTGTTTTCCACACAATTTCATATTACCTACTGGTACTATTTCTGTTAAAGAGGTCCCATAAGTCTGAATACTTTTACATACATAACAGAAATAGTCTTGGACATTCACACCATGAGAACGAAATTAGCATGTAGATACAAGTATTTCTGAATCATGATTGTCTATTTCTTCATTTAAACAATCACTTAAGATACCCCCAGTCCTCCCAGCCAAAGCAATAATAATACAACAATATTTTCATCAATCAGAGCCTGTGAATTAATTCACAGGGTGAAATGCAGTTTACTGATGATTCAACAAGACCAAGTTTGGCAATAAAGGGAGAGAACTCTTCTGCTACCTAGCCCTGATTCCCACATTGACTCACCTGTGAGGATGATGTCTGTGCTGGCCATGCTGGATACGCCGCACCTCACGTAGTCCTGGGGAACAACACCAGGCTGTCAGTGTGTGACATCAATTAACATGACAGGTGACAAGGCAGGGCCAGGAACAACGTGAACGACAGATATTTTATGGTTGGCAAAATATAAGAGATATTTGTTTCATGATTTAAACATTGCATAGTTTTTTTATATTTCATGAATTTCATGAAAACAAAGGATAAGCGATGCTTGAACAAGGCAGAAAAACATTTTAGTCCACCAATTTTTTTATTCTCATCAATAAATTACTTTCAAATGATCAGGGCTCCGTTTCACAAATGATTACCTCAGTACTAAGATAGCTTTGTGTTTGGGCCTTGAACCCTGTTCATCCAAGGGATATTAGCATTAAGATGATTGTACATAGGCTTACAATAGTCAAACTGATAGCTCTGTGAAACGGGATCAGTAACGCAAGCTTTTCAGTTTCCTCTTTAGCAGTGGAACAGACAACATTTATTCTTTCTACCCCTCCATTAAAATCCTGACAATGTTCACATTACAGAACTCATAGCAAATCCAGATGTACAAAAACAAAAATTCTCATCTGCCCTGAAAACCTAATTCACAAACCATGTCTTAAGTGATAATGAGAAACATGTTGATAATATCCCTGTCCTGATGTGGTTCATACATCTGAAAAACATAATACTAACAGATCCTGAATTACTGAGAACAACCATTCTGACATTTGGGCCACAACGACACCAACTTACAACAGGCAGTGACAGTCACCATGGGCCAGGACTGGAGGCATTCTAACTATTACTACAGTAACTGAAACACTAACACACAGCATGTAGTACTATGATGGGATTGTGTACATAGTCTGTTGTACTTATAAACGTCTATAAAACAAAGGCAAACAGAACACTATTAACTAGGAGTGGGGATTATTGTTGGAGACAGAGAACGTTTTGCTTTAGACACTGCTGGAAGATATACAATATTCAGAACACTATAAACTAGGAGTGGTGATTATTGTTGGAGACAGAGAACGCTTTGCTTTAGACACTGCTTTAGACACTGCTGGAAGATATACAATTTTTTGTGAAAGGGGAAGCCAAACAATTTTATTTTCAACATATATTTTTTTCAGGACACATCCAGCATAACCAGCAAACAATTTTTTTCTACATATTTTTTTTTCTTTATATTTTTTTCAGTATTTTCTGGAACAAATTATCTTTTATATATAGATCCTACACTCTCCTGACAACTAGTATGGGCCTCCTGGGACCAATTCCACCCAAGAATCCCATGCATGAAATGCTGGGAAGTTTCAGAATGGTTCTAACTGCCAACTTTGTCAAAAGTATATTTTTCAAAATGTTTGCCGTGATACCCATCTTGAAAGATATCTTATATGAAAAACAATTGAGAATCTCAAAAAATGCTTTCTTTTTACCCAAGCTTGTTCATCAACTCTCACCCCATCCAACAAACAATACATCTCCATCAGCATCCACTGGTCAAAACTGTATCCCCATCGCAACCTGATATTACTAATATAGACTTCCATGCTAATGAAGTTGCATATGTCTGTCAGTTAGATTTTCACCCGGGATATCAAGGCTGGTGTTGCTGACAATGTTCGTCTTTCTGACGCAGATAGGCCAGGTCTTTCCTGCAGTCTGTCTGCATCACCTTGTAGATTACCATCAAACAATACAGTCAAATCACACGATTGTTTTCTATTTCAAACTTCCTGCTTTTTTGCCCATCCTTTGTGAGTTTACAAAACACATGAAAAAGTAAGTTGGTTCTCTGTGGAAACAATGATAACCCAGGGCTGGATACTGTTGCTGATCTGCACCGTCCCGACCTCAATACATCACCGTCAACGGAGATCACAACACAGGTAACACTCAACCCTTCAATCAGGTCGAGGACGCTATAATGCTGGACAATAGATTAACCAGGTGTGAAAATAAACAAACAGTCGTTCCAAAGATGATACACCTGAACCCTCTGACCAGCGATGAAAGACAAAACTATGTGGGCACAAAACGGGTTCACAGGTTTAATTCCACAATTTATTTTCTGAAAATTAATTTTCCAAGTCTATATCCCCTAGAATTGCAATATGTGCAGGATTGAGTCCCTTTCTTAAAAATAGATTCTTTGACCACATAGGATACATTTTGTTAAAATTTACATTTCAATTGATGTGAACAAAATATAAAAAATATAATTAACAAATGTCCCACATGATTGAAACAAACCACGTGATTAATAATGTTTAATAAAGATTGAAACAAATGGTTTGAATTTTTATGTCTCACATTTATGAATGACTATGCATATTTTATAACAAAATAATTGTTATTACATGTATAATCATAACGTTCCCTTTAACCATTCCACAAATTAAAACCATCGAGGAATTCCAGAACCATTTCCTCATCTGGTATCTTCCATTGATTCCTGTCAATTCACAGACATCTGGAATTAGTTGTCCCAGTCAAAGTTCTCATTACCAAACCATCAAAGTGTTTAGAATGTTTTCAGAGAAATATTGCACTGTTAACATTGGTTAGCTGGGCATTAATCATGTTCCTCTAACACAAAGTGAGAAGACAAGAATCATTTTAGTCTTAGTTAAATTGAATACAAACACAAATAAATATTTAAAAATCTATTAGTACTATTAGGAAAAAAGTGTGTTTGTCACAACGCTAGTCCCGTGTTCTATTAGCCTAAGTTAATTTATATTTTAATAATCCTGTGCATATTTTTGAAAAATATTATTTTTTAAAATTTTAAAATGAAAAGTTATTTGCAACACTAAATTTTTGATCAATTTTGCATTTAAGACTTGTTTGTGATATCAGTTGTTGTTTCACTTGACTGAATGAGAGTAGCTTTACATTGTGGCTTGCAAAGTTCCAGGTACATTACCACAGCATTTAAATAATCAAATGTGGGCCAAGCAAACCAGTGGTTGATGTCATGAGCATTTATCAATGCCGTTGAGGAAAGATGACACACCAGGCCAGGCTAACACTGTTCAACAAAATCCTCATTTGACAGTCAGCTCTTGTGACATACATGCAGTTCTGGGACAATTCTGCCGACGAAACCCCCAAAAGGTTGAATCACTACAGGCTGCCTCCGTGATAAAATTGCTACAGCTGGAACATTTCCTTATTGAGTAATTATCCATGATTTCTTTTCTTTTACAAAAAATCATAAAGTGATTTGAATTTCTTTGTATGAAAACTGATTGCCTTTTAATATCTTATAAACCACAACCATATCTATAATATAACATATCTTACTGATTTCACACCATACAGTACAGTCTCACAATGATATATTTTAGATAACAAAAAATGTTTTTATGAAGTATCTCATACCACATGTCCCATATAAAACTCACTTCTTTACACCAATATATTTTCATATTGAACGGACAAACCTTGCCTAAATGTTGCAAGAAATATTGATGTATATTTTACTTAAATTTTAGTAATACATACTTTTTCAATTATTGAAAAAAATTAACATCAAAATTTATTATTTTATTGATTGGGTCAGGCCTAAAATGGAATTAATTTAAATAGAGACAGTCGGTTAAATAGAGAAAATGTTGATCCCATTCACTCAATAGCATGATAAAAGATATTAACTTCATTATTTGTCCACTTCCTGAATACAGATATCAGTGCATCCCATGCACACAACACAAGATCATAATCCACTCTCACCCAGTTTTCAATTACACAGATAATCATTGACAGCCTCT
The DNA here is from genome assembly GCF_023055435.1 of Haliotis rufescens. NCBI lineage: Eukaryota > Metazoa > Mollusca > Gastropoda > Lepetellida > Haliotidae > Haliotis > Haliotis rufescens. The sequence continues at coordinate 28,950,611 of NW_025963779.1, forward strand.
GCAACAGAGCATCAAATGACACATGTAGCCAGGGATGTTTCTAAGTGGCCATCTCTCTCATCAGCTGAGTGTTATAGCTTGTTAATATCACCTGACAATCAGTATCATTTACAACACTGGCTAATAACCTTTCCCCATGTCACCTGTCATTCACAAACACCCTGACTGCAAGGGGCAAGTCAATTTCTCGTCAATCTGTCAATCAACATACAACAATCTCTGGTTGGTCAATGCAGTCTGGTTCAGAGGTCAATGAGGAGGTCGAGTGTTTAGGGTCAAGCACCGACCTTGGGGTCATGACCTGTCATGTGCAGCCCACATGAAGCTTGTTGCATCTCTTCATCCCTGCACATTAAAATGTCACTAAGCTTATTTTTCAGGGAGCAGGGGGGCTGGCTTTAGTGGACATGTGGGACAGAGATAAATTTGGGAGAAATCAGGAATGGCCATTGCTTGAAAGAGAAGCAAATTAACTGAATGCTCTCAATACCACATCAGGGAAGGGGGAATCCATCTACCAATTAAAATTACCACTTTGTAGATGAATCCCTTCATCACCAGGGGGTTCTGGTTACAACTTACAAATATGTTCCAAGATTATTAATTGCATTTACATGCTTATTAATTAATTTGTAAAAGAAATACAAATACATATTTTCATAAATCCAACTTGAGCAGCTAAAAAACGTGAGTCCGAAAACATGCGAAAACAAGAATCGTTTATTTATCTGAATTTAAAGGAAATTTAAACAAGTTTAAAAGCCAGAATTACTTTTTTAGACAAATCCATCACTTGAGAAAGAAGTGCTGACACAAACATATTAAAAATAAATAAACATTGTAATTGTAAATCAATGAAGCAGATGAGGACTACAACTTAAATTTGATGTAAGTCAGGAGTCGTGGCTGGCACTTACCAAATATGAAAATATCATCAAACATGTGGGAGGAAAAACTAGTTGAAATGAAAACCTACGTCCATGAAATGTACAACTTCCGGGGAAATCAACATCAATTATTTTGCAATCATCATCAAAAGTGCCCTATTTCTTATGGCAAATTTGATAATAAAAAGACTATTAATCTGCTCGACACATGTTTCAAGACATCGCAACCCCACAGTAGGTATGTAAACTACTCCAGATACAATCGATCAAGTCCACAAACTTGTACACAACAGCTATCAAAAACCGATATTTACATTCAACGTTGATTTCTCCTGCAATGCACAAGCATATCGCTTCTTCAAAGATATGCAACTATTTTCATTCTGGGATTAATGTTTTGAGTCAGAGCAGGAATCCGTACGTAACAAGGGAAACTATTTTCCAGATTAATTTCACACATGAGCAATAGGCAGACAAAATGTGCAAAAAATATTTCCTTTTCAAATTAATTTGCCAAGGACCTACAATTTTAGCCCAGTGTTCTGCTCTGCCATCAGAGAGTCTACCACACTTCTTTCAATATGTTTCGGGATAGAAAAACCCATACATTTTTTCATTGATCAATTTTGCCAATTAAAGTTGCAATTGAAGGGTAAAAAGGGCCAGAAAAATGCTTTCTAAATTGGAGAATTTCAGTTGTATGAAGCACAGGGGGATTTGAATGTGAGGAGTTTATCTTGAGAGTATCTATATCAATAAAGAACCATCTGACGAGATATGCAGAGTTTGCCTTGCCAGGCTTTGTTGGGAATTTGTTAACACGCTATCACAATATCATGGGATAGATATGTTACCTTCATAAATTACCAAAGTTATATTTGTCGAGAGGTGGAATATTTCCCAGGGAGTACTGGCATCACAATGGTGTGGCACCAGACAGAACCACATGAGATGGGAAACGAATCGAAAGTTATATCGGGTTTCATTAGAGAATTTGGACAAATTCTACAAGTACGCCAGAAATTCTGAGAATTGTGCAGTAGATGTTGTTAATCATCTCCAGGGCCCTGGATCTGACCTCGGGGTCTCCAGATCAAACCTGGTTAACACCGACATTCCCCTACCCCCAGGGGGCTTGCATCAGGGGGACCATAGTTGCTGGGTGGGGAAATCTACAACCCTAGTCAATCCCACATTAATGATATTAGTGATTATATTTCATGTGAGATATTTTCAGATGGAAGGGTTTTAGTGTTGTTTCAAGTGTGATCATTTAATTACCAAACAAGATATAAAGCAAAACAAATAAATCTTGAGACACCAGTTTATGAGAAACAAACAAGACAGTCAATCGGGCATAATCATGCTAATGATAGTGATTATATTCCATGAAATGAAAGAGTTAATTGTTGTTAAAAATTTCATTTTTATAAAATGAAATAAAATAATCAAAGCAAAAGACTAAATCTTGAAAAACTTGTTTGGGGAAATATGTCAATTAGGCAATTATGCTACTTTAGATTATTTTTATTGTAGAAGCCATGGTATTCAAATGGAGTGAAAGAGGTTATTACCCAATGTACATCAGCAATTTTGCAGTTATCTGCAGCAATTTTAGATAGAGGTTAAAGACTTTGCAAGTCTTATCATTAAAGAAAGAAATATGTAAATAAAAAGAGGTGTATGAAAAACCCACATTTGGAATACAAACAACATACCCCAGTCAACCCAAGACTATCAAGTGTTCAAAATTAAGCAAATCCTGGTCACAGCCCTAATGCTAAAAGCTAAAGATTTAGGTGATTCTCAAATACTCTTGGAGCAAACTTACCCAGGGCCCTCTATAATTTCAAACACCATTCAAAAAGGGAGTGAGTGAGTTGGGTCTCACGCCGCTTTTAGCAATTCATTCCAGCAATATCATGGTGGGGGACACCAGAAATATGTATGTATGTAGTTATGCTAAAAAGTACATTGATTTTCAAAAAGAGAAAAAAAAAAAAATCGAAAAAAAGATGGGTGGACATCCCCTGCACCCCCTTCTGGATCCCCATTAAGTGCTCTAAAACCCTTATATCTGTACTTACTAAGTTTAGTCATAACAGCTGTGTAAGAGTAACACATGACATTTTTCCTGTAATTACCAAATTACCATTAAGTCCCCTAATCCGATCACTTGTCTAAATTTGCCTGAATAAAAAAGAAGTTAAAGTTAACCCAAAAAGTTAAAGGCTGGTGAAAACTATCTTCATCATATCTGACAATCAATGTGCCAAAACTGAATTCAAGTGACCTGTACAAAAAGCCACTTGTCATGTCAAGTTTGATGTTTGCATGTCATTAAGTCAACATTTCCAGACAGATTTCACCTGGAACAATGGTCAATGGAGGTAATGGTTAATCCTCCTGCAAGAGGACAGGTGAATATTGAAATGTGATCTCGTACATTTCGCCCTCCCTGCCACTTGGCTTGTACATTTCAGCCTCTTCCAGCCATATCATTTGTCTTTGCCTATACACCTCCATGACAGGTCTGTGTTGTAAATGTTGTTAAAGGGTGAAACAACATTTCTCCATCTCTAGCCCCCTATGATAGTGTGAAATGTTTAGAATAGTGAGCATCAGCTAACTGTAACAGAATGAGGGGAAAGCGGAACCCATCACAAAAAACATGCCAAAATCTTGCTGTGTTAGAATTTATCATGTCACATTGTGAAAGAGAATCTGGGAACTCAAGGAACAAATTGTCAAACTAAATCTCCAATTTCTTCCCCCATCATAGTCGGCAGAAGCAATTGACACTGCTTATGGCCCACGCATGAAAAATATTCCACCATTCCTTTCTTCAATTCTTATATTTCCATTTCCTGCTCACATCACCCATTTCAGAGGGGATTGATCCACAACACCTCAAGTCTGCCCCCCTTTGTCAACACCAGGGAAGTCCAGATGATGAATTTCAAAACATTGATAGTGATAATCTCCCTGCTCCACTAATAATATACAGTGATCTCGCTGATCAACCTAAGCTAGGAAGTGTGCTCTGACAGTGTGAATTTTCAATGTTTCATTTCTATACTCACTGACAAAAGAAACACGAATACCATACATGTTGGTTAATATATGAAGCATTACTCATATTCAAGAGATATTAGATTGGTTCGATGTACAAACGAACATACTGGTATGTTGTGTGAATCGACGCTCATGAACACATCACATGTGACGTCATAGATCCATGACTTGAGATCCACCATTCATCTCGTGCAGTATTAGCGTGTAAAGTTTGGAAGTCACGTGCAGCATATCGTGATAAGAATAAAGAACACTTGACCTTTTGTTAGTTTTGTCATTAAGTGGTACACATTGGAAACTTCTCTTAACGTACATACTTCTCTAGCTGTTTCTATGGTTCTCGTTTCTTTTGGCGGTGAGTATATTACAAATACTTACAATTACTTTTGTCAAGCCAGGTGTTGATACCCTCTATATATTCTAATACATTCTGTCATTTGAGGGAGTTCTCACAAATGACATACTTTATAAATAGTGTATCAATGTGTTACAAAGTAAAAAAAGGGTGTCACACAGCTGTAGGTCACACACAGATTGTGTCACACAGCAGTAGGTCACACACAGATTGTGTCACACAGCTGTAGGTCACACACAGATCGTGTCACACAGCAGTAGGTCACACACAGATTGTGTCACACAGCTGTAGGTCACACACAGATCATGTCACACAGCAGTAGGTCACACACAGATTATGTCACACAGCAGTAGGTCACACACAGATTATGTCACACAGCAGTAGGTCACACACAGACTATGTCACACAGCCGTGGACCACACACAGGTGTGGGTCACACACAGATTGTGTTACACAGCAGTAGGTCACACACAGACTATGTCACACAGCTGTGGGTCACACACAGATTGTGTCAGACAGCTGTAGGTCACACACAGACTATGTCAGACAGCTGTGGGTCACACACAGATTGTGTCAGACAGCTGTAGGTCACACACAGATTGTGTCACACAGCTGTAGGTCACACACAGATTGTGTTACACAGCAGTAGGTCACACACAGATTGTGTTATACAGCTGCAGGTCACACACAGATTGAGTCACACAGCTGTAGGTCACACACAGATTGTGTCACACAGACTGTCACACAGCAGCAGGTCACACACAGACCGTGTCACACAGCTGTAGGTCACTCACTGACTGTGTAACACAGCTGTAGGTCACACATGGATTGTGTCACACAGCTGTAGGTCAAACATATTGTCACACAGCTGCAGGTCACAAAGATTGAGTCAAACAGCTGTAGGTCACACACAGACCGTATCACAGTTGTAGGTCACACATGGATTGTGTCACACAGCTGTAGGTCACAAAGATTGTCACACAGCTGTAGGTCACACACAGACCTTATCACACAGTTGTAGGTCACAGATTATGTCACATCACTGAATTTTAGCCTGAAACAAATGAAGCAAATCCTGCTCTTGGATTGACCAGACCTGTTGTCCTGCCACTCCACACACATCCCACTAACATGCAGCTTAGTGTCTACAAACCTCATGCTCATCATAAATCATCAGTGGCTTCTCGCTTGGGACGTCCCAGACTCGGACTGAGCGGTCATTGGAGCCGGACATGACTCTCACCCGATCTTGCAGGAACCTGGTGACATTCACCGGGCTGAAATCACAATGTGACGACACATACAGTACAGCAAAACAACACATGGTACTGGGGGCACAACACATACAGCAAAAGTCAACACTTAGTTAAAGAGCACAATCAAAAGTAACCATGGAAGTAGGTATTATAATGATTGATACACATCATGCATCTATTGAAATCTCACTACTCTTAGATAACTAAAAAACTCCATGTCACATGACCTCATTTTTCATGATTCATTCATTACATGTGACATGTCCCCTGAACTCAACCTTTATGTGCCTGACTTCAACTGTTCTATTCACCCAACTCACCCATCCTGTTCCCTGACCTCATCTCTTATATCCAACCAACTCACCCATCCTGTTCCCTGACCTCAACTCTTATATCCACCCAACTCACCCATCCTGTCCCCTGACCTCAACTCTTATATCCAACAAACTCACCCATCCTGTTCCCTGACCTCAACTGTTATATCCAACCAACTCACCCATCCTATTCCCTGACCTCAACTCTTATATCCAATCAACTCACCAGTCCTGTCCCCTGACCTCAACTCTTATATCCAACCAACTCACCCATCCTGTTCCCTAACCTAAACTCTTATATCCACCCAACTCACCCATCCTGTTCCCTAACCTAAACTGTTATATCCACCCAACCTGTTCCCAAACCTCATCTCTTATATCCAACCAACTCACCCATCCTGTCCCCTGACCTCAACTCTTACATCCATTCAACTCACCAATCCTGTTCCCTAACCTCAACTGCTATATCCAACCAACTCACCCATCCTGTCCCCTGACCTCAACTCTTACATCCATTCAACTCACCAATCCTGTTCCCTAACCTCAACTGCTATATCCAACCAACTCGCCCATCCTGTTCCCTGACCTCAACTCTTATATCCACCCAACCTGTTCCCTAACCTCAACTCTTATATCCACCCAACTCACCAATCCTGTTCCCTAAACTCAACTGCTATATCCAACCAACTCACCCATCCTGTTCCCTGACCTCAACTCTTATATCCACCCAACTCACCAATCCTGTCCCCTGACCTCAACTCTTACATCCATCCAACTCACCAATCCTGTTCCCTAACCTCAACTGCTATATCCAACCAACTCACCCATCCTGTTCCCTGACCTCAACTCTTATATCCACCCAACTCACCCATCCTGTTACCTAACCTAAACTGTTATATCCAACCAACTCACCCATGTTGTCCCCTGACCTCAACTCTTACATCCATCCAACTCACCCATCCTGTTCCCTGACCTCAACTGTTATATCCACCCAACTCACCAATCCTGTTCCCTGACCTCATCTCTTATATCCAACAAACTCACCCATCCTGTTCCCTGACCTCAACTCTTATATCCAACAAACTCACCCATCCTGTTCCCTGACCTCAACTCTTATATCCACCCAACTCACCAGTCCTGTCCCCTGACCTCAACTCTTATATCCAACCAACTCACCCATCCTGTTCCCTGGCCTCAACTGTTATATCCAACCAACTCACCCATGCTGTTCCCTGGCCTCAACTGTTATATCCAACCAACTCACCCATGCTGTTCCCTGACCTCAACTGCTATATCCACCCAACTCACCCATGCTGTTCCCTGACCTCAACTGCTATATCCACCCAACTCACCCATCCTGTTCCCTAACCTCAACTTTTATATCTACCCATATCTAAATTCTTATATCATCCAACTCACCCATCCTGTTCCCTGACCTCAACTGTTATATCCACCCAACTCACCAATCCTGTTCCCTGACCTCATCTCTTATATCCAACAAACTCACCCATCCTGTCCCCTGACCTCAACTCTTATATCCAACAAACTCACCCATCCTGTTCCCTGACCTAAACTCTTATATCCACCCAACTCTCCCATCCTGTCCCCTGACCTCAACTCTTACATCCACCCAACTCACCAATCCTGTTCCCTAACCTCAACTGCTATATCCAACCAACTCACCCATCCTGTTCCCTGACCTCAACTCTTATATCTACCCATATCTAAATTCTTATATCATCCAACTCACCCATCCTGTTCCCTGACCTCAACTGTTATATCCACCCAACTCACCAATCCTGTTCCCTGACCTCATCTCTTATATCCAACAAACTCACCCATCCTGTCCCCTGACCTCAACTCTTATATCCAACAAACTCACCCATCCTGTTCCCTGACCTAAACTCTTATATCCACCCAACTCTCCCATCCTGTCCCCTGACCTCAACTCTTACATCCACCCAACTCACCAATCCTGTTCCCTAACCTCAACTGCTATATCCAACCAACTCACCCATCCTGTTCCCTGACCTCAACTCTTATATCCACCCAACTCACCCATCGTGTCCCCTGACCTCAACTCTTATATCCACCCAACTCACCCATCGTGTCCCTTGAAAACTCTGAGCATAGATCCACTGCTCGTGTCGAACAGTTTAACTTGGGCTTCATCACTACCAGCAACAAGGAGGCGACCATCATCTCTAAATGATCCACAATGTGCCACTTCACGGAACCGATTCAGTGTCCGAGTGATCTGATTGGTCTGTGAGCTGTAGATTTGTACCTGGAGGACACGAATAAGGACACATTAATCAGTTGGACAATGGATGGTCAGGACTACTTTCCTGGCTCCTCCCCGTTGCAACTTGGTTGTCTGGGAAGAAGCTACAGCAGAAACAAATAAACAGATATACAGATGCTGGAAGACATAACAGGAGAAATGACATCAGGAACAGATTACAGTTCATGGACAATAGGCACACTGTCTACATCCATGGACAGACAAGACATTATTTGTTATTGATAATGGCTGCACATATATGTGAACAGCCTCCACAAATCATTGGCAGGCATCATCATTGACCGGCTGACACTTAAAACACTGATGTGGCATAAAGTAACATTCACTCACTCGTTCGGTAGTTGTCAGACACCAGACGCCATTACTTGTCTGAGGCTACAAGTCTACAGACACAACAGACACCCCTACTTATCTGAGGGCTACAAGTCTACAGACACAAGACAACAGTACTTGTCTGAGGCTACAAGTCTACAGACACAAAACAACAGTACTTGTCTGAGGCTACAAGTCTACAGACACAAAACAACAGTACTTGTCTGAGGCTACAAGTCTACAGACACAAAACAACAGTACTTGTCTGAGGCTACAAGTCTACAGACACAAAACAACAGTACTTGTCTGAGGCTACAAGTCTACAGACACAAAACAACAGTACTTGTCTGAGGCTACAAGTCTACAGACACAAAACAACAGTACTTGTCTGAAGCTACAAGTCTACAGACACAAAACAACAGTACTTGTCTGAGGCTACAAGTCTACAGACACAAAACAACAGTACTTGTCTGAGGCTACAAGTCTACAGACACAAGACACCACTACTTATCGACCGCCTCCGTGGTCTAGTGGTAGAGCGTCCGCCCGGAGAGCGGAAGGTACGGGGTTCGATCCCCGACCGCGTCATACCAAAAGACATTAATAGATGGTACTTGTTGTTACCCTGTCTGGCGCTCGGCATTAAGGGGCTAAAACAAGGACTGGTCAGCTCGGAGTCAGTATACTGTGTCTGAGTGGGGTATTCATTTTAAACTGCGGCATGGTATCTCAGTGAGCTAGCACTATAAATCGGCATCAGTCCGGACTAGTACAAGCAGCCACACAAACACACACACCTACATGCACGTCGCTATATAAGTGCAATAATCTTGGACGCGACGTTAAACCCCATTTCACCTCACCTCACCACTACTCATCTGAGGGCTACAAGTCTACAGACACAACAGACACAAAAGACACAACAGACACAAAAGACAGACATCACGAGTTGTCTGAAGGCCAAGGCATACAGAGCCCACACAAATTTGATCAGCATAAATGAATGCCCGGCATACCATTAATAATTGAAAATGTATCACTTAATGTACTTAATGCACCATCATACTTGCTTATTACCGAACAACTGAAATGATATATAACAATCAAAATGATATATAACAATCAAATCATATCACAGCTTCACAGCCCAAGTTCCTTAGAAGTTGCTGTAATTTTACAAGAAATTAGCTTGCACAATATCATTGTAAAATGATCTGCTGAATAATTCAAAAATGATAACCATTCTGACAACTTGGAACTTGATTGTGCAGATCTGGCTGACAAGAAATGTCATCCTGTGAACTCACAACGACGCTCACTCAACTATTCAATTAAACAAATTGAATGAAATTGCATAAAAAAATAATTACCGAATCATTAGACTTGTGAACCTGAAAATACGATTTCACATCAATTCTCTTGACGGATACAACTTCTCCTAATCCCAAGTCGAAATCAACCAAGAGATGGTCTCGCCATCATTTATTCATGACCCAATGAAATAAATTTCATTGTGTGAATGAAAACTCAGTTTCATTGCTTCTGCAGATCAACAGTGTGTGGAGCTTTACTGTTTTATCTACCATGACCCCGTGCAGGTCATCCCGAGCGTCACTAAGACACCCTCGTTACAAAAGCTTTCACTCAATAATCTTTATAATACACTGAAGCTGCAGAACGGCAAATTATTTATGTCATGTCATACTAATGCCCTTATTACACATGGGATTAATAAAGCGAGAAATTACAGACATGGGCGTCTACGGGTACTTAGAGAAATGTAATTATGACTAACTCCATGTAAAGAATGACTGAATGTGTTTTGGAAAGGATAAACAAAAACTATTTTATGACTGAGATATACAAATGTATCTCTGTTGAGATCAATACCGGCACAACAATCACTTGGTCTCATCAATGTTGTCGCACTCTGCGTGTCGTCTGCATCAAAGAAGTTTCAATCACTAATTACACACTCTAGGCAGACATGGGTGACTGAGCACCAGATGCAAATGCTTGAATAGGCAAATAAAATAACTTGGGAAGAAAGTTTTCAGTTGGGTAAAGGTAAATCAAGTTACAAATGCGTAATTTTTTAGGACTTCAGATCGTAACATTGTAGCTTTGGTAGATCATTCAGTGTAAAAACGTGGCTACATCATTCAGTCTTAAAATGGGTCAGTGTTAACTTGGGTGTATCATATGGTGTTATCATGGGTTGATGGTGTTATGGGTAGATCATATGGTGCTATCATGGCTAGATCATATGGAGTAATTATGGGTTGATGGTGTTATCATGGATAGATCATATGGTGTTATCATGGGTAGATCATATGGTGTTATCATGGGTATATCATACAGTGCTATTATAGGTAGATCATATGGTGTTATCATGGGTAGATCATATGGTGCTATCATGGGTAGATCATTTGGCGCTATCATGGGTAGATCATATGGTGCTATCATGGGTAGATCATTTGGCGCTATCATGTGTATATACTTTGGTGCTATCATGGGAAGATCATTTGGCGCTATCATGTGTATATACTTTGGTGCTATCATGGGTAGATCATTTGGCGCTATCATGTGTATATACTTTGGCGCTATCATGGGAAGATCATTTGGTGCAATCATGGGGAGATCATTTGGCACTATCATGGATAGATCATTTGGTGCTATCATGGGGAGATCATTTGGCGCTATCATGGCTAGATCATTTGGTGCAATTATGGGGAGATCATTTGGCGCTATCATGGAAAGATCATTTGGTGCTATCATGGGGAGATCATTTGGTGCTATCATGGGGAGATCATTTTGCGCTATCATGGATAGATCATTTGGTGCTATCATGGGGAGATCATATTGGGCTATCATGGATAGATCATCTGGTGCTGTCATGGGGAGATCATTTGGTGCTTTCATGGGGAGATCATTTGGCGCTATCATGGATAGATGATTTGGCGCTGTCATGGCTAGATCATTTGGTGCTATCATGGCTAGATCATTTGGTGTTATCATGGCTAGATCATTTGGTGCTATCATGGCTAGATGATTTGGTGCCATCATGGCTAGATCATTTGGTGTTATCATAGATAGGTTGTTTAACGTTAATTTGGATAGATCATTTGGTGTTATCATAGATAGGTTGTTTACGTTAATTTGGATAGATCATTTGGTGTTATCATAGATAGGTTGGTTAACGTTAATTTGGCTAGATCATTTGGTGCTATCATGGCTAGATCATTTGGTGTTATCATAGATAGGTTGTTTAACGTTAATTTGGCTAGATCATTTGGTGCTATCATGGCTAGATCATTTGGTGTTATCATAGATAGGTTGTTTAACGTTAATTTGGCTAGATCATTTGGTGCTATCATGGCTAGATCATTTGGTGTTATCATGGCTAGATCATTTGGTGCTATCATGGCTAGATGATTTGGTGCCATCATGGCTAGATCATTTGGTGTTATCATAGATAGGTTGTTTAACGTTAATTTGGATAGATCATTTGGTGTTATCATAGATAGGTTGTTTACGTTAATTTGGATAGATCATTTGGTGTTATCATAGATAGGTTGGTTAACGTTAATTTGGCTAGATCATTTGGTGCTATCATGGCTAGATCATTTGGTGTTATCATAGATAGGTTGTTTAACGTTAATTTGGATAGATCATTTGGTGTTAACATGTGTACCCATGGGTAAATGTGTCTATATTTACTTGAAAACTTACAGAATAGTAACAATTCAAACTGATGGCGAATCAGCCCGTTCTGAAAGATTTTGACGCTGAGGAAAGTAGACTTGAAAGATTTACCCCCAAATGAAGTAGCTACATACATGACTGTGATAGGCAGTGAGGAACAACATGTGTAAACACATGGGTCCGTGTTAACACACAGTCCCCGCCCAACACCACCGCCGCGGCAACATGAAGGGAACAAATCGCTCCAGGATGGAACAGGGATCTACAGATTGCGGCCACCTATCACTGAAAGGAAGCCCCCTCAATTAATCACTCATTATTTACATTCCATGAACCATGCCAGCCACAAGCAAGCTCACCAACATGGAGGCCAACAAACTCCCCTCAGATTAAATATCCCATCTGGCAAACGACCACAAACTTGAATATCTGTAATGTATCGCAGCCAATAGTCCTCATTTTCACCACAAAAAAATGTGTCCCCCTTTTCAGGTTACAAGCAATCAAAGAAAAAGCACCAAGCTGGCACTCCAAGCAATGCCCTCCTCATTTAAATTGGTGTTGTGGAGGAATTATCTGCTGATAGAATCTAAATGGACTGCCAGGTCTTTGGGCCGATAAGGCAGCAAATGATACAAGTTGAGGAATACATCGCCATCAGATAAGACCTTGATAGGAAACTTCTACCTATCTTTACAAGCCTCATTGTTCAAAGCCATTACCATCTGTAGTTCTCGGCAAGGCACCTTCTGCAAACCTGGCCGGGGTTTGGCTACCTCATAAAACATTGTCAATTACTTGTGAACATGGCAAACATTAAATAAACTTTCCTGGCCATTGGCCTGGATGTGTGAAGATACAACACTTCTCTGGTTCTCTTTTCTCAATAGATTTCAGCAGACTTTGTAGAGACTACCGTAAATTTGGATACCATATACTTCCTGTTTTATCATTCATCTTGACCATTCTGAAACCATGCATAAGAGTGAGCTTTGAAAGATAAAGCCTACAGATTAAATATATATCAGTTCAGAGTGAGTGAGTGAGTTGGGTTTAACGCCGCTTTTAACAGTATTCCAGTTATATTGCGGCGTGTCAGCTTAATGTGGGAGGAAAGCCCGAAATGATGCAGGTCTCAGACGTTTACCACTTCGGTGAAACCCACGAGCACGGGTATGGTGCTGACAAACATAGAAACATAATCGGGGAGAACCGGGATTCGAACCCACAATCATAGGTTTCTGGCGTGCCAAGGGACGCAACTCAGCACCTTAGATGACTGGGCCACCCATGCCCCCTAATCAGTTCTGAAGTATTATGATACACATGTACTCTATTGCAATCCTTCACCTTACCCCATTCATACTATCATATAACCCCATCACCAGATAAGGTTGGCAGATCCTGCAGTATCTTCAATAGCATTAATTCATGGAAAAATAGGATTCATTTTCGTTGCTATATTCTGTATTGTTGCTTTCGTTATTTTTAAGCAGTAAATACTTGTCTACATTAGATTGTTATACAAAATACTTGTACACATAAGATTGTTGTACAAAATACTTGTACACATTAGATTGTTGTATAAAATACTTGTACACATAAGATTGTTGTATAAAATACTTGTACACATTAGATTGTTGTATAAAATACTTGTACACATTAGATTGTTGTATAAAATACTTGTACACATAAGATTGTTGTACAAAATACTTGTACACATTAGATTGTTGTATAAAATACTTGTACACATTAGATTGTTGTATAAAATACTTGTACACATAAGATTGTTGTACAAAATACTTGTACACATTAGATTGTTGTTGAAATACTTGTACACATTAGATTGTTGTATAAAATACTTGTACACATTAGATTGTTGTATAAAATACTTGTACACATTAGATTGTTGTATAAAATACTTGTACACATAAGATTGTTGTACAAAATACTTGTACACATTAGATTGTTGTATAAAATACTTGTACACATTAGATTGTTGTATAAAATACTTGTACACATTAGATTGTTGTATAAAATACTTGTACACATAAGATTGTTGTACAAAATACTTGTACACATAAGATTCTTGAATATAATACCCATGAAGATCCGGGGTAGAATATGCCTTCAGCAACCCATGCTTGCCGTAAAAGATGACTATGCGACTAACAGGGTCGGATGGTCAGGCTCAATGACTTGGTTGATGCATGTCATCGATCTCAATTGCGTGGATCGATGGTCATGATGTCATTCACTGGATTGTCTGGTCCAGACTCGATTATTTACAGACCGCCATCATATAGCTGGAATATTGCTGAGAGCAGTGTTAAACAACAAACAAACAAACCTATACACATTCTTGTGAAGTTGCTTTCGATGCATCAACATCACCCAGATAACACAGTTCTATCTTTCAACAATTTTCAACTCTTTCAAGTGGGATATATCTGATATTCACCTGAAGATGAAGAAATGAATGCAGCTAGGCTCAAGTCATCTTTTGATCGGTAAATTATGAAAATTGACAACTGTATTACATTAATGGATTGTCTACATAGTGTATATATTTCTAAAGTATTTATGATTAAGGAACACTACATATGACTAAGAAACATTGAACATATTTTGAGTTTCACTCCAAAAACAAACCCTACACCCATTTGAACCATGTTCAATTTGATATCAAGGAAATCAGAAAAATTACTAATTAGCAAAATGTACCAGTTCATGTCTAGACTGACATCTGTGCAAAGTTTGATCAAAAATATTGAAGGGTCTTTGATCTATCCCCTGGATACAAAATATAATAGACTATTTACTATTTTCATTCCCACTTTGTGACACGGGTCAAGCCTGATAAAATGTTTAGTTTATGGCTTATAGAGGAAAATAATTGGTAAATCAAGAACATCAATAAGCATGGCCTTATCAGAGGCTTTGAAAATTGACAACATGTGAAGGACAGAAAACACCAGTTTTTCCATTGGACGAGTGGCCGGTAACATTACCGCAAACTGAAAGCGTATGAGCAACACATTTTGACGTTCATACATTTTCCACGAGACTGTATTCTTGAAATGATGTAAACACTGACGGACTACTTCCACATGACTGACTGTTAGTTTTGTCATTAAGTGGTACACATTGGAAGCATCTCTTCTTTACATACATTCATCTATATATGTTTCTATGGTTCTAGTTTCTGTTGGCGGTGAGTATATATTAAAATATGTAACTTTCTGGAAATGGATCATGTGTCTACAATTCACACAGCATACAAACAGATCTGAGAAGATCTGAGTGGATCGATGCTCATGATGTCAATCATTAGATTGTCTGGTCCAGAGACGATTATTTACAAACTGATGTCATATAGCTGGAATAAAGCTGAGTGCGGCGTTAAACAAACAAACAAACAAACAAACAAACAAACAAACAAACAAACAAAACCATTCACACAACACAGAGAAGATCAGTCAGCTTACTGAAAACTTCTTCAGACGATTAAATTATTTATTTTCCTTCCAAGCCGTCAACAATTCAGTATTATTTCCTTACTGTCTTAGATAAAGCTATATGATATATTAAAAGTAAGACACAGGGATTCCAATAAATGGCAGGAAACACCCCGTTAAAAGACTGGAAATACATTCCCATATAAATGATATCTGTGGAAATTTCAAACAGGTGGATTCTGATGCAATGAACAACATTAGATATGGTGATTACATACATACCCACTAATTAATAGCCCGTCTACCTGCACTGGCAGTGCGCGGAGTCATGGAATTCGGTGTCTGGAGCCAGATGCAACCTATCAACTGATCACAGGAAGATACTTCCTCGCCAGATTCAATCACCAATGCAGGGCTTGCTATCATTTTTATCAAAGAGAAGGAGCAAATTAATTTTGCTTTTTCCATAATTTCAAACATCATTGACAGCAATGATGATCCAGTTTCGCATGTTCGTAATTTCCGTGATTTTATAGATTATGGCAGGGAGATACTATAAATTTCCAAGAATATCCCAGAAAAACATTTTATACGAAGCAGACTTTGGTGAAAACGATATGAAAATATGCCGTGTATACACAGGCTATGTTGATGTGCCATTTTGTGATATTTCGACTTGCGAAAGTCTACAAGCATATCCTCATCTAGAACAAATTCAAGGGCAAAAAACACGTTTATATGTTCATGCCGGATCATAACATGAGATGTAGAACGCTATAAAACAACATAGCTAGTGAATAAATGTGACTGTTGGCATATGGAAAAGTGTAATTTGGTTATAAGTCGCTTGAGATTGTAATACAGATACGCTACGCTTTTGGAAGGTAAACATTAGGCAGACAGGCATCAACACATATTTTTTCATGGCTGCCAGAAAAAGATATAGTTTACATACAATATATGTGCTTACAATATTTGGACAGCAGAGATTTTCACGGACAAAAACTCAACACAAACTACATTCAGATTAAACTCAAGATGCTCATCATGGCTTTCCCCATTACAACACAACATATTTTCATGTTCTGGTGACGCCATGTATTGCATGGTGTTATTAATGTGCCAGCATTTCTCGTGATTTTTTGTATAAAAAAACAAACCAAACACAAATATCACATCTAACGAACACAATTGTTTGAGGATTATGCTTTTGTTGAGATGGCATCCCCACCGTTTCCTTGTCTACATCAACAATGGATCCCACTGCATGTTCTCACTGTCAGGCCCTGGAACCAGTTGTGTTAACTAATGGTCTTGTTTGACAGGCTAAGTGAAGAAAGCAGGGTACTTACCACATTCAAGCCCACTTTTTAAACTTGTGTGGCTTGTCCCAGTTACGCTTCTATGTACAACAGTTACAAAACACAGAAACTACTTGCTTTAACGATCCTACCAGGATCAGCCATGGAACCAACAATACTGCAATAAGCACATTCTTCATGCACAGATTCAACACCCAAAAGGTGTGTTCATAAAATGCAAAATTCAACAGAATACCTGAATTGTACAATGTTCAATGTTTAGAACTAAATCCTACCTAACCCATACTTCAAGGTGCATACTGGAAAATTTGGCAAATCAATTTTGATATATGTCATGTACCAACCATCATGTAAACCCTTCTTTGTTTCTTGTTTAACGCCTCACTCATCAATATTCCAGCTACATGACAGCCGTCTGTAAATAATCGAGTCTGGACCAGACGATCCATGAGCATCAATTCACCCAATTGGGATCGATGACATGCATCAACCAAGTCACTGAGTCTGACCACCCCATCCCGGCAGTCGCCTCTTACAACAAGCATAGTCACCTCTTACAACAAGCATAGTCACCTCTTACGACAAGCATAGTCACCTCTTACGACAAGCATAGTCACCTCTTACGACAAGCATAGTCACCTCTTACAACAAGCATAGTCGCCTCTTACAACAAGCATAGTCACCTCTTACAACAAGCATAGTCACCTCTTACAACAAGCATAGTCACCTCTTACGACAAGCATAGTCACCTCTTACGACAAGCATAGTCACCTCTTACGACAAGCATGGGTTACTAAAGACCAATTCTACCCCAGATCTTGACAGGTCTCATCACATGCAGAACTACAGAGTTATGAGTCAAATGATTTAGTTATTATGGCTGCTGCATATTACAGACCTGGTAAAAGTAATTCAAAATGGCCGTCAGTATGTCAATAATGTCAAATCAAATCACCTGAACAACTGAAATCTCGGATTGATAGTGTGAGCATTGAATTACACTACTGGGGACAATGACACACAAACCAAAGTCACTACTAAGATCTTATATTTCACCATATTTCCCTCTTCAGCAGCAAATAACACCACCCTATCTACATGCTAATCCTTATTGAAGTCCAACAGGAGTACTTCAAGGCAAACTAGAACTGTGTTTACATGCAGAAACAGAAGCTACCACTTTTGACAGTGATAGAAACATTTTTGTCTACTAATCCTTTTAATGATAACATTACAAACACTTAAAATGGTGTCTACTACTCCATTATGTGATACTTAACCATTGGGCGCTTTTGCAAGGACTATAGGACAAGTGCCAATTTCCATCATTGCTGAGTTTACTTATTCTATGGCAGAAAACTGATTCAGAAAAGCTAAAGAACCCTAGATGTAATTAGCCGTCAGTAATTCTTGGAGAGAACTCTTTAGTTCCGACTACATATTCCCAAAATGTATGTTCCGCAATAACCTTAACAGTTAGACCATACCCTTTAGGAGGACATGTACAAAGTGTCACAAGTCGACCTGTCAGTGTTGTGGAAGTGACTTTCACCTTCATAGGTCATGGACAAAATGTCACCAGTCGACCTGTCATTATTGTGGAAGTGACCTTCACCTTCATAGGTCATGGACAAAGTGTCACCAGTCGACCTGTCAGTATTGTGGAAGTGACCTTCACCTTCATAGGTCATGGACAAAGTGTCACCAGTCGACCTGTCAGTATTGTGGAAGTGAACTTCACCTTCATAGGTCATGGACAAAGTGTCACCAGTCGACCTGTCAGTATTGTGAACGTGACCTTCACCTTCATAGGTCATGGACAAAGTGTCACCAGTCGACCTGTCAGTATTGTGGAAGTGACCTTCACCTTCATAGGTCATGGACAAAATGTCACCAGTCTACCTGACAGTATTGTGGAAGTGACCTTCACCTTCATAGGTCATGGACAAAGTATCACCAGTCGACCTGTCAGTATTGTGGAAGTGACCTTCACCTTCATAGGTCAGGGACAAAGTTTCATCAGTCAAAATGCAATTGTGAATGTGACCTTCACCCAAACATACCCTACGTTTGTTTGTTTGTGTTGTTTAATGCCACACTCAGCAATATTCCAACTATTTGACGGCGGTCTGTAAATAATAGACCCTGGACCAGACAATCCAGTGATTTGTATCCTGAGCATCGATCTACTCAATTGGGATACGATGACATGCATCAACCACCCAATCCTGTTAGTCACCTCTTACAAGCACAGTTGCCTCTTACCCAAGCATGGGTTGATAAAGACTATTCTACCCCGATCATCATGGGTCCGACACTACGCTTAAAGAGGACAGTGACAAAGTGTCACAGTCTACTTTTAATTATTGTGAAGGACTTAGGTGACCTAAACCTTCAACATTCACAAATCTTCTTCAGTGAAAAGTTTAAAAGAAGCCAGGACTACATAAGACCTATGTTAGTTAATAATGTAACTGTTAAAATTGTAAATTATTACAATACAGGGAATAACCTGTCATCAAAGCAATGGCTGGAAAACACAGTCCCCCTGCATGCAGCGTCAAACAGAGCAAGGCTAGGTTCTCTTAAAGTGAGTGAGTTGGGTTTAATGCCAACAGTATTCCAGTTACATCATTTCAGCGTGACATAGGAGGAAAGCATGTGTGATGCAGGTCTCAGACTTTAACCACTTTGGAGAAACCCACGAGCACAGGTGTGGTGCTGACAAATCTAGAAACGTACCGGTAATCGGGGTGAACTTGAATTTGAACCCACAATCGTAGGTTTGGGGCATACCCAAGGGAAGCAACTCTGTATAGCGACTTGCAGTGCCTTAGAAGACTGGGCCAAGCGTGGCCCCTTGTTCTCTTAAACAACAACTACTTTAGGATATGAAATAAATCTATACTGCCAATGACCTTAAACAAAGGCCAATGAAAAAATCTTACCATTATAAAATTCCACCAAATGTACAAATTTCATCAACACTTTACATAACTTCAAAATCTAATAAGACTTAAAATAATACATTAAAAAAGAATTCCCCAAAGAAATTAAGAAGACAGCAAATGTGCCATCCCAAGTGTGTATTCAATGTAACAACAAAAGTTACTCATTAAAGTGATGACTGATTCCACCACTTCAACAAACAGAAACACAGAATTACAGAACCACGACATTCAAAGCATTTGGCACTGTAGCTCACCTCACTATTTGGAGTGAGTGAATCAGGGAGTTGTGTTTTACATCAAAGTCAAAATGTTAAATATTGCAAAATACAGAAGATATGTATCGAGTTCCAGAACTTTATTAACAAACATGACCACATGAAAAATCACATTCGAACCTCTTGGACAAAATGGTGGAAACAAGCATGTGAAGATTCAGTATCGTTGGTCAAGTGGTTTCTGAGGAGATGATGTTTACCATTACCAGGGATGTGAGCAGGTGGGGCATCCCCCACCCCACACCCCACACCCCACACCCCACACCCAGAATTTTTTTAAACATTTGTGTGCATTTTAAGCAATTTTGTGCAGTTTGTGCAGTAATAAGTCAATGACAAAAGTCAAAGAAGTCAAACAAACAAAAATGGCGGATGCAGTAAAATTTCAAATACCCGCCGGGTCTGGGAGCAATACTGCCATAAACTTCACCCTCATCCCTCTGACACAAGGACAACTGTCACAATGTCTGACCCTTTCCCCTTGTTGAAGAATATTGAAAAAAATTCACCTTGGTCTTACTTACCTTTTGTTGAAAAAAACAAAACTCCATTGAAAACATAAGACATTAATACAACATATATCCCTGTTTTCGATAATATTTTTCTGAGTGTTTTTAAAAAATATTTTTACGCGGAAGATGATTTTTCCGAGGACTACAGTTTTAAAAAACGTGATTTTCTGCGTTTCCACGGAGATTTCACATCCTTGCATTACAGTGCAAGGGAAATGCACTACAAGAGAGAACTGAGGAGCAAGGTCAAAGTGCAAAGGTCAAATCAATGTTAAAATTTACTGAATCTCAAAAAATGGTACATATATGTTAAGCCCTACTACTAACAACAAATATACCAAATTTCATCACATGTCAACAACAAAAAGTAATGGCCATAAATAACTTTTTCAATATGGCTACTGTGACGGCCACATTGAAAATAGGATTGAAACCTCTTGAATTTATTTCTGTATAGATACAAGATGATACAGTTGCTGAAATAAAATACTTACTATTCGCTTAATGACTCCTGGCGTTTTTTGTAAGTCATATATCGCAAAATGTGTTGTAATTAGCGTTTCAAGTTCACTACTAAAAATAGTCTCTACGAACATGTGTCTACAGCTAGCTTTCCCATTTGAACGTGCTCTGAAATATTTGTCAGGCTTCCAAGTGATATGACGTAAATGTGGGTATCATGATACATATTGTATCAAACCTATGTATCGGGATACACATCGTATCGTGACCTTGCTGTATCGTTTCACCCCTATGTCAGGCATACAGGTCAGAACAGAAGCTCATAAACTTCAACAAGTCCTTGTTAACTTAAGCTTTCAGGTGAGCTAAAACTGCATGTGTCTACTTACTGAATGCCCTTCACATTTTCATATTAACAGTGACTTTGACCTAATACGGCAGTTACTCAGAGAGGATAATCTAATGAAACTAAAGTACAGCTAGGTCAATATGAGGTCGCTCAAACAGCTCTGGATTCCCAGCAGGTGACATCACAGACATCATCCATTATCCAGTGTCTCATAGCGACTATGCTTGTCGTAAGAGGCGACTAACGGGATCGGGTGGTCAGACTCGCTGACTTAGTTGATGCATTTCATCGTATCCCAATGGCGCGGATCGATGCTCATGATGTACATCACTGGATTGTCTGGTCTGGACTTGATTATGTACAGACCACTGTCATATAGCTTGAATATTGCTGAGTGATGCGTTAAACAACAAACAAACAATGTCTCATATCTTTAAAGTTCACTTTAATCAGTGTTTCTAATTCAGGTGGATTAATTGTGCATAAATGTTTGAAGTAGGAACGGTGAGGTGAAATGGGGTTTAATGTCACCTTTAGGATGAGTGAGTGAGTGAGTATGGCTTTACGCCGCTTTTAGCAATATTCCAGCAATATCACAGCGGGGGACACCAGAAATGGGCTTCACACATTGTACCCATGTCGGGAATCGAACCCGGGTCTTCGGCGTGACGAGCGAACGCTTTAACCACTAGGCTACCCAACCACCCCTTTAGGATGAATGCACTTATATTTTGATGTGTGGTGCATGTGCGTGCGTGTGTGCCTGCTTCTCGTAGTCCGGAAGAATGCTGATTTAATAGTGCTAGCCCACTGTGATACCATGTAACACTTTAACATGAATGCCCCACTCAGACACAGTATACTGACAACGAGCTGACTAGTCCTTGTTTTAGCCCCTTCATGCTGAGCGCCAGGCAGGGTAACAACAAGTATCATCTTCACTCTTCCACTCTCTGGGTGGACTCTCTACCACTAGACCACAGAAGTGGTGTCCAGGGGGACACTCTACCACCAGACCACGGAGGCGGTCTTCAGGCACACACTCTACCACGGCAGCGGTCTCCAGGCACACACCCAACCACCAGACCACGGGAGCGGTTTCCGGACAGACGCCCCAGCCACTAGACCACAGAGGCAGTCTCCGGGCGGACATCCCACCCACTAGACCACAGAGGCAGTCTCCTGGGCGGACGCCCCACCCACTAGACCACAGAGGCAGTCTCTGGGTGGACGCCCCACCCACTAGACCATAGAGGCAGTCTCCGGGCGGACGCCCCACCCACTAGACCACAGAGGCAGTCTCCAGACGGACGCCCCACCCACTAGACCACAGAGGCAGTCTCCGGGCGGATGCCCCATCCACTAGACCACTGAGGCAGTCTCCGGGTGGACGCTCTACCCACTAGACCACAGAGGCAGTCTCCGGGCGGATGCCCCATCCACTAGACCACTGAGGCAGTCTCCAGGCGGACGCTCTACCCACTAGACCACAGAGGCAGTCTCCGGGCGGACGCCCCACCCACTAGACCACAGAGGCAGTCTCCGGGCGGAAGCCCCACCCACTAGACCACAGAGGCGGTCTCCGGGCGGACGCCCCACCCACTAGACCAAAGAGGCAGTCTCCGGGCGGATGCCCCATCCACAAGACCACTGAGGCAGTCTCCGGGCGGACGCCCCACCCACTAGACCACGAAGGTCGTCTCCGGGCGGACGCCCCACCCACTAGACCACAGAGGTGGTCTCCCAGCAGACGCTCCACCCACTAGACCACTGAGGTGGTCTCTGGGCAGGCGCTCTTTCACTAGACCATGAAGGCAGTATCCGGGCGGAATCTCTACCGCTGGAGCACAGAGGCGGTCCTAGAAGTAGGAGGCAAGTTTGTGACAGCAAAGTCAGTGATGGCAAACTCACCCGTGTAGAGTTGGTGACAGCGTAGTTGTAAGGCTCCGTGGGGCTGAAGTCGATGTCTGTGATGGCACCATATTCCTTCTTGGTAATTGGAACCTAAACACAGTACCAGTCACAATAAAAGCATCCTCAATGACACCACATTAACAAGAGATTTATTATCATGAAAACTCTCTGCCAGAGGGTTTTGTACATCTCCTGATTAGCAGGGCCCAATTAGTATATTTTATTAGCCTGTACTATGTTATACCTGTACATAAAACATTAAATACTGATAAAACCACAATTTCTATCCTATACTCACCGCCAAAAGAAACGTGAATACCATACATGTTGGTTAATATTTGAAAACTTACTCATATTCAGGAAATATTAGATTGATTCGCTGCAGATCAGACGCTCCTAAACACATCACAAGTGACATCATACATCCATGCACAGTTTGTCTTGTACAGGATTAACGTGTAAAGTTTGAAAATCACATGAATAAAGACACTCTGCGGTAACACTTGAGTAATTGTTACTTTTTCATTAATTGGTACACATGGGAACATCTCTTATCGTACATACTTCTCTATATATTTCTATGGTTCTCGGTTCTTTTGGCGGTGAGTATATATGATAAGTAACGAAAAAGAGGAGCTGTATTGTCTTCCTTTTCTAAAAAATGACTAAAGTAAAGAATTTTCACAATCTTTCAATACCAGCACTTTTTTTTCATCTACCACTGGTCGTAAATATAAAGAAAGATAAAACTTAATGTTTTCATATGCACCTCTTCACCCACCTGAATACATATCACATTAGAAAATAACACCAAATAATGTGTAATGGCCTATGAGGGGGTTGGAAGGATACTGACTAGGGCTAGGATGAGTCCAAATTTACTACCCGAGTACCAAACACCCGACCCTACCCGACCCCATATCACCCAATCCTACCCAAACACCCTATCACCCAACCCTACCCGACCCCCTATCACCCAATCCTACCCAAACACCCTATCACCCGACCCTACCCGACCCCCTATCACCCAATCCTACCCAAACACCCTATTACCCGACCCTACCCGACCCCTTATCACCCAATCCTACCCAAACACCCGACCCTACCCGACCCCCTATCACCCAATCCTACCCAAACACCCTATCACCCAACCCAACCCTACCCGACCCCCTATCACCCAATCCTACCCAAACACCCTATCACCCGACCCTACCCGACCCCCTATCACCCAATCCTACCCAAACACCCTATCACCCAACCCTACCCGACCCCCTATCACCCAATCCTTCCCAAACACCCTATCACCCGACCCTACCCGGATACCCACCGTAGATCTCAAGAGATGAGTACAAAATGTTTGATCGGGAATGGTTGGACCATAGCCCTGGAAAAATGTATTTAGATGTACACATATAAGTTAAAATATCTGGTCATGCATTTAGATACACGTGTCAAACGATTTGGTCATGCATACACTGAAGTTGATGGAAGTTTTATCTTTATTCAAACATATAAAGTACCCACCCGACCCAAGTACTCATCCCAGCCCTAATCTTGACCCATTGTTAAAAGGGGGGGGATGACTGTGTTAACTGAATTTAATGCAATCTCATTAAAATCAGACCTCAGTCCTCGCTACCCCTAAACAAAGATCTGAGGACATCCCATTAGGGGTCACGTCAGAACGACCTTTCATCCGACCAATCAGAGCATCGCTTACCAGATTATGAAAGTGACAGTCGGAATGTGATTTCTGATCATGCAGTCTCGAAAACTTTAACTCCGAACGATAGTTACGAGTTTTACAACTGTATCCATACAATCTAGACCATCTATTGGCCATTCCAGAATGTTCTTTTGTTCAGGTTTCAAATTTGTAATTGAGAATTTGTCAAAATAAGTTTCAAAGTGTAGTCGCCAATTTGAAATTAGTGCCGTAAAGCCCGAGAAAGCTGCCTTCTGATTGGTCATTCTATTGGCCGGTCAAAGTTCGCGCAAGGTCGGTCTGACGTGACTTGTAATTGGATGTTCTCAGATCTTTGTTTAGCGGAAGCAAAAACTAAGATCTGATTTTAATGAGATTGGTATTTAATGCTACTTATGTCAATATGTTAACACGCCGTTGAACGTGTAGGGTTCTACACTGCGATCAGCAATATCACAGCCAGGCATACTAAGAATCGATAATGGGTATTCCAAGTGAAAAGCAAACACTATGACCACTAAGCTACAACACCGGCCCTGTTGTGGTGCTGAGCAACAAACAAACAAAATGTTACACAAAAAACTGTTCAGAATTCATGACATTGTTTATCTTAATTTGTTCAGTGCTGACAAAATCATATGGAAGTACTGGAAAGTGGAATGTTTGTTTATTGTTTGTTTGTTGTTTAATGCCTCACTCAGCAATATTCCAGCTATATGACAGCAGTCTGTAAATAATCGAGTCTGGACAAGACAATCCAGTAATTGAGTGAGTGAGTGAGTGAGTTCGGTTTTACGCCACTTTTAGCAATATTCCAGCAATATCACGGCAGGGGACACCAGAAATGGGCTTCACCAATTGTACCCATGACGGGAATCGAACCCGGACCTTCGGCGTGACGAGCTAACGCTTTAACCACTAGGCTACCCGACCGCCCCTTCCAGTAATTGACATGAGCACTGATCAGTTGGGATCGATGACATGCATCAATCAAGTCAGCAAGTCTGACCACCTGATCCCATTAGTTGCCTCTTACGACAAGCATAGTCACCTTTTAAGGCAAGCATGGGTTGCTGAAGACCCATTCTACTCCGGATCTTCACGGGTCAGAAAGTGGAATGCCATCATTGAATTGCCCAACAGCTTCAAAACAGTTTGACATAAGGAAACTTGTGTTTTAATGGGTTACTCGTTAGTGATAAAAAAAAAATCAATACCAATTTTAACTCCCATCAGAAAACAGAATTTTTTTAGTGGTCATTTCTTTCATTAAGGGCAACTAAACATACTGAACCTGACTGAACTGTAATCAGGCATGCTTCAGTAAAGGTTACTAGTTTACAAAGCTTGAGGTAAATGTATTATTGATTTATATGCTGTCAGTAAGTCAGCCACCTTGACAAAACTATGGACACACTAACATGATACAATTGCAATGTACAATCTAAATAATTTCACACAATAACTTTTAACAGAACTTCTTGTGGGGGTGAGTGAGTATGGTTATACGCCACTTTAAGCAATATTCCAGCACACCCGAAATGGGCTTCACACATTGTACCCATGTCGGGAATCGAACCCGGGTCTTCGGCGTGACGCACGAACGCTAGGCTAACCGACCATCCACCTTATGGGGGGTTAAGTGAGTTGGGATAAATGCCCACTCCCCCATAAGAAGTGCTGTCGAAAGTTATTTTGTGAAAATATTAATATGATGCAGATCTCAGATCTTTCTCACTTTGATGAAAACCCATGAGGACGGGTATGGTGCTGACAAACCTAGAGTGAGTGAGTGAGTTGGATTTAACGCCGCTTTTAACAGTATTCCAGTTATATCGCGGCGTGTCAGCTTAATGTGGGAGGAAAGCCTGAAGTGATGCAGGTCTCAGACGTTTACCACTTCGGTGAAACACACGAGCACGGGTATGGTGCTGACAAACCTAGAAACATAATGAGGGCGAACCGGGATTCGAACCCACAATCATAGGTTTCTGGCGTGTCCAAGGGACGCAACTCTGCACAGCGAATTGCGGCGCCTTAGACGGCTGGGCCACCTGTGCCCCCTGACAAACCTAGAAACATAATCAAGGGACACACAGCAAAATTGCGGTGCCTGAGACAACTGAGCCATCCATGCCACTACACCACTTTGAGTGAGTGAGTGAGTTGGGTTTCCCTCCGCTTTTAGCAATATTCCAGCAATATCACGGCGGGGAACACCAGAATTCGGCTTCATTCATTGCACCCATGTCAGGAATCGAAACCCGGGTCTTTGGCATGATGAGCAAATGCATTAACCACTAGGCTACCCAACCGCCCCTACACCACTTAAAACATCATTTCAGTCATATAGTGGCAGATCAGCATAACATGGAAGAATGACCAAAAATATGCAGGTGGTAGACACCTAACATAACATTCCCATACAGATATAAAGATAACAGACAAAGAATGTTAACTTGTTTTAATCTGTGGATCCTAGACTATCTAAGGCATATAACTCTTTCTGGAGACAACTTGGCCACCCATGCAATTACAGAAGCATCTGGCAATACACTAGCAATGTGCATTTGAGGAGAATTAATGGTTAGCCTTAACATAACAGTACTGGTGAGTTAAGGACAGTGTGTTGACTGTGTAATTTGAATAATTTCAAAACACTTAAATTATTATCCATTATGTTTTTCAAAACACTACATCTAAATATACAATATAACAGTTACAGCATCAGATATAATTGAATGAAATAATTATCATATATATATCGATAAGCATTTCTTGGCCTAGGCTAGAAAATGATCTGAAATTCACTTGCTGAGAGGGGTCCATGGGGAACTGCAGCTGACTTAAATCTAGAACAATATGTATGATGATTAATTTGTTAATCCAATTAGATGTCAACCTCGGAAACTGTCTGTGATTATATTCGGACAAGCCAGATCTATGTTACAGTCGAAATTGTTATTTTGATAAGAAATCGGGACATTGAGTGTAAAAACGTCTCTAAACTGTATCAACCATTGAAAATCATGTTTCATGCCAATGATTTTATAGCAGACTCATTTCAGTTATGATTTATGGATTTTATCGCGTCAATATAACAGGTACTTCAAACACCATTATGAAACATCATCTGCAACTTAGAAGGAGAATAACAACGTGTTCAAATAGAGTTTCTTTAACGCATATTTTAAAGTTTGCCTGTTGATACACACGAAAACAAATTGTCAATTTCATGTAAACAAAACCACGTGGGTAAGGGATCGCTGCTACAAAATCATGTTTTTACCGACACAGAACACTTTTAAGGATCAATAACGTTACACATATTTTCAGTGGGATTTGGGGAAAAGCTATACCTCTAATTGTTTCCAATATATGTTATCAGAGGTTTCTTTTTCAGTAATACGTGGATATGTTTTGATGGATGTCTTCTTGTAGGAGGTCGCCATCTTGAATAATCTCGAACCACTGTTGATTGTTTTCAGCTCAAAAGGAAAGGATTTTAACACTGATAAAAATACCTAAGGTGTATGTCATCATAGATAAGATCATATTTGAAACACCATTTACTAATAATAAGTTAGTATATGCATCTGATGCCTTTAAAGACCATTATCCTCTTTCGGTTTGAGATAAACTAGTATCGCATTGACGATGCGCGTCCGCCCCTGCGCACTTCAGAAATGTTGTTAGACAAGCGTCTAGTTTAGTGTTGGCGATGGACTAATCGGAAATCTTCGCTGCTTGGTCGGCATTTGTCGAGAGGTTCACGTGACTAAACTTCTGCATAAATTAATTCGCTATCGGGATAGGATTATTTGATAAAGTGCGCTACCAAAATTGCCCCAAGCACCTTCGACGAGTTGTGTGTGAAAGGACGCTCTTAGTCGTGTTAGAAACTGTCTGTTGGAAAACAGACTCAAGCAGTTATGTCACAGCCCGAGAACAACACAGAAGAAAACATGGTAAGTTACAGCGTGACTTCTAAGGCCGCTGTCAAAATTCGTCTGCTAGGTTTTTATCTCAGGATATTCGCTTTTGGGACTTTTCTCACAATTAACTCGCGTTTCTTTCAGTGTGTGTATGTCATTGTGTAACACCAATATTAAAAAAAAGAAGTGAAGTTTACTGGTGCATTACTTTTACAACTTTTTACTTGCTTTTAATGAAAGTTTGTGCATTTATTATTCTTTTCTCATACTTCATACTTGGACTTAGGTTTTATATGGAATATTTTTTTTAAATTGTAAATATTTTTAGTTTTTGCGTCTTGTTTTTTTTACGTCAGTTAAGAAATGTCTGTGTCTTTAAATATATATATAAACATTGAATGATATTGTTTTTAAAAGATTAATAGACACCATGGTCTTGCTTTCCTTTGGTATTTGTATTTTCGGATTTACTTCAGTTGTTTGTTTGTTTTTTGTGTACTTGTCTTTCTTGTAATTTACTTATTTTGTACTTGTTTCTCTCAGTCTACTGAAGATTTGCAGACCCCAGGAACTGATCCTGAGTCCGACAACTTCAGTGAGAATGGCGAAGACAATGAGTTGAGTGCTGAAAAACTCGATCCTGCCGATAGGGAATTATATGAAAAATTGAAGCAACAAGAAAGAGAGGAAAGGGAAGAAATTGAAAGAGAACTAAAAGCTCATGAAGAAGCATTATCGAGACACCAGGAGGAGCTCCGAGCACGAGAAAAAGAACTTCGTTTGGCTCAGGAACGCATGAGACAGCGAGAGCAGGACATTCGTACCAAACATACTGATGATTTTCGAGTAGTACACCCTCATCACAGTCTTCATCACCCCCACCCGGCCCACGCCTCGTCCCCACGGGACATCAAACTGGAAACCCACTCCATACGTGCACAGAATCACAGTCCCTTCACAGCCCAGACCTCCCCCGATAGATTCCCACGGAACACCCAGCCTCCCTCAGTTGGAGGGATGCACACCCCTCCCGATGTGGGTGAGGGTCGAACCCATCACTGGACCTTCGAAGAGCAGTTCAAACAGGTCAGTGCGGTACGGATCTTTTTATTGTCAATCTTTGAAAACCTCTAATTGTCACATTAAAAGTAAAGAAGTTTCACTTCAATGTTCCATATGTTGATATTTATATATTTGTACGGTACGGCTAGATTTCAATATTTTCTTATGCCATGCCATATCTTGTATATTACGAATTATTATCTGTTATCACTGAGATATCAGAAAATTATTTTCTTATCATAATCACAGTAATCTCCCATGTCTATCAAGCCAGCCACCCAGAGAGTCTGGCTAAACCTGCAGGTTATACCGACTCACGTTTTAAACGAAATATTTCTGAAGTTCATTATATCACATACATCGAACTGAAACCCCATGTCATTGGTTAATTCTCTTAATTCTTAAAGGACGTTTCTGTTGAATATTATGACTGCAATTAAAACGTTACACAATATATCCGTTTTATTAAATACTACACATATTAATCCTCTTGATCATATGATAGGGTTGTAAAATTATCATAATATAGGCAACTGGGTTGTAAAATATGTAGTCAACCTTGTTTTAATCCGCCACAATTTGTTTCAGTCATATTTAAAGGAAAAGTGAACGTGATTAAAACTGAATAGTTTCAAAGAACAACTTTCCACTAATAATTGCATTCGTTGATAATACTATTTTGATGATTTAACGGCATCTGTTCTAATAACGAAAATATATGTAACTTTTATCAATTGTGTTAATAAAGCGAAGAGGGTGTACTTCTTAAGTCGGTTTCATATCAATAATGAACAATTATATATACCCTTACGATCAATTTAATACTGAAAAAAGTCCTCGTTGTGTAATCTTTTAAAAAAAGGTCTTATGATAGCTGTGCGTAAAATACATGCAGCAACAGATGCATATTTATATTTCGGATTATTGTTTTGAATCTTAAATAAACAACAGTTTTATAGTTATACTACATATATACCATGTTCACCCTCGTGCAATTAGAATAGCTTCATCTCCGTGGTAGGTGAAAAAACACCGTCGTATGCAGCTGCGCTTTTTGCTGATAAGGTAAATAAACCGCGGTGAGTTGACGTGGAGATTTGTGTACTCTCAAGTTGTAAGATAACCCATCTTTCTATAACACATGTAATATGGTGAAAACTAATATACAACGAAAGCGATTTGTATTTATATAAACCAGATATATACGTTAATATTGTTACTATCTACCGGCGGAAATCCACCTTGGTACAGCCATCAATAAGGTTGTCTTGAAATCGTATAGATCAAACAGGTTATTCTTTGAACGTGCATATTTTACTATGGTTGTATCATCCACGATTTACAGACGTTTGACTCTTATGTTTACGTTTCGCTCGGGGTATATAATATCGATTAATTGTGTAGCGTACCGTGGACAGGGCTATGAGAATCTCCGGTGATTGTATACATCTTGATCACTGTCATTAAGATTTCAGTGAATAAGTCCAAGCGCAATCCGTACAATACTATCGATCACCGACTAAATAGCTCTTTGGTTCATGTCGCCAGAAAGACTTTCCTTTTTTCTTTTTATTTCTAAAAGCCAGTGGTTTGTTCTCCTTAAAGTTAGTTCTTCTTGAGCTCATTAAAAATTCACTTGATTTCTGTATATCGGTGCCCAGGGAGTGAGAAATCAAGCCTCGTGAAGCGATTGAGAGAATAAACTATTTGCTTCACCTTCGTTCATTGTTCATTTGATTTCATGTTCCAATAAGAATTTGCGCAGAAAAGTGAGATTAAGATGAAAGTTTGATGAAGGCCGATGTAGAGGCAGACATCAGTTGTCTTGCATTATCCATACAAAAAGACTTAAGATCTATAAACGGTTATAAACCATTGGACTGAACTCAATCGCTGAGTGCCCTGGCTCCGCTCTGCGATAGAATCTTATTAATTATGTATAAGATGAAACTATGGATCATCTGTTTTTTCTTATACCGTTGCGTTACTTAACAATGTTTTATCGTTCGACAAAAGACGAGCGTCGTCAGTTGAGTGTATTGTACCAGTTTTCTTTTCACGTTTCGTCCATTGTGAACATGGATCATATTGTTTATCGTAATTAAGAGAGCGAGTGGTGACGTAATGAAAGTACTGTACATCCTTGTTAATTGCTATGGTAGCCTCGCGGGAGACAGTCAGATCTATTAACATGGCTTTGTCACTTTCGCTGTGTTGATATAAATCAGGCACAAGCAACGATGGATAAAAGCTATACCAACAACGACCGAGGGTGTTTAATTAATGAAGTCATTCTTAACTGAAAGCGCCGGTCTCGCTAATTGATTGAAAAGACCGTCTTGTTATACTTTATTTTCTCCTATTTATAGGCAGAGATGCCCTGAATGTTTAATGTATCGAAATTGTGAGAAATTCTATCAAAACGCACTTTTCACTTGGGTGATAATTGGCCGACAATTGGTCTTGACCAAATCTACGTTGACAGGTTGAGTTGTGCCTTGGGGCGAGTGTTTATATATAAACCAACAACTACAATAATTCACACTTTCAATTCGAGTGTAACTGTAGTGAATTTAATCGCAATAATGGCAATGTTTGGACCAGGATGCGATATTAACACGTCGTCGATGTACATTAATGTGAATCTCGTGCAAACATTCTGTTTCCTTGCAAACTTGCTACATTCGACTTGATATGAATGTTATAATTATAAATAACAGACGATGGACTGACCCAGGGCATTTGGATTCCCTTAAAGCAGGGCCGCAAAATAATCGCTGGGAAAACGGTATTGAAAGAAAACTTGTGTCAATATTTGTGATTCTGTGAATGTATTTATATCAAGAAATATAGCTATACGGACACCAATGACCTCTCCAGCTGTGCGATCTTGCTTATGTAGACCAGCATTGTCGGATACATCTCGTAGTTAATACAAGCACGATTTCTTTTCAGTAACTTTAATCGAGAGCATCATGTTGTTTATTCACATACTCTTTTTTATAAGGGATCTGTGCTAAATTGAAAAGGGCTTCGCTTTGATGATATCAAGGGGATGGAATCCGGAAAGCTAATTTTAACAAATTTATTCCCCCCTAAGCTTGCGTTTCGAATGGCTTAGACATTATTAAAGAAGTTTATATATTAAAGTGTTATAAGAACACGTTTGTTGTTGTCAAGTGTTTGGTAACACCAGTCTGGGGAATCCTTGAGACCATACAGAGTAATTTATGCAATTTCAGTTTAATCCTGTTCTGCAAATAGAATGTAGCAGACACTTAATGAGAGAAGTTGTGTGGGTTAAAATATTTATAGTGGTTTAATATGGAGGGGTTGAAACAAAACGCCTTTCTTCCCTCGCTCCTCGACCAGCTGACAAGAATTAATTTGCTGGGAATTGACGGAATCCGCCACATTGAGACAGACGCAGCCCTCGCTTCACAACGTGTAATTGTAATTAACAAACTCCACTCGGATTTGGCCTGAAAGGGGTCAGAAGTGAAAGATTAGCCCCATGACCTCAGACCTAAACCTCCTATCACACATCAATCACAACATGTTGCTTCAATCGCCCTATATTAAACCCAGATGGGACAATTACGAGGACGCATAATGTGATTTCCTGCTTAATTTAGGAATCAAATCATAAGACCGCATCGTAGTCCCTGTGGTCCCAGGATGCATTGCGTCGTGTTTGGGATAGCTGCGAATTTTGATATCGCGAGTGAAGGAGACTTTATGGCTCATTTTA
Organism: Haliotis rufescens; assembly: GCF_023055435.1. NCBI lineage: Eukaryota > Metazoa > Mollusca > Gastropoda > Lepetellida > Haliotidae > Haliotis > Haliotis rufescens. The sequence goes on from NW_025963779.1 coordinate 28,984,516, forward strand.
CATCATAAGCATCTCTCCAGCTGGCCAGGTCTTTATGCGAGGTTTTATATCGTATGCTTATCGCTAAATTGATACTCAATTTCATATTTTTATCTCGACATAGCCTTCTCATGTCCCAAGTGGAATTACACGCTATCTACAAATAACTAAAAGCATTCTCTCTTTATTATCATCGCGCTGTTTCCTATAATGACCTTTTCTCTGTCGCCGGCCTATAAGAGCCGTTGCTTTGTCCTCGAAGTGCCCGGTCATTTGAACTTCTTTATAGGCAGTAATAGTGATCTGATTCCATTTGTCAGGCCTTTTGCTTTGCCTGAAAATGTGAGAAATCAACAAAGAATAAGAGAACAAACAGGCTGTCATCCTATTCAAATCGGTTTGTGATTTTTGCCCTATGTTTTGAAGGCCTGCTAAACTGGCACGACGGGCCACCGCAAGCAGGCGCATGTTTACCTTCTTGGAAGGAACGTGTCGTTAGACTCCTCACCCCCCGCCGGAGTCCCCGGGACGGCATCCCCGACACCATTCAGCGTTTCCCCGCCAACTTATTCTGCTAGAATCAAGTCACAATCTCATTGCTGGGGCAGGAGGGGCCAGGGTTCTAATATCACGTGATCGCCTCGGTCTATCCCGGACCTATCCTTTAATTTGGCACCAATATGCCATATATTCTCCCCACACCTCTATATGCAATACAGTATCACCACACCTCTATATGCCATACAGTATCCCACACCTCTATATGGCATACAGTATCCCACACCTTTATATGCCATACAGTATCCCACACCTCTATATGCCATACAGTATCCCCACACCTCTATATGCCACACAGTATCCCACACCTCTGTATGCCATACAGTATCCCACACCTTTATATGCAATACAGTATCCCACACCTCTATATGCCATACAGTATCCCACACCTCTATATGCCATACTGTATCCCCACACCTTTCTATGCCATACAGTATCCCACATCTCTATATGCCATACAGTATCCCACACCTCTATATGCCATACAGTATCCCCACACCTCTATATGCCATACAGTATCCCCACACCTCTATATGCCATACAGTATCCCGACACCTCTATATGCCATACAGTATCCCACACCTCTATATGCCATACAGTATCCCGACACCTCTATATGCCATACAGTATCCCACACCTCTATATGCCATACAGTATCCCGACACCTCTATATGCCATACAGTATCCCCACACCTCTATATGTCATACAGTATCCCACACCTCTATATGTCATACAGTAACCCCGCACTTCAATATGCCATACAGTATCCCACACCTCTATATACCATACGGTATCACGACACTTCGATATGCTATATATTGTCCCACACCTCTATATGTCATACAGTATCAGTATACCTCAAAATTTCATATTCAGCTTCATCGTTTCTTGACCTTGTCAATTGCCTAATTTCAGCCAGTTCTGCCATATTGATATTTGTTAGGGTAACTGATACAAATGGTCGATTTGGGAAAAACACATTAGGAATAATACATATTAGTCTTAGCAGTTGACTACAACTTTAAAATCCCGCATTGATATCGATTTTACAAGACTTTAACCCGAGATGTCACTGCCTACATCACTGATTCAATTCTATTCCCGCTACATGCAATGCGGTAGTGTATCCAGACACAACCAAGAAACAAAACCTCCGACCACACCCCAATTTGCCATCTGTTGAACAGTACACTAACCAAAGATTCTAGTAAAACTTGTTTTTCGATATTTTTTTCTAAATTACTTATAAACTTAATAAAAGCGTTCACATCAGCATCACCAGAAACCACTTATTTAATAAAATCAATCTCCCCTCCCCCATTGTATATGCGTCTCCCCCTCCCACCCCTAATTCAAATAATCCCCCTCCATATCAACTTTCCATCGTTTCAAGAACCACCCACCCCCCATAATCATTAAGCCCTGCCATGGCTAATATTACACCAGGGTCTGTAGTTTATCAAGACAGCAATCGGAGGTAGAGAACTTGAATTATCATTATGCGATTTTCTAGGATAAATTGTCGATGTGATCAACTCATACCGTGGGTAAAACGACTAATATCGACGATCCAAGCCTCCCTTAGGTCTCTTGAAGGTTTTATTTGACAAATTATCCGTATATATTAATTTCATATACGTCTCATCAAATCATCCATGACAGGAACGCCATTTTTATCAATTCTATTTTGTAGTGCAAATGGCGCGTTATCAATCTCGTTATCATTTAGCAGTACATTAAAATGTTCGCCTCTTTCAAATATGCATGTGATCGATGTAAAATACATTTTGTATAGATCTTTTATCTCCTTGATGATGATGTGCAATAAGTGAAATAGATTTGGTTTTAGTGACGGCATACCTGATTTATGGAGAGCCCGGTTAAGATAAGGTAGAAATTGACATATGGTTTTTTTCAGGACGTCTGAAAGAACCCCGATACGGTTAAAACATCTTTGTGCATGTCCAATGTCTGAGTCAGTTTATCGTACGGAAACAATTGTTCCATTTTTGATACGCTCTAGATCTAGTCCGTTTCTTGAAAGGAGAAATTAATCAGTCAATCGTTACACCAAGAAGCCGAGACGAAAGCCCTTGTGTTGGTTCCCGTGATGTGTGATATTATTCGTTCACAGACATGACATCAGTAAAATGGTTGATTAAAACTTGAAACTTTAATGAGGGATCTGCTCCGAAAGTTCCTAGACAATGAAAAATGTGTGAATCGTACATTTTGCATCTAACCCAAGGCTTTAGTCGTGTGTGGAAACCCGTTACATTCTTAAAGGCTTCGTTTATTTTGATGTCATCTTTTCAATTTTGCAGCGACTATTTGTCTAGTATTATTTCAGATTATTGATTACCTTTTAATTTTGTGGCTGCAGTCACTCGTGCATGAATTAGGTGACCTTCTGTTATTGTTTCTTATAAAAACTATGTTACACGTTGTAACAGCTGAATAACACTTGATGGGTGTGCACGACTAACGATTCATCGATCACATATCGGTATCACTTATTTAAGATATAATCACCGGAAATAAAACAAACGCGTTCTGGCGTATTGCAGGCCTGGAGAGAATACACCTTTATGTCTTAGATCACACAATGCGATTCTTGAAAGACGATACATTTAATAATCATAAAGTTTAATAGAACCTAAAAGCTGAAGTCGAAGACCACGGAAACGATAGTGATATTAATCTCACACTCATTGATATATACTTCTAACTTCATAACGCGACAGTGAAAACATTTCAGTTTTGATAACACGTTATGAAACAATTTAAACCTTCTTGCATGATGGAGTCTATGTAGGAATAAAAAGGTAAAATATGGTTCTCAGTATTCACCGTCGTGCATCTTTATAGTTTAACCTTGCATGTTGAGTAATTAGTACGACTAGATATAGCTGTCCTGGGCAATGGGCAATTTTATATCGTAAGAAACATACACGCTGTCTAAAACGTTGAACAAATGAGTACCCAGATTGTCATATGGTCTAAATGCCCCATTAAGTAAACTGTTACTTTCAGCATGTAATTCGATACAAAATAAAGTTAAAATGTTATTTTTGCATATTTCCTGTGAGATTTGCAGCATCTTATCATAATCTCAGATCACATAACAGCCAACAAATGCCGACAAATCGGTTAAAAATATGTAACTTTCACGAGAGAAAAAACGTCTCGTAACATTATAAGCGTTTGTTATATTCTAAGCTGAATAAATATATAATCGGTGCAATATGCGATATGTATTTTCGCTTTGCTATCGCTGATCTACATCAATGCTCTTCGGCTTTGCGCTTTCTTTGTAAACGTCATGGTGGGTTAAGAAAACAGACATTTTTACATATGGATACCATTGCACTCAATCTATTTGCGTCTAGTCGTTGGTATTGTCTTCACTTTTTATCGGGAATTTGTACTGTATTTGTGTAAATCTCTCAACCAACGAATGCAATGCAGCGCTGGAGATTCACGTAATTATAACGGTTATAAACGACCTTTTTATTATAACACCTTTCCTGATATAGAATAGTGTTATCAAAAATAACTTATCGTAAAGTAAACTTTAAGTTTTGATAACAATCCAAACTCGTCGTTTCCGAAGCTGAAACATATGTATATGAAGAGTATTTACACGGCATACTGCTTCAGAAGTATTTCCTTTCTTCGTACCTTCTATTGTCAAGTACACATGCATGGTATCAATGCATAGGTTTACCACAGTCAACTTAACATTCGGGATCTTGGTGTCTGCATGAAGCTATCAGTTAAGCCTGAAATTATATATTTATAGAACATGCTGTAGCAGTGAATACAGTATTTACACACAAAATTAAGTCTGAATAAAATACCTCTGGTCCTTATAAGATTTGAAACGTCCATGAAATCAACCGAGGGTTTGTAATGGATGCGTTTGAGGGAATCGATATGATAATTGACTACAGTATCTGAGAGCCATTTTAAGTAAGAAGTACTGGTCTCTGATGTTGAAGGAAGCACAAATCGTTGATGGGAGAGGGAGGGGTGGGGGGATGGACGACGGGGGCATGGAGGGGTTGACGAAAAGATAAGAATATCCCCCTTCTGTACCCATCGGTCGGTGTCAGGTATTTCCACTGTTCTTGTATGCGGAACAGCATCCAAAACGCACGTTCGAACTGTTTGCAGCGCAAATAGAACACTAATTGCCCCTAATTGTCACATTGTGAGGCAAATTGTTAAACACATATTTTCTTTGTTATGCTCATATTTTCCCTATTCTTTTTTCTTCATTCCAACCATGTTTTTGACCTCAGTGATTCATGATTGTTACAAATATTTTTTTATACTTCTTTAACGTCAGAGGTGTTTTGGACAAATTTGATTGTGTTTCTTTTGTCTGTATAGAATACAAAACCAATTTCATATACAAGTATTCATGGCGTGTTTTATTACAGTCTGAGAATGTTATTCATAGGCATTTTCGTTTGTTGTATGTTCCACGTTAATACTATCACAATGTGAATTTATTGGAAATGCTTATTTGACAAATTATATATCTTTACAGAATTTACAAAGGACACAGTTTCAATATGATTGATGTGTTCATTTACAGGGAAACTTTCTGAAAATTATTTTCGCACTTTTACAAAATTCCTGAATAATTGGACAGACGAAGTTACAACGTTCAGTAGCTTTGATGAGGCATCATAGTGGTAGCTTTCATAGCAGACTGTTTTAAGCGTTATTCTATAACTAATAAAAAGGTTTTAATTATATTTGTTAAATATGATGAGAGTGGACGACATATACATCCATCAAGTTCGTGTGTCCCATGTTTTGTTTTAAACAAAGCTGCCCAATCCTTTCCACAGACGGAGGGAGACGTTTTAATGACACGCGCACGTGCCGAAAACGCAGTCATAAATTTCACTCATGTAGTTTTCTACGCGACATTAGCAAATACAAGATTTTGTGGTTTTAACTACATAGCGTCTTCAGATCTGCCATGATGCTGAATCTTTAATGGACATATTATACGAGGGCATGCATGCGCATTTCAGATACCCTCGGACACCTATGATGAATTGCACCAATGATCAGTTTATGATACAACGTCACAATTCGAGATCACGCCAGTATATCGTGAATTTCCCATAGACAATAGCCGCAAAGGACTCCTTTCATAATCAATCTTTTTCGGAATGTGTTTTCATTTGTTTTAGATGTCCCCGGGCCGATAATACATTGAATATGCATGATATTATATGACTTATTTTCGGAATATATTGCCAGTTGTGTTCTCAATCCGAATAGATCAACGTTTCAATGTTTTTTTAAACGTATCGCTTATACAGCGCTTATAAGCATCTTTAAATGACTGTATAAGATGGGGAGGTAAGTGAAGACATGCAACTTCGCGTTATATCAACACGGTCATTAGGTAAAGTTCACTCTTGATTCGGTCTACCCTATCCCCAACTCAAATTAAACAGGTATAAGAAGCACAGGGAGTCATGTATAGGAAAAGCATCGAGAAGTATCAAAATGGAGCCTGGGTATTTACGGAGTGGTACTTCATTACAGATTTAGCCTTTGATCTCTGACCTATGTCCTTTAACCTTTTTCTAAATGTAATGAGTAAAGGAATGGCCAGTGAAGCTGCCGATACGAGATGGTACCTACGCGACGACTAAGCAAGACTGCCTGTCTAAATGTGAATACTGTGTACCACTTAAGAATTCATAATTTATGTCCTTGTACAGGATCATCGCTACCCATTAAGAGGAAGAAAACATCTTTATTACGCTCACAACGTTTAAGGAATGGTTCTTGTCTCTCCACTGGGATAAAGCAGCCATAATGTTTTCATATTTTTATGCTAATTAAACAGAAGTCGGTTTGTCGAACTTCCGTCCGACATGATCCTAACCCCGACATTGATTTAATACCTGTAAGTGCTTAAATAGGTTTAACCTTGTATTGGACATGAATTGAGCGACCTTTGACGTCTGTGGTGTGTGTAACGTAATTGTGCCTATTCAGTCAAAGATATGATTATATGAAATAGTTAGCACATCTAACACGTTTCATCAAACTGAGATACACTCTTAACGTGTTGACGTCGTGTCGGTATTCGTGTGACGTCACGGACGGTGCTGTCACTGACTGACGCAGCATCATACGGGCTCTTTCATCGCAGGATGCCAATACCATGATCATATGAATGAATATCGCCCTACTTCAAAGACACGTGAAATCTCCATCCCCGATAGCGATGCCAATATTTCAGGATAAGTTAAAATTAAACAAACAACAGTGTATCTAAGTGAAAAGAGACCAGTTGGGGAGGACGGCTGAACGAGCGGGGGCTCTGATCCCTTTGAAAGAACCCTACTTGTCATCTCAATCATAAAGGAACATTTCAGGTGTGTTCCAAACATGGAAGCAGAATGTTTCGGGGTCCGCGAAGTTCTCTTAATCTAGGACGGGATAAGGAAGTGGGACTTGAAAGCGGCGTAGATTAGCTCAATTCTCTATTAACTAGCACAGATTCTTATATTGAAAAGTCTCGGATTTGCCAAGAATGCTTAAGTATACATCTCGCCTTGATCTTCGACAAATATTTGCCGTGCTCCTAACTTTTGCGATCATCTCTGGCTTGCTCCGACCGCATCCATGGATTTTGAAGACTTGCTGCGAAAAGACATTTCGTCTGTAATAATGCGATGACATTTGACGTTTTTCAAGACTTGTGCAATAGCATTAGCGCCCGGCTCGCGGTCGCAAGACGACATCTTTATCTGTAGGTTACACGAGACTTTGGGAAGAATGAAAGGGGAAACTAATTGTGGAGGAATTTCCCCGGAGACTCAAGTGTTAATATTAGGGACAGTTATCAGGAGGCATGAATCCACCGACCTGGAGGAGAACGAGCAGAGGCCGAGTCGAACAATGGCTGGTGTGAAAATGCGCCTTGACAGTGACAATCCAGTTTAATATTAAAGTACAATCCTCGTCTCCTTCTAACCTTAATTGACCGGCGTTCGTTCTTTGGGGGTGAAATGGCAGCACCATGTCGACAAAGTGACCAGTGCTGCCCCTAAATCATGCCCCAACCCGCTCACCCCACCCTCTGAGGTCCCCGTAGAGTCATACACGAGGAACACACCTTTTAGAAAATTGCTCCAACCACGACTTAATCCGGTTATGTTCGGTATAATTATCGATAAGAGATCGCGAGCTGTGAATCCTACGGCCATCAAGGGCATGTCATTGAAAAAGGGACAATTTCGTAATTATGTCCTACCTAAGTCATTCCTAATGATACTTAATTCTCTTCAAAGCAGAACTCGAGGAGCCCCAGTGACGTGAAGTGACCTAACAAGTCTTGTTATGACACTCGACCGCGACAAATACTGATAATTGTTCATGTAAAGAATTGTAATGCTTCACAAGACATTTCGACAAGACATTTCTCACCACCAAATTTCTTGTTCACAAAAGGGTCTACAATTACATACTCAGACACAAATGAAACATGGCAGGGGTATCCAAATGCCATTTTCTGCATACTAATATTACTCAACAGAAAGTATTCATTTAAAGGCCTCCTGTAGACATCACTGGTCGAAATTATTTTTTGTTGTTGTAAGTATCGAAAGCAGAAATATCGCATTATAATGGCCTAACATGTTCTTTATCATGATTTCCGTGATAGAAGCGAATCTAGCTAAAGCACATCACATGGATGCCTTAAGATAAGAATAACATACATTTAGAATGAAGCTTCATTATTTAGGACAATAAGAGAATTGCGCGTGTGAGAAATGTACTTAAAGATTATATGTTTAGAAAACGATTATTATTATTATTGTTGTTATTATTATTATTGTTGTTGGTATTATTATTATTATTATTATTATTATTATTATTATACATCTACAGATTAAAAATAAAAAATGCAGCAAAGAGGGTTTGGATGAGGATGAGGATGTTGATGATGATGGTGACGGTGAGGATGATGATGATTATTGTTTCGATATTTCCCCAACTTCTGGGAACAGATTCGCAAAGTACGTTGCTCACCTTGCTGTCCGTGTATGTTCATTGATATGAAGGGCAACTTAACAGCGGACTCTTTTCATGTTTCCCACGGTTTTTCTACGGAACAAAAGGCATGTGAATCATTAATGAAACTTCCAATTATTGTTTATGGCCATGTGAAGATGTATATCGGATAATCTATTGTCCTATGAAATTATCGGAATGCTAAGAAGTTGGATGGCTTTCCTAATACCTCGCGAACACTAAAGAAGGACAAACGGTTGAAACTGATCACGTTATGTGAATCACTGCACGACGTCATCGAAGAATTAGTTAAGACAGGGGATCACTCTCATTAAGTGATCAATGATCTATGAATATTTGAAAAAGAATGTGAATGGAGACATACCACATTTAAGGAATTATGATGTACATTTGATCTGCTTTGATGATTGTGTGTCGAGTGACAATTAAGCTTATACTCACTGAACTTCGCAGTAATAAAGAATTAACCCGTCCCCTCGTCGCTGAATACTTTCAGCCACTACATCGTCGATATTTATGATGTTGAAATATTCCCCAAATGCCCGGATCAATGTTAATGGCGGGTGCTTCTAATACTCAGGTGTACCAACACTGACCTATTAGGACCATGGGCTTAGGAAATATTCATATATTGCCATGTTTCCAATCGACATCTCACATCAACAATTCAGCCCAAATATGTGAACACTTCAACATAGGTTTAGAATGTCACTGGTTCAATTGGATGCAAATAATTTAGTTCAAAATTGACATAAACTTCGGATTATTACAAGATTGTCTTGAAAATAACACGTATTAATTTCCAGTTTATGAAGGAAAATATGAACCTATCTTCGGCGTTGAAGAATAGTCTTAAGTGATATAGCCAGCTTCAGTGATCCGTTCGCCTAATTTGCCTTTTACGCCCAATTCAATCTGCTTCGGCAGATAATCAAGAGTGATTAGTCTCTCCCGTTGATGTTTCATGTTCGAATATGACGCTTATTCCAAAGTGTCTTATATAATTTCTAGTAAAGAAAATATTGAAAAAAACATATGGTGCACCACAGGTGTCAAAGGTAACTTAATTTCCGTAACGTTTAAGCAGAATGTTGTGGAATCAACGTCATTTGACGTACATAGCGCCGGAGGCGTATGACGTTCAACGCTTGTAACACGGGTCGTTGACGGTACTGGCGGCAGCCCATGGGGACCTCTAGCCACGGTGCGCTACCCGCTTTCAGCCGGAGGAGAGGATTTGTTGCAGGTTTAATCGTATTATGGAGTGTCTTTTGTGAGCAGAAATGTAAACATGTGTTCTGTGCGGTTGTTATGGTTCGATCACTTTCATTGACGCGGTAATCTGGCTTTCTTTGCAATCTTTACCCCAATCGCCCCCTTGGGAATTTATTTGTTGTAGCTTTTATTGTCCTTCAAAGTGGGTCCATTTTCTGTGTTGCGATGCTTTATATTACCCCATGAATGCGTTTTATTGGACACGTGTTTACGGAGGGGGGCAAATAATTAAGCTTATGATTTCGCATCCAATCTCTCTGTTAGCACTCAGATCACAGAACTGTCCTGGTTGGCTTATTTGTTATTTTTTATTGTTATCCCTATGAGGAAGACCGAGAGGTCGCTATCATTGTTGCTACCACCCCTAGTTGTTTCTTCATTTTCACCAAATTAAATGATTCCCTTGACTAGTAAGGATTAAAGCTGCGATTCACACCAAGCTACGATATCTCTTTGATGAAAGGAAATTGGTCATCACAAAAATGCTATCATCCTACACCTGTTGATGACTTTGAAATTGGAGGAAATTTTCTTTTGATTGGTCTTTATTCTCATATCCCAACCGACCCACAAGACGTTCTGAACCACACAGCGCCAACTATCAAAGCCTGCGTTTATTTCCAGGACAAATATTTATATATTTGTAGAAATTTGATTAAATCTTTGTGACCAGAAGCCACGTCTTAGGAAAGAATGTTTCCCGCACAACTAGCAATATCACACTTAGTGATGCGCGCTCTCTTTGATGGCATTGTCAACTAGTTAGAAAGGTGTTTCACACTTCTCTGATTTCTTCAATATAGGAGTATCTCTCACCCTTGTGGGTTATATGGACAACAATGGGTGGCAATACACCGGTTTTTGATTTACATATTGATAGGATGAAATAAAACCATAATTTACCTTTCATAGTATTTATGAAGCGCGAAAATTCTTTAATCTTTTTCATATATTTAATGAAGATTTTCTATGTGATCCTTGGGTACGAATTTATTTGTGACTTTCATTTCATTTTGAATCAATTTACGTGTGCTGTTGTCACTATACGAGGCCGTTATGGGATGAAATGAGAAATATTTGCTTGTGACGAACAGGTCAGCCAGTTCACAAAAGAACCGGTAGTCCTTCTATAGAAGGCTTGTTCATACCTTCAATAAGCAGTAATAGGGAACCTGTTAAGTCCATTGAGTGGAATGACGTAAATGTGTGTTCATTTATGTCAAATTCAACATGAGTGAAGGAAAGTATTTTTTCGAGCCACTTCAACAGTTATTTGTCCGTTTGATCAATCTTTTCATTCCTATATCATACAGTTTATATTAATAAATTTATTTTCTCAATCATATATCATATCGTTTATTTTGTGCAAAGGAATATTTAACCATGAACAAAAAAATACATAAGAAACGTTCTTCTTTACAAGTCGAATCAGAAAATAGTACTTTGCGATAAATAATAGTTTAATTAATATCATCAAATGTAAAGTGTGGTTTATCACTGGTAACTGACTGATTACTACAGGGACTAAAGTGCATTTACCCAGAAATATTTCAGAGAAAGCGAAAATACCCCACGTACATAAATCTGATTGTGCCTTGATTTAGGATAAACAGTATTATACTGTCGGTATTATAGAGTGGCCGGTTCATATGATTGGATAGCGCCAGGCCTGTAGGCGAGCTCAGTCGACTAATGAGCATCCGTGGGCGGTCACTTGCGCTGTTGAAGGCTGGTCCAACAGCATGGTGGTATACAATACTCCCCTGGAAATTTATTTTTTGCCCGAACTCGGATTTTTCTGTATTTCATATATTTCAGAAAGCAGAATTTCATTTCCGATATCATTGAACACTTGGGAAACGTAAATTATTAAGCACCGGATTGTGTGTTATTTTCCAAATGTCATCCACTAATATTAAGATCCGATTTATCGGCGAAAACAAAATACTTCTTTTGTAGAGAGCTATGCAATAATAATGAATTCTTCGGTGTTGAAAATGTGGAATCATAAATTTCACCACCCTGGGAATTGTGTCTGTATACTATGGTACGGTTTCAACACCACCGTACATAAATTGACGAAACTTAATACACATCTTAAGAGATCCCCCATTGACCTGATATTCAAGGCAAGTGTCAGTTATGGTACTGGAGGATGAACATGAATGTATCCCCCACATTCCTAGACATCGATGCAACTTCCATCTCTGTGAAACGACCTCGTAATACTGTTCACCATAAAACTAATTCTTATATTTCCTGGGTTTGGCACGTTAGACAGGGAATGACAACATTTAGAAAATTAGGATACAATATATGAGGGCCAAAATTGCGAATTATATATTACTGCTTAAATTATACAGTGGGAGTTATTAAGAATAGTTGTGATGTGAAGAGAAATCTATTGTGTAGCGATATTTATTGCAATATGAATATTCATTTGTACGGAGTATATGGTGATAAAATAGACACAATTTATGGATAACAACTTTTTTTAATTCAAGTATATAGTGATGCTTGATTTTAAAAAAACACACGCTTAAGCGATTTTCGAAAAAAGGGTATATGAAATATCATCTCTCTGGAGTTTCAATATCTGAAATAGTTGTCAATGTAATGTATCATTATTCGATGTCAAACATTTTTGGTTTACTAAAGAACTAAGATGTCAGCTTTAAAACTGTTGCCGAATCTTTAATAAGAATATGGACCAAGAGGGATTTCTTACTTTCTACAAGCGTCTAACTGATAGATTTGAAGGGTTCGATTGCACAAATAGAAATGCCTCAGGTCATACGTACGTTAGTCTATACTCTACCTCAGTGCATTAACGGGGGCGGTCGGGTAGCCTAGTGGTTAAAGCGTTCGCTCATCACGCCGAAGACCCGGGTTCGATTCCCGACATGGGTACAATGTGTGAAGCCCATTTCTGGTGTCCCCCGCCATGATATTTCTGGAATATTGCTAAAAGCGGCGTAAAACTATACTCACTCAGTCAGTGCATTATCGAGCCCATCTGTGTTCCAATCCGATTATTATGGTATGTGAACGTTTAGAGTTTAAAATTGAACAGTCTCACTCACACATGTAGACTTTTCTCATATTTCAATTCTCAGCACAGAAATATATTTGTACAATGTATAATTAATGTACCGTATTTAAGGAGATTTTGTTATATACAATGTACTCTGATTGAATATTTTATGCTTCCCTTTTATGGGACGTACATGAGATCCATAGTTCCAGACTGATACTGTATATATATTAATACTTTCCCCTATATTCTTTTCCACATCAACTTCAGAAAATAAATATTTAATATCATACGAAATTTGAGAAATCATATGAATAAATGTCCAATTTGAGATTAACAGATGCAATTTATCAAGTGATGGTTCTAAGGCCATTATTGAAGACTATATGATCACCTGAAGAAATATAATGTGTGAATTGGAATCCTTCTACTGAGTGTACATATACCATGTTATATTGGGATAAATGTGTTGCCTTTTCCTGTGAGCATAACATATCATCACATACTATGCAGTTCCAGGATAAGATATCAGAAAGGATCACATTCATTCCAATAAAAAATGCCAAACATTTTAAATTTTGAAATGCATATCTATGCTGACATAAAAGAACTTACATTGATATTTGCAACTTTAGGGATGAAAATCAGAGCAAGTTGTTATGTTATATCAGAATGCTTCATGATAAAATATTGTCCTTGAATCCCAAGCACAAACTGTGTATTTTGTTGTAGTAAATGTAGTCATCCATCATTTTGATTTTTAATTTTGACACACAGATATATTTTAGTTTGAAGAGAAAATGTAGAGATTCTTAACAAGAACAAAATGGAATGTTAAGTTTATGGGAGATGATACAAGGCAAGATTGGAATGAGAAAATTCAAAAAGATTATAAGAAGTTGAATGTGGAATTTATACAGAAAACAATTCCAAAGCATTCTATATGTACACAATAGCTGAAGAATGCAGTGCGTTAAGAACCAGCTTTGAATTTGCTATATATACCATCAATGACCTCATGTATGCCATGTGGCTTTCTCAACAACTCTATTTTGAAGTCATACCTGTTTGATTTCACACTCATATGTTCATATGCAGATTAAACTCTTTTCAGCTTTTAAAATATATGATTATTCTTTCAGCTTTATGAACTCAGTGATGACCCAAAGAGAAAAGAATTTCTAGATGACTTGTTTGCCTTTATGCAGAAGCGAGGTATGTGATTCTTTTAACAGTGACATCCTTTCTCTCATGTTATGATTGTGTCCAGCCACATGCTTCCTTTTCTCCATCAGTCCACAACTAGCCCCTCATCATAACCACCATCCAAGACTCACCATCATGCACAGATAATTAGGTAACATGCTTGACATGCTCTCCAATCATAAATTGAATGCTTTCCATTGGAGTAGTTAACCTAAAATGTATTCTGTTGAACACCGTTTCATCAGATGCACATTTGAAAAGGAAAAATGTATAATTTATTCAAAAAAACATACAGGTGAGGATTGAGTTTGATGGCAAGTCAAGTTTCATGTTGGAATGTGGGATTGGCAATAATACTAGGCTGAAAGATCGTAATCAAACTGAATTACTCATCTGAGTATAGATCTTTGTCACATAAATGAAAAGTAAATGCATACTGACATGTAACCGCTGTTGTAATGCAATAATTATGGATCAACCATTTGTGACAAATGGGCCTTCCTATGAAAAATCAAAGAAAGTGTCTTAATTCATTAGGAAGTAAGGGGCATAACTTTTCATCTAATGTCCAACTCTCTTTTATTTTCTGGAATAAATGTAAGGCTACTTGGTCCCGGCTTCTCCATGACATTATTGTATTGTATTCAGTTAAATCGGAAAATTGACTCTAATTTTGTTCCACTTGTCAAGATGTGTATTGTTTGTGTTGTATTAAAATGGCCATTAAAGTGTCTCATTTCACACTGTAATAACCTGGACAGGTAGAGCCACACCTGTTATCACCTGTATTGAGATCGTTAACTCACCTGGTGTACCTGTCTCGTCTTCAGCGATCTGTGGTGTATGGTATTTGTCTTGATAATGACCACCACCTTGTCAGGGAATACTGCCATTAAGCACACTGTCTTTTAATCAACGATTGATATTGACGTGATATTTACATGATATTGACATGACATTGACATGATATTGACATGACATTGACGTGATATTGACAACAGTCAAAGCATACATATGGTTGAAGTGTTATTGGTACGAACAGTTGAATAAATATAAAGGTGTTATACCAATATCATTAGTTATGAAACATATTACCCAATAATCCAAATAATTTGCAATATACAAAAGGTTCTATAAATTAAGTCATACCGAAGACAGACAAAATCATAATTAACATGAAATAAACCAATATGAAATGCCATCATTCATATTACATGTATATAAATCATATACAAACTATATGTGTATAAATATTTGAACCAAAGTTTATGGTTTTAACAGTTTTCCCATCATGAATTTAAATGAACTGAACCTAAAAGTAGAATATTGCAATGGCTCTGTCTAAGAATGTGTACTTTGTTCTTAAAATGCTAAACGTTATGGCTGTTTCCGCAATGTATGGAAAAAGGCAAAAAATACTTCATACATCAGTGTTTGTCAAAGGCAATCATTCAATCTGATATACACAGATCATTTAAGGGTTTCCCTTTAGGAGCATAATCATGATTTGGATGAATTATTTATTATTCTTTCTCTTTTTCTATAACAATGTACATTTAATTGCTATCATTTTTCTGCTCATAAAGGGCAACTTAATGTTCAGGACAATAGAAATGATAATTGAATATGTAGGGCACACCATATGTACCGTACACTTTGTCAATTTCCGTATGTCATGTTTTCACTGTTATTATGCTAATTTCACTATTCTTTATGGAATTCAGTTCTCATATGATGTGGTGGTCTAAAATGAGGAAAGGTTAATCAGATCTCTCAATCATTTGTCTTACTGAATGTTTGCTTTGTTTTAGAATAAACGTGTGCAGTGATTGTTATGCATAGAGATTACTAATAGATGTTGGATGAGGGTACTCGTGCTGCTGTACATATTCTTATAAGGCCAACATTAAATGTATATTAAATCACCAAAACAGTGGAAAATTCTTATTCTTATCCTTTTTCCTATTCTTATTCTTCTTATTATTAAATCAATGAAAAATTCAAATTCTTATTTTCATTCTTATTCTTATTCTTATTCTTAATTGCACATGGAATGTGAATGACAACATCGTAAATTAATAAAATATCATATACATTGAGGCAACATTTACAAATTGATTTTGTTTTATTCACGAAATACATACACATTAATTTTTCAAATATTCATAGGCTCATAAATTACTTGTATCTCAAATTACATTTCTGTTGAGGGAAGAAGTTGGGTTTTTTTAATAAATAAGCGTTTCTTTCATAGTGACATATGATCAATTGACAAAGAAATCAAGATCGTTAACTTCACCCTCACCTCAACAAAACATCAATAAAATAAACAATAAATGGATATATAGGTGAGTCTCTTAAACACATTTTCAACACAAACATGATACTCTGCAAATGTATTATTTTGAAAGTTGACAAGGTCAGGTTTTCCTGCAATGACTAAGAGTTAGAAACAGTTCATTTTACACTGAGTCAACCTTTACCTGCCTTGCCTGCGTCCGAGTGAAGTGTTAGGGTGCAAATTGTAAACGGCACCCACAAACACAATAAGGGTCAGCAAGAATTTCTTTTGAGAGCTCCTGATCACTGACTTCAATGAATGGGATTAAATAAATATTGCCAGTCATTAGAGATAGGCATGTCTCAGTACCATAACTTGCCAGACAGCTTCTCTTAATAGGCACACATCGTGTTAATTTGATACTCCTCTTATTCAAAGAAAGCGGCCTTTCTCCATACCCCTCTTGCAAAAAGTTAGAGTTGATCCTTTGCGATCAAGTTGATCGTCGCAGAGATAAGATGCACACCCCGATAGTGACATAGATACAAGGCGGGTGACAGATGATCCCTAGGCCCAGTCACATTTCTTACCTGTGTCGATTACGCTTTATCACGATACGATTCAGCCCCATTAAGTCCTATGAGAAGCTTGCTTGTGAACCTCTATTGTTGGTGGCTATAGCGATGTCAACATAATTTGCGTTCACTTGATCACGCTAGACCGATGGATGTTTCCGAGCTGAAGAAAGGCTGAAATCAAAGCCTTAGCGTACTATTAATCATCAAGAACAGTGCCAAGAAGAGATATCATATTAAAGTCTTACTAGATTCACTTGGAATTAAAGGCCTATCTGAACCATCTCTAGACATTAGATGTTCAATTGGCTTAATCCTTAGTGTTTGGGGCGACATCAATGCTAGACAGTGTTCTGTCCGACACATAGATAATTGAAGCTAGATACCCACGTTGAGTCAAATTTTATGTTCAATTACAGCTTATCTCCATGAATTAGGATATCATTTCATTGCATGCTTGTGATATCAGGCGATATATTTCATGACATCAAGACCACTGGTACATTTCATTGCCCATGGAAAAAAAATTCTCTAAAGAAACTCTTTCATGTGTAGATATCCAGCATGTGTTCCTAATTGTATATTGACGAACATGTGATAGGTCATAGATCTTGTCATATCGTGTCAACATTGGCGAACAATGTGTTCACACAGACAGGAGGAAACAAGAGATTTTAATATGTTAATGTAATACCTCATAATGACATACATATCTTTATGAATCTATGCTTGAAAACAACACTCTTAACCTAAGCAAATTCCATTGAAATGTGTTAGATTTTTTTAAAGCTAATTATTGTAATGTACATGCTTGTTCAAAAATACTTTTGACATGAATTTTGAGACAGTTATGAATTATTATATTACTAGATGTATGCATAGTAAATATACTTTTGGGAAAAAGAAAGATTTTTCAGTGGGAGATTGATTACCATAAGTAGTTTCTCATAATGACAACTACATGTTGAAATTCTTCAGTAATGGACAATGTTTGAGGCATTTCTAGAATTGAGCTCGCTATTTGCTCAATAAAATGCTATAATTAGCGGTGAAGACAAGGTAGTGTCTAATAATTAATGAGGGAATGCTACAAAGGTATTACTCTTCGTAGTATAAATCTTGTTTTGCTGTTTCAAAAAATTAACGATCCTTTAATGAAGACAATATCATCTAATGACAAGAATATTGTGTAATTAAATAGCCTAATCATCACTATAAAGAGGGCTGCTAATCTGCCTAATTATTGCAAGTCTGTTAGTTGGTTATCTGAGTGTAATCAGCATGGGATGATTGCAATACACAAGTGAAATAAACATGATGGACTGAAATAGACGACAATGGAGTCGAGTGGTATTAATCACAATAGCACTTGTGTACAAAACGTCTTGGACGTTCATCATCTTTCATTGATGTATTTTGCTGAACATTTATCATTAAAACTTGTAATTTTTCTATGGGCGCTGAGAATGGACACTGACGACATTCACAGAACCAATTAGTGGTCAAAAATCAGAATTCACTGTTACACAACAGATCATTTTGGAAAAATAATGATAACGCTTTAAGAATGGATGCCATCTATTATTTCTTATACATTGTCATTAGTATAAATATTGTTATGTCTTTCCTGTAAATCAAAGAAAAAAAGATATTGAAAACAAAAACTTTGCATACTGCTTTGGTAGTTTTGATTCCTGGTACAAAAACACAAATGCCATGATGTAGATTATACATTGTCAGATTTCCATATTGATGTTTTGTTTCATATGATTATTTTTGTTAGATGTAGTTAATCTGAATTGCAAGCACAAAAATATAAAATCCATCATGTTTCATATCTTAATAATCTATAAGTATTGAAATATGTATTGACTTGCTGACCGTGAAATAAAAAGATATAATTAATTCCAAATTGATAACCTGATAATTTCAACAAATACACAATTGAAATTTGTATAAAAACCATTAATCAACCTTTGAATGATTCGGCTGCATTAATGGAACCAAATCGGCTATGTATATTTCCGATATATACATTTCTTTCTGTTGTATATCAGGGTTCAACAATAGGTTATTGTTATTCAGAAAATTTGTAATTTCACGCAGGTAATATTTCATTGTTAATCCATCTGATTGTTTGATTAATTACACACAAGACTTACATGTGTATGTTTTATTACTCGTTATTTCCTGTCCAGCCAAATAACATTAGACTCTTTACAATGAATAATTGCTTGTTTTCATCAGTAAGTGGGATTATTTTAGTTGTAACAAGTATGCCTGACTTAAAACACAATAGATTTCTAGTTGTATAGAATCTAGATTTGCAGTTGGAGGAAAAGGAATGTGAAGGCAGTGAATATTATCATCATCAAGCCTACTTATGGTGCAACTACTTTTAATTTATGTTTTGTCTCAACATAATTTTCCTATAACTCAAGTAGAAAATCGTTAATTCAATTAACTTACATGTAATTGCCTAATGAATAAATAAAAACAAATTGAGTTTATTTTATTTCGTTTACTAAAAAGTGTATTTGTTAACTGGAGGTGCCTTTTAAGTGTAAATAGTTAAAGGAATATGCAAGATACCTAATGTTAACTTATTTACCAAGATATAACATAAAACTCAGAGTAAATCAATACACGGAAAGAAGCAGTTTTAATTAGGTGCGGCAGTGAATTAGTAATAAGCTATAAGCAACATAACTATCTCTATACATGATTCCTTTAGATAAGAATGGAATTAATGCTGTCATCAGGACAACTGCTTATTGTTAATTCTCATCAGTGGAACTATTTATCTAGAAAATGATCTAAGATCAGTTCCCAAGTTTTCCTTGGAATGGTTGTCTTTGAAATTGGCTTGATGAAAGAAATATGTAATGAATTATAGATCAGGTGACAAACAGAGCACATTTGGCATGGATTGAAGTGAAAATAAAGTCTTATGGAAAATGTTATCAAATGTGACCAAAGTTGCTTATTGAGGAAACTGAGATGAGATAGCATGGTGTGTGAATAATTTACAGACATATACACCAGATTTCAGCTGTTCTTGAGTGCCACAAGGACACAGGTGACACTATAATGCAATGAATATAGTTTATCAACATAACAGTTCCATACATGTGTTTGATAAGTGTGTCCCATGTTCTCCAAAGAAATCTTCAGTTAAGTAAATAATTTGTTAAATTACAAAAATAATAATACAAGACATAATGCTTGTATGTGTCGTACCTGTTTGTTATATCAACAATTTAAGTTTCATTTTTGTGAACACCTGGTGTCATCTCTGATTTTCAGTGATCCATTCATAACATTTTCACCGTTATTTTGCCTTGTGTTCCCACTGGAATCTGTTTTGTCGGAAAGTTGAGACTGGTTAGTCTCTGGCATTCATGTTTTGTATTAATGATTAATGTTTCTATTAGGATGGAGACTCAAAGATAAAGTTCCATTGCCCCCATTAACTGTAGGCCATGGAAATAAATGACTCGCTTCCTATATTGTAAAACAATTTGTATAATTGAAGAAAGTTTTGCAAGGCTCATTGATAATAAAACTTTGGAAGTTCAATATTAATTTGAATAATGGGACATTTAAGAAAGAATTTGTGAAATATTTTCGTAGGTTTCATTTTGTAGAATTCAAAAGGGATATAAGAAGGGGTCTAATGTTTGTAAAGTGACATTTATCATGTGTTTTGTTAGCGTTTTAAGGCAGCGTCTAATACCTGTATGTGCCAACACCAGCTGGCATTGACAATTCAATTAAAATAATTACATCATGTAAATAAAACAAGCCTTATGTCTACCCATCACTTAACATTAAGAATTTCTATCACGAGAACAAAGTGAATTGATCGTTTTTAGACAAGTGACCAAATTGATTAACTCTTTCATCTGTTAAAAAGTTAAAGTTGAAATTTCACCAACAAAAATGGCCATTTAAGTGTTGTGAGGTGTACATTAATTTGAAGTGATAGTATCGGCTTAAAGTGACGTGACACTCATCAAGCCACATGACTTAGGAAAAAGACAAAATTAGAAAGGTGAGAAAAAATTCCCCAGAGAAGAGTGTTTGTGGAATTACACGGGATAGTGTTATAAATTCCCCAACTAGTCCGAGAACTGCGGGGAGCTTCTCATGACGGGTAATTAAACTCCCTTTGATTTACGCTCAGGAGAGAGGCGAACAAATTCAGAGACTTTCTTTTCCTTGTGCTCAAATTTACTATTCACATCATGGTGACATTTTCATGCATACTGGTGACACATTGTTTACATTGCCATTACAAAGAGAGGTTGAATTCATTGGGTATAATTTGTATTGGAGGAACTATTCCCCATAATTTTCTGTTTGAGTTCAGTGATGTTGATGTTTTGGATGTTGTTTTGTACCTTTTGGTTAGACTAATATTTTGAGTCTTGAATTTCTTACATCCTTGGTTAAAAAAACCCAAACTTGTCAGAATGTTAATTTGGGGTAAACTTTTGACATTTTATGATGATAAATGATGTGCAGCATATTGAAGATGAATAATTCACATGTTGTGAAAATTGCTCAATACTGTTTAAGCAATTAGGGTTACCATTAGTAAAGGGGTCCGTGTTTAAAGTCAGAAATTTACATTCTAATTATATTTACATATAAAAAAGTAATGGTTGTGACTTTTTGTGGAGAATTGATTTTGAAAATTGTAGAAAGATTAATTTGGAAAGTTCAAGGGAGGTAATTCTGTTGCGTTCTCTTGACTGAAAGAGAGGTTTCAGTCTGGGCAGGTATGATGGTAGAATGATATTAAATAACGGTGCTGGTAGATAATTGTAGAGAAAGGTGTACATGAAGGACGGTGAGTGGAGTCGGGTTTTGGGAAGATTTGGGGTTGTGTGGAAAGTGGCCGCATATATTGGAGGCAGCTGTCATGAAGTAATGGATGATAGGGGAATCTCATCAATATAGCATAGCTGGGGCTTGTGTTGCAGATTAATTATGTGGATCTAACTGTATGTCTGCCTTTCTAATCTGGCTTATTTGGACAATTTGCTGAGAGACGGGAGGGATAGGGAAGTATTTTTGGCTGGCAACAGAGCAGATTACAAAGACAGGAATCTGGATGGTAGAGCAATATCTGACAATTACCCCTACATGAAACACTCCTCCACCCTCATGTACACTTGCTGTCGTGGCTCTAGAGTGGGAGTGGGGTTTTGTTGGGGTTGGCGTTTGTGGGAAGGGGTTTTGTGGAAGTGGGGTTTGTGGGAGTGGGGTATTGTGGAAGTGAGGTTTGATCGGGATTGGGTTTTTTGGGTGTGGGGTTTTGTGGGAGTGGGGTTTTGTGGAAGTGAAGTTTGATCGGGGTTGGATTTTGTGGGAAGGGGTTTTGTGGGTGTGGGGTTTTGTGGAAGTGAGGTTTGATCAGGGTTGGATTTTGTGGGAAGGGGTTTGTGGGTGTGGAGTTTTGGGTAGTGAGGTTTGATGCGTGATATATGCAGTGGGGTTCGATGGTGGTGAGGTTTGATGAACGTGAGGTGTGGTGGAAGTGGGTTTTGTGGGAGGGTAGGTGAATGAGATTTGGGTTTGTGTGAGGGGTTTTGGTGGAAGTGGGGTTTGGAGGAAGTTTGGGATTTGATTGCGTTGGGTTTGGTTGAAGTGAGGTTTGGTTGGAGACAAGGTTGGTGGAAGGGAGGTTTGGTTGAAGTGGAGTTTTGTGGAAGTGAGGTTTGATGAAAATGGGGTTTGATGAAAGTGGGGTTTGGTGGAAATTGGTTTTGAAGGGAGGGAAGGTGAGTGACATTTGGGTTTAGTGGGAGGGAGATTGATGGAAGGGGAATTTCGTGGAAGTGGAGGTGCAGTCCGGAGGATGATCAAAGTATTTTATGAATGTTGTATCATTAATTGGGTTTGGGATTGCCAAGAGGGTATGAGTAGTATGGCTTGACATGATGTGGCTACAATTGTAAACTAGTTTGAGTACTAGATGCTTCAACAGAGGTTAAGTAATTATCCTTGTTTGTGGGGGCATAGAAGGCTGGGATACAGCTGAGAAAGTGCAAGATGGGATTGAACGTGATGCTAATCTAAAAGAGTTGTTCTGAAAGAAAGAATAGTGAGGCAGACAGACATGCTCATATGGAGAATGTGTTGATAAAATCTTTTCCATATAATTTACACAATTTTAAGAGGATGTTAATTCCTTGATGCAATTGAAATCCTGTTTTTTGGGTTGTATAATTTTAGACATTTTAGTCTTTAGAAATTGATAGTCAGAATGTAAAGCACACATTTGTGTCATATGTTGAATTTTATTTCAACACAACGTATGCTTTTAGAACTACTTGTCAACATTTGGTGGATAGAATCAAGAATCAAGAATCAAGAATTTTTATTGTACGGAACACCCTCGTAGGGCAGGGTACAAACTAACTACATATGGAATAAATATAACTATCAACATGAGAGGTATATATACATAATGTACATTATATATATAAATATTACATATTATTTCATTCATAGTGTATAAACATTTATATATATATATATCATGAGGTGGCTGGCAGCGTGTACTTTAATGATGCTGATACTGTACAGATAAGACATAATAATAGTCATAAGGTCATATCTTGATGTTGTCTATAAGAGAGGTTCTTTTAATAAACATGTCGGAGATAGTTTGTGAAACATATTTTGCACTTTCAGGACAGGGGTTCAGGATATTTGCTAGGATTTTATTATCATTTTTGCAGGTTTGGAGGTCTAGTGTTCGAAGAAGTATCTGCCTTTCGTTCTGATAATTTGGACAGTACAAAAGGAAGTGTTTCTCATCTTCTATCTTGTTTAGGTTACATAATTTACATATTCTCTGGTCGACAGGCGTGTTAGTGTATCGGCCTCTTTCAATCTCCAGATTATGGCAACTGAGTCTTAATTTGGTTAAAGTTTGGATATGAGTAATTCTTGACAGGAATTGTAATTGAAAGATTCTCATGTAAGAAGGACATTCCAGGAGCCCGATGTGAATTTCATCTGCAGTGTTTTCTTCCTGAGTTGAATTTTAGTACTATCTTGATCATCCGATTAAAACTAGTTGAAGCTGTGAAAAAAGGTAAATCTCAGGTCTAAAAATAAGATCGCTTGAATCTTTGTGAACTGTTTCATGAAAAAGGTTGTTTGGGAAAGCAATTAAGAGTCAAATGGAACATCATTGGAAGAAAGTCGCAGTGTTTTTGTGATGTAATTGTTTATGCACATAGACACAGTATTCATCATTGCACAACACACGTTACACTACTGTGGAGGCGAGTCACTGTGGCCACATTCAAACACTTTTGTCCTAGATGAGGATACAGGTTCAATCTGAAATCGACATCCTAAGCTGATGATACATAGCATGTCAATTTCAAAAGTGAATTCCTTCTGCATACTTTCTGCATAGCATGAGTAATCAATCTTTGTAAACACACGTTGATTTGATTTCAAGTAGTTGTTTTAGTTGGTACTTTTCGGAATCTTTTCGGGGATAGATAATTGTAATGAATATTCATTGGTATTGATTGTTATTATGAGGTATCTCAGGAAGATTTCTCTGAGTTGATAAGATGTGAGAGTTATGCAACGCCGGTGAGAAAGGTCATTAGACTAACAAGAACAAACATGTAAGCCAGGAGGCCTGCATTTGTCGCCACCATCTTGAAACCAGAACTGAAATAATCAGTCTACATAAATAAAGTTGTATGGGGGCCAATGATCACCCCATGGAGTTATGGTGGTCTGGAGTGGCCATTAGTGTTGACCACTGGTCAAGCAACAAATTGCCCAGTAGGGGTCGGAGATAGTATTCTCAGTAAGTGGCATTGTGACTGGCCGGTCTTTATTGTTCCGTTGGACCACTGGAGCAAATGATTGGCTTCACACATGTAACCTTGACAGCTGTTGGGGTACATTTGTTACCAGTAAAGTTGTTGTTCTGAATATGAAGAGTTTCTATATTTCTTTGAAATCAGAGGGAAAGGGTGAGGGACAATACTGGAAATTGGGGGATGGGTGGGTGAGGAGGGGGGCTGTCGGTCTGTTGGGTTGAAAGCCCTTCAGTGATGCTGATGATGATAGTGTATCATTTTATATACTCTTTAATGTCTCTTGTCTTTGCTATTGAGGATGCTGATATAGTATTGTTCAACATCTTTAACTGAAGGAGCTGATAAGATCAAATTTACTAATGAAAAGAAGTTAGGAACAGATATTGAGGTGTTTGACAAGATAACCAGATCATTTGAAATATACTCAGAGATTATATGGCAATGTAGGTACACACCAGGTACAAAACCATACCAAGCAGGTGCACACCTTTCTCTCAGTCACTTATTTTGTTCAAATGAATCAATTTGATTGAATGCAGCATCAAACACTATTCTGTCACATCTGTATGGTTTCTATTATTATCCCCATCAGTTAATACTTATAAAGATATAACTTCCGAATGACAGTGTTTTTCCTAAATGATTAATAAGATACCTGCATGGTCATACCATGTAAGCACATTACCATACATACAGAATTATTCTGTGTAGAGGCTATTTATGATTACAACCAGTCAGTGGCATAAATCATTCGCTGTTGTGCCGTCTCTTTGAATCTGGTAATATGATAGGGTCAATTCAACATTTGTACAGCTAATCATCACTCATATCAATCATTTATTCATTTATTCAGTGAGTAATTTGTACTTCATTATCAACTACATCATCACATTAGCCAAGTGAAAAGGACATCATCTGAATCAATCCATTTAATCCGGGAGGAAACACTGGATGCCTCATCCCCACCCAATTCCTCGTGGACAAATCAGAATAGTATTATCTAAAACTATGTTTATACAAGACCACACGTAATTGACATGCGGTCCCTCTCAGGGGCTATTAGATGACAATATATGCAGGCGATCTCTGATATCCACGAGCCCAACTACCCACCTCACAACATCCTTGCAACATCCGTGCTTCCATTGGCTGCATTATTGATGCATCATGGCTGATTGCCTGTATTGCTGCAATAACATTTATCGAGATTGTCATCGAGGCCACAATTATTGAATTAACACGATATCATTCTGGCAATAATCTCATCAAGACAATTGGCCTTTTTATAGCTGTCGTCAAGGCATTATTCAGCAGAGAGTTGACTCGGGTGTGTGTGCGCATCCTGTTGGCCCCAAGGGTGCGTAACTCTGGTATTAATAATTGCGTAATATACGGCATCACAAGCAATGAATCTGTAATGAACACTGGGACTTGGCAAAGTAGAGAATTAGATGAGACGAAGGATTTGTGATGATCAATTTTGCTGTTTGTTGGAGGATTGCAATGATAAAAGACTTAATTCACTATTCATGGATTTGGAATAACGTCTTAATATCTGAATACAAAAGAGCTTTGGCACCCACTCATTGATTAGTAAGATTGAGTTTGTAACAAATATGTCACAAAAACTTTGGAAAGCTCTCCTGATCGCCTTCTACTTGGACAATCTTGAAGGATTACCAGTTAAAACTGACTCATCTGCATTTTAGTTTTTACTCTTTTCTCGAATATATTATCAAAAAAGGAATTTATTACAAATTTTGAATAGGTTCAGTGTGAATTTTTCACTTTTCTCTGAAATTTTTTAAATAGTCAAACTTGAATTTTTAGAAAATCACACCTTGTCTATTGCTGCACAAGTTACTGTCCAAGATGTTGTTTTCCAAGAGACATTACATTTTATGAAGTAGGCGCCATTAACACTATCTTCAAGAGGTAATGAATGAGAAAAAATGGTTTTGCAAAAATAAGATACACATTATTTTAAGAATCAAAAGAAAACTTAATCATGAGGATACTTCTCCAGGACCTTAATGCACATCAGATGTGGATCCAGGGATGATTCACAAGGTATGCAAGCAATGTAATTTAAATTGAGTCCACTATTGCATGGAAAGCACTGAGGAACATTTATGTGAATTAAGTAAGCAATATGAAACAAAATCAATATAATTCCTAACTTCCTGGGTTGATGGACACATCAGTGTATAATCACGGACACAGTTAAGTATCAGCCCATTATCAACAAGTATTCACCATCACTATGGCTTGATAATGTAGAAAGCAGACAGCAGGCAAGAGCATTGAAATCATAACCAAATGTTCACGTCTCCAACTTGCAATTGCTTTAGAATCCCACCATAAATGCCAATAGTGTTCGTACTTATTATAACATACCGACTTGTCAAAAGTTGATGTAAGCTTAGCATCTGTTCCATGAGGGGAGTAATTTCATTAGAAAACTAAATTTAAGCCTCTTGGAGGAAATGGGGCTGCGACTTATGGAGTGGCTGGGAGATCGTTCATCCCTTCGTTCTTGCAACATAGAATCATACAACGTGGCATGATCATGCATTCTGCCAAGCCATACCTTTGTGTTTTATTGAGATAAATATCTCATCCTGATTGAAGTAGAAAAGGAAACGGGAGATATCTCATTTGGGGCAGTATATTGTCTGCCATTCAACGATGTGTCTATAGATTTATTTATCACTATATATACATTATATAAGCACTCAATGCTTAGGTGCTCACTATTGTAATTGTATTTTTCTTCATCTAAATTATTCAAAGCAATTCCTTCCACTATAGCATTAACTTTACTAATTTAGCTTTTCATTAGCTTAATGAAATTAGGTTTTTGATAATATAATTACAGAATACACATTCAAAGGTGCTTTATGTACAAGACAAAAAACAACACTGGATTGTTGTAGTGAATTAAGTTTGTAGACTGGGGAGTGCAGGAACCTTTACTGAGCCAATTCACATCAGTTTTCCGTAACTGATGAACTGATACTTGCTGGTGGCGCAGGTCATAAAATATAGATTTCCGTAAAAAGACCACTTTCAGGAAGTGATAAACACATAAGTTTGCATTTATCCATGAAAACACAATTCATAAAGATAATTAAACTGACTTACATTAGAAATGGAGATAAAAAGATTTCCTTGAAATTTCAGTCACTAAACACAAATACGTTTGATATATAATGGAAATGTTTGATATATAATGCAAGGGTAATATGTACCGAAATATGGCACCCCCTCAGGTCAACTGGCACCAGACCTCCAAGTTGTACCCCCAAGACTTCAAGAGCTGCAGACAGCTGGGTATAAATCATGGTTAACTTTATTGAATCATGAAAGCTTAATTTGAATTTATGTCTGTCTGTCATAAGCTGTCAGTCAGTGTTGAGGTCACCATAGTCTATCTGCTGATGAGATTGCGTGTCAATTTGGATAAGGAAATCTATAGTGTACATGGTTGTTCTTTGGTTGACAGTGTTCAACCTCCTCACATACACATCAGATCTCAGTGAAGGTTTTAGAAATAAAAAAACAGGTTCTCAGCTTGTGTTTTTGGATTTACTGCCTATCCTAGTATCGCGGAAACCCAAACTTGCATTCCAAACAAAATGAGTTAAGTGTCACTCATATATGCTGTATAATTATACATTTTTAAAAACATACTTTTGAAATATTTCTTTGTATTTTGGGAACTTTTCAATTTTTACTGAGGAACAAAGTTTGACTTCCTTATTAGGTTCCGAATAACAAAGTGAACGCTGTGTTGATATAATTTAACTTTTCAATGAATGCTCTTGCTCATTTTGTTTGTTGTTTGTTTTTCTCTAAGAGATAAAAAGATTGATTTGGAGAAGATTTTCTTAATCTATCTCTCATGCTGAAGTCGAGGCTTCATGTAATTGTTTTGACACAATGCCAGTAAACAAAAACGGTTTATGTTGTCAATTTGTTTACTCCCTCTAATCAGTATTTTATATTTCATGAACATTCATAATGCTGATCCAAGATTAACCGATGTGAAGGTTATATTCTTGAAATAGAATACATCTCATTTTCTGATTTGATAATGAGAAAATACATTTGTTAAAGATTTGGTTGTAATAACTCTAGGTCAATAACATCAATATAAAATGGAATACTTCTACATTGATTTGTGGACAGTGAATATATTCAGCAATCATTGTCGGTGCTAGTGTGCCTGTCCCTTCTGGCGATTGAGACAGACTGGCTTCTCCAAATACACCACAAGTCAGTCAATATTTCCTGATCCTAGACTACCTTGAAGATGTGTTTTATCAGTTAGCTGTAACGCGTATTTCAATCAAAACAAATATCAAGTGAGTTAGCAGTGAGCGTAGAGAATTCAGGACTGTCTGTCAAGCCATTCAACTTGTGTGCTGACAAAACCTTCACAGTGTGCCTTGCTCCATAGCTCCTCAATACATCAGGAAGTTAATGATTTGTCTGTCACCCGGTCTTGATACATACAAATCACACTGTCATTCATCTGTCAATCAGGTCAGGTTGTATATTGCGTGTGCTGTAGATGACATAGGCGTAACTTTCATAGGTGTATCTCATGTCATTGATCTTAACTTTGAATTGTTAGAGTCAGTTATTATACACAATAGGAGAGTCATATCTTTCGATCATTATTAACAATATGAGAGTCTTTTTACTTTTATCATTATAAACAATAGAAGTGTCATATACCAGTCATTATACACAATAGGAGAGTCATATATTCAATCATTATAAACACTAAGAAAAGTCATATATTTAATCATTCTAAACAATAGGAGAGTCATATATTTAATCATTAAGCGCAATAGGAGAGTCATATATTTAAGCATTATAAACAATAGGAGAGGCATATATTTCAATTATAAACTATAGGAAAGTCAAATTTTTCAATCATTCTTCACAATAGTACTTTAATGACCCAGGTAGGACTGTTTTAAAATTCAATCTTTAAACACTAGGAGAGTCATGTTTGAATCATGACATACAATCATTCAATAGGAGAGTCATGATTTGCAATAGGAGAGTTCTTTCAATACAAGAGATTTATACCAAATATCAATGTCCATTTCACACTGACTGCCAAGTCTGACATTCCTGTCCCTCATGCTTCCCCACTCAAGTAATCATTATACCGAGAAATGTAAACATCTCTTTTCAAGTCCTGTTTGTTATGTCAAACAAAACATTTCTTTTTAGCAAAGTTAGTAAAGTTTGGTGCTTAAACATTATTTTTATGTTGATAAAAAGAAATTAAAAAAAAGAAATTAAGTAAAATAGTCCCATGTCTTGTGACATATATCACTTGGTTGTATATATCTGTTGTCACATGAAATGCACACATCATGTCTGTGTACAATGTACTTATATAGACAATGGTATCAGTGTCCGACATGTACATTTCTTGACATATGTCATTTTCATATTGTTTTCAAATTTAACAGAAATAAACTACCCTCATCTATGGTAAATTATACCATAAAAATGTCATTTACGAAATGAATGTTCACGTGTTTGAGCAGTAAGTACACAAGACCGTGTAATATCTCTCATTTAGTAAGTTGGAAATATGCTCAAGGCCGTCATAATGTACACTGTCGGATGGTAATAGGTAGGATTATTACTATCTGATAATATGGCAAAATCACATCAAATCCGATTGTTAAGAACAAGAGCACAGTTGCTACAGTTCCCATTCCGAGATATCCGCATTGCCTGAACAAGCAACAGTAAAGGTCACATTACACTTCTAATACTGTAGTGATATGATCATATTTCTACACCATTTTCCTATAAAGTATCCATTTGTTATTTGTATGGACAAAATGGTCGATTGTAAGTTGGGATTTGCATGCCTTGCTCACATATAACTTAAGATGTAGATGTCAATTCAGCAAGAT
The DNA here is from genome assembly GCF_023055435.1 of Haliotis rufescens. Lineage (NCBI taxonomy): Eukaryota > Metazoa > Mollusca > Gastropoda > Lepetellida > Haliotidae > Haliotis > Haliotis rufescens. Next base: position 29,015,320 of record NW_025963779.1, read on the forward strand.
CTTTGTTCAAGTTATAACAGGAACGGCAAGCTGTTTGCCACAATTTCATCTGCTTGTGACTGAACGTAATTAAGACCTTTCTCCTGTAACGAACTAAATAGCTCTACAAACAGCATGCTTGATACTCGATGTTCAGTGTCCATTGTCGGGAGGGACTGAATGGACTAGTTTATGAGAATTCTGTCTTGCCTTTTTTCGAGTGGAGTTAATCTAACCTCTTCAATTTAGAAATTGACACCTGTCTAATTTCTGAGGTTTAAAGCGGTCAAACAGATCTACACATTTGATGTAGAACTATCCACAAAGATGTAAACAGTTGTCAATTAGGGGTAATGCTATACTTGTTTTTTGCTTTGCTTGTTAAAATGAAAAGAGGAAACAATTGGAATTGGACAAGGGAAAAAAGTATGCCCTTAAAGTGATACTGACATTGCGTGCTGGAAGTGGACTGGATGAAAATTATCTGCTCCCGACTGAAAAATAAACCTTAAATGTGAAATTCCCCACCAGAGAGTGAAATGCCCCTTACAATACGACTGGTGGAAAGATTATTAAGGGTTAATAATCCAGAACCATCTGGCTGACAGGGATTTAGTTTCCAGTCAAATACCCAACAATAAACTACAATCTAAAACATTAACTTACCTGCGACAATATCAGACAGAATGAGCAAGTTTCATAATTTCACTTTTTATGGTTGCAACTCATGCAAAGGTGTAGAAATTTTGTTTGAAAAGATTTAATCAGCTGAAAAAATTGGCCTGTGTGATTTGTTAATTGGAGCAGCATAAATCGGGAAAGATTGTTGTTCCCCTTCAACTGGTCATTTACTGAGCTTGACCACAGTTTGACATGCAACTTCCTTCAAATATTTAGTGCTTAATGGGGCAAAACCTCAGTCAAATTTGTTCTTGTTTGATTCTAATGGGATATGATGAATTATCAAGCGTGTCTTTGTGATGTGGGGATCAGCTGGTATTGACATTGTCTTTACTATAGAGAATAGCAATCCCCTTCCTGTGATGGGGTTTAATTCGTCCCCCCTTTAACTTCCTTTCTAATTGTGTGATCAAACATTTGATGTTAACAATGACAGTTTGACTGTGGATAAATACTTTTGGAATCAGTACAGATTCCCCGAACCTGGAATTTGTCTGGATGTGGTGGGTTGTAAACATTGGCAGTATGTGACTCCTGTAATTTAAATGGACAACACTTTAATTTATTGTCCCAAAGAACATTTGAAAAATAATAAGACTAAGATGGATAGTTGTATTCAACACTATATGATAGTTGTATTCAACACTGTATGTATAGTTGTATTCAACACTATGTGATAGTTGTATTCAACACTGTATGTATAGTTGTATTCAACACTATATGATACATGTAGTTGTATTTAACACTGTATGTATAGTTGTATACAACACTATATGGATAGTTGTATTCAACACTCTATGGATAGTTGTATTCAACACTATATGATAGTTGTATTCAACACTATATGTATAGTTGTATTCAATGCTATGTGATAGTTGTATTCAACACTATATAGATAGTTGTATCACGGACTTGTATAACCTCCGTGGTTGTATTCAACACTATATGTATAGTCGTATTCAATGCTATGTGATAGTTGTATTCAACACTATGTGATAGCTGTATTCAACACTCTATGATAGTTGTATTCAACAATATGTGATAACTGTATTCTAGACTATATGGTAGCCGTATTCAACACTCTATGGATAGTTGTATTCAACACTGTATGGATAGCTGTATTCAACACTGTATGGATAGCTGTATTCATCACTATATGGATGGCTATATTCAACACAATATAGTACATCAGTATAATGGGGGAATCTATGAGAACACAGCAACAGTGTTGATATCTTGTGACAGTAGAAAGACAAGGGGATGTTGTTGTGAGTCTCGGTGGTCCTGGCGGAATGAGACTGGCGGGAGGGAGATGAACATTTCTAATCAGCCAATATCCTTGTGTATTACTGGACCCGGAATGACTTCTCCTCTCCAATGTTCCCCTGGACAATGATCGGATGGAGTCTGGGTTCTGGTCAGCAGATGGATCAACTTTCTGGCTCTGTCATGGGGGACAAACAAGCCTATGTGGACTGGGGAGCAGTGCTAATTTTTCATATTAGATTTCATGTAGATGGTGCCAGTTTAGCCTTTATGGTTTTGTTAGCAATTGTTCACTTAGGCTGGGGTATCTAGTTGCAGTGCAAACTGATTTCCTCTCTTTCATCTGTGATGATGGCCGGTCTGCACTGATGCTTGATTGTGCTGATCAACTTGGCTCAACACACAGTGAGTGAGTGAGTTAATATTTAAAGTCACATCGGCACTATTTCAGCCATATCGTGACTTGAGCAAGTTATGCATTTATATTATTTGTAAAATACCCTAGCAGGATTTACACCATCCCTCGGGCCACTGGCGATGATCAGAAAGATTAGCCAAACAGTTAAAATCAACAAAAATACTATGATTGAAATCACAGAGAAATGAAAAAATACTTTGAATGATACCGGATTTGTGTACCTTCCCAGGGGACAATTGTTTTACGATACTTCAACCCCCTGTGAAGATACAGCCACTAACAATCTCAGTTATAATTTCATTCTACCAAATTAAAAATCACTTACTTTATACTACACATATTATAATAAAAATTTATCTATTAATTCTCTTTCTTTTAAAAAACCGATGATTAAATGAGCACTGATTTGATTAAAAAGATCCTTTATGGATGTAACTTTGAAATACTTTTCCCTTGTGATGGAAAAATCAATGCAGTCAAGCAGGACATGCATGACCGTGATTCCTTCATCACGAGGGATGCAGAATGGAGGATTCTCACCTTTCAATAAATATTCATGTGTATATCTGCTGTGGCCAATACGACATCGTCGCATAATGACCTCTTCAAATCTGGACTGACAGCCCAAGTAGTTGTAACCGATAGTTGGTTTAATTTCATGTAATTTATCAACACACAGGGTCTCCAGAGTACCATCAGTCATTGAAGGATTAAACACTGGACAAAAGTTGTGAAAATACTGTCCAATGTATCCCTGTCCATTGTATGTGGATGAGTTGAGTTGCATCCATCGCACACGTGCAACACACTGAATACCTAGATACTGGTTACATTTACTTGTGGAAACAATACTTCAAGGCTTTGATGCCTACAGTGTATTAAGCGTGAAGACGTGAAGTACCAGGACAAGAATATAAGTACTGGAAATTTAGGTTAAAATGATGTATCAGCAAAAAATATATTGATCCACTGATAAGAGATGTCAAGGCACATTTCCTTTTGAAAAAACAAACTTTGTGGCTTGAATACATCTATTGCATAAGGCATATGGGTATGTATAAAGGGGGAAGAAGATTAAGCATTGGGAACAGATGAAAAATATGATTCATCAGCAAACCATCTATCATTCACTGAATTTTGTTTAGTGTGAAGTTTTTGGAAATTTGTTTTAAACTTATTATGAAAGACAAGAATGAAGGAAAGATAATAGATAATAAATAGATTAAATTAATAATTTTCCTATGCAAAATGATAGAAAGTCTTATCGAAAATATTCTAATTTCTGTTTATGAAATTATCCGTATTTCTGAAATGCAAGAAAACAACAAAATTCAGTTGGAAATGTTTGAAAGTTCCCAGCTACCCAACTCTCAAACTGGTTTTGTCAAGTTACAGTCTCCAGGGGATTCGGAGCAGGATGATCTGTATCCGGATGTAACAATGGCAGAGAGTGATAAGTGACATGGAATATTTGTCCTACCTACACTGTGGACAATGCAGACATGCCCTGCCTCAACCTGGGGGGACAAAAACGCTCATAGACCTTAAAAACTGTAAAACTAGCCTTGTTGATTCAATACTATTTGGGGAAATCTTTGGGAGAAAATAAAACTGGAATAAAGTTCAGTTGGTAGGGATAAAAATTTGGATGGAGAATATTATGAATCTGAAGTTGGAATTATAACAATGAGAATTTTGAATGATATTATATGTATGATAATGTATGTGGGCTGATTTAGGGAATGAAATTTTGTATTGTGTATCTTTGAAAATGCATAGGTAAGGCTTATTTATGATACCGGTATGCATTTTCTTATTGTTACGATTTCATTTACATCAGTTCCAGAAAATTCTACTTGTCATGCATATTGCAGAATAAAGTTTTGAAAAACATATTGAAAAATATGATTTTGAATATATAGCTGACTTGTTTGAATCATAAAACAAAAGTAAAAGCCTTTCTGCTGAAATTGGAAATATCAAGAATTCAATAGTGTTTTTAATTTGAATGTTTTATGCTTGCAATAACCGTCTGTGTTCTATTATATTTCTTAGAAAATTCTTCTTCCTCATTTGCCCATATCACATGGTAATGAAACAACATTCTTGAATATTGATTTCAAAGACAGATTTGCATCAAAGCGTTTCCAACAATATTTAGAGGACTGTTTTCCCAAGAGAAAACTGAGCCAGATTTTTTCATCACAGAAAAGAATGATAATATATCAATAAAATTGCACCAAGAAGGAAATATAATGTTTTGAAAACACACACACACACACATATTAAGTAGCATGCTGATGAATTATCTGGAGAATGTGTGAGGGTATTATTGTGTGACAGTCAGTTATCAGGTAGCAAATCAGACCTTATAGAGATTTCAGTGAGGCGTTGCTTGCCACCTCTATCCTGAGGGTTTATTGAGTAACCTCAGCATGATATCTACAACATGGTCATGTGTACAACAGGAGACAGCCAATGGTAATATTGATATGTGGCCAGGGTCAGTGTATTACATTGGTAGCCCCTCTATCTGGTGCATCTAGACGACCCTACTGTGTTGAAATGTATCTGTTAAGCAGTGGAAGGCAGCCTTCTGTCAGATCTAATTTTCATGTCTTCGGCCTGAATAATCAGGAACTGGCTTGTACAGGCAGTAGGAGATTGGCTTGTACTTGGTTTGGACAGATAGCTTGTTAATAGATACCACTACATTGATTATAAATATACATTAAAAACAAAAGTTTGGTATGTTTGTATAAAAAGACACGAGTTAATAACATGTAAATTCTAATTTTTGCATGTTGGATAATGAAATGCAGAAAGGAGGAGTTTTATGATGATTCATATGAAAGAGATTTTTTTTTGTTTAAAAGCTTTAAGTAAGACATTGATGAAATAAGCGAACATAATGAAAGTTATAACATGGGCCCCATTCCCTGTAGCTTGCCAGCCCACTGTGCTGGGTAATCATTAGATTTGCTAGAAAGATGCACAGATGCAGTATGCAGTGAATTAACAGATTACCAGCACTGTAATAATGACTTTTCCTGGAGCTCTCGGGAATGCATGAAATGGCTCACAAATTATAACTTTAAATTAAGTATGAAGTTCCGATAGTGGTCACACATTACAGCATAGAGATGAATTCGAGGGGCCCTATCTACTAATTTTTCTGCGTGGAGAGGTTTGTGGAAAATGCAGGGTAATGATGAGAGTGTATTGAGAGAAATTCTGCTTTATTACTTTTCATAATCAGAATGTCACATGTGAAGGAGAGGGGGGATTGCAGTGGAGGGGATGTTTTGGTTGCGTGTGGCAGGCGTAGGGTTTCCGACCCATCTTTATGGGGGTTTCCTCAGATAAATGAACATATGTACATATGAGGATCGCTTCCGTTAAAACATTTAAACTTTGTCTTGTGTGCAAAATCGTTCTCATAAATGTTTTGGGACCTAGTAAATCCATAAGGCCTTTTTATAGACCCTAGTCATAAAATGCATTACATGCATTTCAGTGTTTTATTCCTTGCTTTTTAGGAGTGCAATTGGTTATGTTATAAATTAGGACTACAAGCATGGAGAGAATTGGTTGTTAGATTACCATTCCCGCATACATCCCTACATCAGTGTTCTCTTCTTTTATAACAAAAAAGTGGATTAGCTTCTTCACATTTTGATGCAGAAGCATGAAATTAAAATAGAAAACAGCTGTCTAGATGCCTTTCGAGAAAAGAAGATTAAATCGATAGTTTTTTTATTGATGTTACATTCTTTAAAGCCATATTGAAACCATATAAACTGATGTTTTATTTAGCTGTTTAACCATATGTGCTATATGTGGCATTTCTCTGTTAAATCCTATAAAATATATGTGTCAGTTTCACTGTATTCCATTTAAACTCTATGTATAATTTCACTGTCATGTCATATAAATTACATGTGTTATTTCACTGTTAAATGATATAAAAACATCTTTCATTGCTCTGTATACCATTTAAACTACATGTGTCATTATTTTGTTATGTTAAATAATTTGTTATTTCACTATTTAATCATGAAAATTAAACATAAACTGTGTGTGTCATTTCACTGTTAAGACATATAAAGTACATGTATCATTGCCTAATTTCATTATATTAATAATGCCTTTCCACCAACTGAAACTACATGCATCATTCCATTATATATGATTTAATTTATGTTTTGTCATTGAAACATGTAGCACTATCTCCTGACCTCCTGTATCATTATTTCCTCACAAGTCAGATCACTGAATGTTTAGAGGTAATGGTCTGAACAAGGGACATATAAGTAAGCATATGAATGAAGCTCAGTCTTAGTCTGGAAGCTTTGAGGCCGCCATGAACACAGCCTGTAACATACACCATCCGTAGTCCCAAGGCCATGTCCTGTAACACAGACCTTCCCTTGTCCCAAGGCCATGTCCTGTAACACAGACCTTCCCTAGTCCCAAGGCCATGTCCTGTAACACAGACCTTCCCTAGTCCCAAGGCCATGTCCTGTAACACAGACCTTCCCTTGTCCCAAGACCGCGTCCTGTGACAGTCCTTCCCTAGTCCCAAGACCACTTCCTGTAACACAGACCTTCCCTGGTCGCAAGACTACTTCCTGTAAACTAGACCTTCCCAAATCCCAAGACCCCGTCCTGTAAACCAGACCTTCCCTTGTCCCAAGAGCACATCCTGTAAACCAGACCTTCCCTAGTCCCAAGGCCATGTCCTGTAACACAGACCTTCCCTAGTCCTAAGACCACATCCTGTAACACAGACGTTCCATAGTCCCAATACCACTTCCTGTAACACAGACCTTCCCTTGTCCCAAGACCACATTTTGTAGCACTATCTCCTGACCTCCTGTATCATTATTTCCTCACAAGTCAGATCACTGAATGTTTAGAGGTAATGGTCTGAACAAGGGACATATAAGTAAGCATATGAATGAAGCTCAGTCTTAGTCTGGAAGCTTTGAGGCCGCCATGAACACAGCCTGTAACATACACCATCCGTAGTCCCAAGACCGTGTCCTGTAACACAGACCTTCCCTAGTCCTAAGACCACATCCTGTAACACAGACGTTCCATAGTCCCAAGACTACTTCCTGTAAACCAGAGCTTCCCAAACCCCAAGACCACGTCCTGTAACACAGACCTTCCTTAGTCACAAGACTACTTCCTTTTACACAGACCTTCCCTAGTCACAAGACTCTTTCCTGTAAAACAGACCTTCCCAAATTCCAAGACCACTTCCTGTAACACAGACCTTCCCTAATCTCAAGGCCACTTCCTGTAAACCAGACCTTCCCTAGCCCCAAGGCCATGTCCTGAACACAAGACCTTCCCTAGCCCCAAGGCCATGTCCTGTAACACAGACCTTCCCTTGTCCCAAGACCACGTCCTGTAACACAGACGTTCCATAGTCCCAATACCACTTCCTGTAACACAGACCTTCCCTTGTCCCAAGGCCATGTCCTGAACACAGGACCTTCCCTAATTCCAAGACTACTTCCTGTAAAACAGACCTTCCCTAGTCAAAAGACCACTCCACCACCAGCTTCTCTACAACATGATTCTTACATCTTTGACAAAATGCCTTCATGATGTAAGAGTCAGTATGTATTTGATTATGAACATGTATTGTTTTGATTAAAAGTAATATCAGAAAATCTGTGTGGGCTATTAAGTAAATTGTAGGTTATCGCCAATGTTACTTTGGAGATTATTTTATATCTGCCAATTCAGAACCAGATTTGAGATAGAAGCTAAAATGTTCCAGGCATATGTTCAAACTTATAATCCCATATTTATTCATGCTTGAAATAGTCTGAGAAACATCAAATGTGAGTTTGGTAGGGCATTCTATCAAGGAAGTAGGAATAAACTTTGATTTTAATGACAGGGGAACGTTCTTCTGCAGTTTCAGTAGCTTCTCGTCAGATAGGACAGTTCTTGGACAAGGCCCCTTAGTTTTATCTGACAAATTTTATGGTGGGGAGTGAGTGGAAGAGGGATCGCTGAAGGAATTATCAGTTTTAATTGAGTGTAGGATAGGAAGCAAGTGTGACATCTACTGTCTACAGGCTGGGCATGTCCTGATGTTATCAGGCAATTTGTTTGGAATAAAAACAGGGTTAGATATTCCAATGGCGACTGTGTGATGGGGACAGAGGGATTCCTTCAGGATGATTGACACTGGATTCCTAGATGATAAGGCCAGGTGGAACTCATCCCACTCACAGCTTATTGTGTAATAGCGGGATGATTGTGCCAGCATCTGGGGATCAGATTTCCACATCAAAACTGATGAGGTATAGCCCTTGTCTCAAGGAGATACAGCTGAATAGTAGGGAAAATGGCAAAAAGAGTAATCCAGTCATGGAGGAAATATGGCTTGTAGTCCTTGAGAAATACAGCTCCATAGTTGGAGATACATAAAAGGATCCTGGTTCCCTATCCTTTGGGAATTGTCTTGCAGACTTTCTAAGATTCCGCAGAGTTGGAATTATAGCTAACAAGAGTAGTTAAGTCCCAGATGTAAGGCTATAATTGTTGTTGGAATCAAAAACATACCCATATTTATTCCCATATGTAGATAGTTCTGTATCCTGCCCTACGAGTGTGTGCTGTACAATAAAAATTCTTGATTCTTACCCAGTCAAGAGTCCATTTATCAATTCTTTGATGAAAATGCAAGGTAATTTACAGTAAAACATGAAAAACAAAACTTTACTTACTGCAAATCAAATCAGTGCTTATTATTTTCTAACCAAATCTCAAAAGCTGAAAAGAATGACTGAAATTTGATTTTAATCCTACGCAAAAAGTCTAAATCATAAACTCCTTGTGATCACATGACTTATATCTGTCCTTTTAGAACAAAAAGCTCTATGATCCTCATGCTAAACTTACACTTTTTTAAACTTGCCCTCTCTGACCCAATATTAAGACAGACCCAGTTTAACAGACCAAACAGACCAGACAGACATGAGACCAACCTATTCCTCTTAATAAGACACCAGTCATAATGTTCCATTGTAGAATGTACTGGACCCACTTGCACAAAACGATCTTAGCGCTTAGATGATCGTAACTCCCATACTTTAACATAGGCTTACAATAGTCTTATTGCTAAGATCGCTTTGTGCAAGTGGGTCCTGGTTTCTACTTCATTATGGGTATTACAAATGCAGAGAATTAATTGTTCCTTCTCACTGATATAAATATCTCAGACTACGTGACATTTCAGTCCTTGCTGCTGGGCTAGAGACGTCACTAATCACGACGCTTCACACCAATCACCTGTCTTGGTGCATAATGAAATATTTCTCACCTTTGGCCAGAACTTCATGTAAATACTCTGTACAAAGATATTCAGTTCCTCACAAATGTACTGCTTTTTCTGTCTGGTAAATCTAGCTTCGCATGGTGTAAGAGCATCATCAAGTCACTGTAGGCATCCATAAGCAAGACCCAAAGTAATTATTTTCGTATGTAGAATGTCTTATCCAAAATGGTTTTTGCCAATTATATGTATCATATTGCCATGTTGTTTGACTAGAGGGATGTTTTAAGCACCTGAATATTGGTGTATAGAGTGAGGTCAGCTTCCAGATCAATGCTGAAATATATTTCTATAATATCACCTTGAATGGAAGTAATAAAACATTCAACAGAGATTTATACATTTACAAAACAAACACTAAAAAACGCATCAGTGTGGATGATTCAGTCTCCAGGTTTTCAACTGTTCTCCACAAAACTGTTGCCTTCAAGTGTTGGTTAATTGCAATTATATTTCTATCTTCCATCCATGGTTTCTTTTTTTGCATAAACCATGCTCCAAAATATCACTATGTCTCTATTACATTTCTGTCCTAACTGAACACTCCCTAAACCTGAAGAGGCTGCATAGTGAACTGTTTTTACTGTCAACATGGGAATATTTGGTAAGTTAATATAAGTTATTTCCAAGGTGTGAGACGAGAGCATCGTGGATCAACTGCGTCTCTTTATTACAAAGAAAGGATTTGTACAAAACTTTGCAGCATTTTAAAACAAACTAAAAGAAGTGTTTAAAAGTATGTTTGATAAAACACAAGTACCTTTATGTGGGAGCTTTGCATACTCTTTAAGGCTTCTTGACAATAAGCTTCTGGGATATCTGCGCCATGTTTACTCCGGGAACAATGTCGCATTCAGCCTCAAATTCTTGGCTCCATTCGAAGATGAAACATTTATTGGGTCACATTCATATCGTTTTTGCTCTCATATCAGCTGGTATCAAAATAGGAGAGAAATGTTTGTTTTCATTTGGCATATAAGTGATGACAATATGCCCATGTGAAATTTCTTGTTTTGGGACATTTTGAGGATGTTTGTGAGATTTTACAACTCATAGCTAATTTGTGCAGAGAAGCCTGAAAATTTCAGACAGAAATGACGGGACAGTTTCTAAATATTTGACAACACAGTACTGAAAATAGAAATTCTATAAGGTGGAAATTCATATTTCAAGATGCTGGTGGCTGTTGAAATGAAACCTGACCACAACCATCACATTGCTGGGAATAAATTAAATATTTCTTTCATAGGTTATGTTTACTGTACTTGGTCTCCATCCAAGTCTGTAATTTCAGACATCAGAAAGTGTGTAACATTAGATAAATAAATAAAATTGTGAATTGTAGAAATCAGAAAAGAAAGTTTGTATGAGAACGTTTCTTAAACAAACAATCATCTGGTAAATGTTAATTCCCGACCAGCATTTATTCAAACTGTTTCATTTCTATCATTTGCCAAACTGCCTTTGATCCTTGGTAATATGAAAAACATGAGCAAACGGAAACTTGAAAGTTTTGTTATAAGAGCCCAAATCCTGGAGCTCTCAAATTGGATATCAAGTTTGCATTTTTCTGGATTAAAGAGGCGAAGTGGGCCACCTAAAACCATGATCTGTTTTGATTTAAAACACATCAGTGTAAAGTTTCAAAATGAAAACAACTTCCGGAGATACCAAAGTTTTGTATGACAGGTTTTTTGTTAATTTTGCGAATTCTGATCTAAACGGTTTCACTTTGATAATAATTTTTGCAGCACCAGGTTGATATTAGGTTACTGTTTTTCAAAAACAAGTTTAATTTTGTTAGATGCCAAGAGATTGGCAGGGTTAAGGCAAGTGACAGCTTCCAAGTCATAAACCTTTGCAGGAAGTTTACCAAAATATTTCTGTAGATGAGGTTCCTGATTATTGATGAAAATATAATGAGGCGGGCTGTTTTTTCTGCAGTCTTTTGATTTACTTGTGTGATATGTTGATATCACTCTCATAATATGTCAGAAAGGAAATGGCATGATTTTATTTCCATAATTCTACACTCTGGAAACAGTGTTTCTTCTGGAAACATAACTTTGCCACTTACCTAAATATTGGACTGTAAGAAGTAGTTACCTTCATGGATATTTGATTATCATTTATCTGTAGTTACAACATTTTTTCACAACTTTTTTTCTACAATGTAATCTTTATTACCATTTTCTTGTTTTTGTGTAACCGTCTTTGTTTATTTGCAAAAGAATTATTTATTTGTGAATATGGGAAGTTCCATGTGTTAAAAACATCATTGACACCCATTGAGCTTTGGTGTGATGAGAACAAAGAGTTTTTTGTTTCCTGTCATCCACAGAAATATGAAAAATCGGTTAATCTAGAAGGTGTATCATTTCTGTTGTCTTTCCTCATGCATTGTGCAAATAGAGAAGAATAAATCCTGAAACAAATATGAAGGAGAAATATATATAGTTTATCTGAGTCTTCAATCTAACTCATACAGCTTAAACAAGAAACTGTCCCAAAGAATAATATGATTTGCATTTCCTGTTCAGTAAAAATATTTTTTTAAATCATAACTAACAGTATGAGATACCGATTTTACTTGTTTGAACTGTTGGAATAAAAATGACTCTAATTTCATTTGAATTTATCCTGTTTTGAACAGAAGCTGTTGAAAGTAATGCAATCAGGCATGTTGTGGATGAGGCTTCATAAGTCAGATGTACAAGGAGTTTGAAGATAAACATGAATGAGCAACCACCACAAAAACAACTTGGTTAGGGCTGACTCCCTAATTCATTTCAGGGTTTGAGTAATGTTTGCATGTTGAGAACTGTTAGTGTTGGAAGTCTCTGGGTTCTCATTATATCAATGGAATTAGATGGGCAGGAGGACGAAATATTCTTGATAGCACATTTGCCTGATGACTCCTCCTGATACATGGGCCTGTTTATTCTAATAAGGTAACAATAGTCGTCTCCGGATTTCAATAGCTCCATTTCAAATAGTCTGCAATGGTAAGTTTATAGCGTGATGAATTTGCTAGCATTAACACTGACATAGCTAGAGGGCCTCAGCTGGGAGAGGCAGTACAAGGTGTGAAACAATTTCCCCACTTTGATGGGCTGGGACACACATCAGGCTAACTTGGATCTTCACAGTTCCCTCTGCTCAAACTCTTTCTCTGGAGACGCTCTGTAAATGTACTTTGGATTTTCTAAGTTGATTGAAATCTCATAATTATTTTGTGTGTAATTAAGTTTTATGAGCTAATTGTCCCAAGTAAATTTGGCGAATGACAAGGGATAGATTAGAAGGGTCTTGGTCTTCACATATCAAAGCCGATCAGTGTAAACGGCCGTCGATCACATCATGAGCTCTATCTAGGCTGTTTCTCTTTAGAGGGGAGCACCTAAGGAGTTTGTTTGCAGTAAGACATGGTAAGGTCAGTAATGCAGGCAGGAACCATTGATCATTTCCAAATAGATGATGGTTCAATGATCTGTACAGCAATCATTTCAAGAAAATGAAGAAAATTGTCTTGAATTCCCACCCGTGCCAAGCGTTTGACTTGTGTGGATAAACAAAACTACATTTAAATGATTTACATTCAAAAATACTTTTCAATGAATGTTCTGTATAAAAAGACTTCTGAAATAGAAGAAGGTTATTTGTATCAATTTCCTGCTATGTGACATTTAGAACAAAATAGCTTCAAACGTATTGGTGACAGAATGTAGGTTGGACAGAAGTTCGGGTGATAGTGTATTCCCTTATTATACTTGGTTTATATTCTACCATTTGTTTTAGATAGAACAAAAAGTAGCTGAATTATGGGTATTGATTTTGGAAGTTGGTAATTACAAGTTAATGCTACTTTTGCCAGATAGTTATGGAGTATGTTGAAGGCAGGAAAAACTGACTCACTCCCAATGGATCCATCTATCATTAGGAATTACCTTGAAGAATACTGCAAGTTTTTACTGATTATAATAGCAGATCACTTGAAATTTCTCTTTTGCAGTAAAACATACATTCCTAACCTATAGGTGCATAAGCAACACTGGAGATCATGGCGGCACTTTAAACAGTGATGAAATAAATCATTTTCCAGTACTTTCTACAAGCAAGGGACCAACAAAAATAACTCCGATCTGATAATTAGATAATCTCATTTATTCAATGAAAGAAAATTCCATCAAGTTGTCAAGAAAGAACATGCAATTACAAACTGTCTTGTGAAACTTGAACCAGAGATGATGTAACAGTTAGAGATGAGAGACAGTATTAGACGATGTTGTGATGAGTGGTGTTGTAGCTGATGTTGTCAGCAGCTGTGGGCGGAGCAAATATTGGCCAATAACAGTAAATACATCATATTTTTCTGTGACTGACATGTCTGTTACAATATGACTATGGGTATATATGATTCCTATGCTTGACAGACACGAGAAGAGGATCCTCCAGTTGCTTCCTTGTTAAATAATTTTTTAAGTGGTATATTAAAAAGTTGAAATGGGAAAAATACTCTCAACTGTTTAATGAATTATCTAATTCCAAATATATTTTTTTAAATTGCTTGACACGTTTTCTTGTAATGTTAAAAAAACAACAGAATTCTGCATTTTCGATATTAATATATCTCGAAATGAAATCAGGATGACTAAATTTTAAAATTTGATTTATGGCGATACAGCTTTGCCATATGTTAACTGCGATATACATTTTATAATAAAAAATATGTTGGTATAATTTCATTTGCAATTTAAGGCTAATGGGCCTTGAAGCAGTCATGATATGAGTTTTTGCTGGTGGTAATATCCTCATGTCAGTTTAATCTGGGGCTATTTATTCACCATATGGATGTAACATGTCTGATAAACGATTATTACCCAGAATCCATTGCAGGTTTTATTCTAAATTACAATTTTAACAGCCCTGACTTCACGTGTATTACTCATTCCAATTAATCTTAATTAATTAATTTTTTTATTTGGCTGCTAAAGCATTTGGAATATATCGAAAAATGATCAAGGCAACGGAAGTCTTTTGACAATTTTAGAAGTTTAAATGAATAATTGCCGTTATAATTAAGTTATGCTTGTAACCTATCAAAATGCATACTTATGGCCCTTTCACCGAATAGAGTTTTCTCTTTATTTTTTTAAAACTCTCATATTTGAGTTGATATACATAAATATACATACAAATTAACCCGTCTCTTAAAAGCATTTAACCATTACTTAAAGAATCTTTAATGTGTTTCTCTAGTAGTTGATATTTTATGTACAGACCGTAATAGTCTCAAGGGTTGATATATTTGTGATCCGTGGTAGTTTGACAACATAAAACACAGAAGATGCCCCATTTATCTGCTTAACATACCTCACTGTTTACTCCAATCAGCAGTTTCAGTTGCTGAATGTAAAAGCGTATGAAAACGACCAAAATATCCATTTTTATGAGTTCACCTCTCATTTATTTCATCAATAATAAGTAGCTGAAGTCAGCGCCACCACTGATGCAGAAAGTTAGAGGAACGGTCTTCTTAATGCCTGCGTTCATGGTGAACAGTGGTACACTTCATTTATCAGTGTTGATGGGTCTGGGATTTGCCATGAAATTATCTTTCAACAATTAGAGTGATTAATTCTGCAAGGCCTGTGGCTGGGTACTAAAATTTAGCCAAGCTTTCCTCTGGGGTTTACTTGAATACGCTAGCACCCACCCATTTCAGCTGCTGGTGTAAGTCTAGTTAAGGAAGGACTTGCTTTCATGAAATTGGATTATTTGTCATGATAGCTACCAAAAAAGACAATTATCTTTCTTTGTAATTTTTTTTGGAAAGATGAGGACGTTGCTGAAATGATGTTCCTCCCATGGGTCCAGAACATCTGCCCTGTGATAGAATGTTGGCAACTTTTCCCCACTTTTGCTCACTTCTTTGCTGTCTGGGTTTAATGAAGATCAATTTACATGAAGACAACATTTCAGATGGATAGTGCAGTTGTTGATATATTTTGTCAACAAAATTGAGTCAATTACTGAAGTTCTGGAAAGAAAATTCATTTGACATTTGTAAAACTCAATCTAGGCCTAGCCAAACTCAAGTTATAATCAAAAACGAACCTAAATATTTTTGCTATTGGTATTTACCGATGACTTTGTAAATCCTGGGTACTGAAGCAGGAAATTAACATCAGTGATGAGCATCTATAGATGTAACTAATCCTGAATATTTCATAATTCGTGATGAAAGGTAATCAAAGCAAAATGAAATGTTTGATTATAGTTAATTTATTTTATGGCATTCATTATTTCGTAGCATTGGATTAATCTGAAAGTTGAGGAAGTTATTAAATTAACGTAACGAGGAAAGATCATAAATGATTACAATTAAATAGCTGCAAATGAAAGTGTTATGGTAATAATATCTTTCCATAACTTCTTCCTCTTCCCCATTGAGGAAGATATTGTAGAAGTAAAACATCAAACAGTAGTAGAAATCTGTGGAATTTCTCCCCAGCTTTGCAGTATAACACTTTAGACAATTTTAAGTAGTGTTGTTAAAGTTCATAAGCACATGAGCACAGCACAGGGCTTGTGGATGTTCTCTTCTACGCTATGGCTAACATAGAAATCTTGAATTTGTTCTGGTATTTGTCTGTGTCGGGTATATACCAACCAGTCGTAGCTCTCTAAAGCAGGGCAAAAGTCAACTGCCTGTTGTCAGAGATTAGACAGAAATCTTTTGCCCAAATTAGAGCGCCTTTGTTGGGAAGGTCAGCTTTGAGGAAGCCATTTGTGGGTTTTCTCCATAGGGTTTCATTTCGTTAAGTGCAAGTGTCAACTCTCTTTCACAGGAACAACCCCTACTTTGACTGTTGCTGTACAGAGGGAACCACTAACTTCTAGAAATTGTTTCTCACATTCAAATATTTTTTAATTTAAAAGATAAATATATTCATAGTCTTTACATAATTTATTTAACTAACTTTATGTATACATTCTTTAAATAGGAATATGAACATCAATTATTTAATAGTTTGTGATAATATTTTCTTTGTTGAAAACATATAATATAACATGTATTGTAACAGTTAAAACAGTTGAAATTAATGCCAATCAAATTGTTGATGTTATTTGGTGGAAATCTGTTTTTCAAACACATTTCTTAAAATAAACCATCCCTGTTTCAGTTGACGTAAGCAATGAAGTGAGACACAGATAAAATAATTCCTATTTTCAACATTGTATTCCTTCTAATACCACCAGAAATCTCTCTTTTCCTGTTTGTTGAGGTGCGAGCGTGTTGTGGTGTTGTGTGGCAGTTGCCATCTTCACACCCAAGCCCCGACTTGAGCAAGGATACACAGTCTACCTGGCCGTGTTGCCAGCTACTTGAAGCTCCGTACAGCAGAACATAATGTAATTAATACAAAAGCCGCTCCATACAGAAAAAATACCCGGCACAAATGTCTCTCATCAATTATTTGATTTTATTTAGATTCATTTCCGACAGACTTCCAAGTAACATCAAGATGTTTGTTCAAACATTAGAGAATACCGCTCTCAGATGACTGAATAAACATTAGAGGGATCAAGACTTGGGAGAAGTGGGGGCTGGTGCCGATGCCTCATTATAGCGCTTGAAGAGGGAATCATGTTTTGACGTTAATAGCGGCTTAGCCTTCAAATGTTCCTTTTTGTGATTACTGCAAAATATTCCGTAAAATATGGCCCATCAAGGATTATTAACTGAAAGCATTGAAAGATTTTATGGTAGCTTTGTGGTATACAGGGAGTGCTCAGTAATTTTGTTTGCTTCCCTCGACCCCCACACCATGTGTTTATCATTTAGCATCATTTTATCAAGAATTAACAACAGCTCCCCAGATAAGAGGCACATCTCAGAAAAGGCCTAGCATTAGCAGCATATGCAAGAGACAACTTACATCAAGAGACATTAACTTTAAGGGGGATCAAGGGGCAATCATTTCAAGGGGGTGATGAATGCTTGAAGTGTTGGCGGAAGTTTATAAACACCAGAGGTCACTACTGTTTGACCCCCTGGTGAGGAAGATTAGGCTCCAGTTCCCCAACTCATGTAAATTATGACTTAGATACATTTGTAGCTTTGTCTTTCTATGTGTAGCCTCGTCCATATGGCATGGATCAAGTTGGTAGGGTTAGCTAGGGGATATTGGAGGCTGGTGCTGATGGATGGCAGATAGACTTGCTCTCCCTAGCTGCTGTGGTGCTGTAACCTTGTCAACAGGCACCAGATAAGCCGGGTTACATCACATTAATCATGTACTCATGAAGAGCATTCCACACTGCTCGTACACTTACCTGTGTATCATTACTGGATATTCCTCACTATTCCTCACTATTCCTCTACATATCACATGTGCATCACAAAACAAAATAAACTCATTCTTTATAATCACTGTAATCTTGATACTGTGCACAGTTCCGGTTGAAATGTCTTTTTTGTTCTACTTTTTGCGTATGTATATTAAATAACATGTTTTCTTGAATAATAAATGTTGAGACATGGATCTTATTGTTATTGAAATGACATTGAAATGAGGCAGGCAAGTTGTTTCTGATGTACAAATCAGGCTATTCAGTTGTGACATGTTTTATGAAGATACGGCTTGATATCTGTGAAATTAGAGACTTTTATGGTAGCTTGAATGTCCTTGTGGATGGGAATAGCAGTAAATCTCCACATTGCTGCTGTGGTCGACCGACTCCCTATACTGATTTATCTAGGAACAGCTGGTAGCATTGATGTGCTGCAATTGTGCATGTCGATGAGCTGTTGTAGTTGATTTATTGCTGATCCTCACCCCCAGCCCACAAAGCCCCAGTGATGACTTTACCATGGAGCTGACCACCTCCATCCTTGATGCCTGCTGGGGGGATGTATATGGGCTGTGTCAGTGATACTGGGTACATTTGGGAGGGCGAGGAGCACTGTCAGCTTGTAAAGGGAATCTACTGGAACAAGTTATGTTGCCATAAAACACTAAAGTTTGAAACATGAACTGAATAGAATGCTGTAGCTGCACTTACTATTGTTAAAGCCTTATGTTGAACGTGGTGTTGGGTCTTCATACAATGGGTTTGTGTGTGATAGAGAATTATTTTCTAAAGAAAGAGCATGAACTCTATTATGATTGAAGGTGTATTAATTATATTGAAGTAAGAAAATAAAGATCAGTTTTAAATTGAATTAAGAACATCTAGACAGTTATGAGTTTATTAGGCAAGGCTACGGTTAGAGCAGCAAAACACAGAACAAGCTACTGTGGTGTGAGTTGACAGCTATTCCTTTATTCTGCAAAATTGCATAAATACAATGAAAATATCTATCAGATGAAATTACACAAACATAACACATAGTATCAACACACAGATGCATAAACTACTTTTAGATACAAAGCTCACCCAATCCAATATGTTATGCATACGAGAAACACTATTGATACTTGATGTTAAACATTTCTGTAACAAACACACAAAACAGTAATTACAGTAAACTTGAATGATTAACTATTGATTTTAAGCCAAATTACAACTTAAAATACTTGAGACATTACATAATTACCACCACTACCAATTACCATGATGTAAACACAATATACACCAAGTACACACAACTTACCACTATGTGGCAATGAGCTGGCAACTATGTTAGCGCTGGTCAGAGCACAGGCATCATCAGATCAATTGCCATATTCTACAAATTTGAAACAATAAGGCTGCATGTGAAACAGGAATGGCCAATTAAATTAAGAACATGTTAAATAACCTTTTCATACTTATCCATTCAATATATACTGCATATACTGCATATATACATGTAAATAGATATTTAAGCAATAATTTATTGTTAGATTTGATTACAGATTTAGTTTAGATTTAATTAAATAGTTTAACGAATTAAGAGAGAAAATGATACCAGTCACACAGTTGGTAGAATATCTGCAGATAAAAAGATACATGTATACTAATTATTTAATACTAGTATATTATTTGCAGGTTAAACTCGATATATTACCAATCAATGCATTACTTTAATGCATCTAATTCGTAATGATATTCTATTTTTTCATTCTAGTAAGTAATAAACTGTTTCAAATATTGTAAATGTCAAATAGTAAAACAATTGCAAGGAACCTTAAGTGTTTTGGTATGCCATAGTTCTTAATCAAACTAACACAGTATATATAAATTAGCAAGAATCAAGAAAACAAAAAATTACCAAAGTAACAAACAAGCTGCTTGAAACCTTACCCACAGTCAATTCACACATTAATCAAACTTCCCAATGATTATGAAATACTTACAGTCACAATCAATCTCATTTATCTGACAAATATAACAAATCAAATAGGTAGATTTACACCTTTGTACCATGTTCCTTTCATTGTATAGTGTTCAACAATAGTCATGTATAAAAGTTAACAATAAATAAAATTCAGCTTAATACATTAACTGGCCCAAATGCTTGCGAGGCTATTACAGCTAATGCGCAGCTACCACCCAGAGTCTGGGACTAGCTTCCAGGAACCCAGCACCAGCAGGCTGACTGTGTGTGATATTGTTTTATACCAGCTGCCAATTAAAGGGGCAATGTAATCGAGTTGATAAGAGCTTCCGATTGCCTCCTCTAATGCTGTTATAATGAATAAGGGATGGTGTATTAGTGAGGGCTTGATAGGGTTTGGTAACTCCTTCATGGGTTCAGATAAGTCACTTATGATGTAATACATTTATTGACCCTTATCAAGCTGGTATGAGGGTAATAATGACATTTTCCACAGTGCATTCATGCATGCTACAGATACAAGCTTATCATTACTGCGGAGCCTGATGATTGGCTTACTTAAGCTTGATAGCATTAACAGAGAATTTACATTTTACATCATGAATTCTTTTTGAAATAGTTACAGTTTAGATTTGTCTATGATGATTTCTGAATGTGATACAATTTTGAAATTCCTCCAGATCCTGTATTTGCTGTGAAGTTTTAGGAATAGTTTGGTAATTGAAAATGGTATTAGAGACTTTTATGTCTGAAGCCTGATGCAAATACTTGTGTATGTAAAATTGTAATTGAGTCCATGTCTGAGGTTAGAGTGTGGACAGCCAACCTTTGTCTCCTGAGCATACCGTATTCGACGTAATAAGCGCCCCTCTCTAATAAGCGCCCACGACGATATTTTCCAATATATTGGCTAGTGAACAATCCCAATTAGCACCCTTCCGACTGATCAATGTACACAATTCGTGTATATTTTTTTCCGTGTATAATACGCACTCATGTGTTATATGCACCCTTAATTACGGGCAATTAAATTCTGGAAAAATATATCTGTCGTGTATAATACGCACAGACTTTTCTTTTGTATCATTTTAGGCTGTCAGCAATAACCATAAAATTTACGATCTTTTGACTCTTTCACCAAAATTATATTCTAATAAGAGACCCCTATTTCTAATTTTGAGAGCGCCCTGGGCTCTTATTATGGTATGTTTAATAAAACAATCACCCCATTCAATTCTCATCCTTCTCAGCCAATGCAGCCCATACTCATCCTCTTTTCAGCCATGAAATTAAGAGATTTAGGATTACTTAATAATCAAGGATTCATTCATTCTATTATCTTTATTTAACCTTATGTATAACTGTATTATGGGGACTATATATTACTCTTAGCCAATCAGGTCCGCACACAGTGTGTAGATATTCATCTCTCACTTTATATTTCCACATCATAATGTTACATTTGTTTTAAAAAGAAATTGTTAATACCTAATATTTATGTAGAATGTACAGAGAATGTACCTACTGTTCATATATTTGTAGTTTGTAGAATATTGCCACTGTTTCTCGATGGAATGTTCCACAATAAATATCTTATCGTATCTTGTCTATATATAGCCATCCCAACATCTGAGTCGGTCTGTGAGTGTATGCGTGATTTCAGTGACTGTCGTATGTGGATGCTACTGAATGATGTCCATCTGTTGGAAGCAGCCACTCATAGTTTTGTGGCTAGTAAATAATGTTGAAACTGCCCGTGCCTTTTAGTTCTTTTGGTTTATTGATTTTGTTTAGTGTTATGACAATAACATTGACTTTAAGCCTACTTAGAGCACACGGATGATATTGCCGAAGGTGTTAGACTAACATATAGTCTTGGAAACTGTAGACTCACATCTAGTCTCTGAAATGAACATATCGTACAGAAAAAAACAGTTATCAATTATCTTAATAAAAATATAATAAAAGGGAGCCCAGAGACTCTCTTCATTTTCCTGATACTGCAGTAATCTAGACTTGCCAAACATTATAGACTTTCATGGGCTGTATTTGATATATATTTGTATCAGGGTCTGTAAGACAGACTAGAAACATTGCTAAGTATAAGGTTAGGTAACAATAATAATAGGAGCCCTTGTGTATTAAGTAACCTTGGCTGCTGGAGCTGAGATGGGGGTGGGAATGGACTGGAGGTGGTTGTTTGATTAAATTTGTACTCTGGAATCTGTGAGTGAGTTGGGTTTATGTCGCTTTGAGCAGTATTTCAGTTCTAACATGGTGTTAGAGACTGAAGTGCAAATGCTCAGTGTATTCATCAGCACAAATCTGAATAATATTTGTTTGTTTGTTTATTTCTTTGTTGTTTAATGCCACACTCAGCAATATTCCAGGAGCTGTGTGACGGTGGTCTGTAAATAATCGATTCTTGACCAGACAATCCAGTGATTGACATCATGAGCATCAATCTACGCAACTGGTTTACGATGACATGCATCAACCAAGTCAGAGAGTCTGACCACCTGATTCTGTTAGTCGCTTCTTACGACAACACTGTTGCCTTTTACGACAAGCATGGGTTGCTCAAGACCTGTTCTTCTCTCTACAAGTTTGAGTGACACTGGTTGTTTTTTTGCAGGGACCCCTGTGAATCGGATTCCCATCATGGCCAAGCAGACCCTGGACCTGTATGAGTTGTTCCGCCTGGTGGTGTCCAAGGGCGGCCTCGTGGAGGTCATCAACAAGAAACTGTGGCGGGAGATCACCAAGGGCCTCAACCTCCCATCCTCCATCACCAGTGCAGCATTCACACTTAGAACACAGTAGGTGTCCTTTCCTGTTCACAATCACATACAGCATTCACACTTAGAACACAGTAGGTGTCCTTTCCTGTTTACGAACACATACAACATTCACACTTAGAACACAGCAGGTGTCCTTTCCTGTTCACGAACACATACAACATTCACACTTAGAACACAGCAGGTGTCCTTTCCTGTTCACGAACACATACAACATTCACACTTAGAACACAGTAGGTGTCCTTTCCTGTTCATGAACACATACAGCATTCACACTTAGTCCACAGTAGGTGTCCTTTCCTGTTCATGAACACATACAGCATTCACACTTAGAACACAGTAGGTGTCCTTTCCTGTTCATGAACACATACAGCATTCACACTTAGAACACAGTAGGTGTCCTTTCCTGTTCATGAACACATACAGCATTCACACTTAGAACACAGTAGGTGTCCTTTCCTGTTCATGAACACATACAACATTCACACTTAGAACACAGCAGGTGTCCTTTCCTGTTCACGAACACATACAACATTCACACTTAGTCCACTGTAGGTGTCCTTTCCTGTTCATGAACACATACAACATTCACACTTAGAACACAGTAGGTGTCCTTTCCTGTTCACGAACACATACAACATTCACACTTAGAACACAGCAGGTGTCCTTTCCTGTTCATGAACACATACAGCATTCACACTTAGAACACAGTAGGTGTCCTTTCCTGTTCATGAACACATACAACATTCACACTTAGAACACAGTAGGTGTCCTTTCCTGTTCATGAACACATACAGCATTCACACTTAGTCCACTGTAGGTGTCCTTTCCTGTTCACGAACACATACAACATTCACACTTAGAACACAGCAGGTGTCCTTTCCTGTTCACGAACACATACAGCATTCACACTTAGAACACAGTAGGTGTCCTTTCCTGTTCATGAACACATACAGCATTCACACTTAGAACACAGTAGGTGTCCTTTCCTGTTCATGAACACATACAGCATTCACACTTAGTCCACTGTAGGTGTCCTTTCCTGTTCACGAACACATACAACATTCACACTTAGAACACAGTAGGTGTCCTTTCCTGTTCACGAACACATACAACATTCACACTTAGAACACAGTAGGTGTCCTTTCCTGTTCATGAACACATACAGCATTCACACTTAGAACACAGTAGGTGTCCTTTCCTGTTCATGAACACATACAGCATTCACACTTAGAACACAGTAGGTGTCCTTTCCTGTTCATGAACACATACAGCATTCACACTTAGTCCACTGTAGGTGTCCTTTCCTGTTCATGAACACATACAACATTCACTTACAGAACATATGCACACAGCATTCACTTTCATAAAACATTTGGCAGCCAATCACAGAACACACAGGGCATTCACTTACATAACTCATGCATACTACATTCACTTAGAGAAACCATTGAACCAAACTCACTCACTCATAGAACACACTTGATCACAGAACCTTTGTACCATTCACCCACAGAACATATAAAGCCTTCACCCACAAAGCACACACAACACTCACATATGCAGCCTTCACCCACAAAACACACACAGCACTCACTCACTCATAGAACATATGCAGCCTTCATCCACAGAACATATGCAGCCTTCATCCACAGAACATATGCAGCATTCATCCACAGCATTCATCCACAGAACATATGCAGCCTCCATCCACAGAGCATATGCAGCCCTCACCCACAAATCACACACAACACTCACTCACAGAACATGCTCACTCTCAGGACAATTATGCAGCCTTCACCCACAGAACACTCACAACACACACTCACTAACAGAACACAGACAACGCTCACAGACACAGAACACTCACAACACACCCTCACTAACAGAACACAGACAACGCTCACAGACACAGAACACTCACAACACACACTCACTAACAGAACACAGACAACGCTCACAGACACAGAACACTCACAACACACACTCACTAACAGAACACAGACAACGCTCACAGACACAGAACACTCACAACACATACTCACTAACAGAACACAGACAACGCTCACAGACACAGAACACTCACAATACACACTCACTAACAGAACACAGACAACGCTCACAGACACAGAACACTCACAACACATACTCACTAACAGAACACAGACAACGCTCACAGACACAGAACACTCACAACACACACTCACTAACAGAACACAGACAACGCTCACAGACACAGAACACTCACAACACACACTCACTAACAGAACACAGACAACGCTCACAGACATAGCCTGTCTCCCAGACCCCAGGGAATAAATTGAAAAAACTCCAGTCTAGAATGAATTTTGCAAGTCCAAATTGCCTCAGCTCTAGCTGAAATTAAGAATTGTTCTGGTCTCCACTTGGATTTTATTAATTTTTATTTTGTAGATATGTATTTGTAAATAAGGTAATTTTATTTCTGGGACTAAATAACAGTCTATCACAGACTCAGCACTCCCCCACAGAACACACAGCATTGTGCAGCATCATGCTAGCATCTGTAACTGTAGAACCATATACAGCCTAAAGACCTCTAACATGTCTAATCTCTCAACAATGAACATAGACTGATCAGATTTCCTTTTAAGCAGTTTTTATTATTAATGACTATTCTATCTTATCCAACAAAGTTGGGAAACTTTTTGTTGTGAATTTCATCTGAGAACTTCCCCAAGAAAAAAAATCTGATTGAAAATTTGTGCCTTTACTTTGGAGGGGAATCTAATTTAATGACTTGTTATCAAGCCTTTTGTTGTAATGATATTAAAGACAGAAAAAGTCCTTGATTGGCTTGGTATAATTTCATAATAAGATGATTACGAATTGCAAAAATACCAGCAGTGAAGAGAGCAGGGAATTCCCTGGTCTCTGCCCATAGACATGCATTAGAGAGGACCGGTTCCCATCAGTTTATTGGAGTTAATTCCCTTTCCTTCACACAATTAAGCCTAATTGTTGTATTTCCCCCGTCCCTTATAATATGGAACAAATCAATCTATGTCCCATGCTTGGGGAGGGACATATTGCATCATCCTCTCTATGAGAGGTAATGTGACAAATCAAACACAAGCACATTTCTATAGCAAATGAAAGTGGTACAATTAGATAGTGTTTTATCACGTGGGATTTAATGAACAGGGGTTATTCCCGTTACTGGTGTTGAGCACTATTGATGTAGGGAATTAAACTGAAGTTATCAGTAATTATCCACTGCTCATTGGCACATTGCTGCCCACTGCAGATACTACCCGGAGATGCGCGAGTTATCGACCAGCGATATACTCCATTTGTAGCAAGAACCATCTACACTGATGGCTTACAGATCTCGACGCTGCAAACAAAATTGAATTACTTTCATTTGCTACTCTTGATACCAAATGATTTGGACGATGCGTTAAAATGAAATATTCATCGTTGCCACCAAATGTTACCGTAGTCAATTATGCGAAAGAACAATCAATTGCTCCGGCCAAATTCCAATTATCCCAAGCAAGGAAATATTATGTAATTCTTAATTCAAGTAAAATATTTATGAAGAGAAGTTGCAAACTCACGTATGTGATCAATTGGTTGGTTATGGAGGTGTTGGTAGAAGGTAGAACTGTAATTGTAGTGTTTACCTATGGGTAGCTGACGGCACAGGGGTGGGGGGTGGGACAACCTGGGGGATACTTTATGAAGGGTGAATATGCCGGTGCATATTACCTTCCAATAAGCGCTACAATGTGACCTACAGAGCAGAAAAAAACAGCATTTTGCAACTTGGAATGAGAAAGACAGATATTAAGATTCTATATTTAGGATGATCAAAGAAATGTTCAAATTCCCTTGATTATTGGGCAATTTCGTGTCAGGCAATGTTAATTGAATGTGATATCATATAGACATGAAGAAAGCTATTTGTGGGCTATAAATAAGTGAAAGGAATTCATATCTGAAGTGCTGTATTAGTCTATCGTGTGTGTTCTATACATTTACTTGACTGAGTTTTAAGCTGCAAAATATGTCAGTTATCAAATGTTAATTAAACTTGAGGTTTTCTTATCATGCAGTACTTCCAAAAGATGATTACGTCTTGAACAATGTAACCAAGTCATAATATAACGAATTTAGCCTTTTTACCAAACTTATACTTTATGTAACAAAACTTGGCTGAAGGGTTTCTCTTTAGAGACGATGTCTTTCCCATAATTAAGTTAGAATTAAGCTGGCAAAGTGATAACGCAACACTGTGCAAGCCACAACCTATTTGATGACACAAAAGGTTAATAGCCCCAATATGTAGCTCCCTAGTGAAGATCTTGCAGAACTAATTAAAGATCTGAAGGTTAGGGGGGATTAAGTAATATATGGGTGAATCAAAGTGACCTTTTAATGTGGGATTGTGGTGATGGCTCGAGCAGGCTACCTGAACAAGCAGATGTGAAGAAGATTAAGCTCTGGAATAAGTACTCTTCTAGCACCATCGGTTGGCACTCTATTTCCACCACAACCTCTGAAGCTTGGATGCAAGGATGTCTGGACCCATACACCATAGTCATCATCATTATTGTCAAATACATCACAAACATTGTTCCTGGTCCAATCCAGACATATGTTTATTCCTCTTCATGCACACACACATGTAAATGTTTGGCCTCTGTGGGGATTTGGTGGTACTGGCATATGTCTGTTTGCAGCTATAACTTGCCCCCCATGGCTGGAAGGTTGGGTTTATGTGGGGTTATAATAGCATTGATGACCTGATGTCAGACTCTGGGAATTCTTGCTGGTGATAAAAGTCAAAGATGTAATACTCTCCATATGCCCCACATAGCTGCTTTTATCAAGATAGATATTCATAGAAGATCTGTAATAGTATCCTGTCCAGATATCCTGGCATTATATCATCTATCTATCACCAATGTAGATATCAGCTTAGCTTTGTGGACTGGAATAAACAGTGGTAACAGGTTTCTTGGAGTGTAGCTTGAGGGGTTGTTGGAGAAACATGTCTTGTCATATTGGTCACTCTTTTTTGGGCACCACAATTCGCTGTGCAGAGTTGCGTCCCTTGGGTATGCCAGAAACCTGTGATTGTGGGTTCGAATCCTGGTTTGCTCCGATTATGTTTCTAGGTTTGTCAGCACCATACCCGTGCTCATGGGTTTCACCAAAGTGGTAAACGTCTGAGACCTGCATCACTTCGGGCTTTCCTCCCACATTAAGCTGCAATATAACTGGAATACTGTTAAAAGCGGCGTTAAACCCAACTCACTCACACAGTCACTCTTTTTTTGACACTCTGTTTCAGTTATTTTTAAATTAACTTAGGTAGTAATGCTTTCTAAGGACCATTCAATTTTCATAAGAAAATTGTTTCAGAAATTATTTGTATGACTTACGTTTTGACATACCAATTTCATTTTTGTTTTTTGACTGTAATGCAAAACAAAAAAAGAAAATGTGATTTGGTCTGTTTCGTAATGTAACATACATTCCTCATCCTAAGGGATCTACCTTAGTCTACACTGCAGATGTACAATCAAGTGTGGATTCTTAGTTTGCATTACTCTTTGTCTTGTAGGAGAATTTTGTTTTTTTGTGAACAGGTAACGTTTTTAATATGTAGGCCACCTACCATCCTTACAAGTTTCCAATAGGAGATGAATGCAAAGCAGTGGAAGAGATGAAAGAGGAAACACACTCACTTGGGAGGTGCTCCTTTAATAATTGCTTCAATCTGGTGGAGATTAACCCAGCTTCCTATCGTTTTTCCCTTGTATTTTGATTCAGTCTGGATGTTTCCATTCCAAGTACAATGTCATTAATAATCACACTGTGTATTATTTACCAGTTAATTTTTTGCCCTCCAAATTCCGAATTTGATTTCCCAAGATTCTTCCAGCTGTCCAAATAGATGTAAATTCCGCCGCCAGGAGCCTTGCAGCTAATTCATTCCAAATATGTCAACACGCTTATTATAATTTCCGGCTTTCTTGATACACATATGGCCATCTATATCAAGCTAAAGTAACCACATTCGGCAGAGCATTTAACTTCTGCTGCAGAGGCAGAAATGCTCTGGCCGTCCATTAATTTAGGAGAATCTAAGAAAACGTCTGACTTTATTGAAAGATACCAACATATGTTGGGGATATTTGATAGTGTGCGATTTGCTAACAATCCCACATTATTCTATAACTACATTTATCATGTTACACCTAGCTCGACACCCAACTTTTGTTACTCCATTTTTTCAGCCACACACAGGATGTTTTTAAAGTGGCACTGAACTATTTTATATGGTGGGGGATTTTTTTACAATCACAAGTCCAATTAATTGTGTAGTGTTTGTAAAGACTTTTGGGTGGAATTCGTGTTGAGACGCTACACCTGTTGGGGTGGTACAAAGAACCAGTGTTTGATTTACAATAAAAATCCCAATTAAAGTCTGTGAATGCAGGGATGTTGTGAGTTAATCATGTATCGAAGGTTAGAATTATATTTACATTGGTCTTGTTTAACAGAAATAATGATGGCTATCTTCAGTCCAACAGCATATCTGCACTCTTAAGTTCAAATATGGCTTCCAGTTTGGTGCAGTTTTATATTTTTCATACTGTACTATTCTCATACAACATATCATTTGTCCTTACGTAATTCCTAAATGACGTGAAAATTATTGAGCAATAATTGAGTTTATCTTTTTGTTAATTCAGTGACAATTTCTAGTCCGGATTACTTTAAAAATTTGCCTTTTTTCAGAAATGATTAGATGTACAATTGTCTGTATACATGCATGTTTGGCACAACAAATGGATGTAGAAGTTTTTTGCATAAAAAGGGATATAGAAGTTGCATGTTATCAGACAATGGGACTAGGTGCGCCTATCAGTGCAAAGTGATAATTATCCGTGGAAATAACCGGAATACTACTTCCCCGATGTCTGTGCTCCTATGTGTAACAAACAACTAAAAAGCCGTGTCTAGGCCAGCAGGCAGGAACCTCCACAATAAAGAAACTGTTTTCCAGTATACAATCAATTATGATCTGATGATGTTTATCAGGTGAAACACACAAATCATTCGTGCCAATTTGGCATTGTCATCACTATTTATTTGAATGGGACCGTCTTGGATTGACATCATGATTTGATAATTGGTGAATATGTGAAAATTGTTGGGAAATTAGAGAAACTGAAGGTACCAAAACAATTACGATTGCACACACACAAAATATTTTCTTTGACATTTGCTTTGTGTATTTTAAAGATATTAAGCAATAAATATTTCTGGTTGAAAGATAGACATAAATTTTGCTTTTCTTGTGAAAGTTATGTTTGTTGAAAAAGCACACATACTGTCTGTTTTTTTAATGAAGATACATTTTCAAATATGTGGTGTTTTGCTTATAAGGTTAAAAATAAATAAAAGTGGAATAAAAACTATTTTCATTCCTTTTGAAATTTCATCTTTTGTTTTAACATAAATGTTTTTGGCATTGTCAAAATATGTTTCATCATATCCTAGAAAATGCACTGCCATCCTTAAAAAAAAAAATATCATTATTTTAAACATCCTAATAATAACACTGACTTTCCTTTTCAGGTATATGAAGTACCTCTATCCCTACGAATGTGAGAAGCTGAAACTGAGTTCCCCACAGGAACTACAGGCAGCTATTGACGGTAACCGCCGGGAAGGGCGTCGCTCCAGCTATGGGTATGACCTGTCCCCCGGGCCCACGTTGGTCCCCACGAGCCATCATCTCAACGGCACTCTACTTAACGGCAAACTCGGAGGTGGATCTCCGGGCAAACTCTGGCCCGACATGGACAGTAAGTAGATGATGATGACGTTTTACAGTTGATAGAGAGATGAAACATGCCTTTATCCCTTTCAAAATGATCACCCAGCCGAGATTGGTATTGTTCCTCAAGAACCTGCACTCATAACACTCATGTGTATATCCAAGGGAGGATAAACTATTTTAATTTTTTTTCTTGGTATTATATGAATGTAAAATGGTAATAACTTTCTTTTTAAAAACATTTTCTACATTCTTGCCAGGGTGAATAGAATGTGTATTGTTGGTTTTGAACTTGTGATATAAAATTATCTTCTCTTCATCGTTATCATTCATACACTTAAGTACATACATACACCATTTTATTGCTGTTGTATGCTATGCTGTCTTTTAATATTCTTGAGTTAAATTCTTAATGATAGGAGATGTCAAATTTATTATTTGAGATCTAATCTGTAGAAAAATACGAATTTTATCAACAAAGGCTTA
Organism: Haliotis rufescens; assembly: GCF_023055435.1. Classification (NCBI taxonomy): domain Eukaryota; kingdom Metazoa; phylum Mollusca; class Gastropoda; order Lepetellida; family Haliotidae; genus Haliotis; species Haliotis rufescens. The sequence continues at coordinate 29,046,472 of NW_025963779.1, forward strand.
GTCATAGATGAGAAACACTCTCGATAAGGTAGACTATAAATTATGAAGCAACAATGAAACAGGACTTGCTCACCTATCACAAGTTGATGTTGTTAGGAAGATATTATCTGTTAGTCATAGATGAATATTGCAATTGATTGGTTTGATATCAGTTTATATGTTGTCATTTGTTTAGGGATTGTATGACACTCACATGAGCACAACTGCTAGCCTTTATAAGTGCTTTTTGACATAAATTACACAAGTTGTGCAATAAAACTGTCAGAATTATCGTAATTTGATCTGATATGCATTTATTCAACTTGAAATTTCTGGTGTGCTTTCGAGGAGCCTTTTGAAAAGCTTGCTCCCGAAACGGGCAGGGTTGTTTCAGTACAGTGGAGGGCTTTAATCGTGGAGGTGTAATTTTGATATCGAATGCCAGTATTGTTCAGCCTGGGAGGATTGAGATGAAATTATAAACCTGATGATTGTAGTTGAAGCCTAGTCAGGAGTGAGCAGCTTATCAGATGTAGACCATCGTAAATCAACAATATAAATGTTGGTCTGTGTCAACTACACTAAGATGAGAAGTAATTTGTAGACTATAATTTCAAAGTAATTTAATCGCTGTGAAGGCCATTTAAATGGATACCTTGTCAGAAAAGTGGGCTCAATGTTGGGGCTAGAGCTGAAACTTCTGCCGTGAGATCACTGGGATTCTAGTCCCAGGATTGTCTCGCTCGGATTGATATGGTGAGGATTCTCCGATTACTGCTTTATCGGTGGTGATATCAGAACTTTGTTGACCTCTCACCTCCATGGGTTTATAAATATATATCACTTTATCATGAGACAACAACTTGTGTTTGTGGTAAAGACAGGCAGCCTGGCCTCGAGATCACACCAGACTTCTTCTTCTTTTCTTTGATCTGCTCACACAAGCAATCCATTCAATGTAATCATGTTCAGAGTCAATTTAAGTTATATCAGGCGATACCAAGCTAGATATCATGTCAAATGTGGGGTGTTTTTTTCGTCGAGTTGGAGTTGAGCTAAATCGCCACACCTGCTTGTGTCTGTTTCCTCTACTTTTTTTCCCTATCCTTTTTCTTGCCTTGTCAAGTTTTTCCTCAACTGCCTAATGGACCGGCCTTTAATCTTGGGAAATATACTTTTATCATTCAGACAAAACAGAAATATCACAGTTCACATGCTTCACAATAATGGTTGTATTTGTCAAGGAGATGGTATCGCTCCTTTGCACCGGGAAAGAAAGTCTTGTATTTAATTTACAAAATGTGTTTCTTGATCACATGTTTTGTTCATCATGATCATCTTATTTTCATCTGCCGACTTCAGTCAGCAGTTTCTGCTGTATTACCAACTGCCATATGTAATCATGTTTTATGTCCAATGTTGTTGACCTTTTACCTCTCAACTCTTTCTACACTCTGGGTTATGAAAAAAAGAATTACCGTATTCGACGTAATAAGCGCCCAGCTCTAATAAGCGCCCACGGCGACATTTGCTAAGATATTGGCTAGTGAACAATCCCAATTAGCACCCCTTCCGATTGATCAATGTACACAAGACTTATTTATTTGCGTAAAATACACACTTGTGTGTTATATGCACCCTTAATTATGGGCATATAATTTTGGAAAAATATATCTGTTGTACATAAACATTTCAGGCTATGAAATTTATCTTTGAACTCTGTTTTTTTTCACCAAAATAATATTCTTATAAGAGCCCCCCATTTCTAATATTGAGAGCGCCCTGGGCGTTTATTACATCGAATACTGTAAGTCTTAATGAAAAACTTGATATATAACTGTACAAGTTTCCATTAAATCCTGAACATAATTGGACTCCCATAGTCCCAAAGCATAAAGAATAATGAAATAGATATTTGTGTTACAGTTTGATGTATGGATTATGATTTCACATTCAATGTTTTATGTAATGTGTTTTTTAGATGATGATGACAGCCTCCCTCCAACCCCCCAGCATTTTCCGCATGGCCGTGGTTTGACAGAGCGTGATGCTATCGCCATGGAGGTGGCAACGCGGGCGATGGAAGAAGCTACCCGCAAGATGGAGGCGGCATCACGCACCACGCCCATCGAAGAAGGTCCCCCACGTAAACGCATGCTGTCAGAGGAAGAGAGAATACTGGCCCATGCTGGTATGCCCAGTGCTCATCTCAAGATCACAAGTCGAAGTAAGCTCAGTTACTTTCTGAGACGTTGTCCCGACATAAATTATTGCTGGAGATGCATTGTTCTATAGCCTTGTTGGAAAATAAAGCAGGAAAAAATGTCAGAAATAATTATAATTTTTAATGAAATGATTACAGAGTGTGAGACAACTGCACCCTGTCCCATAAAAAATCCATATGTTTATTGAACAATTGTGGCACCGTCATTGTGATGTGCCATCCGTGGAAATGGCTTAATTCAACAGTAGGCTTATCAAAAAGAGATGTTAATTATTAACACAGACCTTAAATGGAGGACAGATACGTTGATCTATGCAAGCGTGATATCACGAAGGAATCAAGAGGGTTTCTTTCACATCACAAGATCACACGGCATAGCATGTGCTTGAATAAGTGATGAGCTGGTGATGGGTCACACATGACAAGCCCCCTGCAGCATGGGGGCCTCCGGGTACAGTTAGCCCAGGGGGACCAGGCCACACTCAGGGGTGGATGGCGAGTTCTAAGAAACACTACGTAGGTGTTCCAATGCCCCGCCACACTAGGTGGACTGACAATTAAGGCATCATTAATACTCTGCCATGTGTCCCTGTGGCATTAAAAAGAGTGGATTGGGATTTGAGATGAAGTATAAAAATGTATCCTTTGAAATGTTAGAATGGAAATTGAACAGTATTGTGATCATTTCTAAGTACTTATGAACTATCCTTAAGCTATTCTTTATTGATTGAGGTACTGTGCTCCTTATGTGCAGTTGATGGGGTGCCTGGCAAGTGTATATATAGTCTCCATCATCAACCTATCATGTAGCCTGTCATCTTGTTTACCATCTGGGATTTTGATTTAGAAACTACTTTCCATTTTATTTGAAAAGTTGATCTTGTGTTTATTACTCAGATGTCAGGAAAATTGATGCATCAAATATTATCACTGATTATGCTGGTGATTCAAAGGGCTGTCTTCCTCAAGTGTAGTGTCCGTTATGAAGGAACAATCTGAAATGTGTGACATGCTTACATTGTTATTAAGTTTCTATATCATAATTATCACATACATGTGCATGCTTACCTGATCAAATACCTGTAAAACCCTTTTGCTTTCCTTTATATCGACAAAGCCTAAATATATTGCATGCTTACCTTCGTATGTGACATGTTTGTGTTAATTCTCAAATCTGACATCTGTAACAAAAAACAAACATGTTCATCAAGTTGGTGTTTGCCCATGTGATCTGTGACATGCTTCACCTTACTAAATTCCCATCTGTGACATGCTTACCCTAACTAAGTTCCAGTCTGTGATCTGTGAAATGCTTAACCTTACTATGTCCTCATCTGTGATCTGTGACATGCTTACCCTTACTATGTCCCCATCTGTGACATGCTTACCCTTTCTATGTCCCCATCTGTGACATGCTTACCCTTACTATGTCCCCATCTGTGACACGCTTACCCTTACTATGTCCCCATCTGTGACATGCTTACCCTCTCTATGTCCCCATCTGTGACATGCTTACCCTTACTATGTCCCCATCTGTGACATGCTTCACCTCACTATGTCCCCATCTGTGATCTGTGGCATGCTTACCCTTACTATGTCCCCATTTGTGATCTGAGACATGCTTACCCTTACTATGTCCCCATCTGTGACATGCTTCACCTCACTATGTCTCCATCTGTGATCTGTGACATGCTTACCCTTACTATGTCCCCATCTGTGATCTGTGGCATGCTTACCCTTACTATGTCCCCATTTGTGATCTGTGGCATGCTTACCCTTACTATGTCCCCATCTGTGATCTGTGACATGTTTACCCCTACTATGTCCCCATCTGTGACATGCTTACCCTTACTATGTCCCCATCTGTGACATGCTTACCCCTACTATGTCCCCATCTGTGACATGCTTACCCTTACTATGTCCCCCATCTGTGACATGCTTACCCTTACTATGTCCCCATCTGTGAAATGCTTACCCTTACTATGTCCCCATCTGTGAAATGCTTACCCTTGCTATGTCCTCATCTGTGACATGCTTACACTTACTATGTCCCCATCTGTGACATGCTTACCCTTACTATGTCCCCATCTGTGATATGCTTACCCTTTCTATGTCCCCATCTGTGACATGCTTACCCTTACTATGTCCCCATCTGTGACATGCTTACCCTTACTATGTCCCCATCTGTGACATGCTTACCCTTACTATGTCCCCATCTGTGACATGCTTACCCTTACTATGTCCCCATCTGTGACATGCTTACCCTTTCTATGTCCCCATCTGTGACATGCTTACTCTTACTATGTCCCCATCTGTGACATGCTTCACCTCACTATGTCCCCATCTGTGATCTGTGGCATGCTTACCCTTACTATGTCCCCATTTGTGATCTGAGACATGCTTACCCTTACTATGTCCCCATCTGTGACATGCTTCACCTCACTATGTCCCCATCTGTGATCTGTGGCATGCTTACCCTTACTATGTCCCCATTTGTGATCTGTGGCATGCTTACCCTTACTATGTCCCCATCTGTGACATGCTTACCCTTACTATGTCCCCCATCTGTGACATGCTTACCCTTACTATGTCCCCATCTGTGACATGCTTACCCTTACTATGTCCCCATCTGTGAAACGCTTACCCTTGCTATGTCCCCATCTGTGATCTGTGGCATGCTTACCCTTACTATGTCCCCATCTGTCATCTGTGACATGCTTCACCTCACTTTGTCCCCATCTGTGACATGCTTACCCTTACTATGTCCCCATCTGTCATCTGTGACATGCTTACCCTTACTATGTCCCCATCTGTGATCTGTGACATGCTTCACCTCACTATGTCCCCATCTGTGACATGCTTACCCTTACTATGTCCCCATCTGTTATCTGTGGCATGCTTACCCTTATTATGTCCCCATCTGTGATCTGTGACATGCTTCACCTCACTATGTCTCCATCTGTGATCTGTGACATGCTTACCCTTACTAAGTCCCCATCTGTGATCTGTGACATGCTTCTCCTCACTATGTCTCCATCTGTGATCTGTGACATGCTTACCCTTACTAAGTCCCCATCTGTGATCTGTGACATGCTTGCCCTTACTATGTCCTCATCTGTGACATGCTTACCCTTACTAAGTCCCCATCGGTGATCTGTGACATGCTTCTCTTCACTATGTCTCCATCTGTGATCTGTGACATGCTTGCCCTTAGTATGTCCCCATCTGTGATCTATGACATGCTTACCCTTACCAAGTTCCCATCTGTGATCTGTGACATGCTTAGCCTTACTATGTCCCCATCTGTGACCTGCTTACCCTTACTAAGTCCCCATCTGTGACATGCTTACCCATACTATGTCCCCATCTGTGATCTGTGACATGCTTACCTCCATCCAGTGACATGTTCACCTGGCACTGCTAGTCTGTATTTCAGATGATGGTCGCTCGGAAATCGACAACTCTCTGGTCGTCAGCATGGAGATCAACGGCATCATGTATCAGGGTGTTCTCTTCGCACAGCATCCACGCCGAATCTGAGTGTAACTGTGACCAGGTGTGTGTATAGACAAGACAATCAGGAGCTGTGTGCACGCTGGACGATGGCAACGGCGGCATAATATCGGAGGCCACATCACTGGTCTCTGAAGGTAGCAGGCGAGGCGCACACGTTCCCACCCCCAGGCCGAGCAGGGCGAGGGGGTCAGGAAAACGGGACAGTATGACATTACCAAGCCTTACTGCCTCAGCACTGAAGGATTCAGGATGGATATCTGCATGTCTCCATGATTGACAATCCTCTGGTGGGTCATACGGCTAGCTCAGAGATGGAACAATACATAAGTTATGCAGACTGAATTTTGCAATCAGATACATTGTATGTTCATTTTATGTGAGGACAATTGATGAGCCTTTACGAGGCTGTCTAGTAAAAAAATTGTGTCGAATGGGTGAGGTCATGGTTCCAGAAGGTCAAGGTCACAAGACAATGCCACGCCTACCAAGGGAGGACTGACTGACGGAATCGGCCTGTCATGACAATCATATTGAGATTAGTGCAGCACTCTTCACTTGTTTGATTCTCATTCTGACAATCATTGTACGCAGGGTATGATAAGGAATTGGTTCAGTATAGAACAATACTAGTACATTCAGATTTAGTTTGCTGATACTTAGCTAGGTTTGTTAAGGTTACAGAGAGTAACAGGTGAAGTGTGCTTGCCAGTGTACAGTGACAACCCCACAACATGTGCCCGCATCTGTTATATGTGTTCAGATTCCAAGATTTTATGGCTTACTAGAACCAATGTTATTGATGGAACAGGTAGGGCATATGCGGAAACAATGGTGTGCATTTTGCACATTCTACGAGGGCATGTGTAGTAGGGGTTTTCAGAGATTATTATTATCAATATTCTGTATCAGAATCTGTCATATGAGATATCACTTTTTATTGTTGCGTCTGTCATAAGTCATTCACAGAGATTGAAATGTCTCATTTGTTGTACCATTGTGAGATTTTAACGAGAAGACTAGAACCTTAACTCTCATTTAATCACTGGAAAGCCGAAAGAAAGAGATTTGGGGTATAAATCCAGAAATTGTTGGGTCCATGTTTTTTCAAGGTACACAGATAGTTGCCCATGTACGTTGTGCTGTAATGGGCACTAGACCATGGCTATGTGAGACACACACTGAGCATATTGTCTTGTTGTATGTGTAGAGGAGGACAGGAAGAAGCTTCATGTCACTGCTATGCCAGCTTCTGCAGGAATTAACATTCTCATCATGGTCATCAGACGTTGCTAATCAGGTGGAAATTTTCTGAAATTTTCACTTCAATATCACTAAATCTTTTAACCTATATGATACAGGCACAATCTATAACAATTGTTGCTGATACAGGCAGAATTTGTAACAATTGTGTTGCCAATACAGTACAATATGTTACAATTGTTGCTGATACAGGCACAATCTGTAACAATTTTGTTGCCAATACAGCACAATCTGTAACAATTTTTGCTAATACAGTACAATCTGTAACAATTGTTGCTAATACAGGCACAATCTGTAACAATTGGTGCTGATACAGGCACAATCTGTACCAATTGTGTTGCCAATACAGCACAATCTGTAACAATTGTTGCCGATACAGCACAATCTGTAACAATTGTTGCCAATACAGCTAAATCTGTAACAATTTTGTTGCCAATACAGCACAATCTGTATTAATTGTTGCTAATACAGGCACAATCTGTAACAATTGTGTTGCTGATACAGGCACAATCTGTAACAATTGTTGCCGATACAGGCACAATCTGTAACAATTGTGTTGCTGATACAGGCACAATCTGTAACAATTGTTACTGATACAGGCACAATCTATAACAACTGTGTTGCCAATACAGCAAAGTCTGTAGTAATTGTTGCTGATACATCACAATCTATAACAATTGTTACTGATACAGGCACAATCTGTAACAATTGTGTTGCCAATACAGTACAATCTGTAACAATTGTTTGCTGATACAGGCACAATCTGTAACAAATGTTGCTGATACAGGCACAATCTGTAACAATTGTGTTGCCAATACAGTACAATCTGTAACAATTGTGTTGCCAATACAGTACAATCTGTAACAATTGTGTTGCCAATACAGTACAATCTGTAACAATTGTGTTGCCAATACAGTACAATCTGTAACAATTGTTTGCTGATACAGGCACAATCTGTAACAACTGTGTTGCCAATACAGCACAATCTGTAACAATTGTTGCTGATACAGGCACAATCTGTAACAATTGTTGCTGATACAGCAGGACCTAGTTTCTCGAATCTTTGTAGTGTTTACAAATACTTGGAGCTTCAGGGAGGTAGGGCCACAGGTACGACATCTACACGTTGGTTACTCGTGTATGTGACCCATATTCTCTTTTTCATTTATATTAATCAACTCCTGACTTCAAGAAATAACTAATCATACAGTTAAAAGCATCACAAGCAATTAAGCATTTGTGGTAATGGGTATAGACTTGTAGCAATTAAAAGGTGGTCATGCTCCCAGTGCGAGATGTTCTAAGGAAAAGATTGATTGTTTTTGCATTGTTCAAGTTAAGAAGTAACACATCAAAAGAGCATTTATAATTACTGCTGATCTCCAACTTGTGGAATATTAATGAGATAAATTGCTTGCTATCTTTGAAGCAGAAAGCTGGTACACATGATGGAGATCAACTTTAGTGGATACATTGTCTCCAGCAAAATGAGCTATTAGATGGAAGAGGTTATAGCGTGCGTTAGTACTCTTTTTTTTAAAAAAACAAACTGTTTGTCTGAAAAGTTTGGAAAATATGCATTTAGTAGGGATGCTGAATATTGCTATATCATTCATTTGTAATACTGCAAATTCATAAACATTTTTCTGCATTTCCTCCTTCAATGCCTACCTCACAATAAAGGTCTTGTAACTTAATTTGAATTTTTCACTAGCTACTTACTACCTGTTCAAATTTTACAAGAATCCTTTTGTGAATCTGAATTTGATAACCCTAAAATGTATTTGTACTTGTTTACATATGATTAATTTTGTATGGGGTATTGATTAAAGTGAAACAATTAACCCAACATTTTGCCATGGTGAGGTATATGAAGTATTATTGTGAAAGTTCTGTGACCTCTATTGTTGACTAAACACATTTGGTGTAGTTGATAAGTGATAGGCCATTAGCTAAGGTTAGCAGGGACACATTCTGGTGCAAAGAATCTCATTAGGCTCAGATAATACATGCATGGAAAATTTAAGTACATCGACTTTAGAAACATATCATTCCCTGAGAAGGATGCATTGTAGCATGCATCACAGAGTCTATTACATGAGAAATTAGTTACTGATCAATGTGCAATGTCATGGGTATCGAGAGCTTATCCTGAAGGTATAGTGTGTAAAAAAGATGACTTTGTATCTTGGCATCTATGGCATTGGACAATTATGTCCTGTTTATCAGCGGTCCAACCATCAAAAGCGTTCATCAATTATGTTTAGTTAGGATATTTCAAATTTGATGACAGAGATCCTCATTGAGTAGCTGGCCCATGGGCCTCATTCAGAGTTGCTGTCAAGCATTGATGTACAATTCCTACACTGTAACAACAGAATTCGCAGAATGACAATACATATCTATGTTTGGGGCTGATGGTTGAAACAGCTCAGTCCTCAACGTGGATACACATCACCAAGTTCATAAAACACATTGTTCATTGTCACAAGATTTACAGTCATTACACCAAGTTGGCCCCCAAAATAAACCATTGTGGCAAGCTGTGGCAAGCTCTTGTTGTAGATTGTGTCTGGTACAGGTACAGAACTCGATACCTCAATTACATGGACCATTGGAGCTTTATGTGCAAGCTGCAGTCTGTTTCTTGTTTTCTTTTGACACAAGATTTTGTTGTTATTTGTAAATGTTGATGTTAATATTTGTGCCTCTTTCTATGCTCTTAAGCTACTTCTCAGGGATGACCACACTATTGGTTCTATGCTGCGTGAAATCCTCTGACTCTCCCTTCTGTAGACTTCCCTGAGGCCGAGAGAATATGCCACGTGGTAGACTTTCAGACATAAATGATTACCACTAATATTTTCTTCTGGTAGCTTCTCCTCCATATCTTTTTATTACATAGAAATACCAAAATATGTTGTAAATGAATTTTCAGTTCAAGGTCCAGATTGGCTGCAGTAAATACACTATACTCCCCTCCTTGAGTCTGTTCAGACTAAACAATATACCATTCTTCTCAGATAGGCCCAGGGCCCATGTATATTAATCTGACAGACACTTTGAGAAAGGCTTATTCTTGGATATTCTAGGCACATTTTAAACCACTCAAGGCTTTAGACAAATAGTGGACATGTACCCTTGAGGTAACACTATTGACAAAACTTAAAAAACTGAACATACAATGTTATGTTTGTTGTTTTGGATGCCTGTGTAGCAACAATCAGAATGTGTACAAATTATGTATTTTGACTCAAACACTATTATTGTCATAGTATTTATGGTATGTATATGAATATTTTCTTGTTGACTCCAATAAGAAATCCACGTTGCACGCCCAAGATGTATGGAATCCAAGAAGCACCATGCTGTTGTGGCCATGGTGCTCATGTCAAGAGGAGTCCTAGATTGTTGTCATGGCTACTTGACTAAAGTCTGTCTGATAATTTCAGAACCGACATTTTACAGATTTCCTCAAAAATTATGTTCATAATAATTACAATATTTGCATGTTACATTGGTATATATATATATATATGTACATTGTAGGATTTCAGAGTGTCATCCAGAAATGTTTTGTCTGTTCAGATGATGCAGTCATACCCTTGTGATGCACACATGTTTTTTGAGAAAATCGTCAACATGTGTTGGCCTTGAATTATCAGTCAGACGAGTAGTTTTTTTGTTAAACTGGATACTTGTTCTTGTGGTATGAATGTAGGATGATGCATTGTCCTTGTTTTATGCATTACATTCAGTCATGATGCATTCAGAGTTGGAGGAACTTCATATCAGTAATGTATATGAATGTGTATATTTACAAAGTTTCAATAACTCATTGTTTGACAATCACTGGAAATAAATGCTTAGCATTTACCTTTATGGTAGATACTCAAAAAGTGCAATAAGATATTTCCTTCACAATAAATCCCCTAAATTAAGACCAGACAATCAGATGTTTTATTTCAATGTGAAATTGGAACAAAAGACGTTCCCTCAATGAATGTCAATGGTCAATCGTTTCTTTTCTTTTATACACCAAGGTTAATCAACTAAGCTTGTCTTAATCCATCACCCATCCCTGTACATAAACATAGACATAAACCCATTCCCTAATATAATCTCCAAATTTATTTCAATTTTTCAATTTATTGATAGATATTTTATCAGATGTTTATTTTCATTCTATCTGCTTATAATATTTGATAAGAAGATATGTACTGAGATTATTTATTTACACCTGACTACCATTCTAACAAATGTGTTGGAGCCATATTCATAAGAATTAGGCTTTTGAGTTTGCCAGCTATCATAAGTGCTTCAGAATCACCTCTATCACCAGTGACATACCCAAAGTTAGGATGAAGCAATATGTGATACTCAAATGCTTTAAGAATTGAAGTTGTACTGTAGACAGCAGTCAGTACCATACATGAAAATACTCGATATGGAAGTGAGATTGGATATGCTGTATGTTTTCTCTTGGTTTTATATGGGCAGATATTTATGTGTCATGATAGTTGTATGTAGTTTTGTGGAAGATAGTACAGTCTTGCATTCATTATACATAGCTGTTTGCCAGCTCTATTGTCTATGTTGTTGATATTTTTATTACTTCTCATATGAAAACTGTCATGTGGCCACTCGTCATTATCATTGTAAATTAAAACACTGCCAAACTTAACACTTCATCAATTAGAAAAGATTAAACCATTTGTCAGATTCAATCACTGTCGTTGTCTTTGCAAACCTTTTAGCCATAGCTATTATGTTCCAAGGCTAAACCAACCAAATTGTCATGGAGCACCTATTAAGCCAAGTTAGAATATTATCCTGGAGTTGGTTACAAAAGTGCGTAGAGGTCCACAGGTATATCTTACACAACAGACTATCATAGGAGAGCTTCATATCAGGCTGAATAAAAGCATTTGTTTCATGAAAGAAATTCATAAAGATGTAAAAATTGTTTCTCATCATCATACCGGCTGCATTATGTCAGTACCCAAAAATATATATGATTTCAAAAATATCAAAAAAGCCTTGCTAAAGAAATATTAACTGTCCTTGTCTTAATCTTTCTGCCATGGTTGCTAACCAGTCTTTGTCCTACTGAGATAAAAAAAAAGCAGGTGATCTAGTAATTTTTACGAAAATCTTCTGATGAGAAACAACTTTTTAATAGCCTAAGTCAGTGACTTTAGAACAGTGACACAGGAAGGCGACATGATTTTAAAAGAGTGGTTAAAGTCTCCTACCTGTTTATATTTTTAAGTTTCAAAGTTAGAGTGAAAACAGAATGCGATCTTTTAAAGGTGTTTTCCTGATAAGCAGGGCCTGAGAAACCAATGATATTATTACTTTAGTTTTCTTATCTTTAATACCATAACCTATGATTGAAATATACCTCTCAGGGGACATGTGCAAACCAAAGATTATGAAAGCTGTTGAAGCAGCCTTTATACTGAAGTGAAATGTCAAAAAGCTTTATTTCATACGGTCAATTTAACCTTATGACGAACTATCAAACCATTGTGATGTTGTTTCATTTCAGTCTGTTTAAACTTTGTTCTCCAGCTAACCTCATTTCCTCATATTGGATTCAAATTGATGACCATCTCAACATCTTTATGAGGACCTTGTGAAACCTGTAGCTCCTTCTGTTTGTTAACTGTCAGCTTAGTTTTTGAGACCAAACTTGAACATGATTTAAACTATTTGTTTGCAGAATTTATTTTCTTCCCATCTATCCATAAATCACATTTTTTATTAGATATATCTAACAGTAAAGACACTACTGCAGTTTTCCTTACTCTGTGTGTATTTCATTTTTAGTTTCTGATTTGTCAGTTTTATGTCAGTTTGACTTACTTGCCTGTGTCCTCTGTCAACTTGTATATTGTACTATAGACATGTCTTGTACATTTCTCCACTTTCTCAGCTGTCTGTCATCTTCATGTCCATGCTTATCTATTCAGCTCACAGATTTAAATCATGTATGTATATTTCTTTTTTTCATTATTGAAATTTGACCCAATTTATATTATTTGCCAGTATTTAAATAAAAACAAAAACATTTGAAAATATTGAAACTCCTATTTTTGTTTGTTTTACTTCTTCTGTCTTGACTGTTCTGTTTTCCCATGAGTGTATGCTATTCTGACAACAAATGATACTATTCTGACAACAAATGATACTATTCTGACAACAAATGATACTATTCTGACAAGTGATACTATTCTGACAACATATGATACTATTCTGACAAGTGATACTATTCTGACAACATATGATACTATTCTGACAACAAATGATACTATTCTGACAACATTTGATACTATTCTGACAACAAATGATACTATTCTGACAACAAGTGATACTATTCTGACAACATATGATACTATTCTGACAACAATTGAAACTATTCTGACAACATATGATACTATTCTAACAAGTGATACTATTCTGACAACATATGATACTATTCTGACAACAAATGATACTATTCTGACAACATATGATACTCTTCTGACAACAAATGATACTATTCTGACAACAAGTGATACTATTCTGACAACATATGATACTATTCTGACAACATATGATACTATTCTGGCAACAAATGATACTATTCTGACAACAAATGATACTATTCTGACAACAAATGATACTATTTTGACAAGTGATACTATTCTGACAACATATGATACTATTCTGACAACAAATGATACTATTCTGACAACAAATGATACTATTTTGACAAGTGATACTATTCTGACAACATATGATACTATTCTGACAACATATGATACTATTCTGGCAACAAATGATACTATTCTGACAACAAATGATACTATTCTGACAACAAATGATACTATTCTGACAACATATGATACTATTCTGACAAGTGATACTATTCTGACAACAAATGATTCTATTCTGACGATGTTTGATACTATTCTGACAACATGTGATACTATTCTGACAACATCTGATACTATTCTGACAACAAATGATACTATTCTGACAACATCTGATACTATTCTGATGACGTTTGATACTATTCTGACAACATGTGATACTATTCTGACAACAAATGATACTATTTTGACCACAAGTGATACTATTCTGACATTTGATATTATTCTGAAAACAGATGACACTATTCTGACAACAGATGATACTATTTTGACCACAAATAATTCTATTCTGACAAAGGTTACCACAGGACACTGTATTATGAATTGAAGTATGTTGTAACTAAACTATAAAGAAACGCCCAACTGTGTTCACCGTCATAATATTTTTTATTATAAGAAACAATTGGTACTACAGCAGATTTTCATGCTGAAGGCTCATCATTCACAGCTTTATATTTTCCTCCAACTGTCTTCATGTGTTCTGTAGATCTGTTTTTTAGAAACAGTGACAAGGTTAGTTATAGCCCAATGTGTCTAGTCGTGTGGCTCATCTCGCAGTATCTTGTGGCCTTTTAGTTTTTATCAGTTAGTTCACATAATGTTTGGCCAAAGACGTATATACGTCCGTGGTTTGGCCTAAAATTCAGTGTAGGTTGTCAGAATTTTGTTTTAACAAATTTCAATTTCCTGATTTGTACTGCTTCTAATGAATGAAAAACAAACAAGGTTTAACATAGTAAGAAACCGAAAGATAATTGACTGGGTTTTTTTGTAATAGAGATTTTTATACATATTCACCATTTCTTATGAAGAGCGGTGATAAAATCTTGTGGGTTTGTTTCATTTCACCTAATTGTAAAACAGAGTCAGCCAAAAGATATTTGTCAAAAGTCAATATATATTTTCCTCTAATTTCTGTTTTTTTTGGGGGGGTTGGTCTTGTAAACCAATTTTAAAAATAACTATAAGACCAAAAGATGGAAGTAAAGGATGTTACCATTGTTTCAACATACATTAAAAAAAGGTAGAGTCGAGAGAACCAACAGAAGAAGCTGGGTTTTATCTGGGTTCTGAGTCCAATAGGACACTGGGGACAGGGGGGATTTTTTACTTATTATTTACTTGAAATTAACAATGTAACAAACATAAATCAAGTTCTTATTCTACCATTAAATAGATTAACGCCATCTTAAGATATTGAAGTTTGACTTAATGAGATTTTAAAGTAAAAACACACATAGCACTAAATGTCATGTATCAGTTTTTAGAAAAGAAACAAAAGACTATTTCTGAAAAAGGTTTACTAATCAAAATCAAGAGACATTTTTTGGGTTCATAAAGTTGTCACTACCTAATCTACTTCTGGGGTCGGCCTCCAGTAAACACTACAATTTCAGGTTGAAAGCTCTCATTCTTAAAGCTAGTTCGTTCTGGTTGCTATAGTGAATTTTATAAAAAGGAGAAATTTATTAGTTGATTATTTTTTTTACCTCTGAATTATTTGTCTATTGACTTGCATTTTGCATCAGTGATGACCTTTGTGACTGGGAGGATAAAGTGAACGTCTGACTTCAAGTATGTGATAGATGAAGATTAGGCCAAATGTGGAGGTTATCCTGTGAATAATGATGTACTGTGGTTCGTATATTGCCCAACATTTCTTTACTAATGACAATTAATTTCAAGAGTAGCATAAACAAGATTAAAACTATCAAATGTCTACCTCCTAATTCAATGATCCACAGTTGCTATTCAGCAATAGGGATTTCATGCTTTAGTCGGTGTAGTGACTTGTCAGTGCTAGCTTCCGCATCATAATTGAACACATTAAAAAATATACTACTCAAAAGAAATTGAAGAAATTCCATTTTTTTCATGAGACTACAAATAATCTTTCATACCATAACAGATTTACTTAGACATTTAGAAAAATAAGGAGTTCAAGTTCTTTTGAGTTGTATATAATATGATTTTATGCTGGTTCAAGACATCAACGCTATACCAGTCAATTCAAAACACAAAATTTCCATCTGCATTTTAATCCAAGTATTAAGTACCCAAGTATTCCCTTGTGTTTCCAACATGATAATGATACTTTAACCCATATAAACATATGGGGGTGTAGTAAAAAGAAGTCCGTCCAAATCTATTCAGAAGCAGTGATCTTATGGCCTGAGTGGGTGAAAAGGCATTTATAGGACTTGCAGCAATATTTCAGCCTGATTGTACATACTGTACACATGTTAGGAATCAAACCTGGATCAGCAGCTGGATGAGAGAACGCTTGCCCCGCTCAGCCATCCCACTCCCCCTTACAGTAAGAGGCCTTGTGTGTGTGTATATTATTAAACTTTACACTTATGCTGAACATAAACAATTCAGGAAAGTTGATGGTAATGTCTTGTCAATAAATCTAGAAGTGGACATGTGGGAGTAGGAGTGAGTGAGTATAGTTTTACCAATAATCCAGCAATATCCCAGCAGGGGACACCAGAAATGGGCTTCACACATCATACCCATGTAGGGAATCGAACCCAGCCTTCAGTGTGACAAGAAAACACTTGGCTACCTCAACGCCCCTGAAAAGATGATAGACATTTATAAACAGAAATCCCAGACATCATTTCTACAAGGTCTGAGGATTTGTTAGGTCCAGCACCCATGACATACATCTTCCGCGCTCCCACAAAGTAGAACATGGCCGTGGTGATTCCACAATGACATTTTCAGAGGATACTTCGGAGGAATCAGCTCAGGCTCTTAAATCCACTACTTAGTGGATGATCTTGAAGCCATGCTGGTGATGGACGTGAATGCACTCATCTACAGCTCTACAGCAGTATTATGGACATCTAGAATTGAATGTCTTAATGTCTCTTTGTACACTTTTTATATTTTATGGTTTACATATATTTGATGAACAAATGAACTCGGTTAGGCCAGACCAATTTAATTACTTGTTTTGCAGATACACTTGTTACTTTTTAGCCATTTTCAACATAAATATCTGAAGCGGGAAAAAATTCATGTGTAGTAACCTTGCATCCAAAATGAACCATTACATTAACGTGTTTGTCCTTTCGCGCTCCATCCAGCAGTCATAGCCTGAAGCAAAAAGGATAACATTTTCCCCCGACAGAATTAACCATAAGAACAAATACGGTACTGGGCATAATGCTGTAATAAATTTAGTAATTTATTTACTACTTCAAATTATTCTTTTCTCCTATTTCCTCCGGGTAGCCTAGTGGTTAAAGCATTCGTTCGTCACGCCGAAGACCCGGGTTCGATTCCTGACATGGGTACAATGTGTGAAGCCCATTTCTGGTGTTCCCTGCCGTGATATTGCTGGAATGTTGCTAAAAGCAGCGTAAAACCATACTTACTCACTCACTCATATTTCTAGTCCTGCACCATGACTGTGGAATATATTTATTTTATGAAAAAAAAATAGTCTAGAAATGCATACAAAAGCAAGTCTAGCCAGCACCAGCTAGCTCTATTCCAAATCAGCCTAGGGAAATTTAAAAATATATAAATTTAGAGTCAAGAAGGATATTGTGTAACACAAGATTTCAAAGACTAAATGTTAGTCTATCTTATTTCCCCCAACCTTCAGTATTTTAGGTATAAAAAGCTTTAAAACATGTACCCAATATTAGCGCTTGATACAGGCTGAGCCCCCAGTCAACTCTTGAAATCACTGCCTGAATAATATGCCTGCTGATCCCCAAATCCATAAGTTAAATAGTTTGACCATCTGATGGTTTGGGGACTCCTGTTTGAATCCATACATTGGAAAATTGGTTTAGTACACTATGCCACATTCCACATAGCACTCTTGGACCTGATTTTGATTGGATTCCTGGGATTATATAAATCATCGACTGCTCTATGCAGATATATCAGCTTGTGTTGATCAAAGGAACCACTGTATAGATTGGTGAAGAGTAAATTCTGCAACATTTGTCAAGAGGAAGATTTGTGCAACCATGAGTGCCCTTGTCATGTTTTGAAGTTGTACATTTCTGTGTTACCCTCCCCAACAGACCCATTTGAATAATAATTAGTATGTAATTGATAATTGATTGGTGGGACACAGGTAAGTCTTACTCCGCTATTCACCATGTAGAGTTATGTCCCTTAGTTGTGCCTTCAGTGTTTTGGCACTATATCTTACTCATGGGTTGTGTTGGCACTATATCTTACTCACGGGTTTGTGTAATTGGCAATATATCTTACTCGTGGGTTGTGTTGGCACTATATCTTACTCAAAGGTTGTGTCAGCACAATATCTTACTCATGGGTTGTATTGGCACTATATCTTACTCATGGGTTGTGTTGGCACTATATCTTACTCATGGGTTGTGTCAGCACAATATCTTACTCATGGGTTGTATTGGCACAATATCTTACTCATGGGTTGTGTTGGCACTATATCTTACTCATGGGTTGTGTTGGCACTATATCCTACTCATGGGTTGTGTTGGCACTATATCCTACTCATGGGTTGTGTTGGCACTATATCTTACTCAAAGGTTGTGTTGGCACTATATCCTACTCATGGGTTGTGTTGGCACTATATCTTACTCGTGGGTTGTGTTGGCACTATATCTTACTCAAAGGTTGTGTCAGCACAATATCTTACTCATGGGTTGTATTGGCACTATATCCTACTCATGGGTTGTGTTGGCACTATATCCTACTCATGGGTTGTGTTGGCACTATATCCTACTCATGGGTTGTGTTGGCACTATATCTTACTCATGGGTTGTGTTGGCACTATATCCTACTCATGGGTTGTGTTGGGACTATATCCTACTCATGGGTTGTGTTGGCACTATATCCTACTCATAGGTTGTGTTGGCACTATATTTTACTCACGGGTTTGTGTAATTGGCACTATATCTTACTCATGGGTTGTGTTGGCACTATATCTTACTCAAAGGTTGTGTTGGCACTATATCCTACTCATGGGTTGTGTTGGCATTATATCTTACTCATGGGTTGTGTTGGCACTGTATTTTACTCATGGGTTGTGTTGGCACTATATCCTACTCATGGGTTGTGTTGGCACTATATCTTACTCATGGGTTGTGTTGGCACTATATCTTACTCATGGGTTGTGTTGGCACTATATCTTACTCATGGGTTGTGTTGGCACTGTATCTTACTCATTGGTTGTGTTGGCACTATATCCTACTCATGGGTTGTGTTGGCACTATATCCTACTCATGGATTGTGTTGGCACTATATCCTACTCATGGGTTGTGTTGGCAATATATCTTACTCATGGGTTGTGTTGGCACTATATCCTACTCATGGGTTGTGTTGGCACTATATCCTACTCATGGGTTGTGTTGGCACTATATCCTACTCATAGGTTGTGTTGGCACTATATTTTACTCACGGGTTTGTGTAATTGGCACTATATCTTACTCATGGGTTGTGTTGGCACTATATCTTACTCAAAGGTTGTGTTGGCACTATATCCTACTCGTGGGTTGTGTTGGCATTATATCTTACTCATGGGTTGTGTTGGCACTGTATTTTACTCATGGGTTGTGTTGGCACTATATCCTTCTCATGGGTTGTGTTGGCACTATATCTTACTCATGGGTTGTGTTGGCACTATATCTTACTCATGGGTTGTGTTGGCACTATATCTTACTCATGGGTTGTGTTGGCACTGTATCTTACTCATGGGTTGTGTTGGCACTATATCCTACTCATGGGTTGTGTTGGCACTATATCTTACTCAAAGGTTGTGTTGGCACTATATCTTACTCATGGGTTGTGTTGGCACTATATCCTACTCATGGGTTGTGTTGGGACTATATCTTACTCATGGGTTGTGTTGGCACTATATCCTACTCATGGGTTGTGTTGGCACTATATCTTACTCATGGGTTGTGTTGGCACTATATCCTACTCGTGGGTTGTGTTGGCACTATATCTTACTCATGGGTTGTGTTGGCACTATATCTTACTCATGGGTTGTGTTGGCACTATATCTTACTCAAAGGTTGTGTTGGCACTATATCCTACTCATGGGTTGTGTTGGCACTATATCCTACTCGTGGGTTGTGTTGGGACTATATCTTACTCAAAGGTTGTGTTGGCACTATATCCTACTCGTGGGTTGTGTTGGCACTATATCTTACTCATGGGTTGTGTTGGCACTATATCTTACTCATGGGTTGTGTTGGCACTATATCTTACTCAAAGGTTGTGTTGGTACTATATCTTACTCGTGGGTTGTGTTGGCACTATATCTTACCCCTGGGTTGTGTTGGCACTATTTCTTACTCATGGGTTGTGTTGGCACTATATCTTACTCATGGGTTGTGTTGGCACTATATCTTACTCATGGGTTGTGTTGGCACTATATCCTACTCATGGGTTGTGTAGGCACTATATCCTACTCATGGGTTGTGTTGGCACTATATCCTACTCATGGGTTGTGTTGGCACTATATCTTACTCATGGGTTGTGTTGGCACTATATCTTACTCATAGGTTGTGTTGGCACTATATCTTACTCATGGGTTGTGTTGGCACTATATCTTACTAATAGGTTGTGTTGGCACTATATCCTACTCATGGGTTGTGTTGGCACTATATCCTACTCATGGGTTGTGTTGGCACTATATCCTACTCATGGGTTGTGTTGGCACTATATCTTACTCATGGGTTGTGTTGGCACTATATCCTACTCATGGGTTGTGTTGGCACTATATCTTACTCATGGGTTGTGTTGGCACTATATCTTACTCATAGGTTTTACCTTGGTGTGTCGACACAATATCTTACTCAAAGGTTGTGTTTGCACTACACCTTACTGATGGGTTGTGCCTTGGTGTGTCGACACAATATCTTACTGATGGGTTGTGCCTAGGTGTGTCTTGCCGTAAGAGGCGACTAATAGGATCGGGTAGTCAATCGGCTGACTTGGCTGACTAAGGGAACTAACCCAGAACACCCCAAGCCCACCAGCAGATGGTCACATCTTATCCCAGACTGTTTGAGAATTTAAAGCCCAATCATTGGGCTTCTACTCAACAGAGGCATATACCGTAAACTACGTTTATAACGAACACGCTTATAACGAACTGATCGATATAACGAACTTATTGTTTAGTCCCTACCATTTGTTGTATAAATGCTGTATATATGCTTATAACGAACTACGGTTATTTCGAACTAAAATTTCATGGTCCCTTCGAGTTCGTTATAACCGTAGTTTACTGTAGTGACAAGAGATAGGGGTACAGTGAAACATATACTACTAACAAAAGTTAAAAACTGCCTGACTCTTTCACATTACTAATGTTAATCTGTCATGCCATGACATATTAATTATAAAGGATTAGGGTGGTCCTTAAATTTTGCTGTAATATTACAGCATATGAAATATATTCATTGACTTCAACTGTCACTACCCACATCATTGTACAGTGGTTACTTCAGCTCAATAATTACATGGTATTTATGTTTTGGATAAATTTGAGCAGACTTGAGGAGAATGATTGACATTTTCTAAAAAGAGATTGGATCTTTAGGGCACATTTGTTTGAAAACAATATTGTTTTTAATATAAACGGTGGGGCAAAAGAAACTATACATCTCAGTTGATTTTATCTTGTGTGATTTTCAATTGAGAGTATCAGAAAGTGAGAGATATTATATCCAAAAAATGAGCTATAGTGATGCTTAGTCAGCACACAAAGAATTCTTCTCCATGCTTTTATTTTTGTAAATAAAATATGATTTATAACTTTTTAAAATTAAAAAAAATAATTGCGCATACTACACAACTGCCAATGTGTATCTTAGACATTTTATCTTTGAAAATCAACAAATTCGCAGTTTTTGGCACAAACATACATTTCAAACATGGTAGGAGCCATGTGGTTTCAAATCCATTTCTTACCCCATTTTTCACTGGACCAATTTGTTTTTACACAAAACTACCCGCAGATTATTTGTTACCAAATGTTGCAGGAATGAGTGATGGTTAAATATACATAATTTTAACAACAGTTGTTTCAGTTTTGAATTACATAAGAAACAAACTTGCTAGACTTTCTTTTGGCTCTAAGTTTATAAGCACTCAAAATATATGTCACACTTATGCGTATGTGCATAGATATTTATATAATTATTATGATATCACATTTAAAAGTAAGCTTTGATATTTGTGCAAAATATGATCATTCAAAATATATCTAACAAAAAATTAGATTCTTCTGAAGCATTAATGATTTTGGTGCTTGTTTGGGTACTACGCAACAAATTAATGAATAGTGAGTGAGTTGGGTTTAACGCCGCTTTTAACAGTATTCCAGTTACATCACGGCGTGTCAGCATAATGTGAGAGGAAAGCCCCAAGAGATGCAGGTCTCAGACGCTTACCACTTCGGTGAAACCCACGAGCACGGGTATGGTGCTGACAAACCTAGAAACATAATCGGGGCGAATCGGGATTCGAACCCACAATCACAGGTTTCTGGCGTGCCCAAGGGACGCAACTCTGCACGGCGACTGGGCCACCCGTGCCCCCAATTAATGAATAACAAATTATATGTTTACATATCATTAGAACAAGAAATCATCATAATTATCATTGTGTTTGATGATCATTATTGTCACCATTTGCTATTCATTAATGTTTTGTGTATTTGGACAATTTATCAAGTTGATATATGACTTAGTTTATTACTAGAGCCAGACAAGCTGTATAAACATTCTGTGTCGGAGTGGTAACCATGGTATGTGGCCCTAAGTAGTCGACAGCTGCTAAATATACCAAATACACAGGGACTGTTAGTACTCCTGTGTGGGGATGTATTACACATCAATGTTAGCAAGCATTTGATGTCTTCTTATGGCTAAAGGAGGAGTTTTTTCCTCTTAACTATTTCTATGGTGTCTGAGAGACAACTATTTTGTCTGAACAATATTATCATTCTCCCTTCAGTTCTTCAATGCACACAATTAAACAGTTAAATTGATATTGGAAAGCAATTTACGTTTGTAGATAGCTATTGGACTGATTGTCTTCTGTGTGAAGGAATAAGAGGCTCATTCTGGTAAATATTTGTGATGCCTAACTGATTATAATGTCTCACCGACTATAATGCCTAACTGATTACAATGTCTAACTGATTATAATACCTAACTGATAAAATTGTCTCATCGACTATAATGCCTAACTGATAAAATTGTCTTACTGACTATAATGCCCAACTGATTATAATCACTTATCGACTATAATGCCTAACTGATTGCAATGTCTTACTAATTATTATACCTAACTGATTATATTGCCTTACCAACTTTAATGGCTAACTTTAATGTCTTAACGACTATAATGCCTATAATGTCTAAAGACACTCGTTCCAAACTGAGTATACTACCTGTCTAACTATAATACCTAACTGATTAAACTGTCTTATCAACTATAATGGCTATAACTGATTATAATGACTCACTGACTATAAAACCTAAATGATTACAATGTATACCGACTATAATGACTAAGTGGAAATAATGCGTAACTACAATAATGTCTTAGGGTTATAGTTCCTAGCTGAGCATACTACCTATCTCACTATAACACCTAACTGATTTTGGAACGTGGCTCCTCTGTCTTTTACCATACATTAACTAACTGGGAAATGAAGGAATTTTTTTTGTCCTTTAGTTTACCTTGATGACAGAACAAGAACAATTTCACGTAAACCGTGTGTTGCCTGCAGTATTCGAACCGCAAAGTCAGTACCAAATGCTAACGAATGTAGTCTTCTGCCACGGAGACATGGACGAAATCTTGTGGAATTAACAATGACAATTTTACTGACATCAACACGAATAGTTAATGAACGGGTATATTTGTGACGGATCAGTTTGTTGTACACGACCATACTTTAAGTAGGTTTGTCCCCTCGGATTTTGGTGTTTAATCTTTGAAATGGTCCGCGCCATGGACTCTCAACTAACCATTTCAACCATTAGATAACAGGTCCTCATGAACTAACTCATACATAATGCCCAACTGACTATACCGCCTAACTAACTCTCATATCTGATATGATTATGACTGACTATGATGTCCAACTGACTCTGACCATACCATCAAACTAGCAATAATACCTAACTGACAATACTACCTAACTGACTATAACATCTATCTGACTCTAATACCGATCTAACTGTAACAGCTATATGACTCTAATACCTAACTGAAAATAACACCTAACTGATTATGATACCCAACTGACCATACTGTCTACCTGAATATAACACATATCTGACAATATCACCAAACTGATGCTATTACCAGCCGGACAACACTGACAAACTGATGCTATTACCAGCCGGACAACACTGACAAACTGATGCTATTACCAGCCGGACAACACTGACAAACTGATGCTATTACCAGCCGGACAACACTGACAAACTGACTGTACTGCTGATTGTAGCCAGAATGAATTTCCACACTATATTATGTTTCTGTATCTTACATATGTCGATACTATTTTGATATAATGCCGAATTGACTTCCCCACCAAACGTTGACACCAGTCTTTGCGTTTGTTTCTGTATTGCATTTTCCTTGGACAGCAGGCAGAGGTCAGGGTTGAAATACAAAGAGTGAGTGAGTACGAATTTACGCCGCTGTTAGCAAAAGTCCAGCAATATCACGGCGGGGGACACCAGAAATGGGCTTTACACATTGTACCCATGTCGGGAATCGAACCCGGGTCTTCGGCATGACGAGCGAACGCTTTAACCACTAGGCTACCTGGCCGCCCCTCAAATACAAAGAACAAATCAAGCCAAGTTTGGCTAAGAAGACATCACATTTTTTGAGAACATATATGTTCATGGTTTCTGGTAGTGTCGTAATATATGAAATTAAGAGCAGCTTGGCACAACTAGACTGCATTTATAAGTTTGCAAGGATATGTTTATAATTTGTGGCCAAGTCATACAAAGATAAATAAAGTTAGCTTTTAAACATATTCTAAATATTAATGAATCACGGTAGTGTTTTTCCTCAGTCTCGTTCTGAGGGCAACATTATCAGCTTTGCTTATCCATTAGGATAAAACAAAACGTTAATGCAAGAGAATAACCAATCTTGATTATCTGCCGAAACAGATTCCATTTGGCGTAAACAGCTGTGATAGGTATATGAAAGGGTCCCTGAAAATCAGTGATGACACCAGGTTTCGCGAGAAGGGTAAGCATGTCCTGCCTTACCGATAAGCACCCGCCATTCACACAATTTACATAAAAAATAGTAAGAATTTATTGCCCCATCCCGCACGGCTGTACTCCTGCCTTGCGACGGCGGTCTGTAAACAAACCAGACAATCAAGTGATCGATCGAGCAGAAAATCTAGTGATAAGATAGTGTATTTATTGATTTTGTTGAAACTAATAAAAATTATATCTTAATTTTGAATTACATCTTCTGTGTACAAGTGCAGAGATTTTGCTGCTTATAAGTAAAGAAAAAACCGTTAAGAAATACATTCGTTTTGCAACATTGGGTACAGTTTTAATGCCTCACTCAAATATTAACTGTAATTTATTATTAAGAATATGTCTGCATTTGTCCAATACCCATTCAATGTAAAGTATTCTTTTCAAAAGGCCATTACAAAAATCCGACAAAAAAATGAACACGGTTATGTATTTAATATTTTACTCAAAGCAGAGTTCAGCTATAGCACTTTCAATTTATATAAGGCATATAGAAACAACAACGCTGGCTGCCCCCCGGAGTTTATGAAAATGATGTATGATTAAGCCCCAATGTTAATTAGCGAGTATCAGCGGCCACTGCTGACAGACGCGCGCAGCACGGGCGGGGCGTTGTTATCGTGGAATGTGCATGTGTAGTTACATGTTGAGTGACAGGCCGCAATCTACATGAGCAATTAACGTCATCTGACATATGTATATAGCATGTCGCGTGAAGGGAGAGGGGAAAGCTTTTCGGCTCTGGGCCCTGGGTGATGTGAGATAACTGCCGCGTTCCCGATGACCAGTGCCCGAGCCGTCAGCTGTCGACGCTCATCAAGGACCATCTATCTGACGCCAATTAATCGTCACTCTGACCACTGGTCAGCTGCAGTTGGTGCTGGGGATGAGGAAGCGGGGGGGGGGGGGGGGGGGGGTCATTCTTTTAGGAAATATGTCAACGATTTTCATTAATGCTGATGAATTCAGCCCTTTTAAGAGGCAGGAATTGGTTTCCCTCTTTCTTTAGCCAATTGATGTAAAATATTCTAAACACTTCAAAGGGGTTACATATTATATTCATTCAATCTGTGCGATTTCTGTTATTGGAACAATTTAGTTTACATGGTATTTGATTCGCCTTTCCAATATGTACATATGAATGAACGAACGAACGAACGAACGAACGAACGAACGAACGAACGAACGAACGAACGAACGAATGAACGAACGAACGAACGAACGAATGAATGAATGAATGAATGAATGAATGAATGAATAAATGCCTTTAAATACAACGTTTGAGGTACAGTCGAACATGCTCCTACGGAGATTTCAAAGAGGATCACATCAAACGACTCCTGCTCAAACGTTGTTTGATCTAGGTTACAACAGTTAGGCCTTCGTAAACCTTTCAAAAACTTTTATGGCAGACACATGGAGGACATATCCAAGTTTGACGCATCAGTGATCAAAATTGTGTCCGATACAATTCCCTCTTTTTACTTGTATTATATGTTCCCGTGTTTGTTCAGGTGAACACTTGACTTGCCCGTGCACGTGTTTGTGATGGGTATCAACGGTGGGACAGGATACGCTTACCTCTTCGCGAACACCTGGTAACATCGGATTTTGACAGTGAATCATAATCACACGCGTACAGTGGCCGCAGTTAGCAGTTATGGTGATGGATTATGGAGAGCGTATTTAATGATGACGGTTGTCTTGTAACTAGTACTGGTCTATAGTATTAGTGCTGAAAGTGTCCTATATTCACTGTTGTCATACGTAATTGGATCACATTGACACTTGGTAGCAGGTTTTTATTGAAAACAATAAGCTTTTGGCAACTGTTGATATGGATGTATATTAAGATTAGAATATATTTGCGAAACCGACGGTCTATGTAAATGAGATATTATTGTATATTTGTATGTGCCACTTCTGCTCCCTATGAATAAGTAGTATTTCATGTAGACATAAGCCAGGCATAATTGTCAACATAATGATGATTCAAACGGAAGGTCATTCTACCCAATCTGAAAACAGAAAGTTAGGAGAGACAAGAAATGTATTTTATGTTTCCTAACACAGACCTAAACATCATTTCGGAATGAACGGGTGACGTGATGTAAGGCATTATTTATTTGTTTCTTTGTCACATTTTGCACTTACGCCGAGTAACTTTAAACACTTTTCATTGTAAAATACGCAAAATCAAGTCATTCTCGACTTCCCAGGCACGGCACAATGTAAATATCTCTGTTTAATAGGTCTGTTTATCTCGTAAACAACAATCAGGGTGATAGTCTTTGATAATAGAAACACCACGCGTTACAAATCAGCAAGTAAGACAGTTGTCTGAGTATTGGGTACGTATAATTACACATTATTTAGGGACTTCTCATTTCTTATAGGGGTGAGGGCGGGGGCGGGGGCGGGGGGTGTATGTGGGTGGTTGTGGTGGGGACGGGGGTCATGAAAATACTGTTACATAAAATGGGAGAGGTGTGTGTGTGTGTGTGTGGGGGGGGGGGGGGGGGGGGGCGTGCTCAGGCTAAATGTGAAACAGTCCTTGGACCATCTCGATATATCCCTAAATGATATAAACTGAAATCAAAATCGTCATGCACTCTTGGACATTTAATGCATGACTTCCAAATAAAGTATACTCATTTAAAATCATTAAATATATGCTGATTTAAAAAAGCTGTCAAAGACCTGAAGATTGTTTCCAAAAGTAAAACTTTATCAACTTGATATACAGTCATTTCTTCTTACCCCAGAGCTGATGATAGCTGATATCTTCCCGAAGGTGTATATCTGATATATTTACCCCTTTTTCCCTCAGTAATGTTTTCTGTTCAAGATTTCGTCGAACATGCGATGATGTTTTCATACTTACACGAACCAATCTTAACTTGTGATTATTAGAAATTCAGTCTTATATCCTAAATGAGTTTCTAATGTTGCTTTCGCATCTTCTTTTTTCTTCATCCAGACGTAATGACGAGAGATCGAGCCAACGTTTCCAAATACTTTCTTAATGGTAATAATGCACCCAAACCGCCTGTCGACATGATGTTTGTTGTTCCATGGCTCTTTATTATGTAAAGTAGAAACAAAGTAAACACTGTTTGAAGGAAACGATAACGGAGAAGGGACGTACGTGTTTGCATGAGACATACGTGGGATGTATAGAAGGCACAATTACATATTTCTCATTCTCGGAAAACAACATTAAAAACTCTTGAATGTGATGTATTTACTATTTAAATCATATCTTATCTGCTCTTTACATCGGTAGAACCTTGGAAACACATTGAAACACGACAAAACATAATCACGTACGACCTGCAAATGTAATGCCAGGAGACCGCCTATCTCAGTTTGAAATCCGTGTTAAATGTAGAGTTTTGATTATTTGTTTCAATAACCAAGCGTTGAATCATTGGCTGGAGCTCATGCATAATGTTATCGACTGTCACTCGGTTGAAATACCCGACACGTGGCGATGCCACGTTTTAATACCCGACACCCAGAGGCGTCACGTTTAATACCTGATTTGCAAAGATGTCACGTTTTAATACCCGATAATTGCAATACCACGTTAAGCAAACATAATTCGTGCATTTTGTATGTAAAATATTTGAAGAATGACATCGTAGTGTTCAAGTACTTGTTGGGTATACCTTATGTGTGATTTGGTATAAATAAATAACAGTATGTGTGACTGTCATTTTTAAAATACATAATCTGGTTCAGTTTAACGTGAGATATATTTAATGTATTACAATGTCACGTTAGATACACATAATGCATTACAGTGTTACGTTAGACACACATGCTATATTACAGTGCTACGTTAGACACACAATACATTACAGTGTTACATTAGACACACATAATACATGACAGTGTTACATTAGACACACAATACCTAACTGTGTTACATTAGACACACATAATACATGACAGTGTTACATTAGACACACAATACCTAACTGTGTTACGTTAGACACACATAATCATTACAGTGTTACATTAGACACACATACTACGTTACAGTGTTACGTTAGACACACATACTCATTACAGTGTTACATTAGACACACATACTACGTTACAGTGTTACGTTAGACACACATAATCATTACAGTGTTACATTAGACACACATACTACGTTACAGTGTTACGTTAGACACACATAATCGTTACAGTGTTACATTAGACACACATACTACGTTACAGTGTTACGTTAGACACACATAATCATTACAGTGTTACATAAGACACACATACTACGTTACAGTGTTACGTTAGACACACATAATCATTACAGTGTTACATTAGACACACATACTACGTTACAGTGTTACGTTAGACACACATGATGCATTACAGTGTTACATCAGACACACATACTACGTTACAGTGTTACATTAGACACACATACTACGTTACAGTGTTACGTTAGACACACATAATCATTACAGTGTTACGTTAGACACACATAATACATTAGTGTTATATTAGACACACATCACACATTACAATATTACGTTAGTCACACATAATACATTACAGTGTTATATTAGACACACATAATACATTATAGTTCTACGTTAGAAAATACATACTACATGACAGTGCTATGTTAGACTTGACACAACTATTGTGAGTGAGTGAGTGAGTATGGTTTTACGCCGCTTTTAGCAATGTTCCAACAATATCACGGTGGAGGACACCAGAAATGGGCTTCACACATTGTACCCATGCCGGAAATCAACCCAGGTCTTCGGCGTGACAAGGGAACGCCTTAACCACTAGGCTACCCGACCACTCCCACAACTATTGTGTGACGGTGTCCCGTTTTACATACTTAATGCATGACAGTGTCACGTTAGACACATCTCTTGTGTGACAGTACCATGTGTCGTATACATGATGGGGGCGGTCGGGTAGCCTAGTGGTATAAGCGTTCGTTCGTCAGGCCGAAAACCCGGGTTCGGTTCCCTACATGGGTACAATGTGTGAAGCCCATGTCTGGTGTCCCCCGCCGTGATATTGCTGGAATATTGCTAAAATGGCATAAAACCAAAACTCACTCACTTATACCTGATGTGTCGTGTTGTTGATGAGTGTTTCATGTGTTGTCTGGCACCGGTTATTATTGTCTACTCCGGGGTCACTGCAGTCGAACCACGTTGAAATACAATGAATTGAGAGCAGACATAGGTTTAATGATTTTTTTTAATGAAATTTAGATGAGGCTTCAGACGGATGGGCCATTACATAAAGCGGGGTACCTGGCTCCGTTGATTCGAGGTATGCGCATCCAGTAGTGCAGAAACACTTAAAGGTTCCCAGAGGTCACTGAAAAATATTTTTCTAGCGACTAAAGAAAACAATGTTAATACTGTTTCATTTTCTTTCAAGTTTGGGAATATCATTAAAAAAATAAATGGAATTTGATTAAGTTTATATAATATACGCGGAATGACTTGATACAATCCTATTGCTATTTAATATATTTTTGATACACACAGATGTGAGGTATTTAGATGGAACTACACATTAACACAAAAGGCTCACCAGACCAAAACTTCCCCAACTGTTCCTCGTCTCATCAGTTGCAGCTACTTAATTGCACATATCTAAGGGGGATGCCAGCAACCGCTATGTGTTAATAGCCTATAGTGTTACCAAGTGTTTAAAACATTCATCTCAGTTTAAACAATGTTTCTCCTTGGCAAGGCCCATCTATTGTAAGGCTACACTGCAGTAGAGACGGGCAGGCTTATGATCTAACCAAGTCCTGCAATATCTCGCAGCAACGAGAGAAATTAATTACGTAGTTGAAAATAGAGCACGATGTTGTTTTAAATCAAAAAGTTGATATTTTACGCTCTCTCGGCATGGCAAACATGACAAGTTTTGTACAGAGATTGATGAGAGGTAATTTCAAGACAAAACAATAACAGCACTACACGGTGTACGAATCTCTCTCCGACGATAAGATTTCGCTGATCAGGTCGTGCTGTTTATATGTCCTCTTTGCCATGTGCATAGATTTCAGTTTCACTGCTTGGCAGCAAGCTGTATCTCACGTAAACAAAGGATATCGATTAGTAAGGACAGCAATGCTCCGAAACTTCATAACATGAGATTTTCTGGCATTGAGGTGGGATCGCTGCTAATGATATGGTTATCCTGGGAAAGGATGGCAACTTTGACACGCAATTACAACAAGCTGGGGTGTAGGTTTTATCATGCGTGGAAGGAATGGAGAAGATTCCGTTTCGTTACAATGAAAGTAAAGCAAGTTAGGTGTACGTCCGTGGTATAGCATGCTTGTAAAATCCTTGTCTGATAGCATGAGAAAAGTCTCGATGTTGTAAAGTTGTTGCAGGATGATGTGGTTGTGTGTCTCGATGCTGTAACGTTGTTGCAGTATAATGTGGTTGAGTGTCTCGATGTTGTAAAGTTGTTGCAGGATGATGTGGTTGTGTGTCTCGATGTTGTAACGTTGTTGCAGTATAATGTGGTTGTGTCTCGATGTTGTAACGTTGTTGCAGTATAATGTGGATGAGTGTCTCGATGTTGTAACGTTGTTGCAGTATAATGTGGTTGAGTGTCTCGATGTTGTAACGTTGTTGCAGTATAATGTGGTTGTGTCTCGATGTTGTAACGTTGTTGCAGTATAATGTGGTTGAGTGTCTCGATGTTGTAACGTTGTTGCAGTATAATGTGGTTGTGTCTCGATGTTGTAACATTGTTGCAGTATAATGTGGTTGTGTGTCTCGATGTTGTAACGTTGTTGCAGTACATATAATGTGGTTGTGTCTCGATGTTGTAACCTTGTTGCAGTATAATGTGGTTGTGTCTCGATGTTGTAACGTTGTTGCAGTATAATGTGGTTGTGTCTCGATGTTGTAACGTTGTTGCAGCATAATGTGGTTGTGTGTCTCGATGTTGTAACCTTGTTGCAGTATAATGTGGTTGTGTCACGATGTTGTAACGTTGTTGCAGTATAATGTGGTTGTGTCTCGATGTTGTAACGTTGTTGCAGTATAATGTGGTTGTGTGTCTCGATGTTGTAACCTTGTTGCAGTATAATGTGGTTGTGTCTCGATGTTGTAACGTTGTTGCAGTATAATGTGGATGAGTGTCTCGATGTTGTAACGTTGTTGCAGTATAATGTGGTTGAGTGTCTCGATGTTGTAACGTTGTTGCAGTATAATGTGGTTGTGTCTCGATGTTGTAACGTTGTTGCAGTATAATGTGGTTGAGTGTCTCGATGTTGTAACGTTGTTGCAGTATAATGTGGTTGTGTCTCGATGTTGTAACATTGTTGCAGTATAATGTGGTTGTGTGTCTCGATGTTGTAACCTTGTTGCAGTATAATGTGGTTGTGTCTCGATGTTGTAACGTTGTTGCAGTATAATGTGGTTGTGTCTCGATGTTGTAGCGTTGTTGCAGCATAATGTGGTTGTGTGTCTCGATGTTGTAACCTTGTTGCAGTATAATGTGGTTGTGTCTCGATGTTGTAACCTTGTTGCAGCATAATGTGGTTGTGTGTCTCGATGTTGTAGCATTGTTGTATTTGATGCTGTGGTGGTTTGATTGGGCGTTGCAACGTCTGTGTGCATATATGAGACAATATGGCGTGCTTTGATTATGCACACCATTCGGAATGGTAAACTCACCCTTTAGCATACGTATTCATATCAATTATCGTGTCATTTTTACTGCTCAGATTCTACCATCTGACAGTGAGCGCCATCACTTGAGTTCCCACGTCAAAGTTCCCACACCTCTTCACTAAAAATACAGGGCCGCTTTACGTATGTCCTTACATTGGAATGGAAATTAGACTTTGTTCAATCAATGCATACTTTGGATTTAAAAACTCTCTATCATAGACATTGTACGTTCGATTAGAATGTATCAACGACGATTATTTTGTCAGTTTAGGAATCAGTTTACAAACATATTTGAAAATGAGCAATTATGTGACCAAAGTTGATGTTTCAAGGAGAAAAAACAATATATATTTATTTTGCAAAACTCATCCTGGGTCACGGACTTGCGAATAGTTAGACTGGCTCTTGAAATTTCAGTTTTGTAACTAATTAAGCATTACCCCAGTACTCGAGACCAGTGAAGATCCGAGTTAGAATAGGTCCTGTCTGGTTCAGACTCGGTCATTTAGCTGGAATATTGCTGAGTGCGGCGTTACACAACAAACAAACTACAATACTTGAACATGTACTATCATGTGATAGAACTTATAAGGTATTTGTTTGTCAAATAAACTTATTCTATAATTTTTAAACTTTGACATTTGTGGAAGTCCAAAAAAGGCTCCTTAGCCACCGAATATCTACCATAAACAAAGGAGCAGAGCAGACAACAGCCATGCTACAGAATACTGGTCAAATGCCAATACTCTCCTTCTTAAACAATTATTTAGAAAAATAAAAGGAAGATATATATAAGTACCCAATAAATTAAATAACAAAATTAAGGAACGCTAAACGTCGACTTCAATTCCTCAAACCCAGTGTCTTTCTTATATAGAGAACCGTTTCCGTAATCTTGACTGTCTGACAAAGTTCGATGTGGGTTATGGGGAACTCATCAACATCTGACATTGGTTCAAGTGGGAGAACCTGGTTAACTCTGCTCCCTCGCAGTCAGCATGGTGTCGGTGCGAGTAATGACTCTTACGGTGGGGCACATATTGCAAACTTACGTCATAACCTCAGGATCTCTCCCAAACGCTCAGATAGATATTCAACATACCTATACTAAATAACTCGCAAACATAAATAACGGACACTTAGCAAATCTGAAAAAAATATTTTTTAATGACATCCTTTCGATAACGGATAAACATAAATTTGATGACTGTCAGTTTCTCGATAACAGTTGCAACCAGAAGTCGAATCTGTTCAGTCCACTTTAAAAAATGAAATGTTTAAAATTTAAGGGAAGCACCAACTCATCTGTGAATTCCAACGTTTGCTGATGATTTCGTTCTTCGAGTGTCGCGATCTTCAAGGCTACACTTTGCCGGCGTTATATGGCCAATGGGTGTACGGTCCAAGGGAGCTAATTCTTACAGGCGTGTGAGGAAACGAATGCTTGCATTCACATATCCTGTATGCCTTTTCCAGCGCGAGATCATAAGCGTTTTAATTTGTTTCTTGATAAACGTTCTATAATATATGAACATTATACTACCCATGCACATGCATATCCATAGAAATTATGTCAGGCTTCCAGAAAGGGCTGTATATGTTTTGTATGTCAGTGTCACAAGATTATAGTGATGGATCTGGTAGTAAAACCTGCACTAAACACTGTTTCATCCCATTCGCCGGTACGAAAATGTCCTTCATGGCCATAGTGTTGTGTTGGTAGTCGGCTATTTACCGGCATATGTATAGCAACAGCAATCAAACATAGTCTTCTATTAAACGAAACAACATAAATAATTGTTAATAAAAATCATGTTGTATCTAAATATTTGCATTGTCTATAATACCGAAGCTCCCTATGTCAGTTTAGCCGTGTTTGTCTATCAATCTATCTCATTCTTTATCTATCTATCTATCTATCTATCTATCTATCTAATCTATCCATCTCTATCTATCTATCTATCTATCTATCTATCTATCTATCTATCTATCTATCTGATCATCTATCTAATCTATCTATATATCTATCTAATCTATCCATCTATCTATCTATCCATCTATCTATCTATCTATCTAATCCATCTATCTAATCTATCTAGTTATCTATCATCTATCTAATCTGTCTATCTATCCATCTATCTAGTTATCTATCTAGTTATCTATCTATCTATCTATCTGTCTGTTTGTCTGTCTATCCAGTTTCACCGTTGAAGTTGTTCCGACTGAGCACGTTCAGTGTGATATGTTATCATAAAAATATCTGGTTGCACAGGGATGGAAATAAGCAGTAGCCCGCTACCCCGGACCATATTTGTTACCATTTAGGGTGCCGTGAGTGGTAGTAGAGATTCAAACATATTTTGGGTATCGCTATATGTTATCACTATTCAAGTATATTTTGGCTACTTCCCACCCCTGTTGCATAATGCATGCATATCTACTTGTTGATAAATCTTTAACTATGCACAAACGCAGTATAAAACATTTGCACTTAATTCCATTTAAGTTCTAACAAACATTCATGTACACATTACGGTTATCAGTTGAATCACGTGAGATAAATGTAAAAACAGTTTAACATCAAACGCGTCCATTTATATTTCTTATGTTAATTTCACAGTAGATTAGCTTTCGCTAGTTAACCTAACTTTCTAACGAGTGTGTCACTTCTAAAAACTGCCAAAACATTAAAGAAATTATGGAAAATTGAAAACTAAGGGTTCTAAAAAACGGCAAATGTATCTTTATTTTACTGCTAATATTTAGAAGGGAAAAAAGCCACAGCGGTTATTTTTGCTTGAGACTAAAGGCTCGATTAGTGTCCAGTTGATGGCTTACAACTGTTGTCGTTTATTCCTCTTAATCATTGTCATTTTACGATGGCGAATGCATGGTGTAATTGATTCAACAGTCGACATCTCCTGCAAACTTCAAAAGGAATGACGCCACAGTAGATGGGTCGTGAAATAAAAGGGCTCGCTTCTTAACTCACAGCGTAGTTCTTAGATAAAGCAATTTAGTCCCCATGTTTATGCAAATGCCGGCAGTTTTCAAAAGGCCTCGCTTTGGTTGAATCATTACTATTCTCACTCAGAGTGTCTTACACGGCCTCGCACATTACCTTTAATTTACGATTATTGATTGACGCATTCCATATGGAAATATTTGACTATGACGTCACAATCGGACGTATTTCGCATCACGCACTGGTGTAATTCGCTGTTTTTACCACGTGGCCCGTGTTCACCAGCAACTCAAACCATTTATTGTTTATTACGCGCTTCAGTAAAAGCACGAGTTTTTGTGATGCATACAAAGGGAGATAAATGGTGTGAGATAAACGAGCCGCTGTATGATCCATCCATCACAAGTCGAGCATCTCTCTAAATAATGAGGATAATACCTATGGAATATTTTCTCCTTTACTGTTTCTGAGATACATATAATTGATCTTTCCCTTCAAGCGCTAGGGTTGAGATCGGAACAGGATATGCAGACTGTCAAACAAGGCGATGATTGAGGGCGACCGTGTGTTGGGGGTAGCGATGAAATATGGTAAAGCTATTATCCTATAGATTGGTAATTGGGACGCCATCTTTGGACCGCCAAAATGGTAATATATAAAGCCGTTTCCGTGTATTTATATAAAGGAAACGTGTTCTTAGGAGTAATGAATTTGTAGACATCAGAACACCCGCTATCAGATTAAAACCAGATGGTATAGAAATGATATTCGCCTGAGTCACGCACGGCTTGATGTTTATAGAATATTGTCTGAATGAATTTCGAGAAAACATACCAAAACCAAAGAAATATATGCCTTGGTGCCATTTCTGTGGATGCCGTTGTAATCCTGTTTCAACCTGCGATCATATGAATGGTCAAAATGGCGAGGAAAACATTTCCATCATTAATAAAAACTGTCCTTTTTTGCCAAACATTCCTCGGAGTTCGGTGCGAAAACATTAATCTCGAAATAAATGAGTCAGTCTCGTCAAATGGAAATATATAGGTAAAAAGTCATACATGATCTGAATTCAGATTGAAATCAACCAAAACAGATGTGAAGTTACCCAAAATAATGAGCTTTGCAACTCAACAAATACCATCCCGAACGAAAGTGTGATTGAAAACGACATTAAAGTTGTGTTTGTTTCCTAGTTGTAAATAGCAGTTTAGAAAAATGTCATCAGAATGAATTCCCCATCTGACCAGAGGAGTAAATCTTTCTGCGAAAATTACACCACGTTAAGCAAGAAGAGCTTAGTGACGAACATAAACAGGATTATAGGTATAAATAGACACATGTATTTCAACTTTTTTTTCATGTAGATGAGACCTCTTAGATTGAAACGCATAACTCTCATTAGTATAGAGAAGCGATAAACGTGTGTTCCATGCACGATAAAACGATTCGAAATGTACCTTCATGGGACAAAGTATGTTGATTACGGGCTCTTTTTGTTTTAAAATATTTGTAAAAGTTTACGAATTCTTAATACTGCTATAAACACACGCAGGTTCTACAATTCAACATGTGTCCTCAAAGGACAAAGTATTAGAAGTTGTATCTTTGTTTCAAAATTTAACAGAACTATAACTTCAAAGAGTTTGCTAAATAAGAAATAAAACTGCGTAAAAACACCAGTGTATGAGAAGTTCGTGACCACAGATGGAATTAACTTGGGTCAAAAACTTTTAAAATATTATGATGACCATTTTGCCATTTTTTTTCAGTCATATCCCAGCGTTTAAAGTAGTAATGGTTGTTACACGTCCAAACCTTGGAACAAAATGTCAGAAAGACGACATACCGCCTATCATTCACACTTTGATATTTTAAAAGAAAACAATATTTTTCGCTTCCCCGACGTTTCGAAATTTAGCCTTTCTATAATGACGACAACACCTCCTTCATAGGCCTAACAAACAAAACCAACAATTGTGAAAGTGTTTTTAATTTTGTTTAAACCTCCCCGCTCTTCATTATTAGTCTCATATCGATAGTGAAGCTTTTTCAATTCCAGTCAGGAAGAAGTTTTCTGATGCCAACCTGGAAAACCCATTCACGGCAGCTTTGAGGTCATCGTTGTCGTCATAACGCTTTCCACGAAGGTGTTCTTTCAGTTTAGGGAACAGGTGGAAATCTCTCGGTGTCAGGTCTGGTGAGTATGGAGGGTGACGAAGCTTTTCGAATCCACATTGTCGCACAGCAGCCTTTGCAAGTTGAGAACTGTGGGAAGTGGCATTGTCATGAAGTAGTAGTACTTCAGCAGTCAGCATTCCTCGCCGTTTCTTTGATAGAATCCCTCAGGCGATGAAGCAAATCAGCACAGTTGGCACCGGCAATCGTTTTCTGACTTTATGAGTAATCAACAAGGATCACACCCTTTGCATCCCAGAATACTGTGGCCATTACTTTCTTCACAGATTTGAATTACTTTGGTGCCGGAGAAGTGGAATGGTGCCATTCTATGGATTGACGTTGTTGACTCGGGATCATGAGGGTAGACCCATGTTTCATTGCCCGTTACTAATCTCTTTTTGAATTTGACGAAATCTTCCTCAATTAGCTCTAAATTTTCTCTGGCAATGTCAGTTCTTTTTTTCCTAAGATCAGATTTTAGAAACTTTGGCAAATACGAGCAGATATCTTATTCACCTGTAAATGGTCATGAATAATAGTTTCAATGGATCAATGGCTTAGACCTGTGTCTTCCTCAAGTTCAGCAGTTCTAACAGTTTAATCCTTATACCGTTGTTAAGCAAGACTGGTTGCCGTCTTCAGTCTTGCTTGACAGCATATAAGGATCTATACTGAAACGTCGCTTTTTACAGTATTAAAGAAGTTGTTATCCATAAATTGTGTCCACTTTGTGAATATAGTAACTTCCTAAAAAGTGCTAACATTAAACAGTACTACATTCCTGACAAATAATCACTGTCCAAATACAATGCAGTGAGCTTCCACCGAATCTCAACAAAACAATGTTATACAGTTACAATAATTGTTTAACAATGATATACACTGCCATGTAACAGTGATAACAGCAGTATCGTAACTGTTGGAAATAATTATGAAACCAGAGACCATATACCGATATATGGTCTCTGATGAAACAAATGAAATGGTTTCCTACCTTTTCTTGTATTTTCGATATATGTGTATGTTCAATGTTTAAACACTATTTGGAGGTATACAATGTACATGTATAATTTATCATTTCAGAAGTCAACTATCATCTACGGTCCCTCGTAACCCACGTGTTTATATGGTTTTGTTTCACATCGTTGTACAGAAGGTGAGACCTTAATAAAGTACCGTATTTCCTCTATTAGACGCCGGGTCTCTAATAGACGCCGGGACTCTAATAGACGCCGACACTCTAATAGACGCCGACCTCTTATAGAAGCCGGGTCGATTGTTCAGTGCAAAAAATAGAAGCCGGGCCTCTAATAGACGCCGGGTCGATCAATTGATACAATTAACGGATATCTACGAACACAAACACAAAATATTTCCATTTCATGACGATTCGGGACATTCGTGGTCATAGTGAAATGGGGGTATTAATAGAAGCCGGGCCTCCAATAGACGCCGGGCCTCTAATTGACGCCGGGTCAAAGGCTTGTCCGAAATAAATAGATGCCCGGGCGTCCAATAGAGGAAATACGGTATTTTCTCTCCGTGTTTTGACCCACGCACATGTCAAGTAGATGAAATTGTAGTCGTTGCACTTATAACAACCTCATTATTGTTTCACTATTTAGTGTTTCGGAATAAATTCATTTCCTTTATATTGTTTTTTTTTGTATCACGGTTACTTAATATAACCTGACAGCTATCGTTATATAACCTTTACAGGGCCCCAATGGTTCTTGTAGTGCAGCTACTGTGGTGCTGGTAACATTAAGCCATGCATCCTTGTGGGGCCTCATACAGGTAACACTGTGTATGCATTTAGATGGGATATGCCATATATAGAATTTGTCCACGGATTTCATTGGGTTATATAAGTTACAACTCTTCTTAATCGGGTTTTGGGTTCAGGTTGTTTGCTTAAGGTACATGTATTACACCTGTGCTGGCAACTTGTTGTCACGTGGTCACAGATATACAGACAGTGATGCCAGGTGAGGTGCTTTAGCATTTTATTCTAAACTATGAAAAATATTACAAATCAAGTAAAAATAGTGAAGGTTTTCAATGTTTTATCATTGTTAATAGTTGGTTTGAATTTACGTGAATGCGTGTACTATTACAAATTTTGTGGATGAAATCTGATATCTGATATTAGTATCACGCTTGAGGGAATTGAGGAAATAATCTAGCAATTTACTTTGGTAAAACTTAAAATGTCCTGTGGGGGAAAACGTTTAGAAATATTTTCATTATATGCCATTTCCATAAACGCTTACAGACAGCGGACAATAGTGTAAATATTAAACTTTGGAATAAATACAAAGTGCAATGCATAAATAATTAATAAAAGTATATAAACTATTGTTGTGATGATTGCTGTAAACCAGTCATATTTCTGCATACTTTTAAATATAAAGATGTAATATATTAATGAGCATGAAATATCACTTTAAATATTTGTCAGTATTCGCAGTTGACCTCCATCTCAAATAATATTGTTATATATTGAAGTTCTAAAAGCATTGTACATTCGAGAGAAAAGTGATACACGTTTTCGCATGGATTTCCACACAGGGATGTAAAAGTTTCCTGGGAAATTGACTTTAAAAAAATGTGAATTGGGGAAAGTACAGGAATGTCTTCAACGAGTATGAAGCGTATTTGCTCTTCTGTCCCCAAATAAGAAGTGCCAAGGTAGCAAATGTATTTCAGACTCAACACTACATTTTAAACTGAAAGTGTAGAAGATATTGTCTTCACCTCTGCGAAAGGTTGTTCCATTATTTGAGTGTGTACTACTTTTGTTTCTATTTGTAAGATTATATTGACTAATGTTGGCTACTCTTGGTGGTAGAAGGTCCTTCAAATAAGCTGGACTTGTTAACAATGTTG
Source organism: Haliotis rufescens (assembly GCF_023055435.1). Classification (NCBI taxonomy): domain Eukaryota; kingdom Metazoa; phylum Mollusca; class Gastropoda; order Lepetellida; family Haliotidae; genus Haliotis; species Haliotis rufescens. Next base: position 29,087,364 of record NW_025963779.1, read on the forward strand.
TATATACCGATGGAAACGAATAAGGGAACAATGAAAAATATAGGGAAATAAGATTTTCTGTCAACACATTTGAAATAGCGCCATACAAATTCAACACATGTCAGAATCAAATGTATTTGTGTGCATTATTTACAACGCGTATTTGGAGGACAAGGCTGAGAACCCATGATAGCATACCATTTTACTGTGTGTAAAACTAAGTGTTCCGTTTTTTATTTCCATCAGTATATATTACATAGTTTCTCCCAGCCTGTTTCATGATATAAACGAGTTGCGAATTTAGGAAGGCAAATTGAAACTTTTTAAGTTTATCAGAATTGATATAAATTTATATTCAGTTATCACAGACTTCAGAAGCGCATTCGAGAATATGTCTCATAAACCTAAGGAGAGTTTAGACAACGTTGATCTGTCGAGTACATATTTAAGTTTTCCGAAAGAAAATATAATTTTAGATGCAGAGTTACCTATACCGTCAATATGTACAGACCATTTCATATCTTGTGATATAAATTACTAACATCGAGATGTTTATGAGTACTGTAATCGAGTGATGAAGTGGTGTATTATCATAGATCAAATTAGGTTTGGCAATATCGTTTGTGTGACTGAATAATATATATGTTGTTTTGTCGGGATTATATTTTACAAACCAGTTATATGCTCAGTTGTAAAGGTAATCTAAATTATGATTCAAGGCTTCTTCCAAGTGGTTAATTCTAACAGACGATGTACCAATAGACCTGTCATCGGCAAAACTAACGAGTTGAATTGTTAAGTTTATACGCAATTACGCCAAACCGTCTATGTATACATGGAATAGAAAATGACCCAGTGCAGAGCCAGGGGGTAATCTAGCCGAGGTGTATTTCAATGAGGATAGAAAACCATTTACAACTACCCCTTTGTTTTTCACATTTACACAGTATAAAGCCTAATTTTAGTATATGCCAAACCTCATCGAACGCTTTCGATACGTCACAGAATTTCATACCATAGAATTCATGCTTTTAAACAGATACAGCAATGTCAACATTTCAGGTAAGTATGAGACATGAGAGTTTCCTAGAACAAATCCGTATTGGAACTCATAAACGCTGATCTCTTTGAAATTGTTTGTGTAAATGTTTCAAAAGATATTGGGCGTTTGGGTAGCCTAGTGGTTAAAAGCGATCGCTCGTCACGCCGAAGATCCGGGCTCGATTCCCGACATGGGTACAATGTGTGAAGCCCATTTCTGGTGTCCCCCGCCGTGATATTGCTGTAATATTGCTAAAAACAGTGTTAAACCATACTCGCTCACTCACTCATTCAGAGACGTCGAGGTTACGTAATTGTCGACCAGGGATTGTCAGCGGGTCTAACAGTCAGAAACTGACGGCCAAAAGAAACGTTACCAACATTAAGTGATTTGCCACTTTGAAACAAATATGCAAACCTTTTCAAAAACAGTAAAGAACACATCTCACGAATACAGCCTTCATGTTCTCTGTCGTTCTTTGCACGTGCTTTACGGATTTTGGGAGATATTAGTGTTTTTCAGAATTTTTTAAAAACATTCTTTCCCAAATTATCGTGCAATTACCGGGTATAAATTACGCACGGATCTGTTCCCTATCATTGGTTGCGATGATTAACACCAACGAACATGCCAAGACTGACCGTTGTGGCTGAAATATTGCCGATGTGACGTAAAGCATTAACTCACTCACTCACTTATCTGGGGAACAGATTTCTTACTGTGACGTCATCAGCTGCCAACAGCTTAGGACATCCGGTCAGCAGACAAACAGTGACCAGACGACTACGACATTATGGTCTCCGGGCTTATCGCCCTTTCAAGGGCATGACCTTGACCCGTCAACATCGACGTGCCAGATTGACGTGGTGCAGGCAAACTCAGCGATGGCAACAAAGGGAATGGCGGCGAGTGCTGTTTAGTGACGAGAGCAGGTTCCAACTCTTCAAACCTGATGGGCGGACGCGAGTTTATCGACGACGTGGTGAACGTACGGCTCCTTGTTGTGTCTCGGAGGTGGAACCTTACGGGGGCAGAAGTGTGATGGTCTGGGGCGGCATTTGCCGGGACGAGAGGACGGAACTTGTCAGCATCGAAGGCAATCTGACAGCACAACGCTACATTGACAATATCTTACGGCCAGAGGTTCTTCCTTTCATCCAGCGTCAACAACTGACGGTGTTCCAAAAAGATAACGCCACACCCCATAAAGCCCGTATTACTAGAGACTTCCTCAACGCCAACAACGTTACTGTCCTGCCGTGGCCAGCTCGATCACCAGATCTGTCACCCATAGAACATCTCTGGGACCAGCTGGGGCGTCGTCTTCGGAAACGTCAACATCCTCCCTTCACGAGACAAGCGTCGATCGTTGCCCTCCGTGAGGAATGGAATCGGATACCTGCAGTCGATGTGAGGACGCTTGTCTACTCAGTTCGACGCCGCATTCGAAGATGCATTGCCGCTCATGGAGGTCATATCCCGTATTGAACGGTCTGGACCGTCGTCACCTTAAAGTTGTAACCATTGTTGTTGATCGAATACTGGACGAATGACCCCTTGTCAAGAAATGTCCCTGTCGGAAGTCAAGGACTTTGATGTTGAATTCGTAAATTCGCATTTTACTGTTCCGAATGATGAATTTCTACAATACACAATTGTTACTGCTGCTTCAAATTGTGTTGGTCCAATTTTATCCCAGAAATATCGTTGGTAACGTTTCTTTTGGCCGTCAGTTTAGTTTCATGTGGTATGAGGTCAGCCAGGATACGTGTCGATTACCATAGATGGCAACATGATCTAGGTCTGCAGTACTGACTTTGGTTATGACAATTGGTTCGACTGTAAACGTGTTACACTATAGTGTTTATTCATGTAAAATATCTGTAACAGACAGGAATGAAATGTGACAGTGTGTCTTATCGTGCTGTGGTGGATGTTACACCAAGTAATTTGTTTCCACAGAACTGATCTATGAATGAACTTCCTGCTGCTTTCGACCGAATAAACCAACTCTACGTGCTAGAAGCCTGTTATTTCATATCTACCGCTACACATATACATACAGTAAACTACGGTTATAACGAACACGCTTATAACGAACTGACGGATATAACGAACTTACTTTTTAGTCCCGACTATTTGCTGTGGTTATGCTGTGTACATGCTTATAACGAACTACGGTTATAACGAACTAAAAATAGTAGTCCCTTTGAGTTCGTTATAACCGTAGTTTACTGTATTGGCTCCGTATCAAAATGTTGTTTATTTCATAATATGCCCTTGTATATACCTTTAGCAGTTTTCAGTACAATAAACTGAATTGAATGCAATTGCGCAGCTTGAAAAGGAGGCACGCCCACTAAACCGTCAGTGTGTGTTGTAACCGTTGTAGATAGTGTGCTTCAATACAGATATGGATCACCAAGTTACCTGTATACTATGTTAGCTTTATAAAAGTACCAATTTCTGTTTATTAAATGTTTGTTTGTTTGTTGTTTAACGCCGCACCGAGCAATATTCCAGCTATATGACGGCGGTCTGTAAATAATCGAGTCTCGACCAGACAATCCATTGATTGACAGCATGAACATCGATCCACTCAATTGGGATCGATGACATGTATCAACCAAGTCAGCGAGCCTGACCACCCGATCACGTTAGTCGCCTTTTACGACAAGCATAGTCGCCTTTTACGGCAAGTATGGGTTGCTGAAGACCTATTCTACCCCGGAATCTTCACGTTTATTAAATGACTCTACTGATGCTGGTAAAGCGTACTTCGTATGTCCAACTGATAACAGTCGCGAAAACTTTATAACGTGCACACTGCACAATGGAAAATGACAACAATATTCATGAATATGTGATACTCGAGGTTATTGCAATCGAAACTCCCTTTAGTTTTTTAAATATGCAACATAAAATTTCCAAGTATTAATAGTTTTTTTAGTCGCATTCTATCTTATATGAGACGACAAATCCGTTGAATAATATTTATTACTCTCGCATGTCGGTTAAAAATAACTTATGCAAATAGATCGTGACAACAATCACTTTCAACACACCAACGTGACACAACGCATATATTGCGCAGAACCAGTCAGTGCAAAGGGGCTCCATTACAGTGCGTGACGCATTTGTTACACTCTCTGTTGAGGAGGAAGTATCGCTGCGAGGAGTGACAGTGATTTCACGACCAGGGCGCGCGTCAATAAATGACATTGCGTGTTAAGCTTCAGTTAAAATACTTTAAAACATTGAATTTGTAGTGAAAACACATAGCGCACATTACCCACAGTTAAATACACATGACAATCGTTTTGTCATTACTCACACAAAGTTGCTTTGTGAATTTCTGTTTCATTAATTACAGAAATTTTGGACATTAACATACTAGAAGAGCTAGGTTACCTGTAGATTTACCCGTGTTAAATTAAATTAGGGATCGAACGAATGTTAAAATTAAAGCGCATTCTTTGGTGTTAACAAATATATTGGTGAACCGGTATGAGTAGTATTAATGTTTATCTATGTTTTTTGTTGTTTACCGCCGCACTCAGCAGTAATCCTGCAATATGACTGCGGTCTGTAAAAAAATCGAGTCTGAACCAGACAATCCAGTGATTGACATCATGAGCATCGATCTGCTCAATTGGGAATCGATGACAAGCAGCATCCAAGTCAGCGAGCCTGACCACCCGATCACGTGAGTCGCTTTTCACAAAACATAGTCGCACCTCACGGGAAGCATGGGTTGCTGAAGACCTATTGTCTACCCCGATCTTCCCGGGTCTTTTAATCAAGTACCACGCTGCATGTGCTCATATGGTACCTGTGTTTGAAAAAAACTAAACTATGTATGAAACTGTGTAGCACCTGTACAGAAACATATGCAGGCCTTGCAAGGTTTAGTTCTACATCACACTTAAATAAAAGTGACACCCTCCATTTTCACATAAAAAGTAGTGAGTGAATATGGTTTTACGCCGCTTTTAGCAATATTCCAGCAATATCACGGCGGGGAACACCAGAAATGAGCTTCACACATTGTACCCATGTCGGGAATCGAACCCGGGTCTTCGGCGTGACAAGCGAACGCTTTAACCACTAGGCTACCCGACCGCCCCCACAAAAAGTAAGGTGTCACAGTCGGACACAGAAATACTTTCTTAGACATTTACATTTTCTACAAAGACTTTTTTGCCACATATTCTATGACTATTGCTTTGAAATCAACTCTGCATTTTGTAACCTATTAGTTTACTTGCGCCCTCAAAGCAGCCTTTCCAAACAGTGGTTATTGTGATTTGAAACCTTTGACTGACCATTCTCTCAATGCATAGAATAAGGCTTTATAAACCCTGTATTGGCATTACAGGGTAGACAATATCCGTCATATCCAACGAGTCCGCAGCTCATTTCGGCTGGTGGCTAAGTAAAATAACTAGATATTGGGAGAAACAATTATTAGTCCGTCTTGATTTTTACTAGTCTCTAGTTAACGGACTAGTGAAAAAGGTTTTAACAACACAAATATCGTTCGTTCTCGGTGTTCGGAAAAATAATGTGTTGTGGATAAAAATACTGCATGACAGCTCCTTTCAGGAAAATAAAATAATGTGTTGTGGATAAAAATACTGCATGACAGCACCTTTCAGGGAAATAGAATAATGTGTTGTGGATAAAAATACTGCATGACAGCTCCTTTCCGGGAAATAAAATAATGTGTTGTGGATAAAAATACTGCATGACAGCACCTTTCAGGGAAATAGAATAATGTGTTGTGGATAAAAATACTGCATGACAGCTCCTTTCAGGGAAATAAAACAATGAGTTGTGGATAAAAATACTGCATGACAGCTCCTTTCAGGGAAATAAAATAATGTGTTGTGGATAAAAATACTGCATGGCAGCTCCTTTCAGGGAAATAAAATAATGTGTTGTGGATAAAAATACTGCATGGCAGCTCCTTTCAAGGAAATAAAATAATGTGTTGTTGATAAAAATACTGCATGACAGCTCCTTTCAGGGAAATAAAATAATGTGTTGTGGATAAAAATACTGCATGGCAGCTCCTTTCAAGGAAATAAAATAATGTGTTGTGGATAAAAATACTGCATGGCAGCTCCTTTCAAGGAAATAAAATAATGTGTTGTGGATAAAAATACTGCATGGCAGCTCCTTTCAAGGAAATAAAATAATGTGTTGTGGATAAAAATACTGCATGGCAGCTCCTTTCAGGGAAATATGTTGTATGTATTTTGAAGCACTGACAGTCTCAAACAGAAATCCTACTCCCTGTATACAATATGGAGTGGTCGTTTTCCAGCAAAGTGCGGCGTTAGACATTGGAAGCTGGATGGGTGTAAACTATTTCAATCATTTATAAATTTTGTATTAGACGACAAAACAGTAAAAAATACACGATGACTATTAAATCATGGCCCTCTCCATTCAAAAGCACTGAAACAGCTTTAGCGAAATGTCGGAATTTGAAATGTCCCGTGTTGATTATGCATGCACACCCATAGGAGACTATGGAGTCGAAGGTTATATGGCGAGAGATATAGGCTGTCATAGCAGAATGGCATCTTAAATCCAATCTCACCCTTTGGAAGAGATGTATCTCCATTTTCAACCTCAACGTAGTTAATTATTTATTTGGAGTTGTACGGTTTCAAATGAAAGGCGTGTATGGGAAACGGGCACATCCGGTATTGCATATTATCTTGTTTTATACAACTATAAAACAGCTACACAAATTGTTGCTGTCAATATACATACAGATTGTTTTACTCTACAACTCGTCGTTGTTCAGAACAACATGATACTTGTTTATGTCAACCAAGCCAGCGAGCTTGACCACCCGATCCGTAAGAGGCGACTATGGTTGTCATAAGAGGCGACTAACGGGATCGGGTAGTCAGGCTCGCTGACTTGGTTGATGCATGTCATCGTATCCCAACTGCGTGGATCGATGCTCATGATTTCAATCACTGGATTGTCTGGTCCAGACTCGATTATTTACAGACCACTGTCATATACCTGGAATATTCCTGAGTGCGGCGTTAAACAACAAATAAACAAACAAAGCTTTTCATTTGGCCAATCTGATCAGAAATTCATGTGCTTAAAGAGACAGATAAAGCATGGGATGCTAACTTCTTGCATCTATGTTCTATCCCCCAATTTAAATGAATGTTATGTATGAGGAATCCAGCATTTCATGTATGGCCTTCTCAGTGAAGTTCAGAAGACATTTGCTGTCATTTATGCAAATTGGTCCTGAACCTTTTAAGATAGAGATGTAGACTTGTGTATCTATGTGTCGGTATGTTTAGTGAAAAAGGTTTCTCCTTTGGTTTGTCATGTAGTATAGTGGTATACAGAGGAGGAATACAGAGGTTAATCAATGAGGATCAAGACAGTGTGCACACAGGCATTTATGTTTTTTCAATAATAAAAATGCAAAAATCTTTTTTCTGGATTGTCTGGTCCAGACTCCATTATTTACAGACCGCCGTCATATAGCTGGGATATTGCTGAGTGCGGCGTTAAACAACAACAAAACAAACAAAACCATGTTAATACTGTGTCTGTATTCGCCAGTGATAGTAAAGGGTATGCGCAGTGTTTCTGGCTACATATAGGACGTGGAGAAGTGTCCCTGAAGCCTGTGATATGATATCTGTCTATTACAATTTATCCTCAAACAATTTACTACCCTTCTGGTTTACAGATACCATGCACTTTGTAATTACCGACTTAAACGAGGATCGGATGGTTACAGATGGACCATTGCTGAATGCGGCGTAAAACAATAGTTACACACTCAAAGCGCTGACATGCTGTTTCTCTGAGTGAACCTTCCAAAAACATACATCTTCAAAGTGATCAAGCCAGATCAGGTTTGTTGTTTTTTAAGAATGTTAAGGTACGCAGTTTCAGGGACGTTAAACTAAATCAGTTCTCACGTGACCTCACATTAACAATCGATTATTTTAATTGACGTGTTTTGTTTTGTGTTGCAGTATTTAAGGATTTCAGAGTAAATGTGGTCTTAACGGTCGACAGTCGACTCTGCTTTTAGCGGATATTTCTTGTGATTATGAACGGGAGCTAATTTTTGATTGTGGTATTACATCAGAATGGGTGTAAATGAAAATTATTTGTATACCCAATGCTGTCATGTATTTGAACAATGTGTTACATTCAATACTCTGTGTTAAAACATTTAAGAAACATGCATGTATTGCCATACATGTGACTATAGCGAAATATCAACTACAAAATTGAATATATAGTTAATGCGTGGGCTTGACGACGTGAAACATGTATTACCTCTAGTACTACTTGCACAATGCCCGTATACATGTTTATTTGCACAAGAGGTTGTAGAATCGGAACAATCTCCTACTACATAACTGTACAGATACAATCTTGAAGATCTGAACAGATATGTGCATTAAATCAGTTGTTACAAATTGCCATTTTATGAGCCCTGTATAAATAGCCGAGCAGGATGCGGAAACGAATGGCTCATCTGATATTGCTATTTTTGCAAACGTTTCAGTAGGTAGGTACAACGTATGCACGGCATGTCGACTGTTGCTAGAACACGGGGGTGTAAAAGCGGCGCTTAAACTACACAGGCAGCAGGCACCATGTAACTCGAGCAGTGTGCAGCACACACAGATACTTGAGAATTAATTACGAGCTTGTTTATGAAGCACTCATAAAATATGTAAAACGGCCGCTTTCTTCCCATAAAAGTATTGTTTCATCTTTCACATGAATGCAGTTTCTTTGGAATACTCCAGTCGAGGCTCATTAGTGGCACGTGGTCCTGATTTAATAATGGCTGCCAGAAGGAGAAACACAACCGCCATGGACTATTACAGAAAACAATGAGAGGTTAACAATTGTTTCATTGATTGAAAAACTGCTTTTGTACCTTTTCCATTTAATCAACCACAAGAAAGTGCCAAATAACGCGTGGTACATTCATTCAAAATCATCATAAGTTGCATTATTGATTGTTGAGTATGTATATCAACAAACGTTAAATGTCCCTGACACATGCTATAATACACATATACTCTCAATGTCTCGTTATTAATATTCATTAACATGTAATTCATGATTGAATCAATAAATGAAACCAGATTGCTGTATCGATGACGTCACTTGGTGGATGATGATTGGATAATGGCCAAAGTACCGCCCCGTTTTGGTTCAGTTGGTGTGGGCAACATATGTAAATCAGTTGACATGAGCTATCACTGGTCAACCAAGGTTTACTTCGGTTATACCTTGGTCAACACGGGTTCACCTGGGTTGTCCAGGGTTGAAGTCAAACGCAAGTATACAGTCTGGCCGCCTGATCTCCACGTTCGTCGGTTAAGCAGAAGGTCGTGAAGACCTACTTTGACCCGGAATCGACACGTAGAAAGAAGGCGACAGGTTTCAAACATAAAACAAAATGATTGAAAGAACAAATTTACAAAATATACAAAGTGGATGTTACGACATAAGGTTTTCGCGAAACTGGTACATCAGAATTAAGCTAATTCTCCAGTTGGCAAGAATTCAATGGATTATGATTTCAAAGATTCGCTGTTGTGTTTGGTAGCCATACATTCTGTTAGCACTGCGTTAAGTGACTGTGTGATGCATGTGTTAGCAAAACATCCTGTTTGCATTGCGTTAAGTGACTGTGTGGTGCATGTGTTAGCCAAAGAGCCTGTTTGCATTGCGTTAAGTGACTGTGATGCATGTGTTAGCCAAACAGCCTGTTTGCACTGCGTTACGTGACTGTGATGCATGTGTTAGCCAAACAGCCTGTTTGCATTGCGTTAAGTGACTGTGTGATGCATGTGTTAGCCAAACAGCATGTTTGCACTGCGTTAAGTGACTGTGATGCATGTGTTAGCCAAACAGCCTGTTTGCACTGCGTTACGTGACTGCGATGCATGTGTTAGCCAAACAGCCTGTTTGCACTGCGTTACGTGACTGCGATGCATGTGTTAGCCAAACAGCCTGTTTGCACTGCGTTACGTGACTGTGATGCATGTGTTAGCCAAACAGCCTGTTTGCACTGCGTTAAGTGACTGTGATGCATGTGTTAGCCAAACAGCCTGTTTGCACTGCGTTACGTGACTGTGATGCATGTGTTAGCCAAACAGCCTGTTTGCACTGCGTTACGTGACTGTGATGCATGTGTTAGCCAAACAGCCTGTTTGCACTGCGTTACGTGACTGTGTGATGCATGTGTTAGCCAAACAGCATGTTTGCACTGCGTTAAGTGACTGTGATGCATGTGTTAGCCAAACAGCCTGTTTGCACTGCGTTACGTGACTGCGATGCATGTGTTAGCCAAACAGCCTGTTTGCATTGCGTTAAGTGACTGTGTGATGCATGTGTTAGCCAAACAGCATGTTTGCACTGCGTTAAGTGACTGTGTGGTGCATTTGTTAGCCAAACAGCCTGTTTGCACTGCGTTAAGTGACTGTGATGCATGTGTTAGCCAAACAGCCTGTTTGCACTGCGTTAAGTGACTGTGTGGTGCATGCATGTATATGTTGGCCAAACAGCCTGTATGCACTGCCTTCAGTGGCTGAGGTCCATATCTATCTTAATTAAACAGTCCATTTTCATTTGTTCAACGTTCTTGTGTGGCTCATTCATATGCATGGCTGCCAAAAATCACGTTTCAACAAAAGAAGCTCTGCGGGTCATGCATATACTAATCTCTGGCCTTAAGTAGTTTGGAAAATTACCAATATCTCAAATAACTTTAGTTTGGCTTGGTGCGACATGTCTTCAATGTATCCAGGCTATCTTTATATGTTTGAATAAATTTGTATCACAATAAAATAATACTTTTAATCCCTCGCATTATATACACCAGAGTATTGCATAAAATATGATGAAAATGCCCTTGAATGTGCCCGTAAGTGTAGCATGGAACCTCATCTCAGTGAACACGTGTAAGGGAGTTTTGCTTCAAATTTACATATCAACGTGTGGGTTTCAGCCACTTCGGCAATTTCAGCGGATTTGTAACAAAAACTCGTAATCTTGATATGTTATCTTGGATGTAATCACTAACTAACGCCAAGAACATTTCGTGTGTGTGTGTTTCCAGACGGTGCTGCGATGTACGTGGCCCTCCGCACCATAAACACAGAACGCCAGACTAAACAGATCTCGTTTTAAGGATATGGAAAATATGTGTCAACTTGGTAATTCTTAGGTAAATGGCATGACTAGTTTGGGTTAAGCACGCAAACAAAAACATTTCTTTTTACACGTACATAAACACCCACACTCCATCAATGCTTTTCTTGAGAATTTCGACGTTATTTTTTATAACGACAGTGTAATTCAACGTTGGGAATTTACTTCTCTTGATATTATACACATAGATAGGATGAGTAGGTTGTTCGTCTTACCTGCTTTACACACTAAACTTTCGTTAAAAGGGGACTTCGCTTTTGCAGTCCCACGTTTAGTCAAGTCATTTTGACGCTACATAGTTATTTTAACCTGGTTAATGGTTGCCTTATTGACATAAAGACTTTGTTTCAGGTGCTTGTGTTCAACGCCGCACTAAGCAATATTTCAGCAATATTCTTACGACAAGCGTAGTCGCCTTTTACGACAAGCATGGGTTGCTGAAGACCTATTCTACCCCGGATCTTCACGGAGTTACATAGAGAAACAAGGTACTAATTATAACGTCTTGCGCTGTACTTAAGATGAATCTGACCAACCGATCCCGTTAGTCGCCTCTTACGACAAGCGTAGTCGCCTTTTACGGCAAGCATGGGTTGCTGAAGACCTACTCTACCCGATCTTCACGGGTCCGTAAATATAACAAAACAACAACATGTATGTACATCACAAATGTTTGCTAATCACAATAAAACAGCAATGCATGTAAGTTGAAGAATATCATAAAACAGTTTAAACATCTTTTTACCAAAAGCTTCGCTAACTTACCTCCAAAAATGTTTCATCGTAAGTAAACTTTGACAATAGATTCCAGATCGAAAACAACGCTGATTCGAAGGAAAGCTATTCCTGTACATATTATATCTGGACAAAGCCTGTCACATTACATTCGCACGTGAGCTGAATACTGTTTGTTCAGTGACTGTGTTGTGTTCTGTGAAACTGAATAATCGAATTTCACCTTTTTGCATACAGAGTTCTTGTTTTTTTCTGAAATCACCTCTTCTTCAGCAAAACTCTGAGACTGTTTATACAAGCAATGACAAAGTTTTGACATTTACAGTCACGTAATGGCTATATAAACCAATCAAATCATATTTCCGGTGCACGGACTTTACGAAGCGCGTGCATTTGCTGTCGTCTGCTAAGAATATTGCTGACTGCGGCATATAAAATACCGAAATTTAAAGGCGGTATTTTCAGTGCCCATACATTAACTTAATGGTGTTTTTTATGTCCACACATAAACTTAATGGTGGGATTTTCAATGTCCATAAATAAACTTAATGGTGAGATTTCAATATCAACACATGAACTTAAAGGTGGGATTTCAATGTCAATACATGAACTTAAAGGTGGGATTTCAATGCTATACATGAACTTAAAGGTGGGATTTCAATGCTATACATGAACTTAAAGGTGGGATTTCAATGTTCATACATGAACTTAAAGGTGGGATTTCAATGTCAATACATAAACTTAAAGGTGGGATTTCAATGCTATACATGAACTTGAAGGTGGGATTTCAATGCTATACATGAACTTAAAGGTGGGATTTCAATGTCAATACATGAACTTAAAGGTGGGATTTCAATGTCAATACATAAACTTAAAGGTGGGATTTCAATGACCATACATGAACTTAAAGGTGGGATTTCAATGACCATACATGAACTTAAAGGTGGGATTACAATGTCCATACATGAACTTAAAGGTGGGATTTCAATGTCCATACATGAACTTAAAGGTGGGATTACAATGTCAATACATGAACTTAAAGGTGGGATTTCAATGTCCATACATAAACTTAAAGGTGGGATTACAATGTCCATACATGAACTTAAAGGTGGGATTTCAATGTCAATACATAAACTTAAAGGTGGGATTTCAATGACCATACATGAACTTAAAGGTGGGATTACAATGTCAATACATGAACTTAAAGGTGGGATTTCAATGTCAATACATAAACTTAAAGGTGGGATTTCAATGCTATACATGAACTTAAAGGTGGGATTTCAATGTCAATACATGAACTTAAAGGTGGGATTTCAATGTCCATAAATAAACTTAATGGTGAGATTTCAATACCCATACATGAACTTAAAGGTGGGATTTGAATGACCATACATGAACTTAAAGGTGGGATTTGAATGTCAATACATGAACTTAAAGGTGGGATTTCAATGCTATACAAGAACTTAAAGGTGGGATTTCAATGCTATACATGAACTTAAAGGTGGGATTTCAATGTCAATACATAAACTTAAAGGTGGGATTTCAATGTCAATACATAAACTTAAAGGTGGGATTTCAATGCTATACATGAACTTAAAGGGGGGATTTCAATGTCCATATATGAACTTAAAGGTGGGATTTCAATGTCCATAAATAAACTTAATGGTGAGATTTCAATACCCATACAATAACTTAAAGGTGGGATTTGAATGACCATACATGAACTTAAAGGTGGGATTTCAATGTCCATACATGAACTTAAAGGTGGGATTTCAATGTCCATAAATAAACTTAATGGTGAGATTTCAATACCCATACATGAACTTAAAGGTGGGATTTCAATGTCAATACATGAACTTAAAGGTGGGATTACAATGTCCATACATGAACTTAAAGGTGGGATTTCAATGTCCATACATGAACTTAATGGTCAGATTTCAATACCCATACATGAACTTAAAGGTGGGATTTCAATGTCCATACATGAACTTAAAGGTGGGATTTCAATACCCATACATGAACTTAAAGGTGGGATTTCAATGTCCATACATGAACTTAAAGGTGGGATTACAATGTCCATACATGAACTTAAAGGTGGGATTTCAATGTCCATACATGAACTTAAAGGTGGGATTACAATGTCCATACATGAACTTAAGGGTTTAATTTCAACGTCCACGTTGGCTGCATGTTGAACAACGAAGGGGAGTTTTTGCCGGTCAACTGTCCGGTCATACAAAGTTAACTTATTTCTCATCTTTTAAAGTCTTTTGAGCCTTTGAGTCTTTATACTCTCCTTCGGGGAGCTTGCTGGCCGCCGTATTGAAGTTGAGCTCTTCGAATATTGTCAATCTTCTCAAATTCCTTCAATTTGGAAACAAATTCATATAAATTTGGATGGGCCTTTCCTAAGCTTCTATTCAGGCATGAATGCCATCCTTCGGGGTGATTGTTTGTTCTCGGCCCTGTGTTGTTGTGTTGTGTCTGAAAGGCCGTGCGGACGATGTTGTTTTTTAATCGACTGTTGATACCACATGTATGTAAAGCAACATCTTATTCTAAACTGTGAAATTGTAGACAATTTCATTTATGAAGCAACATCTTCCTTTTCTCTCGCTGTTACATTGGACCATTCCATTTTTCACCAGGTAAGATAGCATTTCACTACTCTCAGTCTGCCTACACTAATTACTTATTTATACTCAGTCAAAAAAATGTAGGCAGATTGAGATGTAGGCAGACTGAGAAGTTACCGTGCCGTTACTCGTAATTTGTTTATAGAGTCGAAACCTTATTTGCTCTTGAGTCAGTCCATTCTAGAACTAATTATTGCAGGGCCACTGAGTTTTCGTTTAGTTTGTTAAAAAATATATGTGATAAAGTGTTCTCTTTGAGATATATAATAGCAAATGTATGCTGTAATTGCAGTATCGAGTACCAACTGAAACGAAAAAGCCACTTAAATGATTGGCCTTAGTTATGATTCGAATGATTGATCTGATTGATCTATAAAGAATTGGAAGGGATGGATATGTTTGTACTCTTCCTTTGGAGCGAAATGTTATCATAAGATAATATCGCCCTGATGCAATGTTCACTTGGTTTGAACAATTGAAAACAATTTCCTTCAGATGAAATCACGGCGCATTAGTACTGCAAGAGTTATGTCCCCTGTTTAAACACTTCGCAACAGACGCTGCAAAATTCTTTTTTTTTAAAAGAAATTTCGTCAATTGTTTTTTCACCCAACTTGTAAAAACGAACATTTTGTTCGCCTTAGTTGAAAACCTTCACATTCGTCTATTAATATAAACCCTCGGCTTTCCAGTGTCATTACCGGTGTATCCACGGTACCTTCTCTGAACGGATGGGCAAGTCGTCTGAAGCGCCGCAATTCGCTATGCAGAGTTGCGTCCCTTGGGCACGCCAGAAACCTATGATTGTGGGTTCGATTCCCGGTTCGCCCCGATTATGTTTCTAGGTTTGTCCACACCATACCTGTGCTCGTGGGTTTCACCAAATTGGTCAACGTCTGAGACCTGCATCACTTCGGGCTTTCCTCCAACATCAAGCTGACATGCCGTAATATGACTGGAAATTGTTCAAGGCGGCGTTGAACCAAACTCACTCACTTAGTAACTGTTTGATTGACATTCTAGAAGTTAGTGAGTAAATAAGAAAACGTAAACTTTATGGATAACAACTTACTGCATATCTCGCGACATTTCGATATAGATTCTTACACTGTTATCAAGCTAGAGTGACGACAAACAAGTGACAACAACAGGTAATAGATAACATGTACCATAGAATAGAAATAGAAGATGAAAGGCATGTTTTATTATATTGTCCACACCATGAAGGTCTCAGGTTTTATCTCATTTACAGATGCTGTACGTATGTTCTGATTTTGATAGTTTTAGTGATTTACAGAAAGTAGTTTTTTTTTGTATCGACTGTAAGACCCCCTCACGGCTCGCCTATATTCCTAGCAATATTACTGAATATCACCAGCCTACTGTTTATCGATATGACAAATGCCGAAATCCCAAACCTCTTTTCTGGTTTTGAATAAATGGGACACTTACTATTTTTTACATCACCTCAGCTCTAAACATGATCCAAATTATCGGTACTGATCTCGTAAACAGAAATATGTGATTGTGTTTTCATAATGTTACCACAGTACACAAAATAAATCATTAAACAGTTTTGCCAAACGCCCAATGAGGGGAATCGAACCTGATCAGGTATGTACGTCCTCGACGCCCAATTGTATTGGCTTTACGAACTCTGGTGGCCTAGCACTGAACCCCGTCTGACCCCTGACAAGCCCAATATGTAAAGGAAACGTGATGTGAGGAAATGTCAATTCAATAAATGATTATATGTGTAATCTATGAAAGCAGATGACCCATATAACGTAAGTCACATAACCGTATGCACCTTCAAATCATGATTCAGATACATCCGATTGTAAAGACTTAGTGAAGACACAGAGGCGCTCGTAAAATATCACAGCCCCTCCAATGTGGAGTTCAAATAGTAACTCCGCTTTACAGCAGGTGTGTGGCAGGTAGGGTCAAGACAGATGGTAGGCAACACAAATACCGAAAGCTAGATTGTGAAATATTGATTGCTGTCTATTAATGTGTATATCAATTTTAAAATAAAAAAAGTGATGACGGAGTGAAGATTGTGGTAGAGTAAAGGAAACCAATGCTGCAACATCACATACGTTTGTTTATTTGCTGTTTTCGCCGCACTCAACAATGTTCCAGCAGTGTGAAGTCGACCTGTACATAATCGAGTCTTAACCAGACAATGCAGTGATTGATATTATGAGCAACGATCAAGGGAGTACACCCACCAACACCACCACCTCTGTAAGTCGATAAGAATAACTTTATTAGTTCGTCGAAAGTGTTGCATCCTATTGGAAAAAATTCATTCTTTGTAAATTGATATAATGGAAAAATCGTTCAACGAAATCACTCCTTTTCTTAGAATTAAGCATTCTCTGTTATAAGGAGTTTATGATGTGGCGACGCCAGTCAGTTTAATAGGCGGCTGATGTTTCACGTCAATCATCGACAAAGCCTACCCGGAAGTAAATATGTCACGCAGGCAAGGATAGTCTGCAGCGCTGTTCACAAGCAGCTCTCTTCAAGTTCACGTGATAAACACATCCAGACGTGAGTACATTCATAACTAGATGTTTACATGTTAAGTACACTTAAAAATTGCTATCATATATGTTTGCCTCGCTTGTGCGTAGATCTGGACAGCCAGATTCGACAGATCTGGTATCACTGTCTTGTGATATTCCTACCGGGAACTTCAAATGATATCCTGTAAAATGTGCAGTCACATGCTTACATATGTACCACCAAAAAGTCAAAAAGCGTTTTCAGTAAGCGATTTGCGTTAGCAGATAATGTTTGTAAGCACGTCATAAGTACATATTTAGTACAGTTAGATGATTTAGTTGTCTTGGTTTCAATAAGGTGAACAGGGGAGCTGTGGTGTTCTGGGTCATAGGAAGGAATTTTAGATTTGTAGGGTGGGTGGTGGTGGTGGACTTATGGGCTAATCCCAAGGCATATATTAATTGGGTGTGGTTGGGTTGGGGTGGGGTGGCGAGAGAAAAGTAAACTGCCCCAAACCTTCACAAAAATTTCTTATATTTGTACATTAAAATGAATAGTGTAACTCATATGAAATATATGCTAACAAAAAGGTTGCTATGAACCTGGTGTTTGTGGCACGGTTCAAAGCATGGCTTAAAGGGTTCCCCCCTTTGAAAATAACCTCGTAACCCGCCTACCCCCCACACCCACCCACCCCACCAATCCCCCCAATAGCCTTGTGTCTTGTTACCACCCCCTAACCCTCTCGACACCTTCCACTGAAGGCAAATGATGAAATAACTATGTGACATGTCTGTATACACCCCTTGGGCAATATGATGAAATGACTATGTGACATGTCTGTATACACCCCTTGGGCAATATGATGAAATGACTATGTGACATGTCTGTATACACCCCATGGGCAATGACTGCCTCCGTGGTCTAGTGGTAGAGCGTCCGCCCGGAGAGGAAGGTCCGGGGTTCGATCCCCGGCCGCGTCATACCAAAAGACGTTAAAAGATGGTACTTGTTGTTACCCTGTCTGGCGCTCGGCATTAAGGGGCTAAAACAAGAACTGGTCGGCTCGGAGTCAGTATACTGTGTCTGAGTGGGGCATTCATGTTAAACTGCGGCATGGTATCTCAGTGGGCTAGCATTATAAATCGGCATTAGTCCGGCCTAGTACAAGCAGCCTCACACATACATACACGTGCATGCACGTCGCTATATAAGTGCAATAATCTTGGACGCTACGTTAAACCCCATTTCACCTCATCTCACACCCCATGGGCAATATGATGAAATGGTATAGGGATAAGAGCTATGAACAATCAGCTTTTCCACGAATTTCCTTTTGTCGAAGAAGCTAAGTGTAGGGTACATCCCCTATTGTCAGTGTCATGACCCCAAGGTCTAGCTATGACTCCAGTGATATATCAGATAACACCAACTGTATTGTTCTGATAATGGTGACCTGGAATGATAAAGTATGGATGGCAGGCTGGGTAGTTAGTGGTGTCGTGATGTGATGTGTTCACTAAAAATATTATTAGTTATTAGCATTAGTTGAAAACATTATGACAAAGGAAATGATAACAATTACCGATACAACAATACTACTACTACTACTACTACTACTACTACTACTACTACTACTGCTGCTTCTACTACTAGTACTACTAGTACTACTCTACTGCTACTACCACTATTTCTACTACCACTCTACTGCTGCTGCTGCTTCTACTACTCTACTACTACTACTACTACTACTACTACTGCTGCTTCTACTACTAGTACTACTAGTACTACTCTACTACTACTAGTACTACTCTACTACTACTACCACTATTTCTACTACCACTTCTACTGCTGATGCTGCTTCTACTACTCTACTACTACTAGTACTACTACTACTACTACTGCTGCTTCTACTACTAGTACTACTAGTACTACTCTACTACTACTAGTACTACTCTACTACTACTACCACTATTTCTACTACCACTCTACTGCTGCTGCTGCTTCTACTACTCTACTACTACTACTACTACTACTACTACTGCTGCTTCTACTACTAGTACTACTAGTACTACTCTACTACTACTAGTACTACTCTACTACTACTACCACTATTTCTACTACCACTCTACTGCTGATGCTGCTTCTACTACTACTACTACTACTCTACTACTACTACTACTACTACTACTACCCATACTACTGCTGCTACTGCTACTACGACTAATCATACAATGGGTTCCAGTCATGATACACCAAGTGTACAGATCTAACAAAACCATAGTCTTTAAAATGAAATTATAATATATGTCATCTCATACAAAACAATGTCAATCAGTCAGAATAAAGATACATTTTTCATAAGTTTTTTTTTTTAATGATATAGGAGAGTTTTTTCCCTTTCAATAATGACCTCCTTCAATGAGTTTAAGCACTTTTTAAAATTATCTAGGTGGGACATCATTTCAACAAGATCTAGATAATAACTTAGGTGTTGGTCCCATTTTTTATTGATCATGATGAAACCCTTTTCATCTTTTGAATTGTAAGGATTATGTCTGTGAATCCTGCTGTCCATGAAGTTAGGGCTGGGACGAGTCCAAATTAACTACCCGGGTACCCATCCCCCTATACTTTACAATACTATACTGCTGAAAAGAAGTTCAGGACCACCCGATTCTTTCATATTGCTGTAGTTAATCTGTCCTGCTAAACCCGATATGTTTACATTACTATCGTTAATATGTCATGGCATGACAAATTAACGACAGTAATATGAAAGAATTGAGTGGTCCTTTACTTCTTTTGAGCAGTATAACAAGCAGTAAAAGTAATTTTTCCCAATCCTTCAAGGAGGATTAATATTTTTGTGTATTGATTTTCTTAAAATAGATTCTCTTGGTACCAAACTGTTACCTATTATTACATAGGTATTGTGCATGTTTAGGTTAGATAATCTTATGTGACTATACCATGTATACATTGCATTTGCAATCACAAGATAACTTCTTTCATGATAATTGTCCCTTGCACTTTAATACAGGACGTGTATTATTGTGTTGTCATCAGTGCCACCATCACGTGATCTGTGATATGATAAAGATAAATGATATCATCTCTAATGCCTCCTGTCATCTTGTGTCTGTATTGTTGGGATTCTAATAAGGCCGTAGCTCAAAGGTAAACTATTATAATTCTCAATAACGCTGTATATAATACTCAAAGAAGTTAAAAATCACCCACAATTGGAAAGCAGAGTGTTACAATACCCAAATACCCAGCCATATTAACTATAGTCATATAACAAAAAGTGTGTGTTCTATAACTTCTTTTGATAAGTATACTCACTGCCAAAAGAAATGTGACCAGAAACATGGAGAGAAGTATGTACGTTAAGAAGAGATGTTTCCAATGTGTACCACTTAATTACAAAACTGACAATCAGTCAAGTGTTACCACAGTGTCTTTATTCTTGTCACGATATGCTGCACATGATTTCCAAACTTTACACACTAATCCTGCACGAGACACATCGTGCATCTCAAGTCTATGACGTCGCATGTGATACGTTCATGAGAATTGGTTTACTCTACAGTATGTTCATTTGTGCATCGAACCAATCTAATATCACTTGTATATAAGTAATTCTACATATATTAACCAACATGTATGTTACTCGTGTTTCTTTTGGGTATTGTAACACTCTGCTTTTGGCAGTGTGTATATATATTTATTACCCACGTGGTGAAGATACAGGTGGTAAGATACTAAATCCGTACGTCACACGTGTGTCGTACAAGGTTGACCTTGTTTTATTCGTTTTGATTGGATAACCGTGACCTCTGTCACACCGGGACTACTTTTTTCATTCATAAAAAATCGCGAGACGTCATTCATTTTGCGATTACAAGGCAGAACTGAAGAAATTCATGAGAACGAGAGATATTTACAAACACTTTATTAAACCAAACAAGATAGTCACACACATCAAATTCGGTTTGCATTCTATATAAGTTATGCATAGAGGTCCTACAGAGATATAATCGAGCTAGATCTATAAATCGATTTACAATGTACGACTGCCGATCAAGCGCGTCCCTTGAGCGTGACGCACCCGACCATTTTCGCAACTTTCAATTTGATTTCACGTAAAAGGATAGTCGTGGTGAAATGAAGTCTGTTTAAACTATCTGGACAGATATCTAGACTTACTCTGGATGATCCGGTTGTGCCATCGGTGTCCCCCTTGAAGCGTATTTTCGCTCGGTCAGATACCATAGAAAGTCCACTCGTTTCGTAAAAATGGTATCTAACGAGAATGAGTGTAGTATTCTCTATATATTAAAAATCATGACAATGATCTCTTACCCTATTTTCAGTAAGCCTGTGGAATATCAGCGAAGCTCATGTCACAAAGTGGTTTTATTCAGTGTGCAAAATTAGCAGTGACTTCATAGTGAAATGGGGCGGTCGGGTAGCCTAGTGGTTAAAGTGTTCGCTCGTCACGCCGAAGACCCGGGTTCGATTCCCGACATGGGTACAATGTGTGAAGCACATTTCTGGTGTCCCCCGCCGTGATATTGCTGGAATATTGCTAAAAGCGGGGTAAAACCATACTCACTCACTCACTCACTCATAGTGAAATGCCATAGGATCCTCATCTTCCCCAGGCAAGCGTGTCCACTAGCCTTTGTCAAAGCCTAGTTTCTACCCTTGCCCGATAGGGGTGTCACGATAAATCGAAATATCGATATATTGCTGTTGGTAAGCACTTAAAATCAATATATTGATTGTTAAATCATTTTCCGATCAATAGTATCAATTTCAGTTAGGAATATCGATAGTTTCGATTATACATGCAATGCTGTTCAAATTTGTTTTTCTTTTGATCATGAGTGGTAGTTATTTACACATGGTAATGTGGAATTTTCTTTTTCGTAAATTATTAGGGTAAAGAACAAACAAATCAGTCATATGTCAAACTTTACTTTTTATTTGTTGTTATGGTTATCACATTCAAAGGAAACTTCAGTTCCAAGGTTTAATTCAACTCTAAATTCCATCTGAAATGATACACTGAAAACTATCGATATTTATCACAATAGTTGCTTGCAATATCAATAGTTATCGCAATAGTTTCTTTCAATATCAATAGTTATCGCAATAGTGATTTCCAGACCAATAGTCACCCTATTGCCCCATCAAGGCCACTTTCCTTGGCTTGACCCTGGCACCACCACGCGTAGATCACGAGTTGTGCCCCTTGTAATGAAGATGCGATATCCAATCAGATAGCTGTTCTCGTATAGCTTCACAAAGATGGTGACTACCATAAGCGACGACCTAGTCCATCAGATAACGAAAACATTCTCGATTTCATCCCTGACACAATGACATAGGCAATCGTTGGGGGGGGGGGTTTAAAAGATGAAAAAGACATATTCGCATAAAAAAAGACAGGCAGCGGTAAATCACTTTCGTACAAAGATGTAACAGTCATGGATTTTGATTTTGTGAAACGTTCTCTGATTGGACTATCAATATATGTGATAGAGTCCAATGATATCTAGCGCAGGAAAGTGAATTTTTTTATATATTTGGATGTACAATGAATTTAGATGGAATATATTTAATTCTAAACTGAGAAATGAAAGGACATACAACCAGAAAATGCTACCCATCTTCAGCTTTATGATGGTTACACAGTGTACATAATCTTTTATCCTACTTCCATGTCAGAATGATGAGAACTGATTGGTCCACATGATCTTGATAAAATACTGTGCAACCCGCCTTGGAAGGGAATAAATTTCTCAGCGGGGGAATAAATCTTTTATACCTGCCTTGAGCAAATCAGGCTGCATGTGAATTTCTGATAGACAGAATAAATCCCTTATACCCTGCTTCAAAGCAAAAAGTTGATGTTTTTCCAAAGTCACTGGAAGTCACGTGACACAGCACAAGTTAAACTCAGTCGAACAGCTGTTTTCTATCAATTTTGAATTTGTGTTAATTCTTTTACAATATCACATCAAAACATGTCGGTAAGATAAATTCGTTGCAGCAGGATCACTTGGTGTACATGGGGTCCCTGGGCTAGTGGTATAACACCTAACGCAGGAGGCATAAAGCCCCATGTACCCCTTGTGATCCTGCTACCTCTTATAGTATTTCTTGGCATGTCAGTATACCATCCATCTTCTGTTAAAAGCTCCTATGAAAAAAGTCTTTTAACATCAGTTTGGTTTGTTTGTTGTTTAACGCCGCACTCAGCAAAATTCCAGCTATATGATGGCAGTCTGTAAATAATCGAGTCTGAATCCAGTGATTTACATCATGAGCATTGATCCACGCAATTAGGATACGTTGACATGCATCACGAGCCTGACCACCCGATCCCTTTAGTTACCGCTTACGACAAACAAAGTCGCCTTTTATGGCAAGCATGGATTGCTGAAGACCTTTTCTAACCCGGATCTTTTAACATTAATATCAAACAGATCCTGTCCTGCTTAAATATGTGTTTTTATAGTGATGTGCATCACGCACGTGCATGTGTGCGTGCTTCGTGTTGGTATTTAATGATTATTGGGGGTCACCCTTTTAATTCATCTTTCTTTCCCAAAGAAACTGATGGAACAGTTATGGATTCATAGAAGAATGGATATTGACTATTGAATAAAATTGAAATTATTTGTGGTGATGTTGAGATAGTAAATACAATTGTATGTATGTTGTACACTACTGGGTCCATCACATTTGTCTGAAAAGCAGATTTCATTTTTCTGGATATACATTGTAATTATTTTGTTGAAACACTATTATGCTATCAGACCTAGCTCTAAGCTTTGTGATGGAAAAGCTACCCAAGCAGTTGCCAGGAGGGTTATTTGACCTAGTTATTTCAAAATTTTACCTTGATAAAATTGATTACAAAACTAAAATATGGATATGAAGAAAGTGTATTGTGTATCATATTGTCATATGCAAATTCATGATGCATAGATACACCAGCCCAGTAATATGTTATGTTTTGTTCAAGTCATTAATGTTTAAGGAACATGAAAGTTTTGTGGATAAAAACTTCTTTATTGTTGGTCACAAGGTTTCAGGACTACTTGTCCTTGCCCTTGCACCAGGTGAACACTGTGTCAGCATATTGAGTTAATATATACTCTTCTAACATTTTTGTAATTTTTTTTATTGTGTTCATTTAAATTTCCATATTTCATTTAATTTGATTGACACAAGGATGTAACTTAGCAAGGTGATAGTCACATCTTCTGTATACATAATGGCAATAATGATTATCCTGTCACAAAACATGCAAGTCCTCGATGGGCTCATCAGTTCCTGGTGTGACCACTGTGTGCTGTTATCACTGCGCTGCACCACTTCAGCACGGCCTGAGGAAGTCAGGGGTCACGGGTGGCCCAGTCGTCTAACGTGCCACGATTCGCTGTGCAGAGTTGCGTCCCTTTGACACGCCAGAAACCTATGATTGTGGGTTCGAAACCCGGTTTGCCCCAATTATGTTCCTAGGTTTGTCAGCACCATGCCTGTGCTCGTGGGTTTCACCGAAGTGGTGAATGTCTGAGACCTGCATCACTTGGGGCTTTCCTCCGACATCAAGCTGATATGCCACGATATTGCTGGAATACTGTTAAAAGCGGTGTTAAACCCAACTCACTGAGTAAGCCTACAGATTCTGTCATGTGGAATTTTCCTCCATTCTTCCTGCAGTGTGTTGGCCACTTGTGCAAGTGTCTGTGGCGTATGTTGACGTTGACGTACATGTCTATTGAATTCATTCCACAGATGATCTATTGGGTTCAGATCGGGAGATCTTGAAGTCCATGGCAAGACATGTGACGTTGAAGGCAACAGTGACATGAGCTGTGTGAGGTGTAGCATTGTTGGTTGATAATTTGAAGGTGGCATTGAAGAATTTGGTCGATATACCGATTTGCTGTCAGATTCCTCTGAACCACAACCAAGTCAGGTCTCAAAATAATGGAGCAGAGGCCCCGCAGGGGCCGAGGCCCATTATTTTTAAGGAATGGAGAGTTACGAGGATATTCCCCTACTTAAAACTCATCCCTACTTTTACACTTTGACAAAATATCCTGTAGTTGAAAATATTTGAAAAATAAACCAGAACTCTTTGTTGTCTGTATTTATACTGCGTGAGTCGACCTTGCGTGATGCACGAGGAATGCGTTCTTTGCCGCTGTTACACGTGCGCCAAGCTCCGTTGCGAGCTGACATTTACAATGCATGGTACACAGCTCTTCATAATTTCGTTGGGTCCTAAACTAGTATTTATCATGCAATTGCTTGCACATTGTTAATACATGCTGATGGGTCTTATAGGAAATATAGAGCCCCGAAAAAGCGATATTTATATTACCTTATTTGTTTTCTTCTCGTCAAAGGTTTATCTAACTGCTATAAATATGCACATTGTTGTAGGTAACCTGCTCTAACACAAAATATATACATATTATTTTGAGCTTTTAAGCACATGCAAAATTATGAAAATATTTAATAATATATTTCACACCATGCCTTCATGTGCCGCAGTAGCTGAGATTGAGGATTAGACATTTTCAAATCTGACGATGCTGGTTCGAACCCCGCTGACGACACATGTTTGCCAAAAAAATTTGAAAATATTCACTTGTAAATAAATGTAAAAATAGTTCCGTCTGTTCCAAGAGGAAATTAATTCAAATGTTTCTTCAAGATAATGTATAGTAGAGTTGACAAACAACTCTCCATTCCTGAAAAATAATAGAGTGTTCAAACAATGGAATGACGTCACAGATGTGTTTTAAGGTATTATAACATCACAGGGCCTGATTTAGCTGTATAATTAAATCTGACAAAAAGCAACCGTAGTCTTAAGAAATCTCTGCTCAAAGCAGAATCCCTTGCCCAATTCTGACTATATCATAAGCATGTGTTTATGTATCACTCACAAATAAGGCTAGAGCTGCTGGGATATTGCTCAACCTATAGTGAAAGTTGACATGGAAAGTTGAAGTCATCCATGGTGTCTTTGTTGAGAGCTTTTTGTTACTCTGAATCTTTGTGCATAGATCTAAGAATAGGTTTTCAGCAACCCATGCTTGCCGTAAGAGACGACTATGTTTGTCGTAAGAGGTGACTAACAGGATCGGGTGGTCAGGCTCGTTGACTTGGTTGATACATTTCATCGTATTCCAATTGCATGAGTCGGTGCTCATGATGTCAATCACTGGATTGTCTGGTCCGGACCCGATTATTTACAGACCACTGTCATATAGCTGGAGTATTCCTGAGTGCGGCGGTAAACAACAAATAAACAAACAAAACATTTCATTTTGCCAATCTGAGCAGAAATTCTGATTCATGTGCTTAAAGAGACAGATGAAGCATGGGATGATAACTTCTTGCCTCTATGTTCTATCCCCAAATTTAAATGAATTTTATGTATGAGGAATCCAGCATTTCATATACTGCCTTCTCAGTGAAGTTCAGAAGACATTTGCTGTCATTTATGCCAAGTGGTCCTGAACCTTGAAGATAGAGATGTAGAAATGTGTATCAATGTGTCGGTATGTTTAGTAAAAAGGTTTCTCCTTTGGTTTGTCATGTAGTATAGTGGTATACAAAGAAGGAATACAGAGGTTAATCAATGAGGATCAAGACAGTGTGCACACAGGCGTTTATGTTTATTCAATAATAAAAATGCAAAAATCTTTTCAAGACAATTCTAAAGGACTCCCTACTTCCTGTTTAGGGTTACTGGAACAGTCATGTTGAGACTGTTGAGACAAGAGAAGGATGTGTTTGATCAATATTGTCAAATGAACCAGAAAAGTCTGCCAATTTAGTGTTCATTTTTTACTTTCGAATGTTTGTTATTCATAGATTCTGGCCCAGTCGTCTAAGACACCACAATTTACTGGGCCGAGTTGCAACCCTTAGGCGTGCCAGAATTGATTGTGGGTTCAAATCCCAGATTTGACCTAATTCAATTTCTGAGTTTGTCTACACCATGTCTTGGCTTGTGGGTTTCTCAAAGTCAAAGAATTGCATGACATCAGTGTTTCCTCCCACAGGAAGCTGATGTGCCTTGATATAAATATGTTTTGTTTGTTGTTTAACGCCGCACTTAGCAATATTCAAGCTATAAGACAGTGATCTATAATAATCAAGTCTGCACCAGAAAATCCAGTCATTGACAGCATGAGCACTGATCCACGTAATATGGGATATGATACTAATTTTATAGAGCACTTACATTTGTGTAAGATATAGTCTCTCGTAACCCCCTTGGGTGGCATTTGTACTTTTAAGTTTTTAGATATTTAAAATGCTTTAATTAAACCCCTGCTGTACAAATGGTGAGACTTTAATAAACTATATTGTATTGTATTGTGTATGATGACATGCATCAACCAAGTCAGTGAGCCTGACTAACCAATCCCATCAGTTGCCGCTTACGACAAGCTTAGTCGCCTTTTACAGAAAGCATTGGTTGCTGAAGACCTATTCTCCCCCGGATCTTCACGTGTCGCACCATAATAAAACTGTAATAGGCGCCTTCTAATGTCTATAAAAGGCTCCAAGTGACGGTAGAACCATATGAATGGGTGGCAAAAGGTCTGATATTTTACTGCGGTGCTTTGCGTTGTGTTCTCTTCTCTAATTATCTTCTCTATCAACTCTAATTATACATAAAACACAAAGAGTGAATGTTGATTTAAAGTTATTTTAACAAACACAGCAGAGGGCAAACCTTCATCAACATAATTTATAGAAAAATCCTACCTACTTTTCCCCCTTCCCTACCTACATACAACTTTTTTACACCAACTTGTGAACTTTATTTATTACAACCACCCCTCTAACTGCCGTAATAAAATATCCAAGAATAAACCTATTTTATTCCTGTGCTAATTCTCCCACATCCATATCTAACACTAACCTAAGGACATTATCTCACACAACAGTAAAGTGAACAGGTCTTGATCCAGTGATCCAGTGATTAAGCATTGATATACGCAATTGGGATTGATGACATGCTTCAACCAAGTCAGCGAGCCTGACCACCAATTCCTGTTAGTCATCTCTTACAACAAGCAGAGTTGCCTTTTGAGCAACCCAGAGTAGGTGTATATAGCATCCAGTGAACACGCTCCTTACATCTCCGCTGTCTCAAACATGGCTGCCTCCTAGCCCTGCATACAAGGAGCGTGACATTGTCATGTCTCCCTAGCCCCTACGGCCACATGGGCATAAGCTACTACAACGACAACAAAGATAGGTACTATGTCAGCTGTTCAAATCCCCCTAAACTACTGTAAATCTTGAAATTAATGCGTCTCCAAATTAATATGACTGCTGACCCCTGGCCAAAAATGCGACTCAAAATCAATGTGACTCCCCCCACCCCATCCCCAGTGGAATGGTACATATCCTTACCTTAATCCAATCAAACAGCAAATAGCACCGCTTATTAGCACTGAGTAAAGCACTCTCGTAATATCTATAAACAGTGTTTTCCTAAAATCAACACACATATGTTTATTCTGTTGGCTGGCATTAAGGAAGCTCAAAGGGAATAAAATAATTCAACTAACAACAGTTCACTGATTGGAGTGGTCAATGATGCCTAGTTTGACACAAGTGGTTACATCTCTTGACCCCAGCAGTGACAACTCACCAGATGCCTATTGTGTAATTCCTATTCTTTAAATGAAATTGTTAAGTACTTGATACAACTGCTGCTCAATATACCGTGTTTTTGTTTATATTCAAGTTGGTATTTCTGCTATCCAAAGTGTGCAGTGAGGCCATCTTATTGTTGATAGTCATTTTGGAGACATAAATGCGAAGTTTCATTAATGCAAACAAAGACCACTTGCATTTTTCGCATTTAATTCACGCTCTCGTTAATTTCAACATTTTAAGTAACCATCCCTCTACGTTTTCTAAATGTATTTATTTATAAATTCACCCTAATTCCTGAGCCTCCGACAAAAAACCAAAATGCTGTTCACTGACTGATATATTCTGACTGCTCAGCACTACCATGTAACCAGGGCCCACTTGCACAAAGCGATCTTAGCGCTACGACTATTGTAAGCCTATGTTAAAGCATGGGAGTTACGATCATTTTAGCGCTAAGATCGCTGTGTGCAAGTGGGTCCAGGACATATGTACAGTTTTGTTCGACACTATTATTACATAAGGTGTTTTGTGTCTTACCTGAATATGACCCGTGGATAAAATGTTGAGCATGAGGCGTACAACGTACTCCTGAACCAAAGGTCAGGTTGTGCTTCTCTAGCAGTAGCAGGAGGACGTTCTCAGAGTGGAGATGCTTCTTCATCTTTATCCTCTTTTACCATCCTCTGCATTCTGTTTCTTCTTTGACACCAGCAACAATCTTTGTCTTGTCTTACTGCTGGGCTACAGTCATTTGACCACATAGCCCAGTTCATTGACACAGTGGGAGCACGGGTGGCCCAGTCGTCTAAGTCAAAGTGATTCGCTGTGCAGAGTTGCGTCCCTTGGGAATGCCAGAAACCTATGATTGTGGGTTTGAATCCTGGGTCGCCCCGATTATGTTTCTAGGTTTGCCAGCATCATACCCGTGCTCGTGGGTTTCACCGAAGTAGTAAACATCTGAGACCTGGATCACTTCGGGCTTTCCTCCCACATTAAGCTGACACGCCGTGATATAACTGGAATACTGTTATAGGTGGCATGAAACCCAACTCACTCACTCATTGACACAGTTAGTTTGTTGACACAGTCAGAAATACAAACATACTTTGTGTTGGTTATCTGTTAAAAGGTCATTTTACACTCAGTGGTGACAGACTATGCACAACATTGGATTCAATCATAAAGCCTGTAACTGTTCAATCGAAATACCCCTTGTTAAATCATTCGTGTTCGCATGAAATCATGACTGTCACTTTCATGATCTGGTAAGTGACGCTCTGATTGGTTGGATGAAAGGTTGTTCTGACATGACCCGAGATGGTATGTCCTCATATCTTGGTTTAGAGGTAGCGAGAACTAAGATCTGATTTTAATGAGATTGCACGGAGATATAGCAGCACCTATATCTTCTTAATCCAAACAAATAAAAGGGAGTAGCCGGTTTGCATTGATTTCAGAGGTCTTATTATATTATTCTTAACACTAAATTATATTTTGTTTATTTCCAATCTCTTTAACATGTTTAAAATCCAATCTTTAGCTCCAGTAATGTACCTGTCTGTGTCAAGATCTAAACACAACTTCACACAGGGTTGAGGGGCGATCGGGTAGCCTAGTGGTTTAAGCGTTCGCTCGTCACGCCGAAGACCCGGGTTCGATTCCCGACATGGGTACAATGTGTGAAGCCCATTTCTGGTGACCCCCGCCATGATATTGCTGGAATATTGCTAAAAGCGGGGTAAAACCAAACTCACTCACTCACTCACACAGGGTTGCTTCAGATGAACCCACAGGAAACTTTGACCCCCCAAATCTTCCTGCAGGGAAATAACACATCGAGTGAAAGATCTGCTTGTGATTAGACTGGTTTATTTCATACATTTTGACTACAATATGTTGGAATGTTTCAATTGTATTACTTCCTACACAAGAGGAAGCAGATCCTGGGGACTGATGAGAATGTAGTTGATGCATGACTAACACACACTTCACTGGGTTCAGCTGAGGGGTTGGGTGTTAGGTTGATTTTAGCTTTACTAGTTGGCCCACAAATGTCCTGTGACACACTTTTTACAACAGATGAGAAGTGGTGATGTATTGGTGGGAATTACACAACACAGTTGTCAATTCAGGGATATTCAGGTATTCAGGGAAATCTCATGGTAAATGTGTTCTTAAAATGTCTACTGTCGTATGTCTAAAGGATTAGATAACCTTGTTTTTTTAGGATGATAGAAACATGACCGGTATTTAACTACATCCAGTGTGTGTATGTATTAGGATGATAGATACATGACCAGTATTTAACTACATTCAGTGTTTGTATGTATTAGGATGATAGATACATGACCAGTATTTAACTACATCCGGTGTGTGTATGTATTAGGATGATAGATACATGACCAGTATTTAACTACATCCAGTGTGTGTATGTATTAGGATGATAGATACATGACCAGTATTTAACTACATCCGGTGTGTGTATGTATTAGGATGATAGATACATGACCAGTATATAACTACATCCGGTGTGTGTATGTATTAGGATGATAGATACATGACCAGTATTTAACTACATCCAGTGTGTGTATGTATTAGGATGATAGATACATGACCAGTATTTAACTACATCCAGTGTGTGTATGTATTAGGATGATAGATACATGACCAGTATATAACTACATCCAGTGTGTGTATGTATTAGGATGATAGATACATGACCAGTATATAACTACATCCAGTGTGTGTATGTATTAGGATGATAGATACATGACCAGTATATAACTACATCCAGTGTGTGTATGTATTAGGATGATAGATACATGACCAGTATTTAACTACATCCAGTGTTTGTATGTATTAGGATGATAGATACATGACCAGTATATAACTACATCCAGTGTGTGTATGTATTGGGATGATAGATACATGACCAGTATATAACTACATCTGGTGTGTGTATGTATTAGGATGATAGATACATGACCAGTATATAACTACATCCAGTGTTTGTATGTATTAGGATGATAGATACATGACCAGTATATAACTACATCCAGTGTGTGTATGTATTAGGATGATAGATACATGACCAGTATATAACTACATCCAGTGTTTGTATGTATTAGGATGATAGATACATGACCAGTATATAACTACATCCAGTGTGTGTATGTATTAGGATGATAGATACACACACTGGATGTAGTTATATACTGGTCATGTATGTATTAGGATGATAGATACATGACCAGTATATAACTACATCCAGTGTTTGTATGTATTAGGATGATAGATACATGACCAGTATATAACTACATCCAGTGTGTGTATGTATTAGGATGATAGATACATGACCAGTATATAACTACATCCAGTGTGTGTATGTATTAGGATGATAGATACATGACCAGTATATAACTACATCCAGTGTTTGTATGTATTAGGATGATAGATACATGACCAGTATATAACTACATCCAGTGTGTGTATGTATTAGGATGATAGATACATGACCAGTATATAACTACATCCAGTGTGTGTATGTATTAGGATGATAGATACATGACCAGTATTTAACTACATCTGGTGTGTGTATGTATTAGAATGATAGATACATGACCAGTATTTAACTACATCCAGTGTGTGTATGTATTAGGATGATAGATACATGACCAGTATATAACTACATCCAGTGTGTGTATGTATTAGGATGATAGATACATGACCAGTATTTAACTACATCCAGTGTGTGTATGTATTAGGATGATAGATACATGACCAGTATATAACTACATCCAGTGTGTGTATGTATTAGGATGATAGATACATGACCAGTATTTAACTACATCCAGTGTGTGTATGTATTTGGATGATAGATACATGACCAGTATATAACTACATCCAGTGTGTGTATGTATTAGGATGATAGATACATGACCAGTATTTAACTACATCCAGTGTGTGTATGTATTAGGATGATAGATACATGACCAGTATTTAACTACATCTGGTGTGTGTATGTATAAGGATGATAGATACATGACCAGTATATAACTACATCCAGTGTGTGTATGTATTGGGATGATAGATACATGACCAGTATATAACTACATCCAGTGTGTGTATGTATTGGGATGATAGATACATGACCAGTATATAACTACATCCAGTGTGTGTATGTATTAGGATGATAGATACATGACCAGTATATAACTACATCCAGTGTGTGTATGTATTAGGATGATAGATACATGACCAGTATATAACTACATCCGGTGTGTGTATGTATTAGGATGATAGATACATGACCAGTATTTAACTACATCTGGTGTGTGTATGTATTAGGGTGATAGATACATGACCAGTATATAACTACATCTGGTGTGTGTATGTTTTAGGATGATAGATACATGACCAGTATTTAACTACATCCAGTGTGTGTATGTATTAGGATGATAGATACATGACCAGTATTTAACTACATCCAGTGTGTGTATGTATTAGGATGATAGATACATGACCAGTATATAACTACATCCAGTGTGTGTATGTATTAGGATGATAGATACATGACCAGTATATAACTACATCCAGTGTGTGTATGTATTAGGATGATAGATACATGACCAGTATATAACTACATCCAGTGTGTGTATGTATTAGGATGATAGATACATGACCAGTATCTAACTACATCTGGTGTGTGTATGTATTAGGATGATAGATACATGACCAGTATATAACTACATCCAGTGTGTGTATGTATTAGGATGATAGATACATGACCAGTATTTAACTGCATCTGGTGTGTGTATGTATTAGGATGATAGATACATGACCAGTATATAACTACATCCAGTGTGTGTATGTATTAGGATGATAGATACATGACCAGTATTTAACTACATCCGGTGTGTGTATGTATTAGGATGATAGATACATGACCAGTATATAACTACATCCGGTGTGTGTATGTATTAGGATGATAGATACATGACCAGTATATAACTACATCCAGTGTGTGTATGTATTCGGATGATAGATACATGACCAGTATTTAACTACATCCAGTGTGTGTATGTATTAGGATGATAGATACATGACCAGTATATAACTACATCCAGTGTGTGTATGTATCGGGATGATAGATACATGACCGGTATATAACTACATCCAGTGTGTGTATGTATTAGGATGATAGATACATGACCAGTATATAACTACATCTGGTGTGTGTATGTATTAGGATGATATACATGACCAGTATTTAACTACATCCAGTGTGTGTATGTATTAGGATGATAGATACATGACCAGTATTTAACTACATTCAGTGAGTGTATGTATTAGGATGATAGATACATGACCAGTATATAACTACATCCAGTGTGTGTATGTATTAGGATGATAGATACATGACCAGTATATAACTACATCCAGTGTGTGTATGTATTAGGATGATAGATACATGACCAGTATATAACTACATCCAGTGTGTGTATGTATTAGGATGATAGATACATGACCAGTATTTAACTACATTCAGTGTGTGTATGTATTGGGATGATAGATACATGACCAGTATTTAACTACATCCAGTGTGTGTATGTATTGGGAGATAGATACATGACCAGTATTTAACTACATTCAGTGTTTGTATGTATTAGGATGATAGATATATGACCAGTATATAACTACATCCAGTGTGTGTATGTATTAGGATGATAGATACATGACCAGTATATAACTACATCTGGTGTGTGTATGTATTAGGATGATAGATACCTGACCAGTATTTAACTACATCCAGTGTGTGTATGTATTAGGATGATAGATACATGACCAGTATATAACTACATCCAGTGTGTGTATGTATTTGGATGATAGATACATGACCAGTATCTAACTACATCTGGTGTGTGTATGTATTTGGATGATAGATACATGACCAGTATATAACTACATCTGGTGTGTGTATGTATTTGGATGATAGATACATGACCAGTATCTAACTACATCTGGTGTGTGTATGTATAAGGATGATAGATACATGACCAGTATATAACTACATTCAGTGTGTGTATGTATTAGGATGATAGATACATGACCAGTATATAACTACATCCAGTGTTTGTATGTATTAGGATGATAGATACATGACCAGTATATAACTACATCCAGTGTGTGTATGTATTAGGATGATAGATACATGACCAGTATATAACTACATCCAGTGTGTGTATGTATTAGGATGATAGATACCTGACCAGTATTTAACTACATCCAGTGTGTGTATGTATTAGGATGATAGATACATGACCAGTATATAACTACATCCAGTGTGTGTATGTATTGGGATGATAGATACATGACCAGTATATAACTACATCCGGTGTGTGTATGTATTGGGATGATAGATACATGACCAGTATATAACTACATCCAGTGTGTGTATGTATTGGGATGATAGATACATGACCAGTATATAACTACATCCGGTGTGTGTATGTATTGGGATGATAGATACATGACCAGTATATAACTACATCCAGTGTGTGTATGTATTAGGATGATAGATACATGACCAGTATATAACTACATTCAGTGAGTGTATGTATTAGGATGATAGATACATGACCAGTATATAACAACATCCAGTGTGTGTATGTATTAGGATGATAGATACATGACCAGTATATAACTACATCCAGTGTGTGTATGTATTAGGATGATAGATACATGACCAGTATTTAACTACATCTGGTGTGTGTATGTATAAGGATGATAGATACATGACCAGTATATAACTACATCCAGTGTGTGTATGTATTGGGATGATAGATACATGACCAGTATTTAACTACATTCAGTGTGTGTATGTATTAGGATGATAGATACATGACCAGTATTTAACTACATCCAGTGTGTGTATGTATTGGGATGATAGATACATGACCAGTATATAACTACATCCAGTGTGTGTATGTATTAGGATGATAGATACATGACCAGTATATAACTACATCCAGTGTGTGTATGTATTAGGATGATAGATACATGACCAGTATATAACTACATCTGGTGTGTGTATGTATTAGGATGATAGATACATGACCAGTATATAACTACATCCAGTGTGTGTATGTATTAGGATGATAGATACATGACCAGTATTTAACTACATCCAGTGTGTGTATGTATTAGGATGATAGATACATGACCAGTATATAACTACATCCAGTGTGTGTATGTATTGGGATGATAGATACATGACCAGTATATAACTACATCTGGTGTGTGTATGTATTAGGATGATAGATACATGACCAGTATATAACTACATCCAGTGTGTGTATGTATTAGGATGATAGATACATGACCAGTATATAACTACATCTGGTGTGTGTATGTATTAGGATGATAGATACATGACCAGTATATAACTACATCCAGTGTGTGTATGTATTAGGATGAAAGATACATGACCAGTATATAACTACATCTGGTGTGTGTATGTATTAGGATGATAGATACATGACCAGTATATAACTACATCCAGTGTGTGTATGTATTAGGATGATAGATACATGACCAGTATATAACTACATCCAGTGTGTGTATGTATTAGGATGATAGATACATGACCAGTATATAACTACATCCAGTGTGTGTATGTATTAGGATGATAGATACATGACCAGTATATAACTACATCCGTTGTGTATGTATTAGGATGATAGATACATGACCAGTATTTAACTACATCCAGTGTGTGTATGTATTAGGATGATAGATACATGACCAGTATTCTACATCCAGTGTTTGTATGTATTAGGATGATAGATACATGACCAGTATTTAACTACATCCGGTGTGTGTATGTATTGGGATGATAGATACATGACCAGTATATAACTACACCTGGTGTGTGTATGTATTAGTGTAACCTTAGGTTCCGGGTACTTTACCCTTCTACCTTTGGTCACTTGTTCTTAATAACCACTCCTTGGTTCTAGGGATGATGTAGCTCTCTCTCAAAATCACAAGTCAGATGGTTTGCTCAAGTCCTTTTTATTTATGATAGAATTAATCATAAATATACACACATGGTCCTCAGATATGTTCTTGTTGTTGCCTGATATAAATACAACACATACCTAGATGATGCTTTGAAAGGCCTGATGGTTTTTCTGTTGAATGTTTAACTCTGTTTCATTTCTGACTCGGGATCCCAAAACCACAGTGAACCTTTCTGTTCAGCTGTATGCTCCCGACACCACTCTCGGACAACTAACAAAATACTATCGATGATAATTTTAGCTCCTCCCTCCAAAATCACATTTGACATCATGTGAAATGAGTCATAATGGTCATTCCCCAATTTCCATAGTACTTAGTTTTACCATCAAGCTTTTCGAACTAACCAATTTGATTACCTCCCTAAGGTCACTGGTCAACTCGGACATACTCATATGATCAAATACCCTCAAGTACTCTGCCAGACTAGAAGATGCCGAAAAGATACTTATTCATGTTATTTAGACATTCGAATCAAGCAGAAGTACTCAGAAATATTTGATCACCACAAGTCTAACCATTTTGTTCACTCTATCTATCTCCCTTCTGACATTCCCATTTCAAGACCAATTCTACTAATTCATTGTACTAATGAAAAGTTTATACTCTATCACTTAAGAGAAGCAAAACCAATAATCACTTGCCCCAGGGGTGATGCCCTCATCCTGCACAATCACTTCTCTCATATGCGTCTATATTTTACCCAAAAGCTTAGTTTAGTAAACTACATTTTAAGTAAATACCAAAAACCCTTTTTCTAAAATACCCTGGTTATACATGCCCTTCCTGTTGTAGAGCATGTCCCATGCGTTTGACCAATGATAATAAAATATAAGATGTAAATACAATAGTACAATATCAATATGTAACAACTTGTGTGTGTATGTATCTGAGGACCAGGTAAATCAATACAATGAAATTTTACAAGGTTATTAATGTCTCAGATAGGATCTGTCTTGGGTTGTACCTATCTGAAAATAATAACATGTGAAGGTTATAAAGGCATAATCAAATTATGTTTCTTTGTAAAGTTTTTGCTTTTTCTATATAAAGACATATGAGCATTTTCCTTCAGGCAAAAAATCACAATAGTATCACAACACCAATAACCAACTGATGATCAGTTTCAGAGTTCTATGTATGCAATTTTTAATCTTACTATTCTGTATCATCAACATGTTCCATGTCCGTATGTTCTAGAACATATTCAACTTACTCTGACTCTTATGGTCTCGATCCAATGGGAAAAGTTCTCCATATCAAATGATCAAAAATGTCCTGGAAGTTTATTAAGAAATGATTCTCTCCATCATCTTATAGAATGAGGTTGCTCATTCCTACATGTATGACAGCGAAAACTTTGACTCTGATGTCCAAAAGAGTTAATTGTCCAAAATTCAGTCATTTGTAAATCAAATAGGAAACTACTTTAAATTCATGCATTACACTCCATGAAGTCCTCTTTAACTGAAGATTACAAGTAAATGTTGAAATTTAGCTTCAGCATCTATACTCAGGAAACAAACAACATCTCACCTGACTCAACAATCACAATAGTTTTTTTTGTTTTGTTTTTCAATATCAAAACAACATCAACTTATCATAAAGTCACTGGACATGCACCTATATAGAATATTGTCAAATGTCTCATTGGGCAGTGATCGCACGTGCAATCTATCAACAAATATTCAAGTCATCAAACATGCTACAACATACATATTCCTAATGGTAAAATTCTTCACAAGTGTTATTGTAGAACACATCTGCATCTACCAATACAGTATACGTTTTCAAACATCAATGAACTCCTGAGATGCAATGCAATGCACCATATACAACATACTGGTAACATATAACATATATATTTTCTCTTATGAAATTTAACATATGTTTTTCTCATATGGTAGGTGTACCCATTCATATATATT
Source organism: Haliotis rufescens (assembly GCF_023055435.1). Classification (NCBI taxonomy): domain Eukaryota; kingdom Metazoa; phylum Mollusca; class Gastropoda; order Lepetellida; family Haliotidae; genus Haliotis; species Haliotis rufescens. The sequence continues at coordinate 29,126,237 of NW_025963779.1, forward strand.
ATATATAAATGCATATAGGTCAGCACAAAAACATAAAACATGTAGTACGGTAACATCTTGAATACAGTATAAGATCAACATTTATACAAGAGGACACTAGTATGTCTGAGATCACTTAAATTTCTAAAACTGTGACATTTCAATGCTCTCCTTATTTTTAATAGAGTCCGCCTTAAATGTCAGAAAGGTATCAACTCGGGTGATAGTACATTTTGTAACAACTTATATAATCCTGTGCTCAACGGATTAATCTTCCTTTCAACCATAGTAGCAAAATATAATTCCTTTGCTACCAGTTGTATCCAATGTGCATACATGGCCTGAAACCATCGTATCTTATCACCTTTATTAGTTCAGGCAATTCATTATGATTTGCAATTATACCTTGCTTCAAACCGTCCATTCTGTCATTGGCCTTAGACATGTACGAACCCATGTAATCTTGTGACACATTAAAAGCTGCTTCTTCCGCTCTCATTCTATTTGATAAGATATTGATATGTTGACGTATTATGTTCACGTCACTGTCATGGGCAGTTCCGAATAAATTATGTGAGAATTCACCAATAAAAGGTAGCAATGCTCTCTTGGAGCGAGTCTGAGAACCAGGAATTGGACCTTGAGGAATAATGTTTTTGATCAAAGTGACCCCATCAACCAAGTCGTTTAAAGTGTCGTCATGTATGCGATAAGTAAAATTCAATACAGCCCTCATGTTCTCATCACAGGACGTATGATTCGCCTGAAGACTAATATTCCCTCACGTCTCTCTAAGCATAATCGGATAGTTAGATATCTTGGGCAATTCAATAGCAAACATATGATACCATGTCTGTTTGTATGTTAAGTCGTCCCATATATCTGAAGGTATTACCCCAGAGATAGATATCCGGAATGCATGTTGTCAATGGTACTGAGTTCCACACCTTAAGTGTGAAGCCTAAGGGTCCTTTAGAACGCAAATATCCAAGTTATCTCTCAGATTTTAAATCTGATCTCAGTTCCTACTCTGTTATCCTTATGAAGCCATATCTTCCCTAAGTGAAAAACAATAAACAACAATCCCAATTGATCGTCACCAATGTACCATACAACATATTACTCTCTCATAAATAATGTCTACCAACATTAAGTAAACCACAGAACACAGCGCTTATGTTCATACAGTTCCAGTTCATGTCTCAATAATATGCTGTACTTGTGGGTCAGTTGAATATTTTTGAGTTAAAAGGCCTTGTTTTTAAACAACTTCTGATTTGTTACATCTTCAATCCCATTAATATATAACCGTATGTCCCTTTTCACTCCTATCGTTGTGTCTTTGTCTGTGTCAGCATCATAACTCATGAAAAAAACTCTTTAATATTCCATCTGTTCTCTCTTGAAACATTCCCTCTCGTCAACAGGAGGTATACAACAGCCTTCTGACTAGGCAAATCTCTTCTGTACAAATATGATTGGCCAATCATCTACATCCCACGACCGATTTATAGGTCTTCACCCAGGCTACGAGACAAATCGACCCTCTGTCCTTCGTCCCGAGTGAATTCATCGTTAGTCTTTCGACTGTCCTCAATATACTCAGCAACTTGAGGTAGAAACATATCTACCTCACCACTAGAGACTGTCAGGCATCTCTAGACTTGATCTTTCAAGCTTTGAAACAGCATAGGCATTTCCTCATCTATGTGTTTATATTCAAATAACGTAGGCATGTCTCCTCTACGTCCCTGTCGACATTATTACTACATGGGCATGTCTCCTCCATGGCTTGATAACGTAGGCATGTGACCTCTACGACTTACCATCATTTCATATCTTTGTAGGCATGTTACCTCTACGTCCTTTTCATCATTTCATATCTGCGTAGGCATGTTACCTCTACGACTTTCGATCATCCTTGATTTCCTATCTGGGTACCTATTTGCTTTGACACATGACACTATAACTTGGGACTAAAACCAACTTGTTATTATAACCTTGGATCTACATATCCTCCGTATATGATATACCTATATGATTGTCACACTTCCTTACTTGCAGTTCTATTGTTTACATGTTTGTTTTCTTTCTTCACCTTCCCTGTCATTGTTCTTCTGACATGGAAATCCTCCACAATTTCTGAATTGAGAAACTCACTTAGGACCCCTTCTCTTTTTGAGACACCTGCTAATGGGACTTGGTATCGCATTCCTCTACGACTTATCAACTTCCATTTCATATTTGGATATCCATATTCCTGTCACCTAATGATTGAGTCCTGTCAATATCAACATGGTTGAATGCTTTGTCACCTGTGGTGATAGGCGTGGTGTGTGTGGTGTCACTGTCTCCTAACTCTCCATACACATTGGCAATATCGACTTCTTCAATGACACCTATTGCTAATTTAATCTCTGAACTAGCAGGGTTCATTAACCTAAACAAGGGTACTTGATTGGCAGATGAAGTGAGACATCTAGCACCCAACATGTGTTACTATTCTATAATAGACTCAATTGGATTGACGACGCCTGACTTTATGTCTGGGTCATTAATATACACCGGCAACAAAGTTTCAGTGTGTGGTGGTAGTACCTCATCACAAATACATATAACAAAGTTGGAATAATCTGTATAGGCAATGAACTTTGTCTCTGTAAGTCCATCCCACAAAGTCAAGCTATTATGGCTAACATCAATGTCAGCCTTCTAGCTTCTCAAGAAATCTAAGCCTAACAACACATCAATTGATAAGGCTAAAAAGACCTGAAAGTTCTGTACAACACATAGCTGACTATCTGTAAGAGGAATTGTAGACACATCCAACACATCCAATGGTTTCCCATCTGCACCAACCAATGACCCTGCACCTCACTTTGTTATAGGAAATCTACACTCACCTCCAATAGATGAGAATACATTTGAATTCATACAGCTCAAGTTTCACCTGAGTCACATAGGACACTGTAAGTCTTTCCAGATATCTTAACCCTAATACTGCTGTGAGATAAGCCCACACTACATTCCAAAACAACAACCTCGCTCAAATCACTTATCATTTCTATGATCTGGTTCTGTATTATTTCTCATTGTAAAAGTGTGGCCTATGATGTAATCAACATTATCAAAATCAGTATTTGCTATATTGGCAGCAGCCTCAAATCTTCATGTAGCACTGCCCCTGTTAACCCTTGCACACGTTTGGTTTAATTAGAAAAACAGAATCTGCTTAGGTGCCCTATCCTACAGCATTGAAAACATTGCATAGATCTCGCAAGACTCTCAGACATACTAAAATGTGTCCTACCTCATTGTCAACAAATGTTCCATAATTGTGGTTGTGACACCCTATGCTCCTCCGTGTTCATATTCCTTGGAGCAGGGCTCCAGTTTTGTCCACAGGGCACATCATTATCACTCATGTCCCTGATATCAACATGTGTTGATGCACAACCACTTCTGTTATGTTGATGGAATGTTTGTGTCACGTTCTTCACTGGTTGTTGACCAGTATATAACTACATCTGGTGTGTGTACGTATTAGTGTAACCTTAGGTTCCGGGTACTTTACCCTTCTACCTTTGGTCACTTGTTCTTATCAACTACTCCTTGGTTCTAGGGATGATGTAGCTCTCTCTCAAAATCACAAGTCAGATGGTTTGCTCAAGTCCTTTTTATTTATGATAGAATTAATCATAAATATACACACATGGTCCTCAGATATGTTCTTGTTGTTGCCTGATATAAATACAACACATACCTAGATGATGCTTTGAAAGGCCTGATGGTTTTTCTGTTGAATGTTTAACTCTGTTTCATTTCTGACTCGGGATCCCAAAACCACAGTGAACCTTTCTGTTCAGCTGTATGCTCCCGACTCCCCGCACCACTCTCGGACAAGTGCTTTACTGTGTGAATGTTGGTGCTATTACAAGTGTTGTTGTTGTTGTTGTTGTCATTATTATTTCACAAGAAAGTATTTCAAGGCCTGTTAATTGAATATTCGTTCGTTTCCTACACAGGTAAACAATGAAAGGCCTGTTGTAATGATATGCTTTGAAGATTGTTTGAAATAACTTGGCCGTATCTTATCTCAGGGTTGTTGTTTACCTCTGGTTGGCTGATGTGTTGGTCAAAGGTGGGCTGTCATGTGAGTGATTACTTTTTTTGTCTGCAGATTTGGAGAGTGCAGAAGGTTCTAGCTGAGGATGACAGGTCACGGTATGCAGCAGCCATGACAGACTGGGAACAATGTAAGCTGTGTAGTCAGTTGGTTTTGAACAGTTAGTCTTGTACCATTGCTTGCCGTAACAGGTGACTAATGGCATCAGGTGGTCAGACTTGCTGACTTGGTTGATGCATGTCATCGTATCCCATTTGTGTAGACCAATGCTCATGATATCAATATCTGGATTGTCTGGTCCAGACTGGATTTATTGGCAGACTGCTGTCATATAGCTGGAATTTTGCTGAGTGTGGCATTATACAACAAACAAACAAACTAATGTTAAAAGATTTAGACAGGCTCTATCAAAATTGCGATTTTTTTCATACAAACTTTTATCAGAAGATGGACAATATATTGACATGCAAAGGAATGCTATATATGCCTGTGTGTCTCAGATATGGGAATCTACAGGCCTGAGCCGACCCCTCTGGTTAAGGGTGGATCACAGTGAACAGTGTTGTCATTGAATACCGGTGGTGCGTGTGCCAATGCATGTCTTGGTATCACCACAAGTAGGCCAGGTCATAACGCACTAAGTTTGTTAGAAGGTTAACGCTATTTTTCAGGGCATTACATTTGCAGAAGCCCATGGTCTTCTATTAACTGCCTGACGAAGAAAAGACTGAGGGCTTCTGCAAATGATAATTTGCCATTATTATAGCTAAAATGGATAGAATTATATCGGTTTTGAAACATTTACTGCAATCAACACGCAACGAATGTCACTGACCCACTTTTACAAATATGGAAACGTCATAGAACAAACTAGATAACGTCACTATTGAACATCAATATGACGTCAGCTAACAAAGGGCGGGATAATGGCCCGTTGTCAAGCAATATGAGGGCATTATCAAGTTGCAGTGGACAGCTAATTTCTGATAACATGCGGGCGGTTTAATTATAATTCTATCCTTTTTAGCTATAATCATGATAATAGCAGATAACAAATGTTAGGGGGGACCATTAAAATGAAACTCTCCTAACACCTGAGTGTATATATGTAAGTGTATATATCAAGCAGATACTTTGTTTTGTATATCAACATTATGGATACAAATAAACACCTGTATAAATTATGTGCATCCAAGGACCAAAATCTGTACGTTTAGAGCAGAAGTATACATACAGTAAGCTACAGTTTTATCAAACTCAAAGGGCGGGGCCACTAATTTTAGTTCATAATAACTGTAGTTTGTTAAAAGCATATGTACAGCATATACAGCAAATGGCCGGGACAAAAAAATAAGTTTGTCATATCCGTCAGTTTGTTATAAGCTTGTTCGTTATAAACGTAGTTTACTGTTTATCGAAAACCACAACTGAAAGCCGATATGCTGCTGCACAGAGCAGTGTGAAGTGTGCGCTATATTAGTTCAATTATAATTATTATTATCATTGTTATAATTATCATTATATTATCATAAAAGCATGCCATTTCTAACCAGATCTATGGAGAGGTAATAAAACCAGGGACTTCCCTTGGTCTATATATGTACGAGACCTGGGGACTGTCGAGTCCAGATTTTGGGGGCCTTGACATCAAAATAGGGGTCCCACTGAACATTGCAAAGTTATCAGACCAGATAAAATGTTGCCTTTCAAGAATTTTTTAGGCTAATGAAAAAAAAGTAACAAAAGGGTAAACATGTTATTACCGTTTAATGTTTGTTCCCAGAAAATAACAACAAACTGGTGGACTGTCAGCTTAGTAACTTTGACATCCGACCAGCGGGTGTGCAAGTTTTCAAACCTGACCGTCCGTCAGTAATATAGACCATCTCCGACTGTTGGGGAGGGTGGTATTTTAAACACTGAAACAGAATAACTTATGTTTGCAACAGATGGGGATTTCCTTTGAATTGAAACATAGGCTCTCTGAACATTGATTGTATATCTTACGAGGACTGAACAATCACATAAATCTTACCTACATGTTTCAGTCTAATTTGTATCAGTCATTCCAATATTGGGTAGCCAAGTGGTTAAAGTGTTCGCTCATCATGCCGAAAACCCGGGTTCGATTCCCGACATGGGTACAATATATGAAGCCCATATTTTGTGTGGGAATATTGCTAAAAGTGGCGTAAAACCAAACTCACTCACTCACTCACTCACTCACTCACTCACTCACTCACTCACTCACTCACTCACTCACTCACTCACTCACTCACTCACTCACTCACTCCACCATCCATACTCATCTCCATCAAATGGGTGTTGGAGTTGATATTATTTGTGTCCATTTCCTCATTTCTATGTGTACAGGATGCCATATATTGCACCTAGTTAAACCCGTAAAAAATAAGGATTCTGCTCTTATGGTTAAAGTTACATATGTAATGAAATCTAACTGAAAAATATTAGAATGCCTTTGTGTGTGAGCTGTAGAAGAGTCATTAAATGAGTCAAGTGTCAAGAAGCCCTTGCAGTGTTTAGTTGTAGGAATGCTGAGTGTGATTGGTTGTTGTTTTGCATTTCAAGTCCCCATAGATATAACCAAGTATTGGATCCATGAAGATCTGGGGTAGAATAGGTGTAGCTTGCTGTAAAAAGCGACTATGCTTGTCGTAAGAGGCGACTAACAGGATCGGGTGGTCAGGCTCGCTGACTTGGTTGATGCATGTCATCGTATCCTAATTGCGTGGATCGATGCTCTTGATTTCAATCACTGGATTGTCTGGTCCAGACTCGATTATTTACAGACCTCTGTCATATAGCTGGAATATTGCTGAGTGCAGCGTTAAACAACAAACAAACAAAACAAAGTAACGTATTGGCTGCATGTTAGTGAGTGAGTGAGTGAGTGAGTGAGTTGGGTTTAACGCCACTTTTAACAGCATTCCAGTTATATCGCGGCGTGTCAGCTTGATGTGGGAGGAAAGCCCGAAGTGATGCTGGTCTCAGACTTTAACCACTTCGGTGAAACCCACGAGCACGGGTATGGTGCTGACAAACCTAGAAACATAATCTGGGTGAACCGGGATTCGAACCCACAATCATAGGTTTCTGGCGTGCCCAAGGGACGCAACTCTGCACAGCGAATCACGGCGCCTTAGACGACTGGGCCACCCGTGCCCCCTGGCTGCATGTTAAGCCAGGGTTAACTTATAACTTTCATTCTAAGATATTCGCTGAAAGATCATAGGCACTGACTGATATCACTCTATCCTGTGTTAAACTTCCAGTGACATCATCCTATTGTTCTTCAGTCGGCGTAAATCTCATAAACAGGGATGGTATAAAATCCCAGGGATATTATTAATAACACTTCTGTTTATATTGTAACATATGAATGTTTCCGGAATATTGCTGAGTACGGTGTTAAACAACAAACAAACAACTTCTTTTTTAAGGCAATATTTTGAGGCTACATGGTAATTAGCCTTTGAAATTAAATGTTCATTCAGACAAAAGTTATCCTTAATCGGTCACGATGACAGGTGTATGACGTGTGTTAGATCTTAGGTCATCACAAGTACTATACAACCACTAAAAAAAAAATATGAATATTTTGGGTTTTAATAGAGGCTGAATGAAATGTTATATTCTTTCCAGATGGGAAGATTAGAGGCTTTACATTACCTGTAGGAGGATTATCTATACAGTCAGAAATGTTTACCTTTATTTCATTATTGATATTCACGTCAAGCCCGAGAGACACAAACTACTAGGAAGAGCAACATTCTGTACAAGGAAGGTCGATGTTCACTAGGGTCAGCAATCTGTCTAGCCCCTCCAGTTGTTGATGTGATTTTTACTTTAGGTCATATTGGTTTTCAGGAGATCACAGGCCTGTATTTATATAAAGGCTTGATGTGATACCCTGATGACAGCACTCATTTTTCTAACTCTCAACCTCTTGTTTGCCTGGCCCAGATCCAGACTGATTATACACAGCCCTCTGCAAGAAGGCTGGAATATTACTTTCTACAGCATACAACACATGGTCACTCACTTGCATAGTTGAAACACTAGCAGTGTTGGATGGGCGTTATTACATCATGATCTATAGGCACTGGATCATGACACAGAGTGAGCGTGTGACATTCAAGATCAACGTCAGCAACACTTGATGTTTACGTCATCATGTGTCCAGGAAGAACATTACCGTAAATGCAGCTTTTCATTTCTCACAGCAACAATAGCAACAGGAAGTGTACTGGTAACCTAAATATTATTCCATCATGATTGTGAGTCAATCTGTCCTCTCTTATTCAAGAAATAATTGATGAGTGGGAGTTGTTTATCGTACAATACAACACTGCAGGGAGAATAAACCATGAGGGGGCACAGCCCCAAGTGGTTTATTCTCCCTGCAGTGTTTCATTGTACGATAAACAACAACCACAAGACGTTTATTTCTTATATGAGATATCAACATTATGTTCAACCTCTTTAAGGATGTTGATAAAATGTACAAGCTTTAAATTTTTTTTTCTTAATAATGACTCCCTGAACAGAATCCCACCCTGGAAATGTCGGACAAGTACGTTTTACGAACAGGTGGGTTAAGTTGGTATTTCACGCATATTCTCACAATCCTCATGTCCATTATCTGTTTTTTTCTCCTGATACTGATAGGCCACTGCCTTTATCTGCGTAGCCCAGCTACAACCATGGCGAACAACTTACAAGACACTTCTCTCTCAAAAACAACTTTGTCCAGTATATGACGTCATTAAGTTGCGAGCGCTTATTCGAATCTCCAGAAATGATGCCATGAAAGAACAATGTTCTATTGTGAAATAGTGAGTGAGTGAGTTGGGTTTAACGCCGCTTTTAACAGTATTCCAGTTATATCGCGGCGTGTCAGCCTAATGTGGGAGGAAAGCCCGAAGTGATGCAGGTCTCAGACGTTTACCACTTCGGTGAAACCCACGAGCACGGGTATGGTGCTGACAAACCTAGAAACATAATCGGGGCGAACCAGGATTCGAACCCACAATCATAGGTTTCTGACATGCCCAAGGGACACAACTCTGCACAGCGAATCGCGGCGCCTTAGACGACTGGGCCACCCGTGCCCCCTATTGTGAAATAAACCACGCTTCTTCTTCATTGTTCTTTGCGATTTTCCACGTAGCTATCTTATATATGTGACTGAGTACACTTTTACTCATTAAATATTCTGGGCTCTGGGTTGAGGTTGGACTTATCAGCAGCTCCATGAAGAATGACTCTCTAATGTTTTGTTGAAATTTGTGATTTTTCTAAGGCCTAATACACACAGACTATTGACATTACATTGTGTTCTACCATGGTCATTGTCCGTGTGGCCCTTAGAAATCCTTTTGGTTCGTGTCATGAAAAGGTCAAAGGTCAAGGTTACGTTAATGCGATAGACAAGACTATTTCTCAAAATGTGTTACCGGGGTCATTCATTTGTCATTAAACTTGGTATATACCTTTTCTAGGATGGGACCCTTTTATTAGAAGGTTATGTGTTTATGAATTACTATCAAATAGTGATAATACCAGGTGTTTACGAAAAGGTGAGCGTATCCTGCGCCACCAGTGGCACCCATCACAAACACATGCAAAGTCAAGTCAATTGTTCACCTGAAAAAACACAGGGACATCTGACACAAGTTAAAATAAGGACTTCAGACATCATTTTTGTCACTGATGCGTCAAATTTGTAATGTCCTCCACTTGTCTACAATAAAATGGAAGAGGAAGTAACTGTGGAGACTCTTTTTAAACTATGAACAATGTACTTTGCTCTCTGGAAGGAAGTGCATGCTCTCACTTTTGTCCTGTTATAATATTTCTTCCTGTATCACTGAAAGATTATATAAAGTCTGTGAGTCTATGATATTTTTGAAAATTGAAAAACAGGGGGGATATAGAGCCATTTTCCATTTTCCGTTTCCGTTTGAAAATGTCAAGTGGGGAACTGGTGCCTTTTGAGGATTTGGGAGTTTGAAAAATTCTGTGCAACATTATTTTGTTCCTCGCTGAACTGCAGGTTTCCAATGGCAATGAACCCAAAGTGGGGTATAAGTAGCTAAACTCCATGTCCGAATTGTGCCAGACCAGGGGGGATATGTCATCTTCGGATTACTCTTTCATGTTTCTGCTGTTATCTCAGCTTACATTTCCAGCTCACCTGAGTGAGTGAGTGAGTGAGTGAGTTGGACTGAGAGTCAAGTAAACTCTTCACCTCAGAAACAACTTGACCAAAGAAGCTGAAACCTCACGTGCTTGTTCTCCACCAATGATGACACCCCTACTACTTCAATAGATTTGTACCCCATCTGCCATAGCAGGCATTTTAAAAAGTATATTTTTAGCAATTTCTCCGTCATTATTGTTCAAAATGTAACAAGCTTTGGTATTTTTTAGTTTTAAGACATATGCTCTGTTTTTTGCAATAATACATGTTTTGACCTTGTTTCGCCCAAACTAATTAAGTTATCTTAAAAGGTATATTTGGCTGTGTAAACTTCGTCTCCCATGAAATTGCCAGCATGAGGGTGATGAACTTTGTCATGTGTGTTTCTCCTTATTGTTACATCATATTTTGTTCAGCCTATTATATTTTATTGCTAGTATTCAGTCCTCCAAATGTACAAACTGTAGTAATACAAAACATTGTTGAATATCAACATGATCAATGTGGACAGCACTGTTGGCTACATAGGTGAGCTACAGTGTCATGACATTATTTTTATCTCAACTGAACTAATAGAGATTAAAGTATTTTCTTGTGACATTCCTGGTAACTTGGTTTTCCAAGATTGTTGCATGAAATGTATTTACCACAGTGTCACAGCTGCTGATCTGAGAGTGCTCTTAGACTCTTTAAAGACCCTTCACACAATGACTGAAGCCCAGTTGGACTTCTGCATTAGAATAGGGCCCCGGGAAAGGTTTTGTTTGTTTGCTTGTTTGTTGTTTAACTCCGCACTCAACAATATTCCAGCTATATGACGGCGGTCTGTAAATAATCGAGTCTGGACCAGACAATCCAGTGATTGGCATCATGAACATCGATCCACGCAATTGGGATACGATGACATGCATCAACCAAGTCGAGTCTGACCACCCGATCCTGTTGGTTGCCTCTTATGACAAGCATCTTGACTAAATGGAAAGTGTGGTCAGATTGGGTGACTTGGTTGACGCATGTCATGCTACCCTTCTGGTGTAGATTGTTGCGTATAATATCAATCACAGGATTGTCTGGTCCCAACTTGATTATTGACAGGCCACCATCACATAGCTCGAATATTGCTGTGTTGTGTTAAATAACAGACATGCACACTGTGAAACAATACTGGATGCGGTTGTACAAAGTGATCTTAGCGCTAAGATGATCGTAACTCCCATAGCTTAACATAGATTTATGACAGTCGTAGCCTAAGGTTGTTTTGTACAAGGGCATCCTGATCTCCCCAGAAATGAATACCAGATTGCCCACATTCAGAGTTGTTTCCCCTGACACATATCTTTACCCACTGAGTTGTGATTCACAGTTCGTGTATTCGACAACATATCTGTTCATCCACTGACTTCGGCTTGTTAAATTACATTTAGAGTTTCTCATCTGACCTGACCACACCTAAAATTGTCCCTGCCCTAATCGTTTTCAGCTATAAGGACTGTTTAGAAACTACTTTATCACCTCAAATTTCATTTTGCTCCAGATTCCATTTTTAGGCCATAGTGTGTGAGATTGACAGGAGAACCTAGACATGATCCTATTGTGTGAGATTGACAGGGAAACCTAGACATGATCATACTGTGTGAGATTGACAGGAGAACCTAGACGTGATCCTATTGTGTGAGATTGACAGGGAAACCTAGACATGATCCTATTGTGTGAGATTGACAGGGGAACCTCGCCATGATCCTATTGTGTGAGATTGACAGGAGAATCTAGACATGATCCTATTGTATGAGATTGACAGGGGAACCTCGACATGATCCTATTGTGTGAGATTGACAGGAGAACCTCGACATGATCCTATTGTGTGAGATTGACAGGAAAAATGTCCATGTGGTAATATGGAGTATAAGTTCTGTTCTGTCCGGATACTTGCCGTCACTGACTGACACACTCTTCTACCCAGAGTTCCTTGCGGCCGGCAGCCAGCCAGCATAGTACCTCTGCCACAGGCCAGCTCCATGTGACAATTCATCACATCTTTCACATTCCATTCAAGATATCGCATATGCTTTTCATCCGTTTCATGTTTGACAAGTCTACACATTTTCATAAACAAATGTCAAAGAACGGTTACGGTTCATTAAGAAAGTATCCTAAAACGTGAAAATCTACTTGTTTCTGCGTAGTTGTCCTTTGTTTACATTGGTTGTACGGCTCCACGTGCTGTCATCGAAGCTCAACGGAGAGCTAGCGATACGGTCACTTTGATGTATAAATATATTTTATCATGCAACTCACTGTCGCAGCTGTAGTAGCATATTTATATAATTATGCAAAACAATATGTAAAGCGCCCCCAAATACTTGCATTAGTCCGTTCTATACTGATTCCTGAAAAAGCGCGTTTGTTTACAAACAAGAGAAAAGTCCGGTCATATGATATGTAAATTAGCCTGTGGCAGTGGTGTTATGCTGAGTCACCACGACGACAGAGTGTGTGACTGACATATCGTGAGAACCGAAATATTTAACTAATACTTACTCAAACCATTTTTAATGTTTTTCTTTTTTATCCCCCGCCGCGCGAAAGCGCGAAGCGGGGGATATAGAATTCACGACCGTCCGTCCGTCCGTCCGTCCGTCCGTACGTCCGTCCGTCCGTACGTCCCACCTGTTTGTTGCCGCGATATCTCAAGAACTAAACACTGGATTGTCTTCATATTTGGAACTATGGTGTATATACAGACTCCGCAGACACCAGTCGGTTATGGTGACCTTGATCCCATTTTCAAGGTCACAGCAGACAAATCTGCTTTTAGAGTTGGAAAACGGTGTTGCCGCGATATCTCAAGAACTAAACACTGGATTGTCTTCATATTTGGAACTATGGTGTATATACAGACACCGCAGACACCAGTCGGTTTTGGTGACCTTGACCCCATTTTCAAGGTCACAGCAGGCAAATCTGCTTTTGGAGTTGGAAAACGGTGTTGCAGCGATATCTCAAGAACTAAACACTGGATTGTCTTCATATTTGGAACTATAGTGTATATACAGACACCGCAGACACCAGTCGGTTTTGGTGACCTTGACCCCATTTTCAAGGTCACAGCAGGCAAATCTGCTTTTGGAGTTAGAAAACGGTGTTGCCGCGATATCTCAAGAACTAATCGCTGGATTGTCTTCATATTTGGAACTATAGTGTATATACAGACACCGCATACACCTGTCAGATTTGGTGACCTTGACCCCATTTTCAAGGTCACAGCAGGCAAATCTGTTTTTGGAGTTGGAAAACGGTGTTGCCACAATATCTCAAGAACTAATCGCTGGATTGTCTTCATATTTGGTACTATGGTGTATATGGCGGGGGATATTTCGTCACTCTGTGACAAATACTTGTTGAAAATTGCATGGAATATTCCACTGTGTATGCACAGGATGTTGAATATTCTGTCTGTTCTCCATAATAACATGTTATCTGTTCTCTATTGATCAAGGGGGCATGGGTGGCCCAGTCGTCTAAGGCGCCGCAATTCGCTGTGCAGAGTTGTGTCCCTTTGGCACGCCAGAAACCTATGATTGTGGGTTTGAATCCCGGTTCGCCCCAATTAAGTTTATAGGTTTGTCAGCACCATACCCGTGTGTTTCACTGAAGTAGTAAACGTCTGAGACCTGTATCACTTCGGGCTTTCCTCCGACATTAAGCTGACATGCCGCGGTATAACTGGAATACTGTTAAAATCGGCGTTAAACCCAACTCACTCACTCACTCTATTGATCAATCCAAATGTCCTTGTTTAGCCGGCTGGAGGATGTGGAGGACGTGGATGACATCTTTTAGAGTTGGGAGGGGTCATACCGGAACTTGTTTTGGCTCGTCAAGATTTACTTCTGGGTTGAAACTTAAGTACCTGAATCTATAATTGTCTTATCATGATTTCACAATACCAACAATGACGGAGCAAGGAGTACTTGTCTTAACATATCCTCTTTCAGAGTGATGTGGTCATTACAGCTGTTACCATGGTTACAATTGGAGGTGGTTATTGTTATTATACACATCAGATTGACCAATCCAAATTGATGGTAGAACCAAAATTGACCACCTGTGTAGAAACATGAATTTATTTGTTATGTTGTATTAAAAAAAGCAACTAAGCCCTTTTCCATAATCATAAGAAATCTCTTCTGTAAGATGTCATAAGCATGTGTTTATGAATAACTATCAAATGGTGATTATACCAGGTTTTCACAAAAACCTCGACATCATCCTATTGTGTGAGATTGACAGGAGAACCTCGACATGATCCTATTGTGTGAGAGTGACAGGAGAACCTCGACATGATCCTATTGTGTGAGATTGACAGGGGAACCTCGACATGATCCTATTGTGTGAGATTGACAGGGGACTGTGTGCACATTGGGAAGACACCATTCCTGTCATGGATTTTGTGTCCTTTTGTTTCAACTGTGTTATCAATACTTCTGTTCACTGGTCATATATTTCTTCATTATCTTTGGTCTTTCTCAACATTAATGATATTTTTTCCTTGTGATTTGTGTAAATTTAATGTCACATCCATAATGCTAAATATCTATCAGGATTTTGTGATTGAGTGAAAATGATTATCAAAATGTTTGGCCCATTGGAGATTGATCATATGAAACCTGTGAAATGGAGGGACGGAAGGGAGGAAGGATGCTGAAGTAGGCTGAAAGATGCAAACAGTTCTTAATTCTCAAGGAAGTAAGATTAGAAATGTCATTGTGAAACCTTAAGTGCTATGTCTTCCTGCACACATGACTATTTTCAGACGGAGTGTCTGGGCATTACTAAATTTGTCATATTTGACGGATAACCATGACAGAGGTGAAAAGGATGTCATCTAAATTTGGTCTTATTTATTAATCTAAGATCTGTATGGTCTATTTGTTTGTTATCTTTTATCATTTAATCAGTCATCACCCCTGCTGAATTATTTCTTTGTTTGTCAATTTGAATTTCTATTTCATTACAACTATCATGTAATTGGTATAGTAAGAATGTATGATGGAACTTGATTGATTTTCCATTTGTTTGCAATCTCGATCCAATCTGATCAAACAAACGAAATGGTAAATTGATCTCTGAAATCTGGTCATTCGTAAACCCATTCCCAAAGACATCAATCTCATTAAAATCAGATCCCAGTTCTCGCTTCCGCTAAACAAAGATCTGAGGACATCCCATTAGGGGTCACGTCAGAACGACCTTGCACGAACATTGACATAAACTGAAGTATAAACGTTGCTACATATTGTGGTTAGAGGGCAAATTTCAAGATTCTTGTAATGGCTGCCCCCACAATGACAATAGCGATGTTACCGAGACTGTAACCATGGTAACGAAGGTGTCACGCCCAGGGAAGGAGCTCGCATGAGCACCTACACAGGGAGGTAACTCTAGCTGAGTGCAGTGTACATATATTTGTGTCATCGACTACCAGTTGATAATAATGGAATAATATTCCTACTGATAAATGATTCTGTACATCGAGTAATCGTAATCAAAATTGTATTTCTAACTTCTTTGAGAGGCATTTAGAAGTTGGAGTACTAAGTCAGGATAAGATTTATGGATGAACAACTTTACAATTAGGAGCGACGTTTCGGTGTAGGTTCTAATACCGTTATCAAGTAAGTGATATATTTGGTGATTTTCAATGTGACTAATTTAACATTAGGAATGCATACATATATGCATATCTCAGAAAAAACATGTCTGTATCCAATATCTCCTTTTTCACAATATCATAGACATTTGAAGAAACTTTCTAATTTGAGTCGAATAACTGTAACAAATGTGAAATAGTGGCCATCAAAATCATACATGATTCTCTGTTATGCTGAAAATGCTGTGTGTTAATATGGAGTATAAGTTCTGTTCTGTTCGGATACTTGCCGTCACTGACTGACATTTCGTGAGAACCGAAATATTTAACTAATACTTACTCAAACCATTTTTAATGTTTTTCTTTTTTGAAAATTGCATGGAATATTCCACTGTGTATGCACAGGATGTTGAATATTCTGTCTGTTCTCCATGATAACATGTTATCTGTTCTCTATTGATCAAGGGGGCATGGGTGGCCCAGTCGTCTAAGGCGCTGCTATTCGCTGTGCAGAGTTGTGTCCCTTTGGCACGCCAGAAACCTATGATTGTGGGTTTGAATCCCGGTTCGCCCCAATTAAGTTTATAGGTTTGCCAGCACCATACCCGTGGGTTTCACTGAAGAAGTAAACGTCTGAGACCTGTATCACTTCGGGCTTTCCTCCGACATTAAGCTGACATGCTGGAATACTGTTAAAATTGGCGTTAAACCCAACTCACTCACTCACTCTATTGATCAATCCAAATGTCCTTGTTTAGCCGGCTGGAGGATGTGGAGGACGTGGAGGATGTGGAGGACATCTTTTAGAGTTGGGTGGGGTCATCCCGGAACTTGTTTTGGCTCGTCAAGATTTACTTCTGGGTAGAAACTTAAGTAGCTGAATCTATAATTGTCTTATCATGATTCACAATACCAACAATGACGGAGCAAGGAGTACTTGTCTTTACATATCCTCTTTCAGAGTGATGTGGTCGTTACAGCTGTTACCATGGTTACAATTGGAGGTGGTTATTGTTATTATACACATTAGATTGACCAATCCAAATTGATGGTAGAATCAAAATTGACCACCTGGGTAGAAACATGAATTTATTTGTTATGTTGTATCAAAAAAAGCAATAGAAGCCCTTTCCATAATCATAAGAAATCTCTTCTGTAAGATGTCATAAGCATGTGTTTATGAATAACTATCAAATGGTGATTATACCAGGTTTTCACTAAAAGGTGAGCATATTCTAACCCAACGATGGCACCCATCACAAACACATGCAAAGTCAAGTCAATCGCTTACCTGACAAAAAACAAGGGAATACATGGTACAAGTCCAAATAGGGAATTGCATCAGACATCATTTTTGTCACTGATACATTAAACTTGAAATGTCCTCGTGCCTACCATAAAATGTTTTGAAAGCTAAGCCTTGAATGTTGTACCCCTGATCAAACAACTTTTGAGCAATAGTCCTATTACCCTGTTTGACATCTTTAGAGAAAGAGCATGCTCGATTTTACTGCAGAAGTTGTGAAATCTAGAAACCTCCAAATTGAAAATACTCTAGGTTTATGTCAAAATGAATCTTCAAAGTAACCAGATGGCACAGTGTAAACTGTAACTGATAATGACCACAAGAAGTTGTTACAGTTGGTACTTGTATTGATACTTTCTCCTCCTTCTGAGGACCTCCTCCGTGGTCTCGTGGTAGAGCTTCCGCCCGGAGAGCGGAAGGTCTGGAGTTCGATCCCCGGCCGCATCATACCAAAAGACGTTAAAAGATGGTACTTGTTGTTACCCTGTCTGGCGCTCGGCATTAAGGGGTTAAAACAAGGACTGGTCGGCTCGGAGTCAGTATACTGTGTCTGAGTGGGGTATTCATGTTAAACTGCGGCATGGTATCTCAGTGAGCCAACACTATAAATCGGCATCAGTCCGGTCTAGTACAAGCAGCAACACACACACGTACATGCACGTCGCTATATAAGTGTAATAATCTTGGACGTGACGTTAAACCCCATTTCACCTCACCTTTCACCTCCTCCTTCTGAGAACATGCATAAACTGTTGTACTGGTTACTCCCCCTCAGAGACCTGGGTTAGAATTTGTATTCAGCAACCCATGCTTAACGTGAGAGTTGTTAAACAGGATCAGATGGTCAGACTCGCTGATTGGATGATGCATGTCATCTTATCCAAATTGTGTAGATCGATGCTCACGATGTCACTCACTAGATTGTCTTGTTAATTAGTTACAGACCACCGTCAGAGTGTGCAATAAAGAACAAACAAACAAACAAACAAACAAACAAACAAACAAACAAACGAACAAACTCACTAATTACTGTGGTGAGACATCTTGCATATCACAATCTAGTTAACTGCCTACAAGGGACTAAGATTTTTATCATCAAAACTTTGAGCTGCTCCCTGCCTCAGAAGACATAATTTCATACAGCTACATCAATGCATCACTCGGAATGAACCTGACCAGCAGCAACAGCAGCAGCAGCAGCAACAGCAGTGTTAGTTGCATCTAATGTTGAGATTATGTTGTTTCAGATTTTTCTGATGCATTTGCAAGGGCAACATCAACAGGAGATAGGGAAGAGTTACTACACGTACTGACTGATTGCATCAACCCATACGATGTTGTTATTTACTTGACGGACCACCCCAACATCTTCCATGAGTTGTGCAAGGACACCTTCCTGGATGTACTGCACATTCTGCTGGAGTTTGGAGTGGATGTCAACTTGGAGTGGGCTGGGGTAGGTGCTGCTGCCTCATTGGTTTCCAAATGTAATGAAGTTTACAAATACCCATCTTCCCGAGGCAAGCGTGTCCACTAGCCTATAACAAAGCCTAGTTTCTACCCTTGCCACATTAAGGTCGCTTTTCTTGGCTCGACCCTGTCGCCAGCTCACGTAGGTGTGCCCCTTATAATGAAATTGCGATATCCAATCAGATCACTGTTGTTATCTCGCATAGCTTCACAAAGATGGCGACAATTATAGGCGACGACCAAGTTGATCAGTCAGCAAAAACATTCATGATTTCATCCCTGACACAAAAACATAGGCAGTCATTTGGGGGTTTAAAAGTTGAAAAAGACATATTCCAGCGGTAAATCACTTTCACACGAAGGTACACCAGTCGTGAATGTTAATTTTGTGGAACGTTCTCTGAATGGACTATTGATATGTGTGATAGTCCAATCATATTTAGCACAGGAAAGTGATGAAGGAGTAAGCATATACCGGGGGTAGCCCGAAATGAGACCCGTGAAGATCCGGGGTAGAATAGGTCTTCAGCAACCCAGGCTTGCCGTAAAAGGCGACTATGCTTGTTGACTAACGGGATCGGGTGGTCAGGCTTGCTGACTTGGTTGATGCATGTCATCGTTTCCCAATTGCTTGGATCGATGCTCATGATGTCAATCACTAGATTGTCTTGTCCAGACTTGATTTTTTACAGACCGCGGTGCGGTGTTAAACAACAAACAAACAAACTCTGAAACGTTATGTTCCTCATCATAAAGAAGTTGGCATCCATAAATTCTCTTCCTTCCTCTTAAGATTGCCAAAATGTTTAAGTGAAGTCCCCACAAACTAACCCCCATGATCTCAGAAACAAATGTGTTAACAGAATTCTCACCTGATTGGTGGCCATATTGAAAACATCTTAGTGTGTATGTTCACTTGGTGTGTACAGTTGTACCATGTTATGTTTTCTAGGAGCTAGTATGACCTTTCCCATTAGCATATCCCCCAAAATCTGTTTTGCTGTAATTTGGACGTCTCTCAAGAGTTTTAACTTAGAGGTTTCAAATAGACATTTAATAACTTTAAATTTGAAAATAGTTTGAAACCTCTAAAATGAAGACACAATGTTTATCTTAATTTTGTCAGATATGAACATACACAACCTCATTGGTGATAGCTAATGTGATTAAGTATTGGTTGATTCTAATATAGTACATAAGCTGAAAGTTCCGATTGAGGGTTAAGTGATAATGAACATTAGTCACAATATATTTGAATTTTTTCACTATGATCAAACACAAAGGTTGTACTTATACACACAAGAATACATTGCCATTATCATTTAATTCTGGTTCACTGACTGGACATCAAAGGAATGTGGTATGAAAGATGTAATGTCTCAGTTCATGCTGAGGAAAATTAGTGTGTCAAGAGAGATTTTAGCTCCTTGGTGTTTCTAAAATTTACAATGTTAATTTGTTGATTTGGTTTCCTGTTAAAACCATCTCCCCTCCATAGCATTAAATAATCATGGAGTTTCTATATTTCACAACATTAAATGTGTTAAAATCAGTATTTGAAACTGAGTACCGTTTCCCATCAAGCTGGAGAAAGAAGTATTTTCATATAACTATTTTAGTTCCTGCTGTCATAATTCGCTACCACTGATAAACTAATGTTGGAGTCTAAACTATGACAGTGGAATGTTATTTTTCTCTGAAGTAATGTTACTGCTATCTCAGGAAATATTACCAGGGCCCCGTTCCACAAAGTGATCTTAGCGCTAGGGGGAACATTAGCTCCCATACTTTAATATAGGCGTAAGGTAGTCGTTGGGCTAAGAGTGAGTTATTGCCTGGAGCCTGGAGTTATTGACACAGGAGAGACGTTTCTGCCATGTTGCAGTTGAGCCCTCTGCAAGTGGCTGCCGCTGCTGGGGATGTCAAGGTGGTCAAGTTCCTCCTCTCCAAGGATGTCAACATGTCCAGAGAAGTATGGCAGGAGACATCCCCTTTCTACCTGGCGTCCCTGTATGGACACTACGAGATAGTGGTCCAACTCACTGATACCTTTCCATGTGAGTGTTAACACGGCTGAATCTGATCTGTCTCACCTTGGATGACCACATTGATTACAGAATAATGTATGAGCTACCCGGAATTACCATTTACCTGGATCTAATGAATCTTTCAAGGATTTTCATAAGGGTTACATATTAATGTATTTGCTTAGTGGTGATTGGGAAGGGGGTAACGGGAAGGGCTAATGGGGCAGGGGAAGGGGTGATGGGGTAGGGAGAGGGGGTGATGGGGATAGGGATGGGAAGGGGTGATGGGGAGAGGGAGGGGAAGAGGAAATGGGAGAGGGGGAGGCGGTGATGGGGAGAGGGGAAATGGGGCAGGGGAAGGGGTGATGGGGCAGGGGAAGGGGTGATGGGGCAGGGGAAGGGGTGTTGGGCAGGGGAAGGGTGATGGGGCAGGGGAAGGGGTGATGAGGGAGGGAGGGTGTGATGGGGCAGGGTAAGGGGTGATGGGGCAGGGGAAGGGGTGATGGGGCAGGGGAAGGGGTGTTGGGGCGGGGGAAGGGGTGATGGGGCAGGTGAAGGGGTGATTGGGCAGGGGAAGGGGTGATGAGGGAGGGGAAGGGGTGATGGGGCAGGGGAAGGGGTGATGGGGCAGGGGAAGGGGTGATGGGGCAGGGGAAGGGGTGATGAGGGAGGGAGGATGTGATGGGGCAGGGGAAGGGGTGATGGGGCAGGGGAAGGGGTGATGGGGCAGGGGAAGGGTGATGAGGGAGGGGAAGGGGTGATGAGGGAGGGGAAGGGGTGATGGGGCAGGGGAAGGGGTGATGAGGGAGGGAGGGTGTGATGGGGCAGGGGAAGGGGTGATGAGGCAGGGGAAGGGGTGATGGGGCAGGGGAAGGGGTGTTGGGCAGGGGAAGGGGTGTTGGGGCAGGGGAAGGGGTGATGAGGGAGGGAGGGTGTGATGGGGCAGGGGAAAGGGTGATGGGGCAGGGGAAGGGGTGATGGGGCAGGGGAAGGGGTGATGAGGGAGGGGAAGGGGTGTTGGGGCAGGGGAAGGGGTGTTGGGCAGGGGAAGGGTGATGGGGCAGGGGAAGGGGTGATGAGGGAGGGAGGGTGTGATGGGGCAGGGGAAGGGGTGATGAGGGAGGGAAGGGGTGTTGGGGCAGGGGAAGGGGTGATGAGGGAGGGAGGGTGTGATGGGGCAGGGGAAGGGTGATGAGGGAGGGGAAGGGGTGTTAGGGCAGGGGAAGGGTGATGGGGCAGGGGAAGGGGTGATGAGGGAGGGGAAGGGGTGATGAGGGAGGGAGGGTGTGATGGGGCAGGGGAAGAGGTGATGGGACAGGAGAAGGGTGATGGGGCAGGAGAAGGGGTGATGAGGGAGGGGAAGGGGTGTTGGGGCAGGGGAAGGGGGGATGAGGGAGGGAGGGTGTGATGGGGCAGGGGAAGGGATGATGGGGCAAGGGAAGGGGTGATGGGGCAGGGGAAGGGGTGATGAGGGAGGGGAAGGGGTGATGAGGGAGGGAGGGTGTGATGGGGCAGGGGAAGAGGTGATGGGGCAGGAGAAGGATGATGGGGCAGGGGAAGGGGTGATGAGGGAGGGGAAGGGGTGTTGGGGCAGGGGAAGGGGTGATGAGGGAGGGAGGGTGTGATGGGGCAGGGGAAGGGATGATGGGGCAAGGGAAGGGGTGATGAGGGAGGGAGGTTGTGATGGGGCAGGGGAATGGGTGATGGGGCAGGGGAAGGGGTGTTGGGCAGGGGAAGGGGTGATGGGGCAGGGGAAGGGTGATGGGGCAGGGGAAGGGGTGATGAGGGAGGGGAAGGGGTGTTGGGGCAGGGGAAGGGGTGATGAGGGAGGGAGGGTGTGATATGGCAGGGGAAGGGATGATGAGGGAGGGGAAGGGGTGTTGGGCAGGGGAAGGGGTGATGGGGCAGGGGAAGGGTGATGGGGCAGGGGATGGGGTGATGAGGGAGGGGAAGGGGTGTTGGGGCAGGGGAAGGGGTGATGAGGGAGGGAGGGTGTGATATGGCAGGGGAAGGGGTGATGAGGGAGGGGAAGGGGTGTTGGGGCAGGGGAAGGGGTGATGAGGGAGGGAGGGTGTGATGGGGCAGGAGAAGGGGTGATGAGGGAGGGAGGGTGTGATGGGGCAGGGGAAGGGGTGATGGGGCAGGGGAAGGGGTGATGAGGGAGGGGAAGGGGTGTTGGGGCAGGGGAAGGGGTGATGAGGGAGGGAGGGTGTGATGGGGCAGGGGAAGGGGTGATGAGGGAGGGAGGGTGTGATGGGGCAGGGGAAGGGGTGATGGGGCAAGGGAAGGGGTGATGGGGCAGGGGAAGGATTTAGGACCCCCTTAATATCGCAACAGGATTTAACATTTATTCGTGAGGGACAAATAATCTGTAGTTCCTAGTTCTTTCTTTATGTATGGTGTATTTCGTCACATGAAAATAAGGAAATCTCTTCAAGATTGTTCAATTACTTATATCATTTTTCTTCTTAATATTAGGTTATATTTTCACTACGTAAACACCCATGTTGGCAGTCATTTTGTGACATGAGGTTAATATTATGGAGGCTGTCAAGTGGTTAGCCATCACAGGACAGCTGCCTTACCACTCTCATACACAATTACAAACTATCAGCTAAAAGTAATGAGAATTTAAGTTTTTCATTGTTAATGATTCTTTAAAATGCACTGATGTGTGAATGTTCAGTTGA
The DNA here is from genome assembly GCF_023055435.1 of Haliotis rufescens. NCBI lineage: Eukaryota > Metazoa > Mollusca > Gastropoda > Lepetellida > Haliotidae > Haliotis > Haliotis rufescens. The sequence goes on from NW_025963779.1 coordinate 29,149,708, forward strand.
AGAATTAATGAATACTGATGAAATTATCAACGTGTAGATTATTTTATGTTTCAGCTTATGTGAAGGACCCTGTTAGCAGGAGCAGCTTGTTTTATGCCGCTTGCAAGGGGGGTAATCTGGCCATTGTCCAGTTCTGGTACCTACCAGGAATGGACCTCAACAACCCAGTGCAGCTGATATCTTCGTTTGAGAACTGCGAGAACATGGTGCCACTGTTCGCAGCCTGTGAAGGTAAAGAAGGCAGGGATTAGGGCTGGGACGAGTCCTGATTTACTACCCGGGTACCCACCCCCCTATTACCCGACCCTACCCGGGTACCCACTGTAGGTCTCAAGAGATAGGTACAAAATGTCCGATTGGGCATTTTTTTACCATTGCACTGGCAAAAGTATTTAGATACATGTATTAAACAATCTGGCATGCATACACAGAAGTTGACTCAAGTTATATCTTTATTCAAAGATGTGAAAAGTCAGAAGAAATGGGTGCATTGTCAGAAAGAAATGCGAACATTCGTGACTTGTAGTGTAACCATAGAGTTCTAGATATTTTTGTCATTAAACAATATATCACATGACCAACCACGGGTCCGGGTCGTCCTGTTGGTACCCGGGTCCTACTCAGTACCCACCCGACCCGGGTACCCGAGCTACCCGTCCCAGCCCTAGCAGGGATATATCCCGACTTGCCGCGAGGCCAGTATTAGGCCCCAAGTCACAGCAAATGTCAGTTAAAATTCCCAAATTGAAATTTAACACTTCCCCATTCATCTATTTAAGGTATAACTAATGTCAGGGCTTTATAGAGGAGACTTGTATTTCATTGATAACATGACCAATACAGAGGAAGAGGCTTTCATGCATAGTTTAACATTAGTGCACTGATTGCAATAAATACCCCTGAATTTAAAAAAAATATGTTTAAAAAAATGCATTTTTCCCAATTTGTCTGCCAAGGGCACTTATTTTGGAATCCTAGATAAATCCCCGCAATTAAAAAGATCGTAGGCAACTTCCTTATAAAACTATACAAAACAATAATCCAACCTAAATGCAAGACAGTCTATTGTTCACTCAGTTAATGATTTGGTTTTGTTAGTGTTATTGATTGTCTTACTTTTCAGAAGGATTTGTTTTGTGGAAATATTTCTCAGGAGTTTACCCTCTGGGGCTTTCCTGACGGAGCGAAAAACCCTATATCTTGAATGTTATTTTGTGTAATTAACAAAGTTTCGTTGGGGATGAAGAAGCAGGCTGTCTCCATTCACCAGGTTTTGTTTCCAGAGCTTGACTCATATTTTGATTCAGTACTTCTTCATGAAACTTCAGGCATGCATTGAACTGGCACTGTCTCTATTCAGGAGTCTGTAGTTCACACGACTGAAGGTCACATGTTATGAAGGTCATGTGTAAGCATAACTCACTAACTGTACTTCTAGCATTCTTTGTTCTGAAACTATGTATTCCCATCGGGGAGTGCTGAACTGGCACCTTTTGCTATTCAGGAGTTTTCTTTAAATATTTAGATTTTTGATAACAAGTTGGACTTAGGTTCTTAGGGTCAAATGAAGTATTATACCAACTGTTGGGATATCTTTAATCATAAACCCAGCTGAGAACAAACTATAGGTCCCTAGCAACGTATGTTTCTGTTGAGATCTTGGATGAGATGGTCAGACTTGGTGGATTGTTTGTCATCCTGCCCGGACTCAGTGGAATGTTGTTCATAATGTGTTTGTTACAAAAAGCTAAAAAGCATCATACATTATGTCAGAAATTGTTCACTTTTTCTGCTATTTAGTTAGTTTTGAGTTTCGAAAACATTTGTGACATTGCTATCAAATTAAAAGTTCTGTTTATTGAAAAGTACCTTTAGAAATTCATTTAATATGACGGATATTTATATGAAGACCTTAAAGGAACAGTAGGATGTTGGTATCATTATTTGTACAAGTGGTGTAACTGGGAGCTTTTGCCAAATATCAAAACCAAACAGATAATCTTGGAACAGCCTCAAGCTGAAACTAGAGATAGCAGTAAGACTTGCATCATGCTTCTAGGTGAGCACATGGATGTTGCTGAGTTCCTGATGGACAGTCAAGCCTTCATCACAGACAATATCTGTCAGCGGTTCCCAGAGATGACCTCCAGTCTTGTGAGCGGGTGTTTCCGAAAACGGAAAGATGAGGTATGGACAGACATATTGAAAGAATGTATTACCATGGGACAATAACTGCAAAATTGCTTTACCTTCTCACTAAATTGTGAGTGAGTTTGGTTTAACGCCACTTTTAACAGTATTCCAGTTATATCGCAGCGTGTCAGCATAATGTGGGAGGAAAGCCCGAAGTGATGCCAGTCTCAGACGTTTACCCACGAGCACGGGTATGGTGCTGACAAACCTAGAAACATAATCGGGGCGAACCCAGATTCGAACCCACACTCATAGGTTTCTGGCATGCCCAAGGGACGCAACTCTACCCAGCGAATTGTAGCGCATTAGATGACTGGGCCACCCGTGCCCCCCACTAAATTGTGTATCAGGTATCAATAATTGACCTTAAAAGTACACATCAGTGATATTGAAAAGAGTTTAAAATTATTTCATGTGAAGTAAAATGTCAGCCTCTACTTAAAGATTTCCATACACCTCCTACCGAGTGTATATTGAACAAGTAGAGTAAGAATGCATTTTGTAGACACAAGCTAGCTGCTGCCTAAGTATCATCTTCTAAGTTTGTCACATGCCATTTTTAGCTAAAATAACAGTTGGTTTGGGACACCCCGGGGCTTTAAGTAAATGCTTTCATAAGTAAATATAAATTCCTGTTACATAAGTTGATGAAAATACTACATCTCGATGAATGTCACTGATAAGGTTGGAGCACACCATTATGAAACTTCTATTTTCAAGTAATATTTTTATTTTGATATCCAATGTTAGATGGTCATGAATTGCTTTTATATTCAGTTTCAATATTTTCCTTTGTTTGGTTTTATTGTAATAATTTTTCAAATACCGGTACCGTATATGACCGCGGATAAGCCGACCCCGTAGATAAGCCGAGGTGTTAACTTGACCACTGAAATACGAAAGAAAATGATATGACCCGCAGATAAGCCGAACCAGGAAATGAAAGGAAAAAAACACTGCGAAGTCGGACTGCAAGACATGTGCCGGTACTCGCAGATATTAAAAAATATCAGATGAAAAACGTTGTAATGATATTGAAAAAGTCATTATTATTTCTAATAAAGATTTAACAAACCAGTCATCCATTTTCATAATGTGGGAAGCTGTTTCTCTTGTCTTTTTTTAATCTCATAATGATCGTTATATGTTGCCATCAACAACGAAGCGCCATTTTGTGAATCGGTGTATCTAGAATTATGAACCCGTGAGAAAATATATCAGCTAGAGCGAAGACTCGCAGTTTGATTTCAGCATCGTAAGCATGGCGTTTTCGTTTCAGACTCATGATGAGAATAAAAATATACCAACTTTTATACCCCCCTTTATACCACTATTGTATGTTAATCCAATTGAATTAAATAAACTATGAACACATAGACAGTAACGCGGACAGTAACCATGGTAACACTGTCGCGTGTGGTTATATTTGTAGCATCAAACACACATGATGGATAGGTGTCCAGTAACATGCAACCAGCTAATGCTTGTCTCTCTGTCACAGGCATTCTCCGCTACACTGTGCCACCAGCACCTAGGGAGGGTCCACCCATTGTGGTTCGAGCCTTACCTCACAGCGCTGACCGAAGTGGACCTGTCAGATAACAGATTAAAGGTCTTACCCCCTGAAATCCCTTGGGGTATGCCCAACATCAAGGTCCTAAATGTGTGTCAGAACCGACTCAGAGCTTTTACTGGACCCAACTCAGATGATGCCGTATGTTTGAAGTAAGTTCAATTACTATTGTATATTTGCACATCCTGTTAAACAGACAGAATTTCCTTTCATCCCATAAACTAGGGCTGGGACGGGTAACTCGGGTACTCGGGTCAGGTGGGTCCTGAGTAGGACCCGGGTACCCACAGGACTACCCGGACCCGTGGTGAGTCACGTGATATAGTTTGATGACAAAAATTTACTATAGCTCAGTGGTTACACTAAAAGTCGCTTATGTTCGCATTTCTTTCTGACAATGCGCACATTCCCTTTGACTTGTAAATGTTTGAGTAAAGATAAAGCTTCAGTCAACTTCAGTGAACGCATGATCTGATTGTTTGACACATGTATCTAAATAGTTTTAGCCAGGGCTGCGGTAAAACAATTACCAATAAGACATTTTGTTCCCTACTCTTGAGACTTGCAGTTGGTACCCGGGTAGGGTCGGGTAATAGGGGGTCGGGTACCTGGGTAGTAAATTTGGACTCGTCCCAGCCCTACCATAAACATATGTAAATTGTAAGTTAGTTATGCCACCATGCAGATCTGGGTTGTAATTGCTCTTCAGCAACCCATGCCTGTCATAGGATGTGACTAATGAGAATGGATGTTCAGGTTTGTTGACTTGGTTGATGCATGCCATCGTATCCCAATTGCGTGGATCGAGGCTCATGATGTCAATAACTGGATTCTCAGATTCAGTTATTAACAGACTGCCATCATATAGCTTAAATATTCATGAGTGCAGTTTTAAACAACAAACAAAAATAATTTGGTTATGATCAAAGGACCTGATGTTTTTTACTGTTGAGACCTTTGCCTTGATGTGATGGACTCTTGACTTCAGTAAAGACTGGATGCTTCTCTTCCAGCCTGCAGAATGTGAACCTGTCACACAATGAAGTGGAGGAAGTGTGTGTGGAGTTGTTCTGTGTCGGCACGTTGACATATCTTGACCTGTCCAATAACAAGCTTGAGTACCTCATCAAACCGTCCCATGTTCAGCCAGAGCTTCATTGGTCCAGGAAGCCCGAACCTTCAGACTCAGGTATGAGTTCGCATGTAAAGGGCAATACACGGACTCCTGGTCAGGACTATATGTCATGTCTTTAGCAACTGAGTGAGTGAGTGAGCATGGTTTTATGCCGCTTTTAGCATTATTCCAGCAATATCACGGCAGGGGACACCAGAAATGGGCCTTTACACAATGTACCCATGTTGGGAATTGAACACGGGTCTTCGGCGTGACTAGCAAACGCTTTAACCACTTGGCTACCCGATCCCGCCCCTCTTTAGAAACTGACTAATGTTATGGTGAAGCACTTAGGAACAATCACAAAAATAATTTAGTTGCCTTTACCAGTGCTGATGTTGTAAAATGCTGTGTCATATATTTATGTCGGCTAAATACTGTCCTAGATTTTGTTATTTGTAAAAAGGGGGGGTAGGGTAGCCTAATGGTTAAAGCATTCGTTCGCCAAGCCGAAGACCCGGGTTCGATTCCTGACATGGGTACAATGTGTGAAGCCCATTTCTGGTGTCCCAGCCGTGATGTTGCTGGAATATGGCTAAGCGGCGTTCTGGCGTTCTTTATTGTCAACATTGTCCTTTAGCAGTTCAGTGTCCTTTCTGTGCACTGACATTCTTTAGTACACAGTGTTCTTTCTTTAGGTATGACGTCTTATGTTAATAATGACCTTTATTTATAACATTCATTCTTTATTTGTAACATTTGACTATTATTGCATCAATTGTCCTTCATGTCATCTTTGTATTTTTTGACTGAATGGCTGCCCATAGATGAGCATCATCCCCTTTTTCACACGACCCCTCTTGAGTTTTTGTTCAAGGATCTGCCTCTGGACCTGTTCTGGTAACTAGGATGGGTTTACTTTATTTGTGCCATGGGTCACATCTTCTCAAGGCAAGGGAGATAACTGACTGAGGCCAAGAATGCTGTTACCCTTTCTTCCCGAGGCAAGGGAGTTAACTGACTATAAAAGTCCAGTTTCCAACCTTGCCAAACTAGGCAAAAAAATCTAAGTAATATTTTTGCTGGACTCGGGAATCTATCGTAGTCCAATCAAAATCATGTGACGAAATCGACATGTGAACATGTAAATGACGATCAATTGCAGGATTTGCACAGCATGTGTACCATCAAATGGGTGTCGACAGACATTTTCCAATTTTTTCTTGTCAATGTGCTCAAGTGATTTGATGCACTTCTCAAGGTAACACGTGTTATATTATAATATAGATTTTGATTATCAATCAGATCCTCTTGACTGGGCTCCACCAATTTTGTTTGAAGCAAATTCAAGTGATATGTGCGGTGGAATCTGATTGGTCAGTAGGAGGGACATATAAATGACATAACTCGTAAAAGCACTGGTGGCGCTTTGATTTCGAGCCACGAAATTCCAGCCAAGTTCGGCAAGGATTTGAACTGAAGTTTTACAGTCAGGTGACTCCCTTGCCTCGGAAAGATGCATAGATTGCTAAAGTTTACACTTCCTAAATAATATCACTGGCAATGACCCCTGACGTCACTGCATTTTAACATGTTCCAGAAGGACCAGAGCAATACATAGGCCTGCCATGTCTCGTTCAACTGGACATATCACACAACATGCTGAAGAAAGTTCCAGAAGAACTCCGCTCCTGCCGTGCCTTGACAAACCTCAATGCCAGTGACAATGAGCTGTATGCTTTCATCTCAGCCTGGAGTTGCCCATTGGTATATAGTGCACATTATGTATTGTTCTGAAGACATGTCTGTTCATTAAAAATGTTCTCCAAAACGCACCCGATGCATACCGATCGCATCGCCTGAACACACCAACGTATGGCTGTGACTGCACGTGAAATGTGAGGGTTGTGAGCAAATATAAGGCGGTAGCGCGCATCAGTTAAAAAAGTTGGTCATAGTTCGCTAGAGAGCTGGTTAGAGAGTTCGCTAGCTGAATAGTTAGATGGATAGTTAGATGGATAGTTAGATGGATAGTTAGATGGATAGTTAGATGGAGATAGAGAGAGTTGGCAGAATGTTCGTCAGAATGTTCGTTAGAGAGCTGATGAGTTAGATGGTGTTAGAGTGTTTGACAGTGTTAAGACTTCCTTAGGAGTAGCAGTTAGAATTAGCATTTAGTTTCTATCATTTGAGGTTTATTCATCTTTTCTTCATATAATAACAGGTAATCACGTTTAGTTCCTCATAGATCTTCATAGTTTTATAATAGGTTATCACGTTTAGTTCCTGGTGTCATTCAAAAAAGGTAAGTCATACAAATTTTAGATTAGTTTTCATTTTAAGTTAAACCACGCTCAAATATTCAGTTCCACTGCGCAACATTTGGTAGCAGAGCGTGGTTTCTCTGGTTAGAATATTTTAGTTTTGTATTAGGCTTTCGTTAGTTTAGATTAGCATTAGGTATAGCTGACTGTTACATGCAAGCAGTATGTCGCAGTTAGGGTCTGCGAGTAAGGCGGAGGTAGAAAAGGATACTTCTTCAGACGTAGCGCTGAAACAGTACGCTTCTTCAGACTTAGGACTAAAACAGAACACTTCTGAACTTGAGCTAAAGATAGCTAAACTTAAGCATCAGAAAACTATTTCAAAGTCAGCTTTGACAAAATCAAAGAACAAATTGTTGAATTTAGTTGAACTTGAGACACCAGATCGTAAGACAATTAGGAGTCTAATTGATCAGGTAAGTTTTCTGCAAAGCAAGGCTATAGGTCTCATAGTGGAATTACTAGAAGCTTACAACTGGGTTGGTGACCTAGAGAAAGTTAAGAAAACTAGTAAGGAGATAGAAACTGTTGAAGATGAAATTGAACTTGCCCTTGATAAGGCTGAAGCATTTCTTAAGGACAGATCACATGTTAGTTCGGACGCAAAAAGCATTCAGTCAGAAATGTTAAGGTCTCGCCAATTTGATGCGAATCGGTCGCATGATAGCTGTAAAGGTTTGTTGCACGATGCAGACTTGGACAGTGATGGCGCTGGGCAAATCAGTAACCAAGGTTACAAACATGCTGCGTTCAAGTTAGGCCATTTTCAACAAAGGTCATATATGGATATGAAACGTACACCAGTCCCAGATAACACAAAAGGTTGTTATACAACTTCAGGTAAGTCATCTAGGCAACACAATTTAGGTGAAGACATGTGGAAACAATTGAAGAGAGTTTCCATTCCAGTATTTTCTGGTGACGTCAAAGAATATGAAGGCTGGAAGTCTGCTTTTATGGCATGTGTTGATAAAGCTCCAGCCACCAATGAATATAAACTTCTGCAATTGAAGCAGTACCTTTCTGGAGAAGCAGCACACATAGTTTCAAGGCTAGGTCACAGTGCTTCAGTCTATGATGTAGCCTTGGAGAGATTGGACAGAAAATATGGCGGCAAGAGACGCCAGGTAGCATTACAATTGGACGAAATATACAATTTCAAGCCAATACGATTAGGGAATGCTAAGGATATGGAAAAATTTGCGGACATGCTTGATGTAGCTGTAGTCAGTCTGAGGGAATCTGATAAAATAGAGGAACTTGGTAGTGGATGTTTGTATTCACTACTGGTTAAGAAAATGAATGAGCCTATGATTACTCAGTTCCACAGATGGTTATTTGAGCACCAACGACAAGAGTCTGTTGAGACGCTTAGGGAATGGATTCTGCAAGAAGCAGAGTTCCAAACGATAGCTTCAGAGGTAAAACATGGAATAGCTGATAGGTCAAAGACAAACAGACAAGAGAGATAGTTCTAAGAAAGGAACATATACAACCACACATAATAAAACTAGGGCAAGGCAATGTCATGTGTGTCATGTCGCAGATCATGACACTTCAGATTGCATAGAGTTTAAATCTATTGGCCTACCTAAACGCTGGGAAAGGGCAAAACAGTAAGGTTTATGCTTTCGTTGCCTTGATATCGGTCATCTGGGAAGATCGTGTAGCAGAGTTTTGAAGTGTGGGATTGATGGCTGTAAAGCAAATCATAACAGGTTACTTCATGATCAAACCAAAGTTACAAGCAGTGCTAGGGCCGACAGTGGTAATGTAGAGATGAAACATACAACAAGAACACCACAAGCAGGTAGGTCAGAAACAATCACCATGGCAACTTCTAAGAGGGAAGGTCATTACCTTTCACTTAGAACAGTTCCTGTTATCCTTAAAAATGGTCAGCACAGAATGATGGTTAATGCCTTGCTGGATGATGCCAGCACGCATACTTACATCAACGAGGATGTAGCAGCAGAACTTGGTGTTCAAGGTCAGACACAGCAAGTGTCAGTCAATGTCCTCAATGACAAACAGGAAATATTTGATAGTATGCTAATTGATATCGGCTTAGAAAGTACTGATGGTTCAGTTGACATGAACATCACAGCTTTGACAACTACCAAGGTAACGGGTAGAATGGAAGTCATTGATTGGCGAAAACATGCCAAGGAATGGCCACATTTGACGAAAATAAAATTTCCAAAGGTAAGTTCACGTCCAAGAGTTGAAATCCTGTTAGGTATGGATTATTTAGAGCTGCATTCCTCTCTTAAAGAGGTGCGTGGAGCTCAGGGAGAGCCTGTGGCTCGGTTGACACCCTTAGGTTGGACCTGTGTTGGTGCTGTATCAGGTTCAGACAAAACAACACACTTAGCAGGTTCCTTCTTCATCAGAAATACAGAAATAGAAGCAATCGCAGATACAGATATTGAATCTTTGATTCACTCATTTTGGGAGTCTGAAAGCATTTCAGGTTTGACATCGATTAGAAGCATTGATGAGAATGATGCAGTTAAGGCTGTAGAACAGTCCCTTGTTTACAGAAAAGACAAATATCAGGTTGGCATTCCATGGAAGGAGGGTCATGAGAATCTGAAAAACAATTATGACATGGCATACAATCGTCTTCTTAATTTAGAAAAGAAGTTGTCAAAGGATCAAACGATTTCAGGAGCCTACAATGAAGTCATAGAACAATACCTGAAAAAAGGTTACATCAGAAAAGTACCTGAAACAGAAATAGATCAAAGTAAATGGTACTTACCACATTTTCCAGTCATTAAACCAGACAGAAGTACAACAAAGGTGAGAATCGTATTCGATGCATCTGCAAAGAATAAAGGCATATCTCTAAATGATGTCATTCATCAAGGACCAAAACTCCAGAATGATCTATTCGAGATCTTGCTGCGGTTTCGCAAACATCCTGTTGCAATCATTTGCGATATTGCTGAAATGTACCTTCAAATTGAAGTCGCTCAGGATGACCGTCCATATCTAAGGTTTCTTTGGAGGTCAATGGGTCTGAACAAAAAGCCAGATGTGTTTGAGTTCTCAAAGGTTGTATTTGGACTAAATTGTTCCCCCTTTTTAGCTCAGTTTATCACTCAGGAACATGCTAAGTCCATGGAGAAAGAACTTCCATTGGCTGCAGCAACCGTGGAAAAGTCAACATATATGGATGACAATATGGATTCCGTTTACACAAATAGTAAAGCTATAGAGCTTTACAAACAGCTGCAACAGCTGTGGAGTACAGCAGGTATGCACGCTCGTAAGTGGGTTTCCAATTCCGTTCAAGTTCTCCAAGAAATACCAGAAGAGGATAGATTGAAAGAGATTAATATTCAAATGAGTGAATTGCCATCTGTAAAAGCACTGGGCTTACTGTGGAATGCAGAATCAGATGAGTTTAGGTTTTCTTTCATGTCCTTAAAGCAGGATATCAAGATGACTAAGAGGAACTTCTTGAAAGAAACTGCTAAGCTGTTTGATCCTCTTGGGTTCTTAGGTCCATTCATCATTAGGGCAAGGGTTCTTCTGCAAGAAATGTGGATATCCGGTGTTAACTGGGATGAAACCCTCAGTCCAGATCTGGAACAAAAAGCATGGTCATGGTACCTTGAAATTGAAAAGTTGTGTTCTGTTAAAATTCCAAGGGGGCTTGAGGTTAGCTTAGATACTTCAAAGATGAAGTTGCACACATTTGTAGATGCTTCAGAGGCAGCATTTGGAGCTGTGGTATATTTAGTAACCACTCGTGAAGATGACACAAAGTCGAGTTATCTAGTTGCTTCAAAGTGCCATGTTGCTCCCCTCAAGGCAGTTAGTATGCCTCGATTGGAGCTGCTTGCGGCAGTTCTGGGTGTACGACTGTTACTGGCTATAACAAAGGCATTAGAATTACCTTTGCAGCGTGCAACGCTATGGTCAGACAGCCAGAACGTACTGTGGTGGATCAAAAGACAGAGTCGGTGTTTTAAGCCATTTGTAGCAAATAGGATTGGATACATACAGGAGCATACAAACATCAGTCAGTGGAAATACGTACCATCCAAACTGAATGCTGCAGACATTCTTAGTAGAGGTGTAGATGCTGAAGCACTTTTGACAGAGAAATGGCTGAATGGACCTGAATTTGTGACACATGATGAAACCGAATGGCCGAAGCAGACCATTGACATGGACAATACTGAGACATCAGAACTGAAGAAGCCTTCTTCTCAAGTAAACATCGCCATGTTTACTAAATCTGATCCAATCTCGTGGAGATTAGCGCCATCTAGATTTTCAAGTTGGAAGAGATTGTGTAGAGTGTCGGCATGGATCTATAGGTTTCTGAACAACGCTAGGGTTCCATATTCACTTAGGAAAAAGGGTGAACTTGATCCTGAAGAAATTGAGGACGCCGAAACTACAATTATGGTCAGGACTCAAAGAGACAAATTTTCTGATGACTTTTCGTCACTGATGAGGAAATCAAATTTGGCTTACAGCCTTACGTTGATAAAAATGGGTTAATGAGGACAGGAGGGAGACTCAGATTTGCTGACGTATTGTCATTCAGTGCCAGATTTCCAATTATACTCCCTAGACATAGTTGGGTCACCAAACTGATTGTCAAGTTTTACCATGAGCAGGTCAAGCACACAGGTACGAACAGTACGTTATCAGCAGTGTCATCTAGGTTTTGGATTATTTCAGCTAGAGAGGAAATTCGTCAGTGGGAAAGAGAATGTTCTTGGTGTAGACGACAAAAAGCCAAACCAGCGCATCAGATAATGGCAGACCTACCGAAGATCAGAGTGAGGTGTACAATGAAAGCATTTGTGACAACAGGTGTGGACTATGCAGGTCCCTTTTTCACTGTACAGGGTCGAGGCAAGAGTCGACAGAAACGTTATCTCTGCCTTTTCACATGTTTGTCAACCCGAGCGGTTCATTTAGAAATGGCATTCGGTTTAGACACGGATTCCTTTCTGAATGCCCTGTTTCGTATGGCTCACAGACGAGGTATGCCAAAGGAGGTAATCTCGGACAACGGAACCAACTTTGTTGGTGCTGCAAAGGAGCTGAAGCAGCTCATTTCAGGACTAAACTCGGATGTGATTAAGTCAACCTTGGCAAACAAAAGTGTGAAGTGGTTGTTTAATCCTCCACACGCACCATATTTTGGAGGTGTTTTCGAGTCTTTGGTGAAGTCAGCAAAACGGGCTATCTATGCTATACTGAGTTCAGGTGACGTCAGTGATGAAGAGCTGATGACAGCCTTTACAGGAGCTGAAGCTCTTCTGAATTCTAGGCCTTTGACCTATCAAAGTGCACATCCACAGGATGATGTGCCTCTTACGCCCAACCATTTCCTACATGGTCAGGTGGGTGGAGATTTCGCACCAGAGTTAGACTCTACCTCGTTCAGCCCAAAGAAGCGATGGAGGAGAGTTCAAGAACTCATCAGACATGTGTGGAAACGATGGATGAGGGAGTGGCTCCCGACTCTCAACATCAGAAAGAAGTGGTTCACACCATCCAGAGATATACAGGTCGATGACGTTGTGATTGTGGTATCTCCAGATACTCCTCGTGGAGTTTGGCCTCTTGGCAGAGTTCTCAAAACGTATCCTGGAAAGGATGATCACGTTCGCGTTCTTGATGTTCAAGTTGGCAAAACAGTCTTGAAAAGACCTATCACGAAGGTCTGCCCTCTTGAATGGAGTTGAGTTCTGAAATTGTCAAATTGGATAACAGCAACAAATGTACATACTCATAGATTCAGTTTCCTTTCAGTTTCTTCTAAGTTTAGTCGGTTTTCATGATAGACATGGATCTATCATGGAGGGGGGCATGTTCTGAAGACATGTCTGTTCATTAAAAATGTTCTCCAAAACGCACCCGATGCATACCGATCGCATCGCCTGAACACACCAACGTATGGCTGTGACTGCACGTGAAATGTGAGGGTTGTGAGCAAATATAAGGCGGTAGCGCGCATCAGTTAAAAAAGTTGGTCATAGTTCGCTAGAGAGCTGGTTAGAGAGTTCGCTAGCTGGATAGTTAGATGGATAGTTAGATGGATAGTTAGATGGATAGTTAGATGGATAGTTAGATGGAGATAGAGAGAGTTGGCAGAATGTTCGTCAGAATGTTCGTTAGAGAGCTGATGAGTTAGATGGTGTTAGAGTGTTTGACAGTGTTAAGACTTCCTTAGGAGTAGCAGTTAGAATTAGCATTTAGTTTCTATCATTTGAGGTTTATTCATCTTTTCTTCATATAATAACAGGTAATCACGTTTAGTTCCTCATAGATCTTCATAGTTTTATAATAGGTTATCACGTTTAGTTCCTGGTGTCATTCAAAAAAGGTAAGTCATACAAATTTTAGATTAGTTTTCATTTTAAGTTAAACCACGCTCAAATATTCAGTTCCACTGCGCAACATGTATATTTGATCACATCAGCTGGTTGTCAGCTAATGCCTCTTTGTTTACTCCTGTTTGGTGGTGACTGCCTCCGTGGTCTAATGGTAGAGCGTCCGCCCGGAGAGCGGAAGGTCCGGGGTTCGATCCCCAGCCACATCATACCAAAAGACTGGTCGGCTCAGAGTCAGTATACTGTGTCTGAGTTGGGTATTCATGTTAAACTGCGGCATGGTATCTCAATGTGCTTGCACTATAAATCGGCATCAGTCCGGACTAGTACAAGCAGCCACACACACACACATACATGTGCATGGACAGCGTTATATAAGTGCAATAATCTTGGACGCGACGTTAAACCCCATTTCACCTCACCTCACCTGTTTGGTGGTACAAAAATGCATACAATGTACTTTTTATCCCCCGCGGGGCCAGAAATGGCCGAAGGGGGATTATGTCGTGGCGCAGTCCGTTCGTCCGTCCGTCTGTCCGTCCCACAGAGGGTACTAAGCTTGTGAAATCAACTACTCCTACAGTTTCCAGAGAATATCCCTGACACTCTACACACAAGATGTCGACATGTTGATGATACGCATATCGCAGTCCCGTTTAGTTTCAACTAATTTTGACAGAGTTACTGCCCCTGTTTTACGGAGCTTCATTTGCCTTATTGTGAGAGAGGGTACTAAGCTTGTGAAATCAACTACTTCTACAGTTTCCAGAGAATATCCCTGACACTCTACACACAAGATGTCGACATGTTGATGATACACATATCGCAGTCCCATTTCATTTCGACTTATTTTGACAGAGTTACTGCGCCTGTTTTACGGAGCTTCATTTGACTCGTTAAAAAAATTTCATGCGGGGGATGTTGTGCTCTCAGAGCACTCTTGTTTATGTAGAGAGAAGGCAGGATAGGCTTACCCTTTTCACAAACACCTGGTGTCATCACTGATTTTCAGTGATCCATTCATAATTTTCACTGCTATTTTGCCTTTTATGCCCAATAGTGTCTCTTTCGTTTGATAATCAAGACCTGCTATTATCTGGCATTCATGTTTGTATTATAGAAAGATGAGCATGCAGTTTGATGAGTTTAATCTCAGCTTCTGATTCCTGTGATAGTGAGAGTTGTGTGACAATGTTCTCCGTGTGCAGCTCTACCTGAACATGAGTGACAACTGCCTGGAGCGGTTCCCGGTCAGCGTGGAGGAGTTCTGGAGCGGATCTCTTGTCGAGCTGCATCTCCGCAACAATAACCTGGAGGAACTAGGGGAGAGCATCGTCAAACTTAGTGAGTACCGGTATATGTGGCTGGTGATTGGGGTGTCATGTTGCTCATCAATTATCCCTTGAGGGGCAGTTTGGCAATGGACAAGTTCCTGACCTGAAATAAACACATACTAGTACAAGCATCTCTAGTGATACATTAATTTGTTTGGTAAAAATAACTACTTTAACAGAAATGGCTGTTCGATTTTTGTGTGTTTAAGGGACCGATCATTTAATGTTGTTTTGGGTTTTAAAAAAAATGTTTGGGCTTATAGTTTTTAGTGAAAAAACATCTGGATTTGCAGAAGCAGCTGAAAAAATCGCTAGTCTCCATACAAATTCCCAGGACCCCCCACACATTGACTGGTCGGTCCCTAATGTATTAATGTTTTGACTGGTAACATGTACCACTATTGTTTTCTGTCTGGCAATTTCAAATATTGTATTGCAGAAAAATATAGATATCAGGATACTTGGTATCGTGATTGTGAATGCACATCAACAGTTATTACTCTCTTGTAAATGAGTTGTCACAGTTTAAAGCTGAAATATTTCAATGTGTGGTGATATAAAGGTTTTTCTGAAGGTGAGTTGCGGAGCTTGGATGTATCCAACAACCGAATTGACCACCTGCCTGACCCGTCCGTGTGGGACTGTCGCTACCTAGAAACCCTGAACCTGGCCAACAACAACCTGGGGGTTGCATACACGGAGGACGAGAATAACAAGAAGTGAGTGCTAGGGCTGGGACCAGTCCAGATTTACTACCCGGGTGCCCACCCCCTATTACCGAACCCTAACTGGGTACCCACTGTAGGTCTCAGGAGATGTCTCAAAATGTCCGATTGGGAACATTTTTAGCATAGCCCTGGCAAAACGTATTTAGATACACATATTAAACAATCTGGTCATTCATACACTGAAGTTGAATAAAGTTATATCTTTATTCAGCCATATGAAGGTATGGGTGCACAGTCAAAAAGAAATGCGAACATTAGTGACCTGTAGTGTAACCATAGAGTTCTAGATAATTTTTGTCATTAAACAATATATCATGTGACTAACCATGGGTCCGGGTAGTCCTGGTGGGTACCCGGTTCCTAATCAGTACCCACCCGATTCGGGTACCCAAGTTACCCATCCCAGGCCCAGTGAGTGCACTTGTCTTGCATACTACAGTGTCAGGCAATCCATGATTATAAATATATAAATCTGACCTCAACCTTGCAAGGTACAGGTTTTCATGTCAAAATGTGTAAAATCATCTTGTTGTTATTCAATACATCACAAGTAAATGACGTTTGACTAATCACTATTTCAATGACACTGATAATTACAAAGGAATCACAACTGTAATGTTACATGTTACAAGAGTTTAAAATGATATTTAATTAAAAATACCCTCGACTTTAATACTACAGGAGCGAACCACAAGGACTCAAGGACTATTTAGTTCAAACACTGCTTTTCATTATGGTGTTATTTTAGGATGAGTGCAGGATACTAATTGTTTTTGTAGATAAATCGAATAACAATAAGGTTATTTCTGTAGCACAAAATTCCACGTCACTGATGGACATGCTCAATGAGAAAAAACGCACAAGTACATAAGTACAACAGAGAGGAGACATTAGGATAATAGGGGTCGCGGGTGGCCCAATCGTCTAAGGCGCCGTGATTTGCTGTGCAGAGTTGCGTCCCTTGGGCATGCCAGAAACCTATGATTGTGGATTCGAATCCCGGTTCGCCCTGATTATGTTTGTAGGTCTGTCAGCACCATACCCATGCTCGTGGGTTTCACCGAAGTGGTAAACATCTGAGACCTGCATCACTTCGGGCTTTCCTCCCACATTAAGCTGACACGCCGTGATATAACTGGAATACTGTTAAAACCAGCGTTAAAAAACAACTCACTCACTCACTCACTTAGCATCATAATAGAATAAAGAAGATATCATCACTCACTCATTAGGATAATAAAAGTATACACATTCAGCTGTAGCATTCGAAGAGGTATGGTTTTGAGTCCAGTGAGTGAGTGAGCATGGTTTTACGCCACTTTTAGAAATATTCCAGTAATATCATGGCGGGGGACACCAGAAATGGGCTTCACACATTGTACCCATGTCAGGAATTGAACCCAGGTCTTCAGCTTGATGAGCGAACGCTTTAACCACTAGGCTACCTGACCACCCCATTTTGAGTCCAGAAACACAGTGATACTAGGTGCACTGTTGACTATGAATGGAAGAGTGTTCCATAGTGAGCACCAAGGGACTTCAGTCTGTATTTTGGTACAGACAAGAGAGGTTGGTCATTAGCTGGGAGATTTATGGTAGATTTGTACTGGAGAATCATCTCTTGAAGATAAGGAGGGCCTGTGTTATGAAGAGACTGGCAAACAAGAGAGAGGATTTTACATTCAATCCTCTTGCAGAATCTGTAGCCAGTGTAATGACTTCACGATGTGTAAGATATGTGACCGAGGCTTGTCCACTATCCGGGCAGCGTTGTGCTGTATCTTCTGCAGTTGGTTCAGCTGATTTTCTGATTTTGCCACAAGTAGGCTCTTGCAAAAGTCCAGGTGAGACAAGATGAGTGATCTTGCCAGGGGTAGTTGTAGTATCAGTGGTGAGAAGGGGATGGATTGATCCAATATATACAGCAAAAAGAGAGTAGGTTTCTGTTTTCTGGAAACCTTCTTGAAACCTTCCAGATACCTTCCCACTTTAGATCTGGCCCGGATACCTTCCTGAAACCTTCCCGAAACCTTCCAAAATTTATATTTCTCAAATGAAAATGACATGTCTTATAGAGAAAATTTACATGTGTTTCAATAGTTAGGGATAAGTCGACAAAAACACCAAGGCTTTTGACAAGTGGGCAGAATGGAATCTCAATCTGAACAGAAAGCAAATTTTGTAAGATATCTGTATGAAGATACTGTATGAACGACAAACAAACTTTCAGGCTTGGGCAGGACAAGCAGGTCACCGCCAGTAGTTTTGAGATTGAAGGAAGCTGCTAAGGAAACTTATAGATACAGTAAACTACGGTTATAATGAACTCAAATGGACCACTAATTTAAGTTTGTTATAACCGTAGTTCGTAACAAGCATTTTTACAGCAAATGACCAGGACCAAAAATTAAGTTTGTTATATCCATCAGTTTGTTACAAGCGTGTTTGTTATAAACATATTTTACTGTAGATGTATTTTGGTTGATGTATTCCACATTGTTTATGCCAGCGCTTTGACATCACCAAAGACATTGAAGAACTACCTTCGGCGATGGAGTGGCATTGATCAGCCAAGTTCTAAACAAGTGGTGTTTCCTGAAATCCTGTCTTTTAATCTCAAGTACCTGATTTTGAAAAACAACAACTTGATTTACGTTCCTGTCAGTATCAGCCGACTGCAGAACCTGACCAAGTTGGACCTCAGCCAGTGAGTTATCTCCCTTTTGAATACTGCATCTGCAGCTGCATTTATCCTCTGTGTAATCATTCAAAAGTGAATGCCTTTCAGGGTGGTGACATAGGGGTTTAACATAGCGTTCAAGGTCATTCTCTTGATACAGTGACATGTGTACAGACCTGTGAAGATCCTTGGTAGAATAGGTCTTTAGCAACTCATGCTTGACGAAAAAGGCGACTAAGCTTGTTGTAAGCTGCGACTAATGGGATTGGGTGGTCAGGCTCATTGACTTGATTGTTTGTCATCGTATCCCAATTGGGTGGATCCATGCTCATGATGTCAATCGCTGGATTGTCTGGTCCAGACTTGATTATTTACAGACCACCATCATCACCATCTGGAATATTGCTGAGTGAGGCGTTAAACAACAAACAAACAAAACGTGTGTGCATGCATCAGTGTATGTGCCTGCTTGTTCTCGCCCGGACCAATGCCAGTTTCATTGTGCATGTGTCAACAGTGATCAGTTCCACATGGCATTAGGTCCATTCGGAACAAACACTGTCAGTGTAAATGTGTCATGGAAACATTTTTCCTAGTGAAAACTGTTCCATTGGAATAATTACCAAAGAGAAAAATAGTACAAACGAGCTTTTTTACCAAAGGAAACAGATACTCTTTGACACTAGTCTGCTAATATACCATGTCGCAGTTAAACATGGCTACTGCACTCAAACACATTATACGTCCTTCATTTATCCCGTTAACACTGAGCGACAGGCAGGGTAACAACAAGTATCACCTTTTAATGTCTTTTGGTATAGTGCAGCCAGGGAGTTAGACAGCTGATCAGCGCTCTTCAGACAGACCCTTGACTGTGAATGTCATTCTGTACATGTAATCCCATGCTGTTGATTTAGTTTCCGCCTGTAAAATCTTAGGGAGCTGTCATTGTTTATTCCAGTGGTCGGAACATATTTGATCTGTGAAAAATTGATCTGTGAAAAATATAAGGGAGACTGATTGCCCTTTATTACCTATGGACATATCTTCACTGACAAAGCGTTTGTGATTAATTGGTGGCTGTTTTCCTAACAATCTGGATTGACATGATATGTACATAATATGTGAAGTATGTGTGGTAACCTTGGATCGGAATCCTATGTTTCATAAGAAATAAGACAGACTTATCTTGTAGTTCCACATAGTTGATCCAAATGTCCGCCATAACAAGCGTCTGACAATGTTACCCAACCTGCATTGCTGAGGTCTTATTGCATGAGATTGCAAGGGACCATTAATTTACAATGATAATTTACGTACAAGGTTATATTTGTGCTTGCTGTGTAGAAACCAGTTGATGAAGACTCTACCACTGGAGTTGGGGCTGCTGAAGCAGTGTCGAGATTTGTTGTTGGCCGGGAACAAGATCACAGACCCACCCATCCCTGCAGACCTGCTAAATGGTACAAATTGGAACAGGTTTCTATTTCCCATAATGAAATCTTGATTGTGAAGAAGCAAGTTTGTTGATGTGCTGCTGCTACATGATAGTAACGAACTGTCAAGGCAAGAAGTGGGTCTGCTTCATAGAGCTGCCTAAGTCTGCCATTGCAGCTGATCTAGACACCACACGTCACTTCAACATGATGCTGTCTTGGTTTTCAGGCACCACCCACATGATCATTAAGTCTGCTGCACGTTTCGTTTATATTTCCATTTTCAAAAAATATCCTGATATTTAAAAACAGTGCGATCCAATATAGCACACAGTTACTTCCCTTTACATGCGCACTGCTTTACTGCACATCTCATGTTTTGGTAATGGCAGCAATAGGAGTTTGTATGCTTGTTATGTAGGGAGACCCTTTTCCAGGTTGATGGTACACTGTTTATTTGGTTACTAGTTTGAACAAGCAAAACGAAAAAACCAAACACACCGCCCTCCCGCAAGTCATTGCCTGAGAACCAATTTTCTCTTTTTTTTAAGCCTTAACAGCAGAGTTTATATATTTATACAACCTCTACCAATCAAACAATATATCATCTCCTCTATTTGTCTAAATTATTCAGTGCAATAGCCTGTCCTTAAACATAGCAGATAACAGAATTAAGCCTGTCCATGCCTTTCCTCTTTTAGAGGGAAATGTTTAGACATGTGGAAGTCAATACAGAAGAGCTATATTTTCTAAATAATTGTTTTCCAATTCACGCTTGTATTTATTTATTTTGATGTATGTTAGGCCATACAATAAAATAATCTTCATCACCAACCAACTCTAAAAATTGTCTGAACTCCAAAGTTGCATGCCAGATTTACTTAAAGCTTCCAATTTTCAGAGTAACTTGCAAAAACATTTCAAGTACAATTAAAATATTGTCTTTGTTTATTAGATACGATGAAAACATGTTGTACATCACAACAAAAGCTACATTAACTTTCTCTCATATGTGTAATCGCTGTAAAATATTTCTGTTATGACAGACACAAAAACAACAGAACTCATTGACCATCTGAGACAGCTCCTGAGAAAAAGTGAACCTAACAACCGATTGAAACTAGTTGTTCTTGGACCACAGGTGAGTCTACAACTAAACACAGGTAGTAGGGCTGGGACGAGTCCAAATTCAGTCCCCGGGTACCCACCCTACTATTACCCGACCCTACCTGGGTACCCACTCCACTATTCCCCAACCCTACCCGGGTACCCACTCCACTATTCCCCGACCCTACCCGGGTACCCACCCCACTATACCCTGACCCTACCCGGGTACCCACCCTACTATTACCCGACCCAACCCGGGTACCCAACCTACTATTACCCGACCCTACCTGGGTACCCACTCCACTATTCCCGAACCCTACCTGGGTACCCACCCTACTATTACCCGACCCTACCTGGGTACCCACTCCACTATTCCCCGACCCTACCCGGGTACCTACCCTACTATTACCTGACCCTACCCGGGTACCCACTCCACTATTCCCGGACCCTACCCGGGTACCCACCCCACTATTCCCCGACCCTACCTGGGTACCCACCCAGCTATTCTCGGACCCTACCTGGGTACCCACCCTACTATTACCCGACCCTACCTGGGTACCCACTCCACTATTCCCCGACCCAACCCGGGTACCCACCCCACTATTCCCGGAGAGCGGAAGGTCCGGGGTTCGAACCCCGACCACGTCATACCAAAAGATGTTAAAAGATGGTACTTGTTGTTACCCTGTCTGGCGCTCGGCATGAAGGGGCTAAAACAAGGACTGGTCGGCTCAGAGTCAGTATACTGTGTCTGAGTGGGGTATTCATGTTCAACTGCGGCATGGTATCTCAGTGAGCTAGCACTATAAATCGACATCAGTCCAGACTTGTACAAGCAGCCACACAAACACACACACGTGCATGCACGTCGCTATATAAGTGCAATTATCTTGGACGCGACGTTAAACCCCATTTCACCTCACCGATCTGGTCATGCATACACTGAAGTTGACTTAAGTTTTATCTTTATTCAAACATATAACATTGGTGCCTTGTAGTGTAACCATGAAGTTCTAGATAATTTTTGTCATAAAACAATATATCATGTGACTAACCATGGGTCTGGGTAGTTCTCTGGATACGACCCGAGTACCCAAGTTACGCGATCGTCCCAGCCCTTACTGGTAGAACAACTAAAACTAGTTCAAGGACCGCAAATGAATTCACAACCAAACACTGGTACAAAAACATCCCCTAACATGAACTCCATCTTGTCTAGTAGTTGCTGGGAGGACAAGGGAAAACTGTCACTAAATGAACAACTGCATGAGGCATGTGCTGAAGCCAAACACCGCAAAGTATCATGCATTTGGGTGACTCGATCCTTCCACACCCAAGAACACTTTCAATTACGAATCTTCGAACCAAGGCCATCAGAGAACAGTTACCGCTGCTCGGTTCTTCTTGTGTCCTTTAATATGTTTGTAAATGTCAGAAATATGGTTTGTTAGTTACGGAGACCCAAATTGTTTGTAGGACAAAGGGAAGACAACTCTGCTCAGCCTTCTCCAGGGTACGGCTTGTCAGCAACACGGGGACAAGATAAACACAACTGAGTGGAAACTGACTGCCAAGGGAGTCTATCAGATGTTGTTGCCCTCAAGTGTGAGACAATTCATTATAAAATATATATGTCATTTTGTAACAGTTAGGATAGTGTTAAAGCATAATGTTGACTTCTTCAATGGAAATACGGGTGGTCATGCTCGCTGACATGGTCGGTGCATGTCATTGATCCCAACTGAGTGGATCGATGCTCATGTTCTCAACCGCTGGATTGTCTGGTCCAGACTCGATTATTTACAGACCGCCATCATATAGCTGGAATATTGCTGAGTGCGGCGTTAAACAACAAACCAAATTAATGGAAATACACATTGCATCACAAATTACAAATTACTCCAAGAAGATACTTAAATATCTGAATGTTAAATGCTAATTTCAATTGTTTATGTCACATGTTTTGGAACATTATTATTGTAAGTAGTAGCATAATAATAATTAAACTACGTTTCGGACAAGTAGCATGCTTATAGAGACCTCGAGAACTCATTGGAATGTTGATTTTAACTGAAGATATGGTGATGAATGTTATTGAAATATATACTTTAAAACAGTTTTCTATGTTTTTTAATTAATTGTTTCATGTGACCATGGCCACACCTTTTTTCAACTAGAGGCACAAATCAGGTTGAACAAGTGTCAATTTCTAAAACCCTTTCATTATTTTTTCAGCTTTAGGAACTGATAGAGTGAGGTGTTATTATTGTAAAAAGCACAATGAGCACAGCTTACTTTATATTTTGTTGATTACTGATAAAACAGACATTCGGGTGTGTTGTTTATTGTCATTTTGTCATGAACTGAAATATCATGTTTATGAATACAATTACCCTTTACCAATACCAGTACCGGGTATATCTAGCTTGGATGTTACTTTTTTTAAGAATTTTTCATTTTAATAAAACAAAATCTATGTTTCCGGGCACCTGTTGTGCCCCTAGTTATAAAATTTCCCAAATAAGTTATTGTTTAATGTCGCATTGGGTCCCATGGAAAAAGCAATATATGCCTTAAAGGTCAACAAGTGTAAATGTTATTAATAGGGGACTATTGGGTCATTTAAACCGTTCCAATAGTTTTATAATAGTTAAACATACTATTGTCATGTAAGTATAATAATGGTATTCTTACCAATGCATGATTGCTTTATTCGATATGATGTTGATCCAAATATACATACCATTTCTTAGGTGTAACAGAAACTTGGAATTCAAGGGAGGTAACTCTTACTGTAGTCTAGAGTAGATGCAAGTTTGCTGGAACTCTACTAGTGTATATATGTGCAAAAATGCAATTGGTAGAATTTAGTATTGAGGGTTTGTGTACATGTTTATCATTCTTATACATCTTTACGAAATGACTGATTGTCAAGCATGGTATATCCATATATTATTGACTTCATCTAATCCCATAGACAATTGCATCGATAGTAAAATTACATATTATTAACCTTGAGTGTTACACACCTAGTAAACTCATCACTTCATCTCACTTGAACATAAATGAAGGAGCTCTCGCATACATGTCCCATATCAGACTATTACACACTGAAGCTCTCCATAGTTTTTGCTAGCCATTGAATTAACAAATGTTTTAATTAATCTGTTAAGACTGACATAACTAGAATAAATTTCTTTCTATCTTCATCTTGTAGATACTTCTTCTAACCTTCATTTTGTATCGCTGGATCTTGACAATCATTGAGTCTTACAGAATCTTTCAAAATCATTTCCAATAGGATTAATTATTTGTCTACAGTTTCTGCAATGATTGGTAAAAAAACAAACCATGTGACCCTGAAATGACCTTTTCAGAGGATCAAATCTTTCAAAGTCATTTAGAAGTGATACACATAAGGAAGAGAATTTATGGATGTCAACTTCTTATGGAAAACACCCTAGTGACGGAGTATTTGCTTACTCCTTCATCAGGTGAAGCACCTTCATCCATTAGGTAGAGGACCTGATGAAGAAGCAAGTATATATTCTGAAACATTGTGTTCCTTTTCAAAGGAGGCTGTCTAATTTCGAGAACCGACTGGCAAGAAACATTTGATATCATATGCATTATTTTTAGCTCCTTCTTTTTTAATTTTATTAAAGAAACCCGACATCAAGTTCAATGTGTGGGAGTTACCAGGCAACCCTGATCTCAATATCATCCACCAGTGCTTCCTTACCCAGAATGCCCTGTACTTGCTGGTATTTGACTTGCGGAAAGACTATCAACACCTGCAGGAATGGCTTTGTCAGATTCAGGTGAGTGCAAGCTCATCTCAGGGGATGTATGTCTACTTAGTTTTGCTTTGAGAGGCAGTCGGGTAGCCAAGTGGTTAAAGCGTTCGCTTGTCATGCTGAAGACCCAGGTTCGATTCCCGACATGGGTACAATGTGTGAAGCCCATTTCTGGTGTCCCTGCCGTGATATTGCTGGAGTATTGCTAAAAGCGGCGTAAAACCATACTCATCCACTAGTTTTGCTTCGCTGTACAGGAAGATGATCAAGTTCCAGTGACATACTTTGGGACTACTTGCTGAATCTATAGATTCGAGTGATTTCTCTGACCTCAACTATGATATGGTTGATATATAATTTATCTATAATTTTGCATAATGACCTATATTTGTGTTAATCTTACTTGTTTAAAGAACACGTTCAGGATGGCCAGTGAATTCCAAGCTCAGAATCAACTGCAAAACAATAGCATGATGTCATCTTAATAATTTAATCTTTGCAAACTCATGCTTGAAATTAGGATGTTACACATATTGTCACCTTATTTCGATAAGACATGCTTTTCATATTTGTTCCATAGGCTAATGCTCACAAAGCAACTGTCATCTTGGTTGGTACTTTCTATGACAAAATTGTCCCAACTGTGACAAGGGACAAGAAACTTGAGGATCTTGCCACCAATATATGCAGGGCATATTCCAGGTCTGCAGTGAAAGAACACTATCCAGTTCTCAGAGAATTCAAAACAGTGTCCTGTGCTACTAAGGAAGGAATTGATGAACTCAAGAAAATAATTTATGAGACGGGTATTAAAATGGCTCACGCACAACATAGTCATCAGTGCTTGATTGGCATGAAGATCCCGCAGTCATATCGCTTGTTGGTGGACTTGGTGGGCAAGAAGAGGAAACAGATGGAGAAGATGAAGCAGCCTCCGTATATCACGGAAGAAGGATTTCAGAGTCTGGTGGATGAACTGCCTTACAATGACATTCTGGCGCTGGATGACACAAGTAATGGTGAGGCAGTGGTTTGTGCTTGAATCTATTTTGAATTTACATATCATTCTCCTGAGCTGTTGATTTGATTTTAGAAGTTTCATGAAAGAGGGGGCGGTCGGGTAGCCTAGTGGTTAAAGCGTTCGCTCCTCATGCCGAAGACCCGGTTTCGATTCCCGACATGGGTACAATGTGTGAAGCCCATTTCTGGTGTCCCCTGCCAGGATATTGCTGAAATATTGCTAAAAGTGGCGTAAAACCATACTCACTCACTCACTCATGAAAGAAGATATTTTAGGGCTGTGTGACTCTTGCTTGACCACAGAATAAGGATCTAATACTGAAATGTAGCATCATAATAGAATAAAGAAGTTGTCATCCATAAAACATCTTGTCTTACTAATCTCCTGAGGGTTGAAAAACCAGATTTGTGTTGATTGTGATTCTAGGTTTGTCAGCATGTTACCCATGGGTTATACCAACGTGGGACCTGTGAAGATCCAGGGTAGAATAGGTCTTCAGCAACAAATGCTTGCCGTAACAGGCGACTATGCTTGTCGGAAGAGGTGACTCACGGGATCGTGTGGTCAGCCTAGGTGACTTAGTTGATGCATGTCATCAATCCCAATTGTGTGTCTCGATGCTCATGATGTTAATTACTGGATTGTCTTGTCCAGTCTCGATTATTTACAGATCACTGTCATATAGCTGGAATATTGCTGAGCGCAGCGTTAAATAACAAAAAAACAAACCAAAAGAACGCCAACGTGGTAATTGTCCAAGGCCTGCACCACTGCTTGCTTTCCTCCCACAGCAAGCTGACACACCATGACATACCTGAAGTACTGTTAAACCAAACTCACTCACTCCTGTGGGGATGGCATTGAGATTTCCATTCTGCCATTCTTGTCAAAAGAGTTACCTAATGGTCACAAAGTGTGACCTGGCTGATTGTGTTTCATCGTGCCCAGAGGAAATGGATTGTTTTCATGCCGAAAACCACTGGTTTTCCCTTGCCTATAGAGTTGATTCTTCACAGCCTGCTGTGATAATTGCTGACTGAGGTGTAAAACAACAATCACTCACTCAGTCATTTCTCCTCAATGTTTCTCCTCTTGCTTTTTGTAAGTTTCTAACTTCAGATTATAGTTTGATTGGCATACTGTGTTTTGTACAGCTTTGAAGTACTTGCTGGAGGTTGGGGCTTTGCTTCACTTCAATGAGCAGCTCCAAGGCCTGAACTGTCTGTACTTCCTCAATCCGGTCTGGCTGCAAGAGCTTCTAGCACTCATCGCCATCGATACAGTAAGTTACCATACATTTGTACAGTCAAACTGATGTCCTTACCCGTGAAGATCCGGGGTAGTATAGGTCTTCAGCAACCTATGCTTGCCGTAAAAGGCGACTTTGCTTGTTTTAAGAGGCGACTAATGGGATCAGGGTGTAAGGCTCGCTAACTTGGTTGATGCATGTCATCGTATCCCAATTGCATGGATCAATGCTCATGATGTCAATCAATGGATTGTCTGGGTCAGAATATTGCTGAATGCAGCGTTCAAACAACAAACAAGCAAACAAACAAAGATTAAAGCTATGTTATACACATGTTTTGGTTTTGAGTCAATATGATTTTTTTTCAATTACTTTTGTCTTCAGAAAAAAATATCGTCAACCGCAAAGATTCCGGTAACTCAGCTGTACCAGCGGTTCAAGGAGAAGATGTTTCCAGATGACCTGTTTCTTCAGTACATCCAGCTGCTGAAGCGGTCAGAGATTGTGGTGGAGACAGATGGTGGCAAAAAGTAGGATGATAATCCATTCTGTCCATATACACAGTCTGTGACTTGAACAACTTGTACAAAGTTTACTGACATTTTGTTTGGCCTAGTGAGCTCAGCTAATAATAGTTTATTTAATAACAGTAAAATCTATTTAAATGATTTTAAGAGCTTAATTAAAATGATTATAAAGACAGATGTATTTAGCACACACTGTTAGATATGATGTTGGTTCTTAGAGAGGGAGTATTATAACTCTTGGTTGGAAAAACCATTGCATCGTTAGAAGAGGATTAGTGTAGTGTCATATGTTCTATTGGATTGGGTCCTGCTAGGTTGGCTGCTATTGACATCAATGATACTTTTCCACAATACATCCATAATGGCAGGCATCTCAGTCCCTGCCTGCTTTCTTTTCACTTTTGTTTCAGCTCCCTCTTGGTATCAATACAATTTTGTAATTGGCTGTGGCCATGTTGTTTGTCACCCATGGGAAGATAGCACCTCCTTTTGGTCAAGGGTGACAAACTCCAAAATAGTCAAACCAAGGCAACATACGAAACAGTAATGATCGAAGGGGGTAAACTCTTACACCCTATATTAAAACACATTTCCCTTGAAAGTTCCTTCTGGGTGGAAAACAATCATGTCTTGTCATTCCTCTTCGACCCTTCAGCTTGCTGGTCCCATACAAGTTACCCAAGGAGAAGCCAATGATCACTGCAGACATCACCCAGAGCGTTGGCTCTCAGAAGATCTACCGCCTGTACAAACTCACATACATTCCTCCCAGGCTCTGGAGCAGGTTCATCATCCGCTTGCTGAAAGCCACGGAGAGATTCTCTCAGACACCTTGGTTTCTGAACACAGAGAAGGCTGCAGAAACCTCCAAAAGACTGTCCAGTGAACTAAAGCATAGAGGCAGTAGGTAAGTAGCTCCCTGACATGCTCCTTACAAAACTACATGTACCCTAATGTTTGTGTTAGAAACCTCCAGTTTGAATGAAACTTCCTGTAACATCCTCTGTGGTTTTCGTTGGTTTCTGAGGTTCACATGATGACCACTTTTGATTTGTCAGGGTCAGCTGTGCTTGATGACAGAACAAAGTCTGATTTCAGTGTTTTTTTCAAGTTATTACTAACCTGTTTTTCTCTGCTTTAGATTTTTACAATGTGATAATAAGGGAGCAACCATTTGGTTTTCCGGGGATGGTTAGGATTTTTCTAAAAAATTATCAAGCTCTTGTTTTACTGAAAACAATGATATATGCCTTGCAATACAAAACTCCATTCCTGCACAGGAGCGCGACCTCAGTCGTGGTCTTACTTTCCCTCACCTCTCCTCCTGCAGGTTTTAGAATCCCAACCACAAGCTCAGTGTGGTGCTTATCCTCTATAGGTGCAAACACTTCAATCAACTACGCAAATACATTAAATACACAATGCCATTTAGAAAGTGGTCTCCAACAACAAATGTTATGGAATAACACTTTCTTAGTGAAGTACAAATTCTAGTACCTTTTGGGGTTGAGTCCTATGGGGGATTCAAACCAACACTCTCAGAGTGAGGCACCTAATCGCCAGCACACAAAGTCAGATGCCTCACTCTGAGACCACCTGACCACCCAATCTCGTGACATGATGACAGCAGCCAAGTTACTGAGTCTGACCACCCAGCTGCCTCTCACACAAGCATAGGTTGCTGGGGCCCTACGGGTTGCAATAGTTGTGAAACAATTGGTAAACCTACCCCTTTCTCACCTATCCCAGCCGAGGATTTGTTATCAAGAACAAGGACATCACCTACTGGAGAGAAGGAATCAGGGTGGCATCACAGGAAGCTGGCTACTTCCTCATCGAGTCCATTGAGTACCGGAAACCACATTCTGAAGACCTTGGAGTTGGCATCCTCATCACAATTGTTTCCCCTAGCACCCGTGGCCTGTCAGCAATGGGTATGATTGTGGATGAGCTGGATGACATACTGAGGGACTATTTCCCAGGTATATTTATGTCAATATTGGATGATTATGTAGGGCTTGAGATGGTGGTGCAGGGCATCTCCTATGTGTAACTGCTGTCCATATCAACAATTATATTTATGTATTGCTTGTTCCTAGATGAAGGAGAAGGTTGGGTTGGAAAGTGCAAATTCTTTACAAAACATCAAACACTTGAATAGTGAATATTCATCTTGTTTCAATGAGGTTTAAAATTTCATAACTAATGATGTTTTTTCAAGAAGTGATAGATGAAAAATGTTTGTTGTATATAATTATTATGAGGACAAGCATTCTACATGTAGATTTGGCTCATTCTAGGCTTCCAGGATTTCCTGGATGAACTTCCAAGCGTGTGTACAGTCTGTCCACATTGTTATGACCCAGTGAAGGATGACGCAGGTATTGTGGTCAGCATGAACCATTTTGATGTCCAGACATGTGCGTTGACTACTCTCAATAAAGGAGAAATTGTCTGTCCTCAAGGAACAGTAGTTAAATTGGAGGATCTAGTCCCTGAGATGTTCTTCAAGGAACTACCAAAGAAATTCTTCCTGGATCATTCCCTGATGAACATGAGTGATAAGACTCTGGGAACCGGTGCAGCAGGGTCAGTGTTTTGGGGCAGGTACAAAGACACTGATGTTGCAATCAAGATGTTCCACTGCAACATCGCTGCAAAGAGCCCCGAGAGCAGTCTGGACAGTGGCTCAGCCAGCATGTCAACCCAAGGGAGCCAGGATGCCGGCATCTATGGAAATGTGCATACTGAGAGGAGCTCAATAGAAGAAGCCAACAGTTTGAAGGTAAGGATCACAACATTTACTAATTCAGAGCAGCTATTTTGCAGTTGCTGTTTAGTCAAACTGAGCTAAGGATGCATCTGTTTGATTTGCATGGCTGTGGGGACTGAATTCTTTTTAAGAACAATCTATTTTCCCCCTGCTGTTTCCAAGAAACTTTATTTACTGAGCTCCATCAAACAATCTATTCATTTTCATTATTAATGCAAAAATGTTAACATTTGGGTGTCTCCCCCCACCCCCATAGAGCAATCAAATAGATGCTCCCTTACTGAAACAGCTTGAGATGATTTTATTTCAAGTGTTTAAGTCATCCATTTACAAATTAGTAGCATTATGGCATTTAACAGTTGGATGCCTCTTTGCATCTACATCTTTTGCCTCATTTTGAAGTGACAGTGGGTATTAATATATATGTTGTGAAAATGTTGTTACCCGGAGTTATTTGGAGCAATGGTGACATCTTTGTGGTGAGCCTTCAACAATGTTATTATTATTGTATATAAAGAAGAATGTGTAATCTGTTACAGACCGACTGCCTCCGAGGTCTAGTGGTAGAGCGTCCGCCCGGAGAGCGGAAGGTCCAGGGTTCGATCCCCGGCCCCGTCATACCAAAAGACGTTAAAAGATGGTACTTGTTGTTACCCTGTCTGGCGCTCGGCATTAAGGGGCTAAAACAAGGACTGGTCGGCTCGTAGTCAGTATACTGTGTCTGAGTGGGGTATCCATGTTAAACTGCGGCATGGTATCTCAGTGGGATAGCACTATAAATCGGCATCAGTCCGGCCTAGTACAAGCAGCCACACGCACACGTGCATGCACGTCGCTATATAAGTGCAATAATCTTGGATGCGACGTTAAACCCCATTTCACCTCACCTGTTACAGACCTCTGAAGATCCGGGCTAGAATAGGTCTTCAGCAGCCCATGTTGCAGTAAAAGGCGACAATGCATGTTGTAAGAGGCGTTTAAAGGGATCAGGTGGTCAGGCTTGCTGACTTGGTTGATGCATGTCATCGATCTCAATTGCGTGGATCGATGCTCAGGATGTCAATCACTGGATTGTCTGGTCCAGACTCGATTATTTACAGACCGCCGTCATATAGCTGGAATATTGCTGAGTGTGGCGTTAAACAACAAACAAACAATGTTTAAATCTCAGTTGCTCATGATGACCGCAGCCAAGAGTCTGACCCCCTGATGTCATTTGTTGCCAAACAAATAATCCGTTACATGAAATAATACAGCCTGTTAGGTACAATCAGATGAAGCATTGATGATCTCATTTCAGGCATACAAGGCTTTTGCTGAGTTTCACAGGGAAGTTGCTGTTTTGAGCAAGCTCCAACATCCCGATCTCATTAGCTGCCAAACAAATAATCTGTTACATGAAATAATACAGCCTGTTATGATCTCATTTCAGGCATACAAGGCTTTTGCTGAGTTTCGGAAGGAAGTTGCTGTTTTGAGCAAGCTCCAACATCCATGCATTGTGTCGTTTTTAGGCCTGTCCTTACAGCCTTACTTGTACATCACCATGGAACTGGCTAAGCTTGGCTCCCTCAGGAGTGTCCTTGACAAGGAGGTGGCACAGCTAAGCTTCAACAAGTTCCAGGATAAAAACAAAACATACTCTTCAGTTTTGAGTAAGGATATCACTTACAAGATCATCTATCAGGTACGTTTTCAATGACAGTGACCTGTTTTCACCGTGGTCAGCTAATTTGTAGCTCACCTGAATCTGAAGGCTAATGGATAGTCCCAACAGCTGTGTCTTTAAATGCGCTCCCAATATTGTAATCTGGAAGAGTATATTGAAAATATTAATTTTGAGCTTTGTTCAGCCATGTTCAGTATTTTTCTTAGTCCTGCGCCATGACTGTGGAATTTATATATATAGGTCTTTTTTTACAAAAAGCTTAGGCAAGTCTAGATCAAACTAAACCAAGTCTAATTTTCTTGATTCATCATGAAAACAGCAATAGAGAAAAGGTTGTTTGGAAGAAAATAAATTATTTTAAAGATTTGTTTTCATTGACTAAGTGTGAGTCGGTATGTGTCCATGTGAAATATATTACTTAGTTGTTATGATAATTTAAATATGTCTCACTACGAAATAGTTTTAACGTATCAAATTGTTATTAATTCAACATGCATGTAGTTTGGAAGGCATTCATATGGAAAACTCTTTTACGTTTGTTTACTTTGTTTACTTTACTTTGCTCATGACACCGCCGGGGTGGTCGGGTAGCCTAGTGGTTAAAGCATTCGCTCGTCACGCCGAAGACCCAGGTTCGATTCCCGACATGGGTACAATGTGTGAAGCCCATTTCTGGTGTCCCCCGCTGTGATATTGCTGGAATATTGCTAAAAGCGGCGTAAATCAAACTCACTCACTCACAATCTCATTAAAATCAGATCTTAGTTCTTGCTGCCGCTAAACAAAGATCTGAGGACATCCCATTACAGGTCACGTCAGAACGACCTTTCGCGAATTTTGACCGACCAATGAAGTGACTGACAAGAAATTGACATTAGCCAATCAGAAGGCAGCTTTCTCGAGCTTTATGACACTAGTTTCAAACTGGCGACTACGCTTCGAAACATATTTTGACGTATTCTCGATTATAAAAATTAAAACTGATAAGAACATTCTGGAATGGCTTATAGATGGCCTAGATTGTATGGATATAATCATAAAACCCGTAACTGTCGTTCGGAATACCCCGTGTTAAATATTTCGTGGTCACATGATTAGAAAACACATTCCGACTGTCACTTTCATGATCTGGTAAGCGACGCTATGATTGGTTGGATGAAAGGTCTTTCTGACGTCACCCTTAATGGGATGTCCTCAGATCTTTGTTTAGCGATAGCGAGAACTAAGATCTGATTTTAATGAGATTGACTCACTCACATCACATAGCCGGCATCATACCATCAACTCTGCTTTCACCAGAGATTTCTGTGGCTTATGAAAGGATCCCCATTTCTGCATGTGTATATTTGTGTACTGCAGGTGGCCAAAGGCCTGGAATATCTCCATCAGCACAGCATCAGCTACCGGGACCTGAAATCTGACAATGTACTTGTCTGTTCCCTTGATGTCACTGCCAGACACAATGTCAAACTATCTGACTATGGCATCTCCAAGTTTGCCACCTCACAAGGTCTCAGCGGGTTTGTGGGCACCCCAGGCTACATGGCTCCAGAAATCATGAACAAACAAATATATACCGAAAAGGTGAGTGAAGATTGACAGATGCATGGGAATACTGCTTCAGGTAAAGAGGATCATATCTATATGACATTATGGGTGTAGTTCTTAGAAGTGTGAAACCTTATAAAGTTAAATCATAATTATGAAATATACTTATACTGTTCTTGAAGAACTACTAAAGGTCAAGGTATGACAGGAGTACATTTTGACCTGCTGGAATGTAAAATTTTAAAGTTATGGAAACTTGAAAGACGTGTGGAAACTTGGTATCCCCCGCCCCTACGAAGTTGGCGGGGGATATAGAAATCGGCTCAATCCGTCCGTCCCTCCGTCCTTCCTCACGTTTAGTTTTTGGAGCAGAACTTCGTAAACCATAACAGATAACTTTACAAAACATGGTACACACATTCACCATATGGTGTAGTTGTGCCTTTCGCTATTTAGTTTTCCTCTGCACTTTTAATATATTTTATATAATATTTTGAAATTTGGACTTGGTCTCTGAACTGAATGGAAGCAGTGGGTTCGTTTTTGGAGCTGAACTTGAAAACTATCAGAGATATCTTTATGAAACTTGGTACACGCATTCACCACATAGTGAAGATGCGCCTTTTGTTATTTATGATTCCCCCAATTGTTTTTTTTTCATATGAAATTGATAAATTTTGACTTGAATTGAATGAAATCAATCTTAACAATTTTACCTCTGTTCTTTTATGTACTTCTCCATGAAACTTCTCCATGGGTTGATGTGTATTTCAGGTGGACATCTTCTCCTTCTCCATGCTCATTTATGAAGTGTTGAGTGGACGACTGCCCTATGACGAGTATGTCAACCTTTCACAGATCATGCAGGCAGTTATCAAGGACAGGAAGAGGCCAGACTTAAAGGTAATCTGATAATAATGTCAGTCAGTGGTAACAATTTAATCATCAAAGAACATGAAAAAAATAATTCTATTTAGATTCTGAGATTTAATTCTATGTCATCCTCTGAAGGTTAAACATTTGCATCTTGAAGGACAGTTCTTATAATGAATACTTTGTTCAAAACAAACTACCCTGGATCACATAGTCCCATGGCAAAAATAATGATAGAAATGCATTTTGACATATATATAAATCACTATATTGTTGAAATATAATATAATAGTATATAATAAGAATCAGCAACCCAGTAAAATCTTTAAAGAATGTTCAAAGTCATATCCCTTCACACGTATGTATGTTAATAAAAACAATATTATTGAGCTGGCTGGGTTAAAATGCTACATTTATAAATATTGTTTCAGCCCTAGATCATGTTCATCTTTTACAGAATTTCAACATCGTGTCCCATTTCCCTTACCTGGAATACCTTATGGCCGAATGCTGGAACCACGACGCCAGCCGGAGACCGTCAGCGGGGGAGATCACTGCCTACATGCGTCAGCAGCACTTCATTGGACAGTGTGAGCGTCTCAGACAGGCAGGGCCGGGCGGGACATTCACAGATGTCACCTGCACAGCAATCACCTCCGAGGTAACATTTAAAACATTTTAGTATTGACTTCATAACTTTTTGTGTTTATGGAGGGATAAACGTAAAAACGTGTGCATACTGTGTAAATTTACGTATTTACGCAAAGTAAGCACACCCTTTTTTAAGTTTGTAACTCCATAAATGCAAAAATATATTTAGTCAATTCTTATAAATAAGTACATAAACAATAATAACTTCCAAGACTGTTTATTTAATCATTAAGACAAACACAAGAACCAGTAGACAGCAGTACAAAACATGTGAGATCGTTTAGGATGATGATGCAACACAAGCCCCGCCCATTTTATTATTTACCAATCAGGAAACAGTTAGTCTGTTAGTGGGCGTGGCCTAATGGATTTTTCACTTAAAAAACATGGCTTGGTTAGCCAATCAAATGCTTTGGAATCACTTGTGATTTAATTATTTACATATAACCTGTGTACTTTTAGATTGTTTTTAGTTAACTTTCAACTCTACCACGTAGCAAATCATATTATTATACTAGCAAAGAGATTCATCTACATACATGTATCAAACATAAAACAACAAGATTTATCTTTCGAACAATTTCTTCCACTTGAAAAGACACGATTTGTTTGGAAATGTATATCGCTAAAAAAAATAATCAATTTAACCAATATGCTCAGAAATGGCAAAAATTACATCTCATAATCTAATGAAGCAGTTGAAACATATTACCTGTTAATTAGTAATCATCTATTTCTTGTAAACAATTATTTATAATCTCCCTCTCAGTTTGAGAAGAACCTTAATAACGACATTTCCTACACAATCTGCCTGTCCTCACCTATGAAAATTATAACTTGTGTTAATACTGTCATATATACACATGTTAATACCTACACTTGTAACAATATACATGAAATGGAATAATAAAAAAACCAGGAAAAAAAACAAAAAACTCTTTTGAACATGCTGCCTTGTTGGGGTATATTGAGCCAGGGCCCAGGGGGTCGTTTCACAAAGCAATTGTAGCGCTATGACTACCGTAACTCCTATCCTTTAACATAAACTTATGACCGTCTTAGCACTACAATATCTTTGTGAAACAAGACCCTGTTTCACGAAGTGATCATGATGATAGTCATACCACAAAGATTGCTTTGTGAAACTGGGGCCCAGTTATTTTGATGAAGAGCAATAATGGTTTGCCATAATGTGGTGATGTGTGATTCACAGACCCGGTCTGCTGATACAAGGACCAAGGTATGGGTTTGGGAGGCAGGAGGGGAGGAACAAGTTCGCTGCTACTCCATCTACAACCTGGACACATCGAGCTTCCATGTCGCCCGCAAGGAGTGTCCAGGGGCTGATGTTCGCTGCATGATCAAAGCTGGAAGATCAATGTTTGTTGGAACAGAGGTAAATATAAAACGTCAATGCCAATGAAGAACCAGTCTAGATCATCCCCCGAAACAGATTCCATTGGGCGTAACAAGCAAAATAGTGGAGAAAATAATATGAATGGATCACTGAAAATCAGTGATGACACCAGATGTCTGTGAGTAACAGTAAGCATGTCCTACCCTGCCATTAGCGCACAGAGCACTTATGCACAGTGAATGCTGCACTATACAAATGCATAAATTATTATTATTATTATTATTAGCAAATGCAACTCACACAATTTGCATGAAAATGTAAGAGTTTGTTTTTTGTCCAACGTCGCACAGCAGTACTCCTGCCATGCAGCACGGCCTGGAAACAAACCAGACATTCATGTGATGGACCAGAAAATCACGAGACATGTTGGGACATTTATTGATGTTGTTGAAATATGGAGTGGTACCTTGGTCTGTTATGGTTAAGCAGGGGTTATGTGCTAAGGCTAGGACATATGCTAGGCCAAAGAAGTAAAGGATAGTGTGAATCATCAACACATATCTTCTGATCTATATGGTATATATCAACTGACGTCTCACACGGCGCCCAAGTTCATTCCACAGATGTGCGATCGGATTCGTGAAGATTCGGGGTAGAATAGGTCTTCAGCAACCCATGCTTGCCGTAAAAGGCGACTATGCTTGTCATAAGAGGTGACTGACGGGATCGGGTGGTCAGACTCGCTGACTTGGTTGATGCATTGCTGAGTGCTGAGTTAAACAACAAACCAACCAATCACATCTGGTGATTGTGAGGGCCAGTTCCAGACATCAACATTGTTCTGATGTAAAACGTCCTGTGTTATCCTAGCTGAATGAGGTCTGGTATTGGCCTGGTGGAACATGAGGTGATTTTGTCAATGTCTTCTCATCAATGGCAAAAGCACTGGTTGCAACGCGTTGTCAATGTAACGTCAGGTGTTGAGATTTCCATGAAAAATAACCAAGTTAGAGTGGAAGTTGACGTTAATTGCTCCCCACACCATAACTCCACTTCCTACAGAGCGATCATGCTCAATAACACAGGGTTGTGCAAAACATTCATGGTTACGGTGATAGACCATCTGATTCATCTGAGAAGATGAAGTCTCTCCACTGTGTGGCACCGAGATGACCTCTAGCAGCTGTCAAATGTTGATGATGCAGGTGATGTGCATGGGTAAGGATATGGCCACAATAGGGTCAACGACATAGGACGTGATGTGCATCAAGGCGACATTGGACTGTCCATTCACTGATGGGCCTTCCTCTCGTTCCTATCATTGCATTAACAGTCTCTCGTGCGGTCCTGAAGCGATTCCTTAGATGACTGATGATGGTGTACTGGTCTTGCCTTTGTGACGTCACACAAGGCGCTCTTGACGTGGACACTTCCTGTTGCCCTATGATGTTGCTGCAGCCTCGAAACGGAAGTGATTAGCAACATCTGTCTGTGTCCAGCCAGTTTGCAGATTTTCTATCGCTTGGTTCCTATAGGCTTTAGGGGGCACGGGTGACCCAGTTGTCTAAGGCACCATGATTTGCTGTGCAGAGTTGCGTCCCTTGGGCACGCCAGAAACCTATGATTGTGGGTTCGAATCCCAGTTCGCCCCAATTATATTTCTAGGTTTGTCCACACCATACCTGTGTAAACGTCTGAGACCTGCATCACTTCGGGCTTTTCTCCCACATTAAGCTGACACGCCGTGATATAACTGGAATACTGTTAAAAGAGGCGTTAAACCGAACCCCCTCCCCCTCCTTTAGGCTTTGGTCAACTGTGGCATTATGAATGTGAATAATTGCCTTTTTGTTTTGGTCCTTAGTGTACATTTTGCATGTGCATCATGATTTTTTTCATCCGACTGCATTGTCACAGATGTTCCTCGTTGTGTTTGAGGTATCACGTCCCCATATTTTGAAAACTCGAGATTCGAATCTAACCATTGGAACTATGCAGTTGTCAACAATGTGTTTTCAACATATTATAGTTTTAGCAAAAGCAAAAGCTGTATACTGTACTTTGTGACAAAAAAACAGTACGTATGTTTAATGCCTCTCAGTATAGAATACACTGTAACTGTAACTGTGATAAATATCAATGAATTTAATGAAAAAATAATTGAGTTTGATATTTATGTTTGTTTGGCTATAACACTTCAAGGTAATACTTTTCATTTTAAAAACATACAAGAAACATTGGTTCATTGTCATCTGAACGTGCCCTTTTATCCATCTGTTTCAGGAATGTGTAATAGAACTGTTTGGCTGTGGGAGTGTTGGTGTTCCAAAGTGTCAGGAAAAGTTCTCGCTGAGTGCCATACCAACATCAATGATCTTTTTCAAAACGGTATGTAACACCCCTATGTCATTGTTCACTTAAGGGGCGGTCGGGTAGCCTAGTGGTTAAAGCGTTCGCTCGTCACGCTGAAGGTCCGGGTTCGATTCCCGACATGGGTACATTGTGTGAAGCCCATTTCTGGTGTCCCCCGCCGTGATATTGCTGGAATATTGCTAAAAGCGGCGTAAAACTATAATCACTCATTGTTCACTTAAACAAATCCTTTCAACTTACTTCTTCAAGCTCAGTGAACTTTCATTACCGGTATCTTGGCTAAGCATTTGTAAGATCAAGCTTAATTTCCTCTGTCAGTCCAGCATGTTGCTGGTGTCTAGGTCAGTTAAGTTGGTTTTTTTTGTTTATTCTTAAAATCATTCAATCATGCTGCCAGTGATATATTGACATGTTTATTTTAAAGAATTAAATGTTTTGTTTGATATATCTGCTTCAGAGTGACAATGAAGAAGAGAATATGGGTCATGTCTTTGTTGGACTTGACAATGGGTCTGTAGTCATCTACTCACATCAGCGGAACATGAGGAAAGCAAGCAAACAATGGAGACTGGCGAAGTCTTTGACACTATCAGTTGACCAGTCAGTGTGTGGGATGACTTTGGTCAGCCAGGGTAGAGAACTGTGGGTGGCCTGTGGACACAAGGTGGTCATTGTCAGCACCCAGACACTGCTCAAAGAGGACGAGATTGACATCAAGCAGGAGCGTGTGTCAGGTAAACTGGGAAAGAATCCTGTTATTCAGCGACTAGTTTCTAATGAAAACCAGGTCTGGTGTTCCTTCAGAAAGTCCTCAAAGATTCTCGAATATGATGCAGAACTGAGACAGCTGTTGTTTTGTCTGGATGTGAAAGGCAGGGATGTCAAGTGTAAATATTTAGCCAATTCCAAAGACACGGAACATGACACAGAGTCTGATTTGGATTCTGATGATGGTGAATTTGATGATACTCATTTGGCAGCGAAGACGTCCAATTTGAGTACTTCCTGTCCATCAGTGTCTTTAGTAGACTTGAGACCAGCTGCCCCCACACCAGGTAAACAAACAAGACCTGACCAGAATGTGTATGATGAAGTGGATCAGAAAGAGCATGTTAAAGCTCAGCATAGATCCTTAGAACCACATGAATATATAACATTGATACCTGACGGCCAGGTAGTGGATGAAGCCAGTGATGATGAAGACTCCAACCTGTATGAATGTGTAGAGTCACGAGGAGTAGTAACTGACAAACGAAGCGTTCCCACATCTAAAACAACTGGAAAAGGGACACCCTTGAAGGCACCTAACAAAATACCACCGGGACACCCAACAAGACTTACCTTGAATTCAGGAAAAAAGGCAATCAGTGACTCTGTTCCAGTTCGTCCACCCAGGAATAAGAAAAGAACTACATGGTTTTCAACAGAACCTACTGAGAGCGGTGAGACCATTCCTCCCACTCTACCCCTTCGACCACGTAGGATATCAGTGCCAACAGAGGAAACCCCACCTCCCACCAGACCACCCCGACTATCGACAAGATCTCTACAAGAGATCCAACCACCTGTGCCACCTCCCAGGAATTCTATTTCCACTGGGGACATCAGCAACAAAGGTGAGGGAGCTGTGTATGATAAGGATAGGTCAGATAAGCCTCCAGCTCTTCCACCTCGCCGATCGACACTGGGTATCCCCAGTCCATCAGATGTGCCTAAAAGATCAGCTTCTAAATCCCCAGGACGATCACCTCAGTTAGAACCAGATTCAAATGCATCATCTAACAAGCCTCCTGCCCTACCACCAAGAAGCCCAACTGTTAAGAAAGGAGGTGCCTCTTCTCCAAGCCTTCAACCACCTAACATTGTGCTTGGTGAAACTGCACCCCAGTTAAGTGCTAAATACAAC
Organism: Haliotis rufescens; assembly: GCF_023055435.1. Lineage (NCBI taxonomy): Eukaryota > Metazoa > Mollusca > Gastropoda > Lepetellida > Haliotidae > Haliotis > Haliotis rufescens. Next base: position 29,190,309 of record NW_025963779.1, read on the forward strand.
ACCATACCAGCAAACTTCAAGTCCAGACAACCCTCTGGGACACTTGTATCATCTATGCAGGTTGTGCATGATACACTATGGGTGGGAACCAACAAAGGGAAGATACTAATTATTGGTGTCAATGAAAAACAACCTAATCACCAAAGGCCAAAGCTGTCAGTACTTGAGAATGAATCAACTGCAAGGCTGGACGATGGGCAGATTGAAAGAGGCCCTGTATTCATGATGACAGCAGCAGGGAATATGGTTGTGTCCAGTGTCAGGGTCAGTCCCAAGCCAAGGTCACTGCAGACAGAGCTGTCTGTGTGGGAGGCTATGGGACGAAGGAGGATAAATGAAGTTACACATTTTTGGAATAGCGTGTCCAGAGAAGAGAGGGAGCTGACAAAGCAAGACAGTCTTGCTTCTTAAGGTGCCTCCTGCTTCATTGCATCTTCCTGAGGCAAGGGAGTCAACTGACTATAAAAGTCCAGTTTCCACCCTTGTCGAACTAGGCTGGTATTATGGAGTTATATTTTGGCTAGACTAAGGAGTTTTTGCATAGTCCAATCAAAATTGTCAACATCCGGTTCTTAAACTACTGTGCAGATGTCGGTCGATTCCAAGATTTGCAAAACATGTGTACCGACAACTTAGCGTCAACAGATATTTTCCAAATCTTTTCATGTTTTAAATCAAGGTGCTCAAGTGATTTGATGCACTTTGCGAAGTAAGACCCATGTTATAACAATATAGATCTTGATTATTGATCAGATTGTCTTCACTGGGTGGCAACATTTTGTTTGAATCAAATGCAGTGATATGAGAGGTGGAATCTGCTTGGTCAATAGGAGGGACATAAAAGGGACATAACTCGTAATAGCCAGTGGTGGCGCTATGATCGAGCCCAGGAATTCCAGTCTAGTTCTGCAAGTTCTGGACTCTTACAGTCAGTTAACTCCCTTGTCTCGAGAAGATGACTTCAATGAAGAAAGGCAATCAAATGATACACTTTTGCGTCCAAGCTATTCTTTCTGTTTTAGATGCCAATAACACATTTGGACTTTGGTAAGTGATGGTCAATGACCTGGTTCCAGAGAGTACTGAAGGATACTACGGATATTAGATTTGTAGACATATTTGTAATGCATGTGGTATATAGTGCAATCAGTATTAATAACAATGTCAAGGTCAATGGTCACTCACATACAACCTTGAGAACTGAGCAAGAAAATAATATTTATGTGAGTTTTGGCGTTTTTTCACAATCATATAGCCAGGGGTCCGGAAACGGTCATATGCACCGGACATGTCCGATATAGCTCACAAAGTCTTTAATATTGTAGCCATGATAGCCATATTAAGTCTGTATCATTCAGCCATATATAATTTGCTTATGACTCTGTGGTACATTCACAATACAGGTAGACATGTGGTCCTCCATGCAAAAACATGCAAGAGTCGAAAACTAAGAACCGCTGTGCTAATTTCATCTTCCTGAAACACACAATATGTACATGTTTCACATATCACATGCTGGCGATAGCTTCATTTTGTTCATAGGAAAGCTTACATCTTACATCAAGCTTAAATCTCTACAATTTCTAAATCTTTTTTTAATCATTGGAGAATTGCCTTGCATAGGTATTGGGAAGTCTAAAGTATCATTGCCTATATATAGAGAATGTCACCCGAGTGTCTTTTGATATCAAATATATCAACTCGTGTTGATCAAAAGACACGAGGGTGAGATTTTATTTATCATCCAACATCATTCTTCCAACATTTTCAGTTTATAGACAGTAATTAGGACATAAACATACTGTGTTTTCAATGTAGAGCTAGGTTACCTGTAGATTTAACCCCGCTAAATTGAATTTGGAACCGAACGCGAACGTCACAGTCGTATATAGAAAAGGGCCAAAATTCCAAGCTCTCTGTTGTCTCCAAAACGTAAATACATTCCCTTTGTTTATTTCTGCACGAAATGTATTGCCACACATCCTTTGAATATTGTAGTAACCGCATATGTGCATTTTGTAACCTGTAATTGTAGATATAGTTATTTAAATATGCCTACCGACAATGACTGAAAATAGTACTATTCTATGAATATTAGCTTCCGCGGTGATGCGGCCGTCAAACCAGCTGTTTCAATCAGAGGGGGTTTATTGTGATTTATTAGCCTCTGATTGACCAATCAGAATCGAGTAAATTCCAAATTCATGGTAGAATAAGCAGTGTCTTAGTGTAAAAAGAACTGCTAAAAGCAGAGCCATTTGTGATGTCCTTTGATTGTGATGTCATGGTAACCAATGATGTCACAATGTTCTGCGAAGCATTGTGATGCAATTTCACTGCAGTGATATCTACAATGTAAATATCGCTTGATCTCACCCAAGCCATATCTCCTGTGGGAGCCAGTTCTGGATGATAAATGCTACTCTTGTCCACAAATTGTTGCACTTTGGCAAACATTTGTTATGAACTGCATGTGATGTAGCAAAATGTTGGTGTATATTGTTTTCAGATGATGATGTTATTGTATTGATTGTTATAAACTAACAAGTAGTTTGATCTTGTTAAATTTGTTTTTGTGTTTAGTTATGATAGTTCTGCAATCTACATGTGTTATGTCAAGTGGGATGTTTTAAAATTTAATGTGAAAGAATTTGTTCTGACTGGTGCTTATTGTTGTTTAGAGTTCAAATTAGTACTGATATTGTGCTGACCCCCACGGTTATAATCTGCTCTCATTTTACCTTACAGTTGTCACTGACTTACATTTTTCTCTTGGTATAGAAATGACCTTTTGACAGAAATGCACACTGATAATCTGACATCTATAAGGAAGGGAATATTCATGTATGGATGTCAACTTCTTTTTTATGAGGAACACAACTTTTCGGAGTATATACTTACTCCTTCATCAGGTGAATAAATGCTATGAGGGAGAGAACATATATATATGTACCTGTAGGAACAACAAAAGTAAATGCTATGAGGCAGAGAATATACTGTAAATCTTGAAATTAATGTGTCTCCAAATTAATACGCCTGATGAAGCCTCGCCAAAAATGTGACTGCCCCTACCCCTTCTGAAGTGGAATGATAGGAATCCTTACCCTAATCCAATCAAACGGTGGTCAACGATGCCTCGTTTGACATGATTGGGAAGAACTCTTGACCCCAGCAGTGATAACTCACTGGAAACCCATTGTGTAATTCCTACTCTTTAAATGACATTGTTAGGGACTTGTTACAACTGCCGCTCAATAAACCGTGTTCTGTGTATATATTCAAGTTGTTATTCTCGCTATCTAAATTCTTATTGTTGATAGTCATTTTGGAGACGTAAATGCGAAGTTTCATTAATCCGAACAAAGACCACTCACATTTTCCGCATCTAATTCATCTCGCGTAAATTTCAAGATTTACAGTATATATGTACCTATAGGAACAACAAAAGTAAATGCTATGAGGCAGAGAATATATATATATGATCCTGTAAGAACAACACAGTATTGACTATAGAACAGTATAAACTCCCTGGAAGTAGCCTTCCTTCCTTCAAAGTCAATAATGAGGGGCGGTTGGGTAGCCTAGTGGTTAAAGCGTTCACTAATCACGCCAAAGACCCGGGTTCGATTCCTGACATGGGTACATGTGTGAAGCCCATTTCTGGTGTCCCCCGCCGTGATATTGCTGAAATATTGCTAAAAGCGGCGTGAAACCATACTCACTCACTCACTCACTCACTCACTCAATAATGAGTCCTCAGGCAGTGATGTGTCTGTTTGGTCACCAGGTTCTTCTAGTGTGTTGGGACAGTAAGACACCCTAGTGGTTGAAACCTACCCTTCGATGACATTGTTCTGATGTGTCCAACATTCACTTCTGTATTATAATGGGGAACACAGAACATATTCTTCATATATTATGTTGAGTCAAACCAAGATTATTTTTTTTAATTTTTTAATATTTTTATTCCATTTCCCATCATATTTTACATTTCAATGTCAACATAGAGTGTGCATGTATGTGTTGTTATTTCATGTGCATGTTTGTTTGTTTTGTTTGTTGTTTAACACGGCACTCAGCAATATTCCAGCGATATGACGGCGGTCTGTAAATAATCAAGTGTGGACCACGCAATCCAATGATTGATATCATGAGCATCGATCCACGCAATTGGGATCGATGACATGCATCAACCAAGTTAGCAAGCCTGACCAATCCGATCCCGTTAGTCGAATGTGCAATAGGTTTTGTAATTTCATAATATCTAAGTATTTCTTTTTTAATTAGTAAAAAAATGGTTTTACTTTAGATTGCCAGCATTATAAGAGAACTATTTTTGCTCTATGTTAATCGGTCCACTCCATGGCTTTAATATGGTACAAGTATTGATGTATGTGTTTCTTAGATTGTTTGCCATTGCACAGATATATAGGTAATGTAGCCTTATACATTTAGGTAGATGATGAATATATGTTTTGGGCTGAGCAGGAATACCAAGTCCTTTTCCTTGTTTGGATTTTAGCCTTGTTTTGATCTTTGCACTTACATTCCCATGTTTGCTCTCGTGATGACACATATTGGACATGTTGATGACAATATCTCTGTGATATGTAATGGCACGCTGAAAGGATTCCCGACAGAGTTATGAAGATGTGATGCAGGAAGGGGGCTGGGGTTTTGTATAGACACTGAATATTTTTTCAGCTACAGCTGGGAACCACATGCTTTTTATAGGCCTAATTATTATTTTCAAAAATCTTGCAACAATGTATTTTTTGTGTCAGACAATTTATTTTTCTATATTGTTTCTCAACAGTGTGAAGCATAATTGTCGTTTTCAAGTATTTTCTGGGCACATATTTTTTTCATAAAATCCCCTCTCCTCCATCGACTAGAAAATGGTCAGTCGAACAGTTTATGAAGTTTATGAAGCTGCTATTCCTGCTGCGAGTTGTGTTTCCATAGGCCTCAAACTCAGCAGATACATTTGAATTCACTTCCAGACTCTTGCCTTTAAGGGCATAGTACCTGAGAAACCTGCTGGCTTTCTGGGATGTTCTGCTGGTAAGGACATCTCTCACATATCAAAGTTTATGACTAGTTTAACATGTTTGTTTCACAAAATAATTATTTACAGTCAGTTTGAACCGAAATGCCTGGAGTGAATAACCTATTGTAAATTAAATTAGGTGAGGTGAGGTGAAATGGGGTTTAACATCGCGTCTAAGATTATCTCACTTATATAGCGACGTGCATGCAGGTGTGTGTGTGGCTGCTTGTACTAGTCCGCACTGATGCCGATTTTATAGAGCTAGCCACCTGAGATACCATGCGGCGGTTTAACATAAATACCCCACACAGACACAGTAAACTGACTTGGAGCCGACCAGTCCTTGTTTTAGCCCCTTAATGCCGAGCTCCAGGCAGGTTAACATCAAGTACTATCTTTAACGTCTTTGGTTTGACGCGGCCATGGATTGAATCCCGGACCTACTGCTCTCCGGGTGGACGCTTAACTTCTAGACCACGGAGGTGGTTTATTGTAAAACAGTTGATATTTTCCTCTATTCAGTTAGGACAAGTCATATGTACATGTGACGCAACATTTGATACAATGTTGAACTGTATCAGTAGTGTAGACATAGGTGTCCATACATAGTTGCAAAATTTATGTAAAATGGTCTCAAATTTTTTGGAATTTTCACGGAAGAGTAAAGCAATAGATTATTGACTAAAAACTATGTTTCCTTACACTTTTATAGACAATGCTTTTTCAGGGTAGCAATTTGTGACTTGTCACTTGTAAACAGATATTCACGTTTTTGTTTTTGTAAGAATCAAAAAGCCTGTAATATTAAACTTGAAATGGCAGCCCCTATAATGTGTCATCATTTGTTTGAGCTGGCCTCATAAAACTGTAAAAATAATGATCAATTGTTTTTTTATGGGTTTGATACATCATGTATTCAAGCAGTATTATCAGACTTAAAGAAGAATCTTTTCAATCATCTTTGTTACATTTGTTTTAAGTGATACACAATAATAAATTGCAACATACTATTTTCGTGTTTGTCATTTTATCCACACTCATGTAGGAGAGGCATCAACCTATACTGTCAGAGATATCCCTAACTTAGAGCTGATATTTTTTAATGTGGATGAGGAAAAGAAGTTTAAATTTAAAAGATCATGGTGGATAGTCAACATCCGCAGTCACAGATGCTTTCTTTGTATGTGGGAGTCCTGGGGAGGTCCCGATACCTGAGGATTGCTGTGTGAGCTGAGTAGTGAGACTTAGCTGATATTTTTAATGTGGATGAGGAAAAGAAGTTTAAATCTAAAAGATCATGGAGGATACTCAACATCCGCAGTCACAGATGCTTTCTTTGTACGTGGGAGTCCTGGGGAGGTCCCAATACCTGAGGATTGCTGTGTGAGCTGAGTAGTGAGACTCAGATGGCTGCAATGTGTCACCTGGTTGAGTGTATCGGTGTGTACTCATGGCATGTATGATTGCTCACACTATCAGCCTGTGGTATGTCTGGCCACACTGGTACATGTATGGCAGCTAGGATGAAGCTGGAGTGTTGCCGGATCCCGTATTTTCAGCCATCTTTGTGAGTGCTGAATATGACACGCATTGTACAGTAGAACATGGTTAAACAAACACAAATAGAATGTACAAATGGTTATTAAGGACAGATCCAGTAATTTTAAAAGTGAGGGGTCCAAAATATCAAAATCCTCTCTTAATGAGGAGTGTGTGTGAGTGTGTGTGTGTGTGTGTGTGTGTGTGTGTGTGTGTGTGTGTGTGTGTGCTCCACCTATGGTCGTACAAACTATTTCGAGGTCCTGAACACTTTACTCCATACTATTATGAGTAACAAATTCTGTATACAGTTTATGGATAACAACCTCTTTATTTACTGTAAAGGCGACGTTTCGGTATAGATCTTTATAAAGTTATCAAGCAAAGCTGAATGATGAACATGGTACAGAATATATATAGTAGGTGGAGAAGCAACAATTGTTTACAAGAGAGAGATTAACATGAGTAAGTTAAGTTGGTTGGTTGGTTGATTTGTTGTTTAACGCTGCACTCAGCAATATTCCAGCTATATGACGGCGGTCTGTAAATAATCGAGTCTGGACCAGACAATCCAGTGATTGATATCATGAGCATCGATCCACGCAATTGGGATCGATGACATGTATCAACCAAGTCACCGAGCCTGACCACCCGATCCCGTTAGTCACCTTTTACGACAAGCACAGTCACCGTTTACGGCAAGCATGGGTTGCTGAAGACCTATTCTACCCCGGAATGACACAAGAAGGATAACACTGTAACAACATTATGGGCAGAGAACACATGATGAGGAAGCCAATGACACAGGTGGGGTGATTATTGCTTAATGAATTCATACTAGGTGGATAGGATGTAATAGCCTTGATCTTTGTTGATGGCTTGTGGCGGGGAATGTGGGCTGCTTCTGTTAGTTTTCTTTCAGTGAAGTCATGGAGGATGTTGGAGAGGATTTGGATGTTTTCCCAGTTGATTTTGTGATTGGGGCAGTTGCTGATATGGACAGATATGGAATAAAGAAGTTGTTATCCATAAATTGTCCATCAACTTCCAGCCAAAACGTGTGGAGGCCACTGGCACTTTAGTGCCAAAAAATTCGGATTCACAGGGGAACTGGCAGACGACATGTTTCGTGAAACAAATTTCATTTGGATTTCCAATAACTATGTTTTACTGTAACATGTATCATCACAAAAGTGGCCTGGTGATAACATCTACCCTATGGGGATGCCAGGGATGAACAGATCGTCAGTATCCTATGCTTGTGGGAGGTGACAAAGGAGGATGAACTGGTCTGACTCGGTGACTTGTTTGAATGCATGTCATTGGGGACCTACTATTTAACTTCCGGGAGCGTCCGGGAGGTTTCATCAGACGTCTGGGAGTTTAATAATACAGTGCAGTCAGTCAATAAAACATGTCTTTCTCAGTTGGGAAAGATCATGAGAATATCCACTGGCATACAAATAAATAGCCAAAACGCACAGCAAAACAAAAACAAACAAACATTAAATACAACTAACAAGGTGAGACATATTTAATAGGCCATGAAGGTTATTTTTATTAATACAAGAACACAAGAATATAGAATACATGTTATTATTTAGTCTCATCTTCCCGGATGCATCCCGACAATACCCCCGACGTTTTGTAGTAGGACCGTGTCATTGTGTTCAGATGGTGGTGCTCATGCCTTCCACCACATGTTTGCCAGGTCCAGACTTGTATTATTTACAGGCAAGTGTAAACAAGCGTTGTTTTAAGTGAAAAAAACAATGACATTGTGAAAACTTGTGCCCTATGACGCCACAAGGTCTAGGAATATGAAACATTGATATGATGTATTCAAACACAAGGTGGTTCAGATTTGTTCATGCCATACAAACAATAACCACAAATAAGCTCCAACTTGTTGGAATCTCACCTGCCAGCAATCTCTATTACTTGATACATGTATCCCCCCAGCTAAGCAGATGCTTACACCACTGCGCGACCTTTGTCATTTATGTGTGAATACAGAATCTGAAAAGTGAAAATCACAACTTACATACTGTTAGAGATGCCCTTTCCGACATTATGCATATTTCGCACACGTTGACACTCACAAGTGATACCCATTATTTAAATACTTAGACTGACATCGTCTTTAGCTTCTGTTGTTTACTAACATATATCCAGGTAAACAAAGGTGTCAAAACAGTTTTCATTCTTGCAAACATGGAACAACCTAAGCGAGAATGACAAATTAAAATTTTGTACAATCCTCTTCACTAATTGGGCTATTGACATGCAATGTAATTGCAGTATGTTTAATGTACGTACATGATGGCATATTTAGATTGTGTCAAGCATCCGTGATGATTATCTGTATTGTAAACAGTGGTTAAATGTGCGTAAAGGGGATACAATACTAACAGGTTAAAGAATACAACATTTAATGATCTTTAATTACTTAATATAATTTAGGTGAGGTGAGGTGAAATGGGGTTTAACGTAGCGTCCAAGATTATTGCACTTATATAGCGACGCGCATGCACGTGTATATGTGTGTGTGTGTGGCTGCTTGTACTAGTCCGGACTGATTCCGATTTATAGTGCAAGCATACTGAGATAACATGCCACAGTTTAACATGAATACCCCACTCAGACACAGTATACTGACTCCGAGCCGACCAGTCCTTGTTTTAGCCCCTTAATGCCGAGCGCCAGACAGGGTAACAACAAGTACCATCTTGAAACGTCTTTTGGTATGACGCGGCTGGGGATCGAACCCCGGACCTTCCGCTCTCCGGGCGGACGCTTCCACCAAGAGGCGGTCTTATTATTTAGGGTAGCAACATGAAACAATATAGACCATAAGTGGCCAAAACATAATTCAAGCAGGGATTTGTCTAGGTGTTCTCAGAGGATGATATTCGGCCCTATCCCAAACAGAAAATCCCAAATTGGAATTAAATATTTCCCAATTCAGTTTAGTTATAACCATGACCAGTGTTACAACGAGAGTGACTTGTATACGGTTGGTTGCTGCAGAGGAAGAAACTGTCATACATATCCCATTTTTGAAGCTAGTAACCAGTTGATGACGTAATATGTACCGTATATCACCGTGTATAAGGCGTGTTTCGTACCTAGAATTAAGGGGGGGGGGGGGGGGGGGGGGGGGCGTCGTCTTCGAGTTTTGATGTTATTTCCCAAACACAAAGACATTACCGTGAGCACGTAACACCGGAAATGCCAGGTCAACAAATCTGTACTGAATATGCAATTTAATCTTGTAATTAAACTGTCTGGTTATAAAAAGTGTTCATTGTATATCTGGGCTTATGTTTGTAATCTATAGTGTTATTTTTATTAAAAATTTCATTCAATATTGTTTACATTAGATTGGTCCCCGTTCCCCGTAAGAGTAACTGCCTGAGAGGGGTCACTCATACTTGCCACACAATGTCCTTGATAAATCTCTGACTAGGTAGTATGTTATCAATCCATGTCAGTATGAAAAAGACCCGTGAAGATCCGGGGTAGAATAGGTCTTCAGCAACCCATACTTGCCATAAAAGGCGACTATGCTTGTAAGAGGCGACTAACGGGATCGGGTGGTCAGGCACGCTAACTTGGTTGATGCATGTCATCGTTCCCAATTGCGCGGATCGATGCTCATGATATCAATCACTGGATTGTCTGGTCCAGACTCGATTAATTACAGAACGCCGTCATATAGCTGGAATATTGCTGAGTGCGGCGTTAAACAACAAACAAACAAACAAACAGTATAGCTCTATATTCTGTGCCATCTAATTTGAATGTCTGACCACACTGTGGTCCTCCAATCAATAGAGTTATATACCCATCTACTCTACAAATGTATTTATTGCATGATAATATATATACAACGTAATATTGCTTTTCAGCATCAATGCATTTGACATCAAACACTTTTCCCTGCAGAAGTTTGTATACAAATTATGTAGAGTTTTGGGTCCTACACCATTGACCAGAAGGATGTGGGATGCAATTCTTGTACCTGTACCATATGATCCAGTATTTGTTCAGGTGACACTTGTTTTGCCTGTACATGTGTTTGTCATGGGTGGCTGTGGAGCAGAGTACACTCACCTGGTGTCAATCACTTTTTGATAGTGATCCATAAACACTTGCTTATGATCTAGTCGGAAAGGTACAATGGACTCAGCTTCTACCAGATAATTCATAGGATTGTGGAAAGAGTGTTATTGCTAATATTCAGAACGTTTTAAAAAGTTAAATTCTGATGTTCCTTAACCTTGACAATCAGTGTATACATGTATATACTTATAAAAGAAATATATAATATGTCATAGCAACATCTATGTAGAATATACAGATTAAATATTGTATTCATGAAGTAAGATCTGACATGCTGAACAATACATTTCATATTGTACACTCATCATTAACACAATATAACAATACAGAAAACAGTATGTCATATACAATGTTATAATAAACAAGAAATAATGTTTGTTTATTCTGAGGATATCTTAGGAATCGGAAAACGTATCCATCAATGACTTGATGTGTGATAACTATTGTGTATTTGAATTATCACATTACAGTAAAACTCGTTGCAAGTGTCAGTATTAACAAATCTCTGCCCAAGTTTTGAAATGAGCTTTTAAATTTTAAGTATCAGGTGTGTTCACTTGGATGAGGACGAGAGTGATGGATGTGTGAGTGAATTGGGTTTTATGGTGCTTGTAGCTATACCCCAGTAATATCATTGTGGGGACAGCAGAAAAGGGATTCACACATTGTACAAATGTGAAATGATGAATCTATTAAGTGAATGAATGGTTAGCGTATAGCTAGTAGTGATCCAAAACATTGCAAATTGACTCAAATGTATGGGTCTTGCATTGATCTTTTAAGAAAGAGGCGGTCTGGTAGCCTAGTGGTTAAAGCGTTCGCTCGTCGCGCCCGAGATCCGGATTCGATTCCCGACATGGGTACAATGAGTGAAGCCCATTTCTGGTGTCCCCCGCCGTGATATTGCTGGAATATTGCTAAAAGCGGCGTAAAACCATATTCACTCACTCTTTGAAAGAAGCAGGAGTGAAAGGTGAAGACTGGTTGCAAATACTTGGTGACCAATGACCCTTGTTGGCATCTCAAGTAGCAGGAGGAAGTCAAGGCGAAGACTGGTTGCAAATACTTGGTGACCTTTGTGTCCTGGGATTTCCACCATAGCCAGCCACAATGTTCACAGCCTGTGGGAAAATCAACAACCTAACAAAGGAAACAATAACACAAACAAGTCATCATTTGTTATTTGTACTTTGAAAAATAGTCCGTCTGCCTATTAGGAGTTACAAGTCTCTAATTTGAAATTTTGGGCAGCTTAATTCGCCCCCTAATGTCTCACTACCCAAACCTTTGCCTCACATCATTTTATTGTCCACAAGTACTGCAGATGAAAAATAACTGTTCGTTTATTTTGTTTATTTGATAGGGTAAACAACAACCTTGGTTCATGCTTTGAACATTTTAAAATAAAAATGGATATAACTCTAATCATTTATTGTGGCCTAATAGCCAATGCTAAAATTTAAATTCTGGATGATCATTATTGAAGACTGTTACCTAACACCAAAAATAAAATCATGTATTATGAATTGAAACGGTTGACTTGACAGTGTCAGAGTTAATAGTTGCAACAATAGTGCAAATATTTGAACACATAAATCCTAAACATACACTGTCAGGCATGCACAAAGCAACATCAAGTTATGTGTTTGTTTGTTTGTTGTTTAACAACAATATTCGAGCTACATGACGTTGGTCTGCAAATACACGAGTCTGAACCAGACAATCCACTGATTCACATCATGAGCATCGATCCACGCAATTGGGATACGATGACATGCATCATTAACCAAGTCTGCGAGTCTGACCACCTGATCCCGTTAATCGCCTCTTACGACAAGCATAGTGGCCCTGATTCTACCCCGGATCTTCACGGTTATCAGGTTATGTGAACAAATACCTTCGTGTGGGTCCTGGCTCACGTTACACGTGTCTCTACGTATACTCACTTCCTGGTAGAGCTTGTGTGCTGGGGGACAAGACCTAGCTAGTCGCTCGCCCAGAATTGTGCCCAGCAATCGTTTGGCTTCCATCACTACATCTGGTGGAACATGGTTAGTGGAGTCCTTCAAACGATGTAGCAGCTCATCTGCCGAGTGTCGCTTCAGTTGGCTAAGAATGTATTTCGGATCCTGAAATCCATAACCACTTACTATGAACACTGTACACAATATACCAATACGTTTGTGAATTTATGTGTGCAATATTTTGCCATATTGTATGTCAATCTTCCGTAATCACTCGGAACTACGAAGTCATTGGAATCATGAGGAGAACTTACGTGATGTGTTAACCTGTGTATCCACAAACTTGTGTGCTGATGGTTGATAAAGAGGAAGAGACTTTCATACCTATCACAGTTTTTAACCTAACCCACCCGTGAAGATCGGGGATAGAATAGGTCTTCAGCAACCCCTGCTTGCCGTAAAAGGCGACTATGCTTGTCGTAAGAGGCGACCAACGGGATCGGGTACTCATCAGGCTCGCAGACGTGGTTGATGCATGTCATCGTATCCCGATTGCATGGATCAATGCTCATGATATCAATCACTGGATTTTTTGGTCCAGACACGAATATTTTCAGACTGCCATCATATAACTCGAATATTGTTGAGTGTGGCAAACAACAAACAAACAAACATACTAGTCATGGTGGCTCTAATTATTTGGACATGATATAAAGTTATCACCTATTTGCTCTACCATGTACCGGGTGCACGGGAGGGCCAGTCGTCCAAGGCGTACCGCAATTCGATGTGCAGAGTTGCGTCCCTTGGGCACGCCTGAAACCTATGATTGCGGGTTCGAATCCCGGTTCGCCCCGATTATGTTTATAGGTTTGTCAGCAACATACCCGCGCTCGTGGATTTCACGGAAATGGTAAACATCTAAGACCTGCATCACTTCGGGCTTTCCTCCTACATTCAGCTGACACGCCGTGATATAACTGGAATACTGTTAAAAGCGGCGTTAAACCCAACTCACTCACTTACTCTACCATGTACCTGTAATGTCCATCTGTTTTCTCCAAGCAGTAGAAACACCGCTGTCAGGACATTTTGGAGAGGTACAGTTAGGTGCCGAATGGCCTTCAGTTCCGCAATGGTCCTGTTATTCAACGGTGACATCACCCGAGGATTTGCCTGACGTCGCAGGAGCTCGCTGAGAACCCTCTCAGCTTCATGGACATTTGACGTCAGTCTCTCCGCCACGTCTGATAAATTGGCCCGTCTGATGGCCTTCTCTAGCTCGTCCGTTCGGTTCCTCAGCACGGCCTGTTTCAGCTCTTTGATAAACCATTAGGGTAATACAAATCATTAAAGTGTTTTTTTACTTAAAAAATGGAGATGCTAAAATTGTTTTTGCTGTGAATTATTAAAGCAAATGTGTTTGCCCAGAAGTCGCCGTTCGGTCAGCACAGTCTGATGACCACACAACATCGACCATATACATCATACCAATGGGTCCATGTAGTCCTATGTACATGTAGACAAATGGCATACAGACAAATGTGTATTAAGTGATAAAGGTTTGGTTAAAAATCCGCACCACTATCAGTCCTATGTTGGAAAGACCGAAAGTGAGCACGTTATTCCTATTTGTGAAACAATATTATATATCAAGGCTTATATGAAGGCGTGTCAGGTGTCAGGTGACAAGGCGTGTCAGGTGTCAGTTGACAAGGCGTGTCAGGTTTCAGGTGACAAGGCATGTCAGGTGTCAGGTGACAAGGCGTGTCAGGTGTCAGGTGACAAGGCGTGTCAGGTGTCAGGTGACAAGGTGACTATCAGTCCTATGTTGGAAAGACCGAAAGTGAGCACGTTATTCCTATTTGTGAAACAATATTATATATCAAGGCTTATATGAAGGGGTGTCAGGTGACAAGGCGTGTCAGGTGACAAGGCGTATCAGGTGTCAGGTGTCAGTTGATAAGGCGTGTTAGGTGTCAGGTGTCAGGTGACAAGATGTGTTAGGTGTCAGGTGTCAGGTGACAAGACGTGTTAGGTGTCAGGTGTCAGGTGACAAGACGTGTTAGGTGTCAGGTGTCAGGTGACAAGGCGTGTCAGGTGTCAGGTGACAAGGCGTGTTAGGTGTCAGGTGTCAGGTGACAAGGAGTGTCAGGTGTCAGGTGTCAGGTGACAAGACGTGTTAGGTATGATCCTGCTACAGCGTGACGTTACGGCCCTGCATTTGCACAAAGGGTAGAACATGCTCTCGAATGACGTCATCATGAACATGCACGTGCAAACTGAATCACGGCTGTAAGGTCGAAGAGATGTCTTCATGAAAGATACCTTATTAAATTTCAGAATGAATTAAATTTTATTGAATTTTATATTAATCATACCTACGTTGTTCCGTTGGTATATAACACAGGACACATTCCCAGCTAATATGCATGAAAGTACATGGTTCGTATACATTACTTACGTTCTTTGATCTCTACTGTTTCCAGTGATTGTATGGCTTTAGTGTAGACGCTCACATCCCCCATCTGCATTTGTTTGAACCGTCCAATGTATTTGATGAGATCTTCCTTGTTCGCCTTGCGTGCTGCTTCCAACAATCGTTCACGGACTAGTCTCTCGTCAGTGGGCTATTGGTACAAACACAGTAAACATGACAAATTGTACTAACACCTTAACATTGTGGTTTAACATACGTGTAATCAATGAATAGGAATGACACAATTCTATTGTCATTCTGAATGAATGTGTGACATTAGTTGTCGTGCAATGTGAGTGAGTGAGTGAATTGGGTTTATCGCCGTTTTAACAGTATTCCAGTTATATCGGTGAAACCACTTTGGTGAAACCCTTGGGCACTATGTGGTGCTGACAAACCTAGACACAACAGGGTCAGACCGGGATTTGAACCCACAATCAGAGATTTCTGGCGTGCCCAAGGGGGGGGGGGGGGGGGGGGGGGGGGGGGGGCTATAGACAACTGGGCCAAACTACAGTATATTACCTCTCTGCCGCAATCCAGCCGCTTGTTGGTAGGCCCGGACTCAACAACATAATTTAGGACATTTTTCCTTTCACTCGTGTTTCGATTAGATGTATCAATTTTCAGAGCATAAGTCCCGATTTCTGGCCTCAGCTTGATTTGTACATGCTGGTTGATGACCGAGACTGAAATATATTGTTTTATTTCATCTATTGGGAATGTCTCACTCGTCAGACGTGCCCCGATTTTCTGACCCTTCTTGATATTGAAATGAACTGACATGTTTTCATCACGCTTAACAGAGATAATCCCATTTCTGTGAGAAATATTCCTTATCCCTGCAGCCTTGGCAGCCGGTCCGGGGCCCCAGTTGATGTCCGGTCTCGGAGGTGGTCTGTAGTTAGCCAAAGTTTCTTTGCATACTATCTTGAAGTCGCAGAGACGGTATCTCGTAGAGCCTTCCATCAGCCTCAGTCTGTAGACTCCTGTTACTGGAAGATTTAGGGTGAGGTTGATTTCGTCCATATCATTTTTGTTCTCCATAATCACATATCTATCTGCTGATGTGGCTTCTGGGAACTGTCGTTCTTGGTCCTTCTTATAAAACAGTTCATACGTCAGGGTGTGCTTCAGTTTTGATAAGATTGTTACTTTGCACTGTCCCATTTTTGTCGTGATCACACCAGATTGTCTGCCTTTGAATGTGAAACCGTATTCAGTAAACTTCAGTTGAATGTAGGGGCAACCTATAAATCTCTTTTTAGAGAACGGCTTCTTCAAAAGTTGCCATTTCTCCCTTTCTGATCTACACAACATATTTAACTGTTCAGGTTCTATAAAGAAGTAATCATCATCTGCCTCGCTGTTCTGGTGTTCTCCTTTACTTTCTTCAATGTTTTCGCGTACTTGCCCTCCTCTGTGTTCGACCTTTAACCAGCCCCCAGTCTTCTGGCCAACCAGTGAGGTGAAAGCCCAGAGGCAATGCACGAACCTCCACGCTCCCTTTATATACACAGCATTCCAGTTGCTAATGAACTGACTTATGTCCCTGTCTCCGACTTCGTAATCCCCTGCCTTGCAGATGCCTTGCAGAATCACGCATTCTAAGTTAGCCTCTCTGTAACAGCAAACGTACTTCAAAGTTTGAATAAGGATAAACGGCTATACTAATGAATTGGTTAATCTTATGTTACTGTAGTCACTGTTAGTACCAGCGTGTTAAGGGCAGTCGGGTAGCCTAGTGGTTAAAGCGTTGGCTCATCGCGCCGAAGATCCGGGTTCGATTCCCGACATGGGTACAATGTGTGAAGCCCATTTCTGGTGTCCCCCGCCGTGATATTGCTGGAATATTGCTAAAAGCGGCGTAAAATCAGACTCACTCACTCACCAGCGAGTTATCTGAACTCGGCCTGAAATTGTCAAACGTACATTTCACAGAGGGAAAATGGAAAAATCAGAACATATTTGGAGCTGGTACGTCCCCCGCGCAATATGCGTCATCCGTCTCTTCTCAATTTTATCTCGAAAGGAGATAGACGTACTCCCGCCTTCTCGTACTGTCTAATCTTGAACAATTATCTGCAAAATCCAGACTGTCATGTTTTCTTATCTACTACACATATAGACCGCCTTCGTAGTCTAGGGGATAGAGCGTCTGCTCGGAGAGAGGGAGGTCGGTCGTTCGATTCCCGGTCGCATCACAACAAAAGACGTTAAAAGACAGTACTTGTTGCCCTGCCTGACGTTCGGCATTAAAGGCATACAACAAGGACAGGGAGTATGTGTCTTAGTACGGTATCAATTTTAAACTTTCGTGGTGTCTCAGTGGGCTAGCGCTATAAACCTGGCAACAGTCTGGACAAATACAAGCAGTGTGAATACAGAACTCTCAAATACCTGCAAAGAATGGCAAACAGCACAGCATACGAAAAAGATGTGTCCTTCATACGCTTCAAGTATCCTTTTGGTGAGTAGAGATCTGTGTCTTCCGGGTATTCAGTCTCCATGAGGTTTCGATGACCCATCCAGGAAAAGATAGCTCTGACTTTCTGGACATCAGTGGTGAGACCGTCGGTCAGATGACTCACAAGGGTGGGGAAGTCGCGGAGCGTGTCTTCTGGTATCTGCATGATTTAATCAGTTGTGAGTGAGTAAATATTTAAAGTCACATCGGCATTATTTCAGCCATATTGTGACTTGAGCAAGTTATGTATTTATATAATATATTAAGACCTGTCGTCGAAGGACAGTACAACAACTAGCAATATATCACAGATTATAATTGTAAAACTAGTTTTAGAACAATAAAATAATCAGATTATAACAGACGATACAATATGCAAAAGGGCTGTAGATCGCCAGCAACCAAAGTTAGGCCACCATACTAGGGACCATGGGTACTTACGGTACTTCTGCTACCTACATGGTACCCCAGCAGGATTTACACCATCCCTCTGGCCACTGGCGATTATCAAGAAAGATTAGCCAAAGAGTTAAAAATCAATAAAAATACTACGATTGAAATTACCGAGAAATGAAAAAATACGTTGAATGATACCGGACTTACGTACCTTCCCAGGGGGACAATTGTGATTTAATCAATATACAGATAAATCCATCAATAACTGAGATAATATGAAACCTTGAGATATGATAAAACATACAATATTTTAGGAAAACCAGTGAGTTTTTGTATTACTTGAGCCATAAAATATTTCTTTCTGGAACATTCCCATTTCGTTTTCCTCCTTTCCAAACTTTCTCCTCCCGGTGAATATCGATTAGTTGTCAGTCTCTTAGATATATACTCGTCTGTCTTAACGAATTACGTACATGCAGTATGCCTTGTTGTGTTACTTAAGTTGCCATTGTTCACATATTTTTTCAATGCTAACTGCTAACACCTTCATCTACTAACCAGAATTGAAAAATAAAAGCAATTTCGATAATCAACATAATTTATTTCATAGAAAAACGATTTGTTCTTCCCAAGAAGTGATCACATGCAAGATCCCAACGGAAAAAAACAAAGTGTCAGAGTCAATGGAAATGGCGCAGAGGTCTAAACATGTCAGTAAAGGTAAGACGTCACCGAACTGTTCTTTCACTGATGTTGCGTTCCTTGCTACGGGGGCGGTCGGGTAGCCTAGTGGTTAAAGCATTCGCTCGTCACGCCGAAGGCCCGGGTTCGATACCCGACATGGGTACAATGTGTGAAGCCAATTCCTTGTGTCCTCCGCCGTGATATTGCTGGAATATTGCTAAAAGCGGCGTAAAACCATACTCACTCACCCACCCTTGCTACGATTGTGGCATTATCAGTGTGAATTGCCGTCCCTAACCGATTTCGGAGTTGCCGAATGCTGAATGCTCCCGAATGCTCCCGAATGCTCCCGAATGCTCCCGAATGCTCCCGAATCCTCCCGAACGCTCCCGCCTTGCGATAACCGACACTTCCAGTTGTCATGACTGGGTGTTGCAAACCACCAACGTTGAATGGGTGCACGTTGAAACGCCATGCAACCTGTGTTTGGGATGTTCCAACTTTCATCCTCCATTGATGGTTTCTTACTTCTTCCGTTAGGCGAGTTTTTCTGAGGTGTAATTGAACGCTGCCACTTTTATAGGGCCAAGCTGCTCAGCCTGCACGTGCAGCTCAATTTTATCCAAAGTGGTTGTGTTTTGGATACATGTTCAATTTTGTGATTTTGCCACCAGGTTCTTTAATTTTGTACAAAACAAGTTTTGAACCCACACGCGGGGAATCAATGTTGATAATCGTTCCCTTCATATATCTAACAGACCCGTGAAGATCCGGGATAGAATAGGTCTTCAGCAACCATTGCTTGCCGTAAAAGGCGACTATGCTTGTCGTAAAAGGCAACTAACGGGATCGGGTGGACAGGCTCGCTGACTTGGTTGATGCACGGTCATCGATCCCAATTACATGGATCGATGCACATGATATCAATCACTGGATTGTCTGGTCCAGACTCGATTATTTACAGACCGCCGTCATATAGCTGGAATATTGCTGAGTGCGGCGTTAAACAACAAACCAACCAACCAACCAAATCATATATCTAACTGACAGGGTGGGGTTCGTGCTTAAAAGGTGATCTTGCCGTTATAACACTATTGTGTTTTTATTGCTGGCTGGTATTTATGTTTACAATCTGCATAAATCTGGTCGCCAATATATATTTTGACATGCCATAAATCGGTCTGGTTAGTGTGGTCGCCGATCATACAATAAACTTGTCTGCTTAGACGTCGTCGGACGAACTATCCGTCTGTCCTTATTTACCTCCCTATTAACTATCAAAGAACCTATAAGGGATATTTCGTCTTTGTCTTCATTTCGCATTTGACAACGGCGTGATTTGTTTGTTTGTTGTTTAACGCCGCACTCAGCAATATTCCAGCTTTATGACGACGGGCTCTAAATAAGGGAGTCTGGACCAGACAATCCAGGGATTGACAACATGTAGATTGAGCATCAACCTAGTCAGCGAGCCTTACCGCCCAATCCCTTTAGTCGCCTCTTACGACAAGCATAGTCACCTTTTACGGCAAGCATGGGTTGCTGAAGACCTATTCTACCACGGGACAACGTCATGAACAGTAACAGAGTAAAATATGGTTTATATAACAGACAGATAAATATCATGTTTCTTGAAGTTTCTAACACGTAACATACGTGCTTCACTCGCTCATCTTGGTCCTTGTAATCCTCCACATTGAAAATGTCCCAACTTCTTGTTCTCGGAGGTTGTGGCGTGCTGTAGCCTTTCACGAAGGCAGGGATGACATAGTAATTCTTGAGAATAAAACAAAATGATTCGTATTTGTTTTTTAAATAATTGTTTGAAACACAATTTTCAACATATTTAGGGACTGTTTGTTGTAGCTAGGGGGATCATGAAACTGTTACTTGTACTTTTTTTAAAGTGTGTTGTTTTTAAGGGGGGGGGGGGGGGGGGGGGGGGAGGGGTGGTGGGGAGGCAATACAAAATGTTAGTAAACACAAAATGGGGGGTCGGCAAAATATGATACCAATCTCCGCACTCCAATCTCTATACTAAATTACAAGTCCCTGACAAATACTGTATGCTTCCATACAATGCAGTTGTCATAACTATATGTGTTTGGGCTTATCAAAGTGGAAACCACCTTCGACCTGTGTTGTCACTTTGTGCTTTCCACCCACATTAAACTGACATACGCTGATGTAATTGAACATACCGTAACAATCAGTTCAAGGTGGCGTTAAACCCCTTCCACTCACTCACTCACTCACAGTGCCGCCACTCACACAAGACTAACTGAAATAACGGATCGAGGAAAACTGTCCTACCTTTTTATCTCCTTCCTCCATTACTTTGACCAATCCTGCGTGGAAACAGTTTTAAACAAAAGGTCCTCACATTATGGTTACGACAATTGACTTGCTTTTGCATGTGTTTGTGACTGCTTCGCTCACCTGTTCGCGAACACCTGGTATCATCACTATTTCATAGTGATACATTCATAAACACATGCTCATGATATAGTCGGAATCGTACAATCAACTCTGCTTAAAGCAGAAATTTCTATTGAATATGGACAAAGTTTTGTCCCTTATATGAACAAAATGACCATTTGGTAAATGTGAGGGAAACGTATATATGTATGATATTAAGATACAACTGAAACCAAACTATCTAATTTATATGCATTGTAATAATATGCGGCTAATTAATTTGAATGAAATTAAAACAAGACGAAAAGGCTAGCTGGAGCAGCATACACAGTACTCTCAATTGTAATAATCATATTGGGAAGAAAGCATATTGGAATTCATACGCTGTGAAACACCATATGCATAATATTTTATAAACCTGTGTCCAGCAACCAACTATAAAAGCTAATGCACACATTGTTTATCTATAATGGCAATGTAAAGTATAGTTTTACTATTCCCGTTTCGGTGTATACGTCAAGGTGAGATTATCACATTGCAATTGATTAAAATCAATCCAGTGAATTATGTGAAAATACTTACGTGCTTTTGGAGATAATTTAGAATGGCGTGTTCATGTGTATCCTTGGTGGGACAATGTTTCCATCGGACCGATTGGTGGCAACGCTGATAACTGATACCTCTTCCTGGTTGCACACTGGACAAAAAGACGGATTTTACACCGATGAAACAAAGGCGGAAAAAGAAGGGAATAATGCAATTTCTGGAGGTGCGTGTGATTCCCGATAAGAACTACCTTTGGGAGTTTATTTGATATGAAGCTACACCTTGGAAACATATGACCATCATTTCTTGCCGTAGCACATGCATTATTGTCATAAATGCTATGACCGGATTTTCAGAAAATTTCTGCCAAGTTGAACCTCAGTAGATACTTGATCATAGCGTTTTTCAGTTTGTTGTTGCTATTATTCAATCTCTTTCATGTATGCAATTGTTGTTGGTGTTAATCCTCTACCTACTATATAAACTCTGAACCATGTTCATTATTCAGCCTTGCTTGACAACGGCATAAGGATACCGAAACGTCGCCTTTACAGTAAATAAAGAAGTTGATATCCATAAATTGTGTCTAATTTGTCAAGTTTATTTTTGTCTTTTCCTTTCCCTTTAAAAAAATATCGATGTAAAATATAACTGATTTAGGAGACAAGTATATACTTCTAGTTACATGTGTCAGCCAATAGAGAAAATGGTTTTGCTCCCACTACGTTTGCGCTATTGCACAAGCTACATATATAGCCTCATGAAACAACATGCGACGAAACACTATTACGCGAAACGCATGCGGTATTGATATTTTGCAATATGTCTGGTTTTGCATAATTTCAGGTCTTTTCTTTTACAGAAAAATGAGGGCTGGCCATAATGTTCTGAGCCTAACAAACTGTGGAAGTGTTTTCAATTATAGTTTTCAACATAATCTCCCTGCTTTTCAATACACTTCTCATATCGATAGTGAAGCTTTTCAATTCCAGTCAGGAAGAAATTTTCTGAAGCAACCCCGAAAAACCCATTCACGGCAGCTATAAGGCCATCGTTGTCGTCAGAGCGCTTTCCACGAAGGTGTTCTTTCGGTTTAGGAAACAGGCGGAAATCACTTGGTGCCAGGTCTGGCGAGTATTGAGGGTGAGGAAGCTCTTCGAACCCACATCGTCGCACAGCACTTTTGCCACGAGAGGTGTGAAAAGAGTCATTGTCATGAAGTAGTAGAACTCCAGCTATCAGCATTCCTCGCTGCTTATCTTTAATAGAATATCTCAGGCGATGAAGCAAATCAGCATAGTAGGCACCGATAATCGTCTTTTGACGGAGAAGTGAAATGGTACCATTCCATGGATTGACGTTTTGACTCGGGATCATGGTATTAGCCCCATGTTTCAACACCCGTTTTTGAATTTGACTAAATCCTTCTAAAAGGCTTGATGACTGCTCTGTACTCGTTCTTTTCAATATCTGTGTCCCTATCACGTTCAACTGGCTGTCACTAATATACAAACGGCCTCAACAGACCAAATGCACTTGAAATGAACTACTCAAACAATGTATTACATTGACTTGTTCACTTTGTTAAGGCCCACAGTTGAACGTTAGTCAGGCTAGCGCTTAGAGTAATGTACATTCTTAATTCACACAATTTATGTTTCTATATCAACCCATAAAACAGCTGGGACTGTCTTGGCGAAAACGTATAGAAAGAAACAAGAACAAAAGTCTGGAGAAACCAGAAGAGCAGCACGTGTAACTAAGAATATATTAACTCATGGAAAGTAAGGTATGTGGTATTGTGGTATGTGGCCATGCTCCGTTCCTGACACATTTCGTCTGTAGATAATACATATATTATGTGTGTACAGTTCCATAGTGAACGATTTGGTTGAACTAGAAGCAGTGAGAGTGGCTATTACAGCTATACGATCACGACTTTTTGTAAGAACCGGTTACGGTGACCGATCTATTATCGAAATTAATCAAATGGAATCATTTTGCTGTTTTTCAATAAAAAATGTAGCAAATATAGAGCCAAACTAACTGAAACAATACAAATACTTACTTCAGCACTTATTCAAACAAGACACTGGCTTCTCTCTTAATCATTTTAATCTCCAGGTATTAAGTTGTAAGTAGTGAATAAACCTCAATAAAGTTTAAACAAGTGAGTTTGTCATTTCAAGTCAGTTGGTTAGTAAACTCAGCTTGGAGTCTTGTTCAGTATCAATATACATTAAATAGTGTGTGGGAAGTGCACAGATGAATGTGGGGCATTGAGTGTTATTCATCATAACAAAACCAAACATATAGGGAGTAATGTTCCAAACTTACCAGATGAATTTACATCGCTTATACTTATTATGTAGGGTCGTCACAAAATCCTCTCGCAATTACTTACATCATACTACATTTGGTTTCCAAAAGGGGCCGGGAGGAGTAGGGGAAGAGGAGTGGGTGGTGGAGTGGTGGTGGTAGTGGTGGTGGTGGTGGTGGTGGTGGTGGTGGTGATGGTGTCTGTGTGGGGGGGTCTGAACCCCCCGGTTCTGCCTATGTCCCCCTCGTTAGCCGGCACCCGTAGAGCTCTCAAGACAGGGGACCCAACACTCGCCCAGACCCGGAAGACAAGGAACCGATAACAACACTGTAAAACAACTGGCCGTCAGCAGCCAGCTAACACTTGCAGTAAGCCAGGCCGTAGACTTCACGACAGAGCAGCCAGCATATAGACATATACAATAACTTAAGATGTCTTGTACAATCGTGGCATATGAGATCACATATCATATATGTACAACATTTCCAAAATTTTGCACCAAAGGATAACCATATTTACACATGTCTGTAGTATATATTCACAGGTACTTGAACATTCTTTTATTTCAATATCCACGTTATTATTTTTAAAATGTGCTGCAAAGTGATTCGTATATTTCAAACGTTTGTCATATGGACCTAGGATTACACGTTCATTTTCTAACATGAACATATTTGTGGGAAACACTGTTCTTTCATGTTGTATTGTGCAACGGGGAGCAGCTTTAGCCAAGACGATACTTACCGGGTCGAGCGTATTGATCTGTTATCAAACCCGCTTGCGTGCTACTCCTATTTGCAGAATAGCACAGGCATAACATAGATATGTTGCAATGTCACTGTCACAAGTCAACGAAGACCATGGTAATAATCGTTTAATCTCCTCAGTATTGATATTTTATACTGCTTGAATTACTTTCAAATAGAATACGTAATTCGTGTCACTTGTATGTCAAATTTAGAAATGTCCCCAACACGTCTACCATAAAACTGTTTGAAAGCTTAGCAGTTTTTACCATGTCCTTGGAAATTGTAACCCTGATCAAAGAACCTTTGAGCAAGAGTTCGATGACGCTTTTAGAAATGTTCGTAGAAAGAGCATGCTCAATTGTATCTTAAAAGTTGTGAAATGTAGACACCAGAGGCTTGAGCTGCTGAAAGTTTGCTCGACATAAAAGAAAAGTGGAAGTCAGTCTTCTGGGGTAATTTTTGTCTCTCTGAATCTTTATGCAATGATCTAAATATGAAACAGATGAGGAGGTTTCACTAGTCTCTATTTCTAGTTCAGATGGAAGGGAATTGGCAATCAGACCATTGTTGAAACGATATCCGTTATATCAATAGACCGGAATCTTAAGTTAAACGTCCTTATCAAATTTATTTATTTGATTTTGGCAATCAGCTCAGAAATTCTGATTCGTATGCATAAACAAACGGGCGCACAATGTTTGCCCATGGTGACGCCTACTTCTTGTCCTATCCCCATATTTCACACAAATGAGGAACAATGAGGGACTCCAGCATTTCACATGTTGTTTTCTCAGTAAACTTCAGATGACATTTGCTTTCATTTGTAGCAAATTGCCCTGAACCTTTGAATACAGAGATGTATCTAT
The DNA here is from genome assembly GCF_023055435.1 of Haliotis rufescens. NCBI lineage: Eukaryota > Metazoa > Mollusca > Gastropoda > Lepetellida > Haliotidae > Haliotis > Haliotis rufescens. The sequence goes on from NW_025963779.1 coordinate 29,215,912, forward strand.
ATCTATGGTCACCACGTTTAGTGACAGATGTCCCATGGATCAAGGAATGAACTTACCAAATAAGTTTGTCTTGTGAGGTAGTGGTGTGCAAATTTGAAAAACGAAACGTTTAGACATAACTGAAATCTGAGTTTGTGAGTATCGACATGGTAATAATTCCTCTGGTCTCAAAACATTTCCGAGAATATAAACATATGTTATATCAGTGGAACAACTACAGTCATTTCAGGTGGTTCATCCCGTCTTTCGATAACAGGTGACTTGGTCAGAATGGGTGTATTCCAATTCTCTTTCCTCTTCTCCAGTTTGTGGATTCTATCAATGACAACATAACGCACTGACAATCCTCCATGAAAGACAGTCGAAAGGATCCTCTTCACCTCTGGCCTATTGTTTTCGCTTCTGCTTCGACAGATTCCATAATAATTTTAAAGTTGGGACCCCAATGGGTAGCTGTCTGTTCACGATATTTGGGCCATATTGGAATAACTGACGAGTGTGTTATGGTCAGCTGTGATTACATGACCAACAGGTTGGTAGCAGGTTGATGAGTCTTGGTAGCCACAAGTAGTGAAATTTACATTATGACCTGTCAAGTCCACGTTTTCCAACACGTATAATTGCACAGCTTGAATGAGACGGTGTTCGCACAGGAAAATGAAGCTCGATGGCTTCTGAAATTCGACATGCACGGACATATAAGAAACTGATTTTTTCTGAAAATATCACTTGGTTTAGAGCATCAGTTCCCATGTTTACACATGTCAAATTCAGGAACAAGCGGTATTATTTCCGATTTTAGTTGAGTCTGTTTCTTATTTGGTCAAAGGATTCAAGCATGATCGAGCAAGAGAACTATATCCTCTTGTTGATACTGATTTCTTTCAATGAAAAAGCGTATAGTATTGATCCAACTTACAGCCCCAGTGATTCCTGGAGGGGCAACACACCTGGAAAATCAAAGCAAACAACACAAGCAACTAAACCGGGATCTTTATTGATTGAAAAAACCCTATGTAACGGAATAAAGAAAATATGCAATGACATATATTTATATAAACAAGTGATTCATCACGTGTGTAAGTAATAAAAAAAATACAAATAAAAGAATCCAGATATTCTTGCTTGTCAAAACTCCTTTATCCACACAAGATCTATCGCCGTTGAACGGCTCTTCAGGTGTAATGAAAACTTTAATTTACATTGTAGTCATATCTTAACAGCGCACGACCCCTAAGACATTGGAGAATTAGAATACGCTACAATAAAACTCAACAGAAATATACTACATGACAATCGACTTGTCAATTTCAACAACTACAATGAAACGAGTAGAAGCTGTAAATTCTCATTTCACTTTGCGACATATACCTAGTGCATTGGAGGCACTGGGAATAAAGTTTGCATGTACTATAATGGTATCGTTCAGCAGTCAGTCAAAGTCATTAAGTTTGATGCGCTGAAGTCAATGTGTATTTCTAAAATACTGGGTCATCTGGAGAATTTAAGAATCTTTGTAAATGCTCAATTATAAATTGGATGTCGCTAGAACTGCAGCATGTTAATATGATTAGAGATTTTTGGTCACAACCGCATCTGTATTGTCCCCCTCCTCGGCTGGTGATGAAGATCCATCGTTATGAATACTAGGTGACCGCTCCCCTGTGTATCTGGCCACGAGGTTCTTGCCCTGAAACGATTGAAACCTACAGTGAGTGATTGAGTGAGAAGGGACACATGGACTGGATATGAATATGTACCCGTCCTGGGAATCGGACCGGTTCTTTTGCGTGACTAGAAAACTGATGACCCACCCCCTTTACAACCAATAAAGCTGAATAGGAGCCACTTTTGTGGAAAATTGTAACAGAAAATGTTCATTGGGCACCGGAACCTCAATTTCAAGCGTTCTATGAAGCGGAATCTGTTATCCTTGCTGGACAACTGGCATTATATTAAAGAGATGGGTGCCATATGTGTGCAGTTGCGTTTGTTGGGGAAAAAGTAAAAGTGTTATTCCCTCATCACATGTGCTGACACTATAAACATAATATATAAAGGTCCCCTCCTCATATTGAGAAACATGTGCCCGAGAAACATTAATTTCTTATGCACCCTACAGGTGTAATGATGGTGTACTTGAAATTAGTTTTGACCATGTTTGAGCATTGTAGCTACATTCGAATGGTAAATGGTGTGTGATTATATTGAGTCTATTTTTTATATGTTTAAAGCCACATTTATGTAAACAGTACTATACAGTTTCTCAGTCATAAATCTACCTTCTGATATACTTTTCCGACTGGAGGGCAGATTCTGGTCACATGGTCTTCCTGATGCCTCTCCAGAAGTCCCTTAGCTTCTTGTACCACTTCCGGGTTGACATCACCAGGCTCGAACCGTTCCAGTCGTGGCAATAACCCATCTGGTCCACTTCTCTTCAGCAGGCCTAGCATGTAGCTACTGTCCTACAACATACATTAAACACATCAGACAGAGGATAAGAAATGGATAATGTATTATGTTGGCCTTGGTCTGTGTTTGTGATGGGTGCCATCGGCGGGGCAGGATACGTTCACCTTTTCGCGAACACCTGGTATCATTATTATTTGAAAGTGATTCATAAACACATGCTCATGATATGTACTGATCAAGATTCGATTAAGTAATGATCAAGATTCGATTATGTACTGATCAAGACTCGATTTGTACTAACCGAAATGACATAGATGGAATATCACTGGATATTGCCTTAAACAACAGTCACTCACTATTATTTTAGATGAACATGTTACATGAATCACTTACATTTGAATACAACCTCAGAGGAATCTGAGACAAGTGAAACAAACATTTTAGTGCCAGCGATTACATCTGCAATACACTACTTAATTGAGGTACTGTCACTGTCATATTTGTTGTCAAACAGAATGTTAAGATAGACCAAACAACCGCAAAAAAACTTGCTCATTAACTGTGTATGGTGAAATATCAGCATAATATAGAATGGACACTTCCACTTCTTTTGCGTTTACCTGTAGGTTGAACCTGTTTTCTCCCAAAAGCAGGAATAAAGCAGTGAAAATGTCCTGGAGTGGAACGGTCAGTGTTCTTAAAGCTCTGATCTCGGCAACGTTTCTGTGGGTAACAGCTGACAGATGACGAGGCACAGAGTTGCGGTGGAGGAGGTTGTTCAGGGCCGACTCAGCTCTCTCAACATCAGGTTCCAACTTCTCCGCGACATCTGACGTCCGGGCTCGCCTTATCGCTTTCTCCAATTCATCACTTCGCTCCCTCATCAGAGCGTATCTCAGAGCTGTATACACATCGAGAAAATGTGTACATGTATGTAAACATATATGTTCTCTGTCACAATGTAAAACACATCTTATCCTGAAATGTTCTCTGATAGTCTGTGTGACCGTCCGTGGAGACATTTAACAAAAAGCAGATGCACATTGTAGCTGTCCTGCCCACTGCAGCTCACTGCTTGTATCTCGTCAAAGTACATATATCATTCGGAAATAATTGTTCTAGGAACATTTTCACACCCTTTAAGACAGCAGAATTTCAGGGAGAGGGATTTCCAGCTACGGGCACAAGAACATGCCTTCAAAGTATAATTTAAGAGCCTAAAATGGGGATCTGGTGGACAGGCCTTTTTACTAAGTATTGTGTGTCATCGTACTCCAACGGTTGGGGAGTTCATCAACTGGTAATGTTGATAACAGCATTAAACAAGAGACAATCACCACTACACTTTGAATCCCTGACATTCTGTATCCAGGTAACAGTGCAATTCGGTTATTCTATTCCATACAAACATCATATACATATTCGCCGTATACGTCAGTACCCTGCTCCTAAAGCGCCAACTCCTAGTAATATTGATAAGCACTCCCTACAAAGACCGAACATTTACATGACAGTCCAACTAGTGTCCAAAGGATTTGTAAATATATATAAATTAATAAAGAATATATAATTGCCTCTTATAGAAACAATTTTATTTCCATCGGCGTTTGAGCTAAGTTTTCCATTACGCCTCGATCTCTGAAAACATTTAACTCCTTGTGTATGGTTTTAATAAGCACCCATCTTTGTCATATTTCTAAGTGTCCAGGGGTATTATTACGGTGAATACGGTAAGCCTATTTTATTCCGTTGGTTGAATACTGATGTCGTTAAACTACGGCAAATAGACGAAAACATACATTCTTTGATTTCGATGCTCTCCAATGTCTCCTTTGCTTTGGTCAGATGTCCCTTGTCCTCCAGCTTCATCTTGTTGAATTTTGCAATGTATTCAATGATGTCGTCTTTTTTTCTCTCCCTCGTTGCCTCCTTCAGCTGTTGTCGGGTTAATCTCTCTGTGGCATTCTAGAAGCAAGCAACATACTGAGTCACATAACACTGAATTATTCAGAAAAGGAATTTGAAACAATGACTAAGATTTTATCAGTCTGCAGCCTCATTAAATAAAAGCGACAAAACCATTCCCATAGCCATAAGAAGTCTTTGCTAAAAGGGGACCGCCTCCGTGGTCTAATGGTAGAGCGTCCGCCTGGAGAGCGGAAGGTCCGGGGTTCGATCCCCAGCCGCGTCATACCAAAATACGTTAAAAGATGTACTTGTTGTACTAGATGGTCCTGTCTGGCGCTCGGCATTATATAAGGGGCTTAAACAAGGACTGGTCGGCTCGGAGTCAGTATACTGTGTCTGAGTGGGGTATTCATGTTAAACTGCGGCATGGTATCTCAGTGTGCTAGCACTATAAATCGGCATCAGTCCGGACTATAATACAAGCAGCCACACACACACACACACACACACATACACGTGCATGCACGTCGCTACATAAGTGCAATAATCTTGGACGCGACGTTAAACACCATTTCACCTCACCTTTGCTTAAAGGAGAGTCCGTTGTAGACTCTTACTGTCATAAGCATGACATATGAAGCACTATCAAACACTGATGTTACCAGGTGTTCCCGGTCATAAACAGTCCTACCTCTCTGTGACCCACTGGTCTCCTGTTGGCCTGGCCTGACTCGATGATGTAGTTGAGAACATTCTTTTGACCCGCACCCTCCTTGTCATTATCAATCACAAGGGCATACTCTCCATCATCGGGCCTCAATCTGATGTTGACGGTACCGTTGTGGAAGGATGTTGAGATGAACTGCTTCATCTTATTGTCAGGGAGACGGACATGCTTGAGGCGAGTTTTGATTTTCTGCTTCCCCTTTACGTTGAACGACACTTCGATGTTCTTCCCATCTTTTGATTCAATTATTCCGTCATTGTGAGATATGTTGTATATTCCTTCTGATCGTGCAGTGATACCTGGTCCCCACCCAATTGCTGGGGTCTCTGGTAGGGGTTCACAACCTGCCTTGCGTTGGTCACATATAAGCTGGAAGTCACAGATCCACGCGAACACCTTATCCTTTTTCCTGAACATTGAAAGTTTGTACGTACCTTCTATGGGAAAACGTACTCTAAACTTGACTTCTCCGTCGAGGTTTCTGTTAATCATTGCAACATACCTATCGGAGCCCTGTGCATCTGGAAACTCCTTGCCGGAGTCTTTCTTGTAGAACAATGTATACTTAAACTGGCCCTTCCACTTCTGTGCTCGGATGATAACGTCGCACTCCCCCATGTGAGATCTGATGGTTCCTTCTTGCCCAGATCTGAAGGAGAAACCAGTTTCTGTGAATGCTGGTCTGAGGAAAGGCAGCGCCATAAAGCGTTTAAAAGAAATGGGAGATCGCAGAAGCTGCCAGGGGTCTTCCTCTGGGCGACAGAAATAGATGAACACATCTGGATCCACGAGAAAGTAGCTGTCACTGAAGTCAGCAACGTGCTTCCTCTCACCATCACTCGCCTGCACATCTTCTGTTACTCTCTTCCCATCTTCCTCGACTTTTATCCAACCGGACACTTCTCTACCGATAACTGATATGAAGGCCCAGTTACAGTGTACAAACCTCCATCCTTCCGCAACATAAACAGCGTTCCATGTACTGTATCCTGTCACTTTGTCTCCCACCTCGTACTTGCCGGCCTTTGCACGCCCGTTCAGAATTACACAAGGGATTCCGGCCTCTCTGAAACGCATAGTGTTAAGTTCATATGGATTACACAGAACTTAAACCAGCCTGTTATTTACCATAAAACTCATGCTTTTTGCAAACTTATCTATAAGGCCTACCTGCATAGGATGGTAAATAGTTTAACATAGAGTGATGTATCTTCCTGAATTCCTTTTAGGAAAGCCTTGGGGGTATATGGATCTGATGCATCCGGGTACTTAGCGTCCAGAACGTTCTGGTTTCCAAGCCAGGAGAAAATGGCCCACACCTTCTGAACATCTGTTGTCAGACCGTCGGTGAGATGGCCCACTAGGGTGGGGAAGTCACACAGCTTCTCATCTGGTATCTGTGTATAACACAAACGTACGTTTAACAACACATGCTGGTAATATAGTTGGAATCCTACAATAGACACTGCTTTTACCAGGAATCTCTTATGATTATGGAAAGGTTTTTGTCACTTTTAGTTGTAAAAGGCGACTAACGGGATCGGTTGGTCAGGCTCGCTGACTTGGTTGATGCATGTCATCGATCCCAATTGCGTGGATCGATGCTCATGATGTCAATCACTGAATTATCTGGTCTAGACTCGATTATTTTACAGACCGCCGTCATATAGCTGGAATATTGCTGAGTGTGGCGTTAAACAACAAACAAACAAACAAACAAACACTTTTAGTTACGTCAATTTCAATATCTGTAATTCGTTTGTTAAATTAACTTACTAACGAAAAAGTTGTGACGGATCATAGATGTACATTACTGGCTTTTGGCAATCCATTACTGGATATTAGTATCAATAATTAGTATCATGGTATTTCGAGTTTGATGTGATATGTGAACAGTAATCACATTCAGGTGATAGTGGATTTTACAGATTCATATGAATTGTTTACAGTTCCATATACAACCTCAATTATGTCATCTGTGAAATCCTCAGGGTCAAACACGTCCTGTTTCCTTTGTATGGGCGGCACCGGGCGAGGGTAGTCCTTCACTAGATATGGGACGTCTTTGTTCTTGAAGAAAAATATCATGATAACAGGTATAGATACTTCTAAATACTTTCAATTGCCTTCGTAATGCCGTGAACTACCCAATTAGTGTAGAGTTATAGCGGAAGGTCGGTGGTTCAATTCCCTATCGCCTCATGCCAAAGTATGTTAATTTTGTACTTGTTGTCACCCTGCCTGGCGTTTGGCATTAGGGATATAAAACAAGGACTGGTCGGCTCGGAGTAAGTATAATGAGTTAGGCTGCCACACACAAACACACACAACACACAGAGACGCACGAACACAGACACACAGGGACACACACAGACACATTCAAATATACACACACACACACGCACACACATAGAAATCGTACATAGTGACGTACCTGTTGCCTGGCAACGACATCTCCCCCGTCGTCCATTGCTCTTCCCCTCCTCCTGCGGAGATATTCGAGACTGACAAGATTTCGACATTTTAAACAAGGCATGGACATTGTCAACCGTTGTCTTGGATGAAATCGACAACATCTTTCACCGGTAATGCTATACTGATTCATTGCAATAAACACGCTGCTCTGTTAATCTATTCCAGCAAATGTACATAGCACAAGGACCATGTTCCCCGTGCCAACCCCATCTTAAAACTAACATGAACACTTCCTGTTTTAGTTGATCAAGATACATGTAAAAGTAATTAATCACAGTCTGAAACGGAACAAAGTCTTACTTTGACTGAGTTTTAGCAGCAACAATAGCCGTTATTGTTTTCTTTGAAGTAGGCTACATTAATTTTCACCTCATGTGAGCTTTTCTCTCTCGGTTGACAGGTTCTCATGGCCATGTAGGTAGTTGGTAGGAACATTCATTGCCTGTGTGTAAACTGGGTAAAACTGTGTCACTTTATTTTTTAAATTAGTAATTAAATCAGCAATATTTTCCTGTCTATTTCAGAGAGGCAACATCAAGAACGTGAGTACCATTCCACGGCATCAGTGTAGACTACACTATTGCGATCATGCTAATGTAGTCACAGTCGCCGTCACCGTATCCCAAATGCGTGGATCGATGCTCATGATGTCAATCACCTATATTGTCTAGTCCAGACTTGATTATTTGCATACGGCTGTCATATATCTGGAATATTGCTGAGTGCGGCGTTAAACAGTAAATAAACAAACAAACGCACATGTACAGTCCAATACATCGAGACCACCATATTGATTACAATGCATCAACATTTCTATATTTGAAGCTTCATGTTTATTGCTTGTAAGTTCATGATCCTGAGTAGTGTATGAGTGAGTATGGTTTTACGCCGCTTTAAGCAATATTCCAGCAATATCACGGCGGGGACACCAGAAATGGGCTTCACACTTTGTATCCATGTCGGGAATCGAACCCGTGTCGTCGACTCGACGAGCGAATGCCACAAGGCTACCCGACCTCCCCTGATCCTGAATAAGCTTCAAGTTAATGCTTCATATATCAATTACATGTACGTCTCCCATACACTGAATATATATATTTCTGTTACGACCTGAAACAACTAGTACTGTATGTCGAGTAACCTGCACTTCGAAATAAGACGATTAATGACCATTCGGATCATGTAGGGATTGTGTTATACAATGCAGTTTACGCATGCGGCTACCAATGTAAATCATTGTGATAGAAGTGCAGTGCTTGTGATCGGGGTTAGTGCTATGTAACCTCGAAACATAGCATAACCTGTGGACCTCTACTTGGGACCTACGCTGGAGACCTGTGGTGGGAGCCTGCAGTGGGGTCCTGTACTAGGGATGTACACTGGGGATCAACACTTGGGACCTACACTGGGGACCTGTATTAGGGATCTGCACTGGGGACCTGTAGTGGGGACCAGTAGGGGGACTGGGGACCTGTAGGGGGACCTGCACTGGGGACCTGTAGTGGAGACCTGCAGTGAGAGCCTGCACGGGGGACCTGTATTAGGGATGTACACTGGGGATCAACACTTGGGACCTACACTGGGGACCTGTAGTGGGGACCTGCACTGACCTACACTGAGGACCTTCACTGGGGACCTGCACTGGGGACCTGTACTAGGGATCTGCACTGGGGACCTGTAGTGGGGACCTGTAGGGGGACTGGGGACCTGCACTGGGGACCTGTACTGGGGACCTGTAGGGGGATTTGGGACCTGCACCGGGGACCTGTAGGGGGATTTGGGACCTGCACTGGGGAGCTGTAGTGGGGACCTGTAGGGGGATCGGGGACCTGTACTGGGGAGCTGTAATGGGAACCTGTAGGGGGACTGGGGACCTGCACTAGGGACCTGTAGTGGGGACATGTATTTTGGACCTGTACCGGCGACCTGTAGTGGGGATCTGTAGTAGGACCCTGTACTGGGGACCTGTACTTGGGGACCTGTAGTGGGGACCTGTAGTGGGGACATGTAGTGGGACTGGGGACCTGCACTGGAGGCCTGTATTGGGGCCCTGTACTTGGGACCTGTACTGGGGACCTGTACTGGGGACCTGTAGTGGAGCCCTGTACTAGGGACCTGTACTGGGGACCTGTACTGGGGACCTGTAGTGGGGACCTGTAGTGGGGACCTGTAGTGAGGCCCTGTACTGGGGAACTGCACTGGGGACCTGTAGCGGGGCCCTGTACTTGGGAACTGCACTGGGACCGTATTGGGGCCCTGTACCAGGGAACTGCATTTGGGACCTGTACTGGGGCCCAGTAGTGGGGACCTGTACTGGGGAACTGCACTGGGACTGTAGTGGGGCCCTGTACTGGGGACCTGTACTGGGGACCTGTCGTGGGACTTGGGACCTGCACTAGGGACCTGTACTGGGGACCTGTAGTGGGGATCTGTAGTGGGGCCCTGTACTGGGGACCTGCACTAGGGACCTGTAGTGGGGACCTGTACTGGGGACCTTTAGTCGGGACCTGTACTGGGGACCTATAGTGGGGACATGTAGTGGGGACCTGTACTGGGGACCTGTAGGGGGACTGGGGACCTGCATTTGGGACCTGCACTGGGGACCTGTAGGGGGACTGCATGGGGACCTCTACTGGGGACCTGCACTGGGGACCTGCACTGGAGACCTGTACTGGGGACCTGTAGTGGGGACCTGTACTAGGGAACGAGAACGAGCTTGCACAAAAAGGCCCCATTGCCCCACGCTGGTGTGTTTGTTGTTAAACGCCGCATTCAGCAATATTCAAGCTATATGACGGCGGTTTATAAATAATCGAGTCTGGACCAGACAATTCAGTGACTGACACCACGAGCATCGATCCACTCAATTAGGCACGATGACATGCATCAACCAAGTCAGCGAGCCTGACCACCCGATCCCGTTAGTCGCCTCATGCGTTAAGCAATTCTAACCCGGAGATGGTCAGGAATCTTAGATGTGGATTGCGCTGTCAAAAGGATTGGCTTGCATGATTTACTTGAAAGAGTGGTCACCGAGGTAGACCAGTCCTCAGATCTGTCTGAATATCATAATACGTCATTGATCAATGTTCACCTGTGAATCACTGTTTTATCTGGTCTACTTCTGGGCTGCTTATGAGGTACCAGACAACACACAGTGCATGTCATCATGAGCAGGATTGATACTTCGATAATAATATATATCCTACTTCAGAGTTACTGAGGGCTTGTACACCTGGGGCTATAACGGATTAGTGTATGAGGTCTACATATTGATTGTATAAGTCATATGTTTGTCTGTGTCTCTTGAACGCACGTACACTCTCAGACAACTTTGTGTTGTACAAATGTTCAGCGTGTGTTTATGCTGTGATAAACATTTCTCAGAGCAAACAGTCCCGACTGAAAGAGTGCAAATAGTCCCGGCTGAAAGAGAGCAAATAGTCCCGGCTGAAAGGCGTTGACCGTGTCATGTTATACATAGACAACCATTGTGTGAACGTTTTCCATAACAGGACAACAAACTCTAATATAGCAGGAGTTTTCAAAGGTTACTAAATTAATTAATTCTAAAAACAAAAATGGCCCTATTTGATTAACTGGCTACAAGAAGTGACGTCATTACCGTTATGAGAGACACGCTTGGTGAAATTATTTATGACGTTCATTTATTTGATTTCCAGTCATCTTAGGCGCGGCAATTCGCTGTGACGTGTGACGTCCCCTAGGCGTCAATATTCCTACGATTGTGGGCTCGAATCCCATATCCTGCACAAATAGCATGTTTTTGATGCCCGACGAAGGCTACTAAGTGTTGCGTAATAGGTAAACCTATTTAATATTCCCTCTAATAAATTCAATCATGCTTTGCAAATCCTGCAATCGACCGAAATCTGCACGACAGTATAAGAACCGGATGTCGATATCGTTGCTCGATTTTGATTGGACTATGCAAAGACTCGTTAGTCCAGCCAAAATATAACTTTTAACTTATTTCCAGCCAAGTTCGGCATGGGCGGAAACTGGACTTTTATAGTCAGTTAACTCCCTTGCTTCGGGAAGATGGCAGAAATGAGCTTCACACATCGTGCCCATGTGGGGAATAGAACACGAGTCTTCAGCGTGAAGAGCGAACTCTGTAACCACCGCCCATGATAACTCACATATAGGGGAGAGGCAATCCCAGTTTTGCAATGAATGTCTACCTTTCTTGAAAACTATCTTTATTCCAGTATGTAATAGCAGCAACATCATTTTAGAATAGTTTGATAATGACTACCTATATTATATCCAGAACACATGGATATACATAATCTATTAAAACATCTTTTCTTAGTCACATTTAAAAACTTGTGATCATGTACAGAGTGTGTGGGTATCACAGTTGGAGTACTTGTGATCATGTGTGGGTATCACAGCTGGAGTACTTGTGACCATGCATACAGTCTAAGGGTATCACGGTGGGGGTACTTGTGATCATGTGTGGGTATCACAGTTGGAGTACTTGTGATCATGTGTGGGTATCACAGTTGGAGTACTTGTGATCATGCATACAGTCTTTGGGTATTACAGTTGGAGTACTTGTGATCATGTGTGGGTATCACAGTTGGAGTACTTGTGATCATGCATACAGTTTATGGGTATCAAAGTTGGAGTACTTGTGATCATATGTGGGTATCACAGTTGGAGTACTTGTGATCATGTGTGGGTATCACAGCTGGAGTACTTGTGATCATGCATACAGTCTAAGGGTATCACAGTTGGAGTACTTGTGATCATGTGTGGGTATCACAGCTGGAGTACTTGTGATCATGCATACAGTCTATGGGTATCACAGTTAGAGTACTTGTGATAATGCATACAGTCTAAGGGTATCACAGCTGGAGTACTTGTGATCATGCATACAGTCTAAGGGTATCACAGTTGGAGTACTTGTGATCATGTGTGGGTATCACAATTGGAGTACTTGTGATCATGTGTGGGTATCACAGTTAGAGTACTTGTGATCATGCATACAGTGTGTGGTTATCACAGACACAACTATACAACATTGGTTATTACCTTGAAGATGTGTTCCTATGCATTCTTAACAGGCGTACTAGTCACCCCCCCCCCCCCCCCCCCCCCCCCTCTGCCAAGTCTTACTGTAATGATATAGTCCCAAATGAAGCAAGTCTAGATTTTCCACAGGCTCTGAATCTCCCTTCTCAATGGGGCTCCTTTTCAATTTAAAGTTATAATATTTTCAGAGACTAAGCGTTAGTCGACGTCAGTTACTACGCGTAGCATATATACATATATAGGCGCAGCGTAAAGCATGAATAGGTTTTGCATGGTTCTATGAGTGTAGACAATGTGACGAGACTGTAATGTACACGGTGAGCATGAACTTACGGGGCACAACCATACCTTTAACATTACAAATATAGTCGTATCTTATAACATTGCTTGTGACAAGAATTACATCATGCAGCAGTACATTCTTTTTAAACATACTTAGCTATCGTAGTTCTTTTGTTCCGTCCTCTGGTAGTTTTAACACTGTATTAATCTTATGCTCGCCATGCATGAACTTCTCGTCGCATGACAATGGACGCGAAGGAACGGGTACTACTCAAAAGAAAAGAACACCCGATTCTTTCATATTGCTGTTGTTAATCTTTCATGACTGAAATAATCGGATGTTCTTTAACTTCTTTTGAGTAGTATATCTGGACATGTAATGTAACATTCACGGGGCTTCTCAAACAATAACCCGTTAACTACCAATCACTTAGTAGCACAGACAGATGCTACCTACGTACGCGGAAATATATTATCAATAAAATAACACCCTCCGCAGAAGAAATTGGTACCTTTTGGACAAAAGACACCCGTAGCCTCCCGCCTAACCCCGCTTACAATTCCCATTAAATGTAGAGAGTTATCGATATACAATAACTGAACATAGTTGTGTAGGTTTACTGTTATATCAGAGCATTTTGTTCTTTTCATAAATAGAGGTGACTAAACCTGCTCAGGTAAACGCACAGTTGTGACAGATAAATTTACATTATAAACAAAAGAAAACGTTGTGTTACTTACTGTGTCGAGAGATAGCGAATTTCTGTAGTCAAAATCTAAGATAACAAAACCCTGCAAATACCCACGCTGTGTTGATAGGATCTTGATGCAAGGGTTACTTTGGGGCATGATAAATGCATGTCAGTCGGTATAATCTGCTCGAGTAACGTTTGTTGGTATGCCACCCTGACCCCGTCGCTCAACAACGCAACCAGCGACAGACATATAGTCAGGCATGAACCACTTGAATAAAACGTCTTCACGTTTTCGCTTAGTGGGGCAATGTAACGGTAAAACTGTTATATCACATGGCCCTTGACAGGCATTTAGAAGTGGGTAGAATTTGAACACATGAACCTTCGTATGGATAACAACTTCTATATTCTTTGTATGGAAAACAAATGATATACTCTTTCTTTGGAAAGCAACTTCTATGTTCTTTTTATGGATAGCAACTTCTTTATTCTTTGTGTGGATAAGAACTTCCATACTCTTTACATATAGATATCAACTTCTATATTCTTTATACGGATAAGAACTTCTATGTTCTTTCTATGGACAACAACTTCTATATCCTTTATATGGATACGAATTTCTATACTCTTTGCATAGATATCAACTTCTATATCCTTTATATGGATAAGAACTTCTATATTCTTTCTACGGACAACAACTTCTATATCCTTAATATGGATACGAATTTCTATACTCTTTGCATAGATAGCAACTTCTATATTCTTTTTATGGATAAGAGCTTCTATATTCTTTGTATGGATAACATCTTCGAATTCTATATTCTTTATATGGATAAGAGCTTCTATATTCTTTGTATGGATACAAATTTGTACATTCGTTGCATGGACAACATCGTTATTCTCTGTATAGATAACAATTTCTATGTTCTTTGTACGGATAGCATCTTCTATATTCTTTGTATGGAAAACAATTTCTACATTCTTTGTATGGATAGCAACTTCTATATTCTTCAATATACAAATATTTCTCTTAATATTCGGTATATCTAAGTACGTATATATACTCATGATCATTTACCAAAGGGGGCACGGGTGGCCCAGTCTTCTAAGGCGCCGCGATTCGCTGTGCAGAGTTGCGTCCCTTGGGCACACCAGAAACCTATCATTGTGGGTTCGAATCCCGGTTCGCCCCGATTATGTTTCTAGGTTTGTCAGCACCATACCCGTGCTCGTGGATTTCACCGAAGTGGTAAACGTCTTAGACCTGCATCACTTCGGGCTTTCCTCCCACATTAAGCTGACACGCCGCGATATAACTGTAATACTGTTAAAAGCGGCGTTAAACCCTACTCACTCACTCAGTCATTCACCAAAAGATTAAAGATAAGATTTGCGTGATCCTATTTTGTTAATATATAAACGCCAACACAACTTTTCATATGTAAATACACTGTATTAACCATTCAGAAATACAGATTCAGATACAGATACAGATACAGATGCAGATGCAGATGCAGATGCAGATGCAGATACAGATGCAGATGCAGATGCAGATACAGATACAGATACAGATACAGATGCAGATACAGATACAGATGCAGATGCAGATACAGATACAGATGCAGATGCAGATGCAGATACAGATACAGATACAGATGCAGATGCAGATGCAGATGCAGATGCAGATACAGATGCAGATGCAGATGCAGATGCAGATGCAGATACAGATATAGATACAGATGCAGATGCAGATGCAGATACAGATATAGATACAGATACACACTGGCTCTTTGTTTCATACTGATTCTATATCAGATGTGTGAACAAGTATGTATATATCAATATATATATATATAGAACTGGCATAGGGAAATACTTACACTCCCAATATGTAGATTGGTATTGTCATATAAACAAATAAACACATATATTGGCATTAATTAAAAAACACCACCAACAACAAATATCACAGATCTTAGATGCACCTACGTGTCTTAACCTTTGATTGGTTCTGTGGGTTGGTCAGTGTGTTAATTGAATTTAGCGCCGCCTTAAACAGTGGATCCCGACGTGTCAGCATGACATTTGCAGAACGCCTACGCGATGTAGATTGTAGATATTTGTCATGTTCGTGAAGACCATGACCATGCTGTGAACCGTGTGGTTGCGTGTGTCGCTGATAGACACTCTGTTAACTAGTTGCACTGCCATTGACTACTGGGCTATCCCTGTCCCGAGCTGAGAGACAATGACGAACAATACGGCCCTGACCTGTACAGACAACGATGAACAGTACGGCCCCGACCTGTAAAGACAAGTAATGAACAATACGGCCCCGACCTCTGCAGACAACGATGAACAATACGGCCCCGACCTGTACAGACGATGATGAACAATACGGGCCCGACCTCTGCAGACAACGATGAACAATACGGCCCCGACCTGTACAGACGATGATGAACAATACGGCCCTGACCTGTACAGACGATGATGAACAATACGGCCCCGACTTGTACAGACGATGATGAACAGTACGGCCCTGACCTGTACAGACGATGATGAACAATACGGCCCTGACCTGTACAGACGATGATGAACAATATGGCCCCGACAAGTACAGACGATGATGAACTATGCGGCCCCGACCTGTACAGACAAGTAATGAACAATACGGCAACGACCTGTACAGACGATGATGAACAATACGGCCCCGACCTGTACAGACGGTGATGAACAATACGGCCCCGACCTGTACAGACGATGATGAACAATACGGCCCCGACCTGTACAGACGATGATGAACAATATGGCCCCGACAAGTACAGACAACGATGAACAACATGGCCCCGACCTGTACAGACGATGATGAACAGTACGGCCCCGACCTGTACAGACAAGTAATGAACAATACGGCCCCGACCTGTACAGACGATGATGAACAATACGGCCCTGACCTGTACAGACGATGATGAACAATACGGTCCTGACCTGTACAGACGATGATGAACAATATGGCCCCGACAAGTACAGACAACGATGAACAATATGGCCCCGACCTGTACAGACGATGATGAACAGTACGGCCCCGACCTGTACAGACGATGATGAACAATACGGCCCCGACCTGTACAGACGATGATGAACTATGCGGTCCCGACCTGTACAGACAAGTAATGAACAATAAGGCCCCGACCTGTACAGACAAGTAATGAACAATAAGGCCCCGACATGTACAGACAAGTAATGAACAATACTGCCCCGACCTGTACAGACAAGTAATTAACAATACTGTCCCGACCTGTACAGACAAGTAATGAACAATACGGCCCTGACCTGTACAGACAATGATGAACAATACGGCCCCGACCTGTACAGACAACGATGAACAATATGGCCCCGACAAGTACAGACGATGATGAACAATACGGCCCCGACCTGTATAGACAACGATGAACAATATGGCCCCGACAAGTACAGACGATGATGAACTATGCGGCCCCGACATGTATAGACGATGATGAGCAATACGGCCCCGACCTGTACAGACGATGATGAACAATACGGTCCTGACCTGTACAGACATCGATGAACAATACGGCCCTGACCTGTACAGACGATGATGAGCAATACGGCCCCGACCTGTACAGACGATGATGAGCAATACGGCCCCGACCTGTACAGACGATGATGAACAATAAGGTCCTGACCTGTACAGACAACGATGAACAATACGGCCCTGACCTGTACAGACGATGATGAACAATACTGCCCCGACCTGTACAGACAAGTAATGAACAATACTTTCCCGACCTGTACAGACAAGTAATGAACAATACGGCCCCGACCTGTACAGACAACGATGAACAATATGGCCCCGAGCTGCACAGACAACGATGAACAATATGGCCCCGACAAGTACAGACGATGATGAACAATACGGCCCCGACCTGTACAGACAACGATGAACAATATGGCCCCGAGCTGCACAGACAACGATGAACAATATGGCCCCGACAAGTACAGACGATGATGAACTATGCGGCCCCGACCTGTATAGACGATGATGAACAATACGGTCCTGTCCTGTACAGACGATGATGAGCAATACGGCCCCGACCTGTACAGACGATGATGAACAATACGGTCCTGACCTGTACAGACAACGATGAACAATACGGCCCTGACCTGTACAGACGATGATGAACAATACGGCCCCGACCTGTACAGACAAGTAATGAACAATACGGCCCCGACCTGTACAGACAAGTAATGAACAATACGGCCCCGACCTGTACAGACGATGATGAACAATACGGCCCTGACCTGTACAGACAACGATGAACAATATGGCCCCGACAAGTGCAGACGATGATGAACTATGCGGCCCCGACCTGTATAGACGATATGAACAATACGGCCCCAACCTGTACAGACAAGTAATGAACAATTCAGTCCCGAAAAAGAATCCGGCTCATATTTGCAATTAAAAGAAGTATCTGATTTTGCAGCTGTACCTGAAAAATTCCTAATCTCCACACAAAATCCCAGCTCACACACATCGAATATATAATGGTCGGTCCCTTGTGCTGATTTGGACTGTTTAATGAACAATACCAGCGAAAACGTCACATTAATTTCTCAGTCAGATTGGCAATCCGACACAATGCTAGCAGCCCTCTTCGCTTCACAATCACCATCACGTTTAACAATTGTAACCTCTACCACTGCTGTGTATGCGGTCGTGTAACGGTTTAATACATGTACATGCAGGTATACGTCACCACACAACGCCTGTCACCCTTATAACACCTAGCGCACACTGCATACATATATCACGGCACAATACATTCCACTACTTTCCAGCTTCTCGGCATACTCAAAGAGAGAAACGTCAATACATCGAGACGACCCAAAGATCGCCTGTCGTCATCCATCCTCGGAACCCAGGGCTATTTTACCTGTAATGTCACTTGGGCTCTTTGTTTGGTAACACCAGTCGTACTAATATTTCACTCTATCACCTATGGTTAAACTAATATTTGTTTGTTTATTTTCTTATATACATTATTATTTTATACAATATACAACTCAGCATATGATATAAATAGTCCATTTGCACAATGGCGGTTAACTAACAGTAGACATAACCAAGAGCTAAATATTTTTAGTTTATGCCTGTTAAAGGTTTCATTTTATCGATCGTTATGGCGAACGTCATAAACAATGTACACTCGATAAATAAAACTTCCATGTCATCTTACATTAAACGTGTCCCTGGTATCATGGCAGTGGTGGCAGCGACATAGGGACAAGGAGTGAGTGAGTAAGTGAGGTTTTACGCCGCTTTTAGCAATATTCCAGCAATATCACGGCAGGGGACACCAGAAATGGGCTTCACACATTGTACCCATGTCGGGAATTGAACCCGTGTCTTCGGCTTGACGAGCGAACGCTTTAACCACCAGGCTACCCGACCGCCCCTAGGGTCAAGGAGGTTACAAGGAATAGGTTATATTGACTACCCCCACCTCGTTTTGTCCACACCAGGTACTGGTATACCATACAGAGCATTGTATACCAGTAGTTGTAGGCTTTTCACGTTGGGAATAGCGTTTCGTGTACCCTCTGTGTGACGCGTACCCCAGTCGACAGACAGAGCGTACACAAGAACTTTGTACCGGCGTATAAGCCTACAATAAATTTCTAACCGCAGTGTTTATCATTTAGCACAATTTGAAAACAAACGGCTTGTCGCCTCATAACCAGTTGACAATGTTTTATGTTTAGGCTCTGTGCATCACGTACATCAAAAGTGAATGTAAATATCCATTGCGCGTTGTCTTTTCGCTGTTTGGAGCTTGAATTTCCGAAATTACGAAGATCGGACACAGATCTACAAATGTCTGTTACCATATTTTTTTTCCAGTTGTGCATCACTGTAGCGAGGTACATAGGAACGTCATTGACCAATAAAATAATATTGTATTTTACATGTAAAGTAAGATAGATACTGGTGGTGTTAGACGTAATAGACGTAAAACACTCATCACTATATGCGCATCCATCAATAACAACATGGACGAGGCTCCACATTGCAACAGCCTGTCTAAAGTCTAGACTGTTTAGGTATATACAGACATATATCTGCCTCTTGCGATAAATTTCACAGAGGAAGAATATCATCACATTCTGTGTGGACGTCATCAGTTTTCCTCCTTCCGCTTGAAAGCGTTCCTGGTTGTCGAGATCTCGGATTCTATGACAATATCTCGGCACTGAAAATATAAAGTGTACGAATTACTATGTACAACTGGTACATTTACGTCTTTGGGTAGTAGATAGAGGTTCTAGATAGATATACGGTATTGCATTGGGACTACATGTAGAAGCCCTATCTTGGATTCGAAACGACACCTTGTGATCCAATCTCATTAAAATCAGATCTTAGTTCTCGCTACCGCTAAACAAAGATCTGAGGACATCCCGTTACGGGTCACGTCAGACCGACCTTTCGCGAACTTTGACCGACCAAATGGAATGACCAATCAGAAGGCAGCTTTCTCGTGCTTTACGGCACAAATTTCAAATTGGCGACTACGCTTCGAAACATATTTTGACAAATTCTCCATTACAAATTTGAAACCTGAACAAACAAACATTCTGGAATGGCTAATAGATGGTCTAGATTGTTAGGATTCAGTCGTTAAACCCATAACTATCGTTCGGAATAGCCCATGTTAATGTTTTCGAGATAGCATGATTAGAAATCACATACCAACTGTCACTTTCATAAGCTGGTAAGCGACGCACTGATTGGTCGGATGAAAGGTCGTTCTGACGTGACCCCTAATGGGATGTCTTCAGATCTTTGTTTAGCGGTAGCGAGAACTAAGGTCTGATTTTAATGAGATTGCTTGTGATCCGGACAGATAAGAGATACAAATCTGCATGGCGAACTCCACAGGATCAACCATGCCCGTCATTATCAGCAAACTGTTCATCATGGCATTAGAATAGTCTTCCACATCTTCTAGAATTGAATATTGCGCTTATAAAATGATACCGGAAGGCTAAATAATCTCCTTGTGTAAACACATGTGTGGTTGATTGTGTAACTACTGTACTACTACTGATGAGAAAGTTCAACAACGTAGGGGTGTTTATAACAGATTTTATAAGCGCTTCTTTCAATGACGACCAGGGTCTCGCCTCGACGTTTCGGTACATTTCCAAGACCCTTTTACAAGCAATCAGGGCGGTCGGGTAGCCTAGTGGTTAAAGCGTTCGCTCGTCACGCCGAAGACCCGGGTTCGATTCCCGACATGGGTACAATGTGTGAAGCCCATTTCTGGTGTCCCCCGCCGTGATATTGCTGGAATAATTGCTAAAAGCGGCGTAAAACCAAACTCACTCACTCACTCACTCACTCACTCACTTACAAGCAATCAGTCACGTCTTCCTATCTTCCCAATGAAAGGGAGTTGACTGACTATAAAAGTCCAGTTTTCACCCTTGTCGAACTAGGCTGGAATTCCGGAGTGACATTTTGGTTGGACTAACCAGGCTATGCATAGTCCAATCAAAATCGCGTGACGAACTAGACATCCGGTCCGCAAACATCATGGACTTCAACGTGAGGATTTCGGTCGATTGCAGGGTTTGCAAAGAATGTTTTCCGCCAACTGGGCATCGACTAATATTTTGCAAATCTTTTCATGTTTTTAATCAGGGTGCGCAAGTGATCGGATGCACTTCGTGAGGTAAGACCCGTTTTATTACAATACAGATCTTGATTATCGATCAGATCGTCTTGACTGGGTGCTGCCTTTTAATTTAAAGCAAATGCAAGTGATATGAGAGGTGGAATCTGATTGGTCATTAGGAGGGCCATGGCAGGGACATAACACGTAATAACCACTGGTGGCGCTACGATCGAGCCCAGAAATCCCAGCCTTGTTCGGCAAGGGTGGAAACTGTACTTTTACATTCAGTTAACTCCCTTGCCTCGGGAATATGCGTCTTCCATGAAACAACATCTTTTAAATTCAATCCACAGATAGTGAACGCTTTGTTCAGATGGGCCTTGCACTTCATTTTCGAATGGAAACTCAACAGTGTTGTACAGCTAGATATCTTACTAAAATAACCCCTCTCCCTTTCGGTCTGAATGAAAATTGACATACCCAGACATAGAAGTGACCAGCGACGATGCTGGCCTGTGTGACGGCATGGTCACTAAACTGATCCAGGAGAGCCTGGACTGCCTCAATCTGCTGTTTGGATACTTGCATGACGTCAAACTCCATCAGTCGGTAGATGAGGCTGTCCTTGCCAACCTTTCTCATCAGATTCTGAACAAACTCCCAGGACTGAAGCACAGAAGCACAGACCACTTCAATACATAGGCGCATGACAAATTCGTTATGATTGTCATGTAACATCAATAACTTAAGTCCAGTAAATGAATGCAATATCTAGTATTATGAAAACTATTTTTACATTACTATTGAATAACGATGACCCATTTCCACAAGCATAAGAAATATCAACTGTGAGTCCATTGTATGATTCCGACGATATCATTAACATGTGCTTACGAATCACTTTCAAATAGTGATGTCACCAAGTGTCCTCGAAAAGGTGAGCGCATCCTGCCCCACCTTTGCACACGTAACAAACACATGCAATGGCGAGTCAATTCAACTGAACGAACACGGCAACTCAAAAATAAGTAAACTGTTTTGTCAGTGATAAGCTAAATGGAGCTAAGGCAATGAGGCCAAGAATGCTGTAACTCTGATCAAAAAGAACTTTTGAGCAAGAAAGGCTGGGGCTGCTGTAATATTGCTGGAGTAAAACACCGCCGTCCTTCAAACAATATGTTACTCGCCTCCAGGTCTCTCCCGTTCTCTCCGAGAAGTATGTAGGTCGATCTCATTGTCGCATGGATGGGCGCAATGGGTCGCTTGTAGTTGTGTAGTTCTGAGAGGGTTGGCTGTTTGATCTGAAGCACGTAGTGAAGATACTTCCGGAGTCTTCCCAGTTGATCGCGCACCTCATCCGCTTGCTTGATCAGATAGTCGAGATGAGTCGTGTGTCGAGACTGATGAGCGGCAGTAAGCGCACGGTCCAGGGCCTCGATGTTGCGTCGGAAAAGTGCAGCTTTAAGATCTGGGGGGAAAATACAGTATTCGACGTAATAAGCGCCCAGAGCGCTCTCAAAATTAGAAATAGGGGGCTCTTATTAGAATATTATTTTGATGAAAAAAAACAGAATTGAAAGATAAATTTCGTTGTTTATGCTGACAGCCTGAAATGTTTATATACGACAGATATATTTTTCCGGAATTAAATTGCCCATAATTAAGAGTGCATATAGCACACGAGTGCGTATTATACATGAATAAATAAGTCTTGTGTACATTGATAAATCGGAAGGGGTGCTAATTGGGATTGTGCACTGGCCAATATATTAGCAAATATCGCCGTGGGCGCTGATTAGAGCGGGGCGCTTATTACGTCGAATACGGTACTTTCTTTTGAAAAAGTGGTTGCAGACATACCACACAATATATGCTTCCTTTGTCCATACACTGTTTCAGTGGTGATTGAAAAATGTCTTGTTAGAGACGTGCAAAATAGAGAAGAAGTATTTCTTGAGGAATATCTAAATCTACTTGGGGCGGTCGGGTAGCCTAGTGGTTAAAGCGTTCGCTCGTCACGCAGAAGACCCGGGTTCGATTCCCGACATGGGTACAATGTGTGAAGCCCATTTCTGGTGTCCCCCGCCGTGATATTGCTGGAATATTGCTAAAAGCGGCGTAAAACCATACTCACTCACTCACTCACTCACTCTAAATCTACTTGTAAATGTAAAACGTCAACGCCAGAGAATAACCAGTCAACGGTTGAGTAGAATTGCGTATCTGTGCACAGCAAAAACCAATGATCGTGGGTTCGAATCCCGGTTCGCCCCTTTTATGTTTCTAGTTTGTCAGCACCATCCCCGTTCATTTGTGTGGCCTGATCGACTGACCCACGTTTATGTGGTAATACCTTTGACAAAATGCAACTGGTTGAACCCTGTGTGATATAAGTGTGGATTAATAGACAACAGTAGTGTGAGAACGACACTGGGATGGCCAAATGATAAATGTTCGCCCAGATTATGTTTCTACATTTGTCAGCTACATACCCGTGCTCTCGTTAGTTTCACCAAAGTGGTAAATCTCTGGGACATGCATCACTTAGGGCTTACCACCCACATTTAGCTGATATGCCGTGGAATGCCCTTCAAAGCGGCGTTGAACATACATTAATCACTCACTCATTCATTCACTCATTATAACATGGAACCAGACCTCTCTCCAGAACAAGTACTTCTCTCCTGTCACTGACGCCAAAGGAGCCGAGACTACCGTTCCCCATTGTCTCTGGTTCGGGAGTGTCACATATTGAAATGATGTGCTCAAAATCTGCGATGTGCTCCCGACCGTTAATTTCTCGGACGTTGAGGCGGTTTCTCCATTCCATTGGGTTCTGT
Source organism: Haliotis rufescens (assembly GCF_023055435.1). Taxonomy (NCBI): domain Eukaryota; kingdom Metazoa; phylum Mollusca; class Gastropoda; order Lepetellida; family Haliotidae; genus Haliotis; species Haliotis rufescens. The sequence goes on from NW_025963779.1 coordinate 29,240,018, forward strand.
AACACAGCAATAGAAATTACAACATCAAACTGGATTTGGAAGACATATATGACGGTTTGGTACATATGCGATTACTCACCGAGGAGTCACAATAAAAGAATATAGAAGGTGAAATCCACAACTTTTCCCTTCTCCATTTTGACATTGGTCTAAAATGTCTTCTTATCATTAAGGAAAGTTTCTTTGAAGGCGCGCTGCATCTCGAAAACCTACCCCCGTCGGGTTCTGTTTCTTGTCGATGATGATGAGGTAGTTGAGGGCATTCCTGTACTTGTCAGCGGTTCCAGCATCCCTGGTGAAGATCTGGAGCACGTACTCTTCCTCTGTTTTGGTCTCGGGGATGTAAACGTACACAGACACTGTAAGCTCCTTCATCTTGCAAGTCACATATTCCTGGACAACAAGTACCAGTTCTGAATTCAAGCTCACTTAAACATCCATATCTATTTATAAATCTTATGATACTCCAACAGTAGTCGTAAACGTTGTCCTCCCTAACATCTGTACAACTTGTTACTCACATTTCGGTATTTTTACTAAATATTTAAAATCATATACGTGAACCAAAACTTCAGATTAACTAAATACACATTTTCCCACTCTGAACCTGTTACTTAAAGTTACAAAATAGGTTGAAAAAATTGCTTATATTTGTTATGTAACAACGTTATTGCAAAGACTCTTCATGATACAGCAGACAAAGGCACAAACGCAGTGAATGCTTACACAAAGTGTTTTAATGTTACCTTCAGGAACTCGGAGGCAAACTTTGTATGAAGGATTGTCGTCATAATTTCCATCTGTCTGATCATGGTGAAGTTGAAGATCCTACCATTTCCCGATTCCACCCTCACGACTCCACTGTACTCCGAGGGGAAATCCAACCCTGCATCTCGAGCTTTCTGGGTAAACCCGAACCCTATTGGGGAAAACAGCGGTAGGGGCCGACAGTTTTTGAGGGGTCGATCACAGTCCAGGCGGAAGTCACACAAATGGAACAAGCGGGTGATACCTCCGTATATACGTAATCTGTAAATCCCGGCTACTGGAATCCTTACAAAGAAAATCTTCTTATCCTGTTTCGTGCTCACAAGAACATGTCTGTCTAACTTGATTTCCTTTGGTATTCTCTCAAATGAGGCTTTTTGGTCAAAGAAGAGTTCACATGCAAAGATCATGGGAGAATGTTCAGGTGCTGAAAAAACAATTTCCACAGTTCCCTCCCTTGCCGGAAGTATACACCGGTGCATGCTGGTCAGTGTAAGTTCATAAAGAAAGTATCTTTGACGGAAGTAGGGTGCACAGACAAAGACATCCCATGACCACGGCGTTTTGAGCAGTTGCCATGGAGTCATATCAGCTGAAGGTCGGCACATGTAAATAAATACATCAGGGTCTATCAGAAAGTAAAAATCGTCCGTTGCACTGACTTCTGTACCTTCTGTCATCTTTTCCTTGTCACTGTCAACGAAGTTCTGTTTGTGTTTGGTCCACCTGCCTTTATCAAAGCCCTGCACCTTTTTGAAAGTCCACAGAGGGTGAATGATCCTCCACGAGCCGTCCACATACACACAGTTCCAGCAGTTCCGCAGATGGTGGATATCGCGGTCACCTACGTCATAGTCAAATCCTTTCGACACACCGTAAACTATAACACATGGAAGTCCAGCAGCCCTGAAATTTATGTTTTAAGAGTGTGATTAGACATGTAAAACATGACAGGCCCATCTATCTTCACAACAACAACAATGATTATATTCGCTCCAACAGTATTTAAACCACATTATCCATAACAAGCACAGCAACAACATAAGTAACCACTGACTACTCAACATTTGAAGCAACCACCAATATAAACCCAAACACATTATCAGAGATACAATCATGCCACTCACATAATTTGCATAACACACAGTAACTCGACCACGTACCTGCACAATAACGCGAGGAGGGCTGCATAACTGCCTCTGTTTTGGTACATAAGCTTCATGTACCCTAAAGGACTGTCATAGGAGGTCGTCTTGGTGTAGTCGCCCTTGTACACGTCCTGAGACCCTAACCACGTGAACACTGATCTCAGCTTCTGAATATCGTTGATGCAGTCTTCAGTTAAGTATTCTAATAAAGCATCGTACGATTGGGCAAGCACGACCGGACACTGCCAACGAAAATAAAAGTGAAACCATACATTTGGAGATGGATAATAAATCGTACTATATACATAAATATGACAGAAACGAATATATAGTCAATTTGCATTAAAATTGAATTCAAATAAATCATTAATTTGGACCATTTCTGTTCTAGGGATGGAACTGGAATTCATAAAGATGTTAATGAAACCATGATATACTTTGCACCTTTTTGGATGCCACAAGCTGCCAGTAAATCAGTAAATTAAAGCTACAAACTTATGTCCACAATCATTGGAAATATTTCCTTAATGTCGAGTCCATTGTACGATTCCGACTGAATTATAGACAATGTGTTTATGAATCACTATTAAATAGTGATGATACCAGGTGAGCATTCTTCCCCACCGGTGGGGTCAAAAACACATACAGAGGCAAGTCAATTGTTCACCTGAAAGAACACGGGAACCAAGTGCAAATGTTCCTGGCGTTTTGCATCGGACATCATGTTTGTCACTGATGCGTCAAATTTGGAAATGCCCTCCGCATGTTTACCACAACACAATTTGAATGTTTTACTGTGGCCTTGAATTTTGTAACCTGATCGAACATGTTTTGAGCATAACCATGGGTGCTACGATCATAACAACTTACATTGGCAGCCTTTGCATCTATTTCCTTGAAGTCATCAATGTGAAATATATCTGATTTCTTGCTTTCTGGCGGACATGGAGCAGGATACCCATCTTCTATCCAAGGGACGTTCAGCTGTTAATCAAATGGTACATACTAAGAGACATATAATGTTAACACAAGTCTTTAATCACCACCAATCAGTTTATTTAGTTATTACTGCTGTTGAACTCATTTCGTAGGGAAATTCAATGATCTGTTACTTCATCATCAACTGCTGGGCCCAAACACCTACATAAAACATTGGTTACTTGTGCAACATATAACTCACCGGTTCATATTCGGGCTCCAAGTCCCCATCATCCGCTACTTTCCCAGTGCTAAGACTGCATCCCATGATGATTTATGGATGGGTAGAATACAGTCAACACGTCATCACCTTATCTGGAGCCAAACAAATGTAGGACATAGAGAGCAGCTTAGACTCAAGTATCCAAGGCAAAAGCCATTAGTTTAAATCCTTATTGTCCACTTATCTAGACTTGCCAATTATAAGGATAGAATAACTATACACTCATTGATTGTACATTCAATACCGCCTTGGAGCAAGGCTAAGTGCAGCGTTGTAGCATAGGATAGCAAGGATTTGTAGTGCCAAATGTGTATGTGCGTGTGTGTGTTTGTGTTCCGTTGTGTATGTGTGTGTGTTCCTTTGTGTACGGTGACAGTATCACTGAATCAGTGACGTCGAGTATTTTTACCAGCGTGACTCAGGATTCGGGTGTCACCTGACACTGATATTCGTGTACTGATACAGAGATGGTCAGAGTACGACAGAAGCACTATGTATCTGAGCAAAGACGCAATTGTGAATAACATGTTGTTCTTTATCCATGTTGAACAGTTCATAATCGCTATGTTCTTGTATACTAAGGCTACCATTATTAGCAGGAAAACATTTGTATATTGAAATGATGAGGACCATTTTGGATGGTGTAAAATCAATTAACATTTGGTATTAGTTATTGGGCAGTTGAAAGTCAAAATGATACATGAGATATAAATTGGTCAAGCAGGACTTCTTAAAAAGATAACTGTAGATTTGAAACTCGTACAGAGTATGAAATTAATCAGGTATTTTTACAATAGCTTTAATGCCATTCCAGAAAGCTCTTTTTTGTTTGACGAGGAAAGTTTGGCATATATTTCTTGAAAGTGTTTGTTATTAAAGATCACCAAGATGATGTTCTGAATTTACCTCCCGTGCGGCTCCTCGAACATAGTGGAACAGCATTTTTTCGTTCAATATATATTCCAATAATGTGTGCCTTTAATTGTAATTAATGTATTGGTTAATCGTGTTATGAAACTATGACATATTCATCAAGCTCTTTATATAAAACATAGGAAAAATTGAAATGACGACAATATTATTGAAGAACACACTTTGAATATTAAGGAATATTAAAGAAACATATCGTGACGTTGTTTCCTCCTTGTTGTCTCCACGCTACCAAGAATGTGTTATCGAACTACGAGACGGCTGGTATTATGACTAATTTGTTAAGAGTATACAATTATAACTTTAGAAACATTTAAAAAATACACACACATAGTTCTTCCATTTCTCTTAATGGCTCTTCAGTCGTTTAGTTCAATTATAAACGTAATACAATGAGTATAAATTGCAACATTTAACGATTCTAGAGGAATTCGTTTATTTGGATGATGGCTGTACTTTGGGAGATTGCAAGGAACTAATTACTTGAAACGATATGCATTCTTTGTATGTACATGAAAAATATGTAAATCTTATGATGGTATTTACGTAATTAGATAATTACATCAATTACAACAATTAAATTATCGGTCCAACAACAATATCGATAGTAATAAATGTGACAAAACCCTTTATATAATCATAATAATTATTTGCCTAAAGCAGATTCCATTTTACGATTCCGACAATGTCATAAGCCTGTGTTTATTAATCGTTATCAAATATTGATGATACCAGGTGACTCCCGTCACATGTGTGTATAAGAATTGACCTACCTTAAACATTTCAGAAAGAATATATTTGATAATTATTAAAAATAAAAAAAAGATTTATAACATCATTCTTACCTTATGTCCGCGAAGTCTGAGTTGAAGGACATTGTACACTCTTGCCGCACTCAGACAATAGCTTTATATATTTTTGATATATGCGACCTATAGCTTATGCCAGGAGAGTCATGATCGTGTGTCACGAGGGCCAACATCAAAAGCAGCGCAAGGACAAGCGATTGAGCTCAGTGATAAAGCTTAATGCTCACACCAGACCAAGACGGAGAAGCTAGCTGGTGTATGAGAGATGAAAATCGGGTGGAAGGTATAATAGTTGTTCTCTCATACACAGACAGTTTGCGTGTGCTAAGAACTATCCATGTTATCTTGATGTCTCACACAATCCCAAATGTATATCTACGTAAGTTGCTAGGGGATACTAAATGTAGGTGATTACTTAGGAAATTGAATACGTTGACTGTATGTTTGAGGTACCAGCGTGAAATTTGATTACCTGTTTTTCACATAACTTAACGACTGCGAAGAACTAATGGTATAAGACTTGTACACTTAATGATATTGACGTGCATTAATAGCTAGGATTAGTTCACTTTAGTCATCTGTAATACCCACGTTTGAAGTAAAACTGGTTTTCACTTTCGGAATGCGTGACGACATGAGGGGATATGTGAATTTGTAAGATTTACAAGAATAAATGCTTTACGAAACCCACTACGAACAACTATTCGTTTTAAAAGATTTTAAAATGTTTTTATATATTGTCTGTGATGCTTACATAAATCAAAGTTTGTGTATTAACTGTTTGAAATGTATATTGAAACGTAAGGTAAACAAAATGACTGAACACCAGAGACGAAATATAGAATTTGTCGTTTATATGAAATCACTTTCATTTCTGTCAAATTGACATTTTAGTATTAATCACAAATCGGTTCAAAGATATTTGATCAAATCATATCCAGATTCACTTTTAATTCTGAATCACATATTTGTTAATATAATAAGTTTTTTAATTTATTATATTCATGATATTTTCCAGACTGCTTCTAATTCCCCCCAAATACCCTAAAGTTTTTGAAATACCATTCGGTGTGTGTTTCGACATAGCTTTCTCTTCGAAGTATCCACTAAAGTGTGTGAATCATTTCATGATACCTATTTTCCTTCGTATAGTTCTAATTTCAGTGGTATGAATATCACATAAATATTGATACCCCCTTCCCCAACACACACACACACACACGCACACGCACACACAAACGCACACGCACACACACGCACGCACACACACACACACACACACACACACACACACACACACACACACACACACACACACACACACACACACACACACGCACGCACACACGTACACTCACACACACACGAAACACACACACACACGAAACACACACACACACACACGCACACGCACACGCACGCACACACGCACACACGTACACACACACACACACACACACACACACTCACACACTCACACACTCACACACACTCACACACACGTGCATGCATGTCGCTATAGAAATGCAATAATATTGAACGCGACGTTAAACCCCATTTCACCTCACCTCAAGGTGTACCTTACCTATCGTGAATTCAAAGCCCACAGATTAAATCGGAATTTGTTGTTGTGACCCACAGTGCTTGTGGTCGTAGTCCGGTTGCTAATACAGTATAGTATTGCAACCTATCAACCAAGACAAGCGCTATTGGTAGAGAACAGATGACATCCGTTGCGTAAACTGACTGAAGAGGGTAACAATCCAAAGAGAACTAAATACCTGTAAAATATTATTGTGGCGTCTTGTGACTGGAACATGCCATGGGACAGTGTCACTAACATTTATGCGTTATATATGACACGGCATGACAGTTTATTGTTGCTTCATCAGAGGAACGCTGGAAGATAACGCCAATACAGAAAATGCATCCCGACATTGTGACACTTACGACAGGCAATATTGTTACAAATGAGTCAAACAAGCATTGTTTTATCAAATAGTTGTGGAGGTCGTGGTTTTTATTCTCATCTGAACGTTCCATTGTACACAGAAACATCATACTTTGTTGACACGAAACTGTTACTTGTAAATATTTAGTCCATCTAAACATTCAATTATGTTAGTTTTACTCCAGATATGGAAGCCTATGACGCCATCTACGGTTCATGAAATTCCTTAATCCAAGAAGAGGTAATTGAATTTGTAACTCTGTGTCGATTTAATTGAGCATATGTAACTGGGGTTGTCATTTGAATTTACTCATGCGTTAAAATCATATGTTATATTTCATGTCTCCAAGGATTGTACATGAATTTGTTATGACATATATTTGTATTTTCATCAAAGGAAATAAACCAGATAGCATTAGAGATAATAGCAAACGCAGACATTTATCCCTGTCTGTGTAAATTTATTCTTTCACATATTCAAACCAAATTGAAGTCGTTCAAGTATTAGATTTTGCACACGTGATTAATGGGATGAGGACATCCGTCGTCATTGATCAATTTGCAACATGACCAGTTGCAGTATCCATTCATGCATATACATTACACATCATTTCTGGAACATGCAGTATTGGAACGATTGGTGCATATATTTGTACAAACTGAAACTGCTTCATATACAGATCTACGATTCTGTTGTTATGTATTTCATAATTCTTCTTGATATTTCATTATCACAAAGGGGTAATGTTGCTTTGGAGCAGTATATCATATCGAAAGAGTGATCGGGCGACTCTGATGTCAGAAATCAATCCAATTTTCAGTAATCAAAACTTTCTTTCGATATGCGAATGCATGATAGTTTAAATGCTTCTTGAGCACATTTGAACCGTGTTGGACTATATCTACATTTCCACTAAAGCTGCGGCTTATCCTTTTCAGTGTCCTCATTGTCCTCCGCATCCTTCATCCGAGCCTGTTGTCGCCTCTCCAACAGCAGCTGGGTCTGGAAGATGAGGACAAATGTAATGCCATGTACGTATGCTTTGTTATATGACAACACATTGCTTTTGTTCTATGTTTCTCTGCAGTACGTATTGCCAATACGTTTGTTTGTTGTTTAACTCCCCAGTTAGCGATATTCCAACTACATGACTCTTGCCTGTAAATAATCGAGTCCTGACCAGAGAAACTACTGACTGGTATTATATGCACAACGCTAGCAGTACACGCAATACAACCAAATAACCGAGTTTGCCGACACATACATGTAAAGGTTGCTGGGGACCAGAATGGAACCCGGAGTCCCCACGGGGCAGGTGTCGTAAATAGTATATTTGGATTACCTGTATAAATACGGCTTCACCGGCTGGCGACATCTTGCCGACAGTCTGGGCATTATATTGGTTCAAAATATCCATAGCCTTGGCTTCAGCAATAAGAATATCATCGTTATTCTCGTCGAAACCAGGATCATTCTGTAGTCTAAAGTCCAGGGAGTTGCGGCCCACCTTGTGCAGCATGGTTCGGATGTTGGACCAGGTCTGATAAAAGAAAATGCCATACAAAGGAGATAGGGAAACTAAAAAGCATTGTCTCAGTATTAACATGCGTAGAACAGCTTTGTGACAACTTAAACATTACAGCAATTAAATATTATGTTTATGTGCATCTAAGGAAGAGAATTTATGGATGAATGAATGATATCAGTCATCACTTGATGAAGGAGTAAGCATATACTCCGAAACGTTGTGTTCCTCATAATAAGGAAGTTGACATCCCTAAGATCTCTTCCTTATGTGTATCACTTCTAAATGACTTATGATTTAAAGACTTATGTGTGTCTGTGATGAAACCTGTCCTGGCTGTATTGATGCAAGGGTGTACAAAGTACAATAGAAGACACTTACTAGTCCGCATCTCTGTCACACTGAACCAAGTATGTAGTGAAGTTTGTGCTAGGTAAAGAACCAATTCACCATGGCATTCACACTCGTTTCTTAAGTTAAATACATCCCATAAGCATCTGTCGTATAATAATATTATCATTTTCATGCCGATTCACTTTAAGTTAAAACGAATCTAAAACGTTATAAATGCTTCTTACATCCAGCATGTCCATCTTCTCTCCTAAGACCAGGTATGCAGCTTTTACAATCTGATGGACAATAGCTGGTGGTGTCTTGTAGGACTTGAGGTCAGCTACAGTTCTTTTCGTAACTTCAGGTCGTCCTTTGTCTGCGGGAATTGGGATCTGAAGCTTCTCCTTCTGTTCAATAGCTGCCATCACGAGCGTCTGGAACCGTTCACTTCTTGGTGAGTTCTTGGCTTTTCCGATTGCATCTTCCAGCTTGTCGAATCGGTTTTTTAACATTGCAAACCTCAAATCTAAAACAAACAAAGATAATAATCATTATGAAATTAATTATATGATTTACAAAAAAAATCTCTCTACATAATCTGTCTCGACTATCTTATCCATAGGACTCAAAAGGCAGAATGGTGATGATAATTATTATAATCTCACTCATGACACCAGGTGTTCGGGAAAATATCCTGCTCTACAGATAGCACCCACAAAGGCAATACTCCTGCCATATGGCGACGGCATTGCAAACATTCGAGGTTGGAAAGATATGTTTGAGGCTGAAGATATGATACTGAAATATACAGTTACCTTCTTTCGTGTCTAACTCGTCCAGAACCTCAGTGGCCTTGGTCAGGTCCCCCTTGTCCTCACAATCCTGCTTCCGGAATCTGTCTATTGCTATGGAGAGGACAGTCCTGTTACCAGCACGGGTGGCCTCCCTAATGTTCTGTCTCGCCTTCTTCTGGGCTGCATTCTGGATAACATGTTAACACAGACATTGCCTTCTGGACAATAGTTGCAAACATATACTGCATTTAATCAATATTGTAACACAGATATAAACGTCTGATCACCATTCTGATTGAGAAATGGGATAAGAGACACGATCTTTTTCACATGCGAAACATTTTGTCTTCGTCTCCTCGTACTTACATCTCTGCCTTTGTATTTCCTCTGTTTAGGATCCGCCTCGATGACGTAGTTAAGGATATTTCTTGTATCAGTCTCCTTCTCACTCTCTTTCCTAGCGTCGATCTTGATGACATATTCTCCATCATCTGGCACTACCACGTTAACTCTAACCTGATCATATCTGATGGCTAGTTTTGCAGAATGCATCAGTTCATTGTCTGGTTTACTGTCAGATTTCAGTAGAATTTGAAAGATCAGTGTCCGAGTCATTTTAAAAGACAGCTCGACCATCGTGGCATCATGTGTTAGGACCAAACCATCCTCGTGGGAGAATCCATACAGTCCATAGTGTTTAGCTAGTGGTCCTGGACCCCATCCTATTTCCGGGATGAAAGGAAACGATGAGCAGAATGGCTTTGCTTCCTCGGAGTCTATCTTAAAGTCACATAGCCAGTACTTCCTTTCCTTGAATTCTTTGTAGATTCTCAACCTGTATATTCCTTTTACCAGAAATCTTACGAAGAATGGTATAATGCCATTTGTTTGTATGTTGCTTTGGATCACCAAACCCTCCTTCCCGTTCAGTAGAGACGTGTCTGTGAACTCGTTTCTTTTTAGGAACAGGTCATAGCACAGCTTTGGTTTGGAATCTGTCGGAGCCGACAAGCTAATTCGACTTTCGCCATGTTCGGCCTTTTCACTGCAACTTTGGGATCGCTTAAAAGTTATTCCTGACTTGAAAGCATGAGGCTGAGCATAGGGCATCAACGTGAACTTTTCCACAGATACCTTCAGTTTGAGCAGCTGCCAGTGGGGTTCATCAGGACAACAAAAGTGGATGAATATTTCAGGATCTGTGAGGAAGAAGAATTCGTTTATGACTGATTCTTCTTTGCCTCCTTTTCTCGGTACATCTTGACACACCCTCCCGTTCTCTGACTCAAGCATCACCCAGTCACAGTTCTCCTGTCCAGAGATTCTGGAGAAAGCCCACTGGGCATGTATGAACCTCCAACCTTCTGCCACATAGACTGCGTTCCACGAGCTCCGCCCACTGACTGCCTCACCAACTATGTAGTCTGCCCCCTTAGCTGGACCAGAGAGGACAACGCACGGAACACGAGCTTCTCTGTGTAGGATACATTAAAAAATGAGATAAACAGATTCAATATACAACTTGCAGATGCATTAAAAGTAGTAGGTTAAGGCTAAGGTAAAGTCAGGTAAAGGTTTTCTTAATAATCATAATATTACAGAGCTTATGCCAGAGGTAAGTATATGTATAGTCAAGCCGGAAAACATCTTCATTATTTACTGACTGAAATATTCATAATAATTATGTTCATGCTTTTAATTATTATTATTGGCCTTCATTTTCTTAGCAAAAGTTTAAGGATGTGCATATACATTCGACCATGTATTGTCTTCCTACTTTTATGTTCCTCTGAGTACATACCGACGTGGGGCGGTCGGGTAGCCTAGTGGTTAAAGCGTTCGCTCGTCACGCCGAAGACCCGGGTTCGATTCCCGACATGGGTACAATGTGTGAAGCTCATTCCTGGTGTCCCCCGCCATGATATTGCTGGAATATTGCTAAAAGCGGCGTAAAACCATAACACTCACTCACTCACATACCGACGTGGGGCGGTCGGGTAGCCTAGTGGTTAAAGCGTTCGCTCGTCACGCCGAAGACCCGGGTTCGATTCCCGACATGGGTACAATGTGTGAAGCTCATTCCTGGTGTCCCCCGCCATGATATTGCTGGAATATTGCTAAAAGCGGCGTAAAACCATAACACTCACTCACTCACATACCGACGTGGGGCGGTCGGGTAGCCTAGTGGTTAAAGCGTTCGCTCGTCACGCCGTAGACCCGGGTTTGATTCCCGACATGGGTACAATGTGTGAAGCCCATATCTGGTGTCCCCCGCTATGATATTGCTGGAATATTGCTAAAAGCGGCGTAAAACCCTAGTCACTCACTCACTCTCTCACTCACGTACCGACGTAACATGGTCTACCTACTTTTATGTTCCTGTCTGAGTACATACCGACATAACATGGCCATGATCTCTGTGTAGGTGCTCCTGTCTTGCTGGACTATTTTCAAATAGCCCTTGACTGTATCATGAATTTTCGACTTGCTGAAATCCATGGTAAGGACTTTCTGTGCTCCCAGCCATGTGAAAATTGCTCTTACTTTGTCCAGATCAGTCACCAAGCCAACAGTTAGTTTGGCAACCAAATCACGAATACTGTAGACATTATCTATTGACACCTTATTGGCAGAAGAAATGGATGATGAACACATATTATTCATACAGGAAATGAAAAACATATATTGGAAATAGCTTCTCCATATATCTCATACACACTGACATATCAAACCGTGAAGTAGTTAGGGATTTATGACCGTTCAGGCTATTCCAGGTATTTGTATGACTTGTCTGATGTTTATTTTCTACATTTAGTCATACCTATATACGTGTGTTACTGTATTGCACCGATAGGTATGTAACATTGTGTGGCACACATACACACCTTCTCCTATACACAAATTCAACACTAATCACCGCTCTATTAACTCATTCTGCACTTTGTTCTATCATACCTGCTTTGTCTTGTTATCCTGCCCCCTGTACTGATCGATTATGAATATTTCATCTTTCTTCTGCCTTGGCAGTTCAGGTCGAGGGTAACGGTTGTTCCATTTGAAATCCAAGCATCTCTGTGACACAAACACATAGCATAAATGATAGTTCTACCACAATGATGCGTTTACGTGAATACATCATCAAAAACTCGCTATATTTTACATGTTTATTTGTGACCATATACAGTGTACCACGACGCTAGTGTGGACTATACATGAACCAATCTGTACATATAGAGAATATTTCATGGACACTTGGACTATTCTATTTATTTTATATTTTGAATATATTTTACAATTTACAATTAAATTATTTCATTACAAAAGTAAAAGCTTGAAACGCAAATTCTCACCACCTAACACACAGGGACGGTTCATATATATATTACTATTCTTGAAAACTACGAGACCGCTGTTGGAAGCGAAATAATACAAAAATGTAACAAAAATAGCACATTTTCAAGAGAATAACAAACGGCCCGTGGCGATATTAACTCCATAAATGACCATCTGTCATTATTTTGCCTTTGGAACTAACGTGAAAAGGAAGTCAACGGTGTGTGTACGGACCAGACACTTACGATAAAGGGATACAATTTGAGTGTAGGTAACTCTTGTATGATAATAGTTCTGTCAGAGTGTTATGTTCACAGTAGTGAAATGTCAAGTGTTATGTTCACTGCAAGAAAATAAATATCACTTTTCTCAACTTCGAAAAACTCCGTCTTGCACAATGAAGTAAATAACAAATAGATAAACCAGCGGTACCTGTTTAGCCGTGTCCGGAAACTCGTCTTGGGCTCCCAATGAAACCTCCATGACCCTAGTGATGTAAATGGGAAGTTATTAGAATTCAAAAATATTATTCGTATTATTGTTGAATCAAACAAAAATGCGCATTACCATTTCAAGAAAGAGATATATCAGGAGAAACACATTACGGAACACATGTAGGTGTAGACTTTAAGCGTACACTCTTGGTTTTAGATGTCATGGCTATAACATTTGAATCGGCTGTTTTAATCAGTGATGGTTAATATTGTGATTTGAAACCTCTGATTGACCAACCAGAATTGAGTATTTTCCAAATTCATTGCGGAATTATCTGTTGCTACCAAACGTGACGACTATAGTTATAGTTACATCTCTATCTTCAGAGCTTCAGGACAATTTGTCAGAAATATAAGCAATAGTCATCAGAAGTTCACTCAGAAAACGGTAAAATGCTGGACTTTATCTTTGATAGCATCAATGTGAAATGTGGGGATTACTGCGTAGGCACACAGTAGGCTGAATTGTTTCTTTATGCATATGAATCGGAATTTGGGATTGGCAAAATATAACGAAATACCTATCTTGTCTTATTAAAGTATGACTAAAGATTCAGACATGACTAAACATTCACAAGACAGTATTGCAAGAGGGATATCTTCCACTTTCCAATAGTAAATTTTCCAATTGTGTCGAGGAATGTTCCATCAGCTCGAGCCTTTAGCGTGTACATTTCACAACTTTTGAGGTACAATAGAGCATGCATTTGCTACGAAGACCTCAAAGAGCGTCATACAACATTCAAGACCCCAGTAAAGTTGTGTGGTGGATATTACCAACTTGATGCATTTGAACCACATGTTCCAATGTTTGTTCAGTTGAACAATTGACTTGCCTTTGCATGCTTTTAGGACGGGTACCATCGACTGAGCAAGATACACTCATCTTTTTGCCAATATCTTGTATCATCACTATTTCATAGTGATTCATAAACGCATGCTTATGATAAAGTCTGAATCGTGCAATGGACTTTTAGATTCTAATGATAATGGAAATAATAGTTTTGTCGCTTTATTCTTGCAT